>NC_079407.1:5933496-6542160 GCF_029220125.1 Pseudoliparis swirei
AGGGAGCACCGGAGGACCAGGGGTCTCTGCATGTATTGTGGCCAGATGGGTCACATCAGAGACGACTGTCCCAATCGGCCAAAAGATTAGGCTCACCGGAGACCAGGGGATTCCAGGTGAGCCGAATCTCTCGTTCTCCCACATCCACCGGCCCTGACGGATTCAAGGTCCATCTTGACTGGCAGGGAGGGGCTCTCACAGTCGGCACCCTCATTGACTCCGGTGCCGATGGGAGTTTCATTGACCATGAATTGGCCAGTCAGGCTAACATTCCTCTCATTGCCTTGACTGAGCCCATTCCTGCTTTTGCTCTTGATGGACACAAGATCGGTCTTATTACTCACCAGACGGCACTCCTCAAGATGACTTTGTCCGGTAATCATGTCGAGGACATTCGTTTTTATGTGTTGCCGTCCCCTGGCACACCTCATCTTAGGCCGACCCTGGTTGGAGTTGCATGTCCCCCATGTTGACTACAGTACTGGGCGCATACTTAGTTGGAGTACCGCCTGCTACGCCCGATGTCTCCGTGCTGCTACCTACTCCACCTCACAGTCTCCGTCTGACACTCCCTCTCCTCCGGACCTGTCTACGGTTCCGCCTGTTTACCATGACCTGGGGGAGGCTTTTAGTATGGACCGAGCGCATTCTCTGCCTCCCCATCGTCCGTACGACTGCGCCATTGATCTCTTCCCGGACGCAGCCTATCCCGCTAGTCGATTGTACAACTTGTCACTCCCGGAGAAGGCAGCCATGGACAAGTACATCTCTGAGTGCTTGGCCGAGGGTCTCATCCGTCCTTCTCGGTCCCCGATGGCAGCGGGTTTCTTCTTTGTCAAGAAGAAGGGAGGAGACCTCAGGCCGTGTATTGACTACAGGGGACTTAATACGATCACCGTCAAGAACAAGTACCCTCTCCCCCTCATCAGTTCCAACTTTGAGCCTCTGCAGAGCGCCACCATCTTCACAAAGTTGGGTCTTCGGAACGCCTACCATCTCGTCCGGATTCGTGAGGGGGATGAGTTTAAGACTGCGTTCAAGACTCCACGGGGGCATTATGAATATCTCGTCATGCCTTTCGGCCTCACCAATGCCCCTGCAGTCTTTCAGGCATTGATGAACGACGTGTTGAGGGACATGCTGGACATTTTTGTAGTTCTCTACCTGGATGACATCCTGGTGTTCTCCAGGAGTGAGAGGGAACACATCCAACATGTCCGCCAAGTCATCCAGCGCCTCCTGGAGAACCGCCTCTTCATCAAGGTCGAGAAGTGCACCTTCCACGCTCCCTCAGTAGAGTTTCTGGGATTCATAATTGAGGGGGGACAGACTCGGCCAGACTCACGGAAGATCCAGAGGGTTGTGGAGTGGCCTCAACCGACCAACAGGAAGCAGTTACAGAGCTTTCTGGGCTTTGCAATCTTTTATCGCTGCTTCATACGAAACTACAGTAGGGTGGCAGCCCCCCTCACATCCCTTACTTCATCTCTGCGTCCATTTTCCTGGACACCTGCAGCCAGCACCGCTTTCGACACCCTCAAGAGGCGATTCACCTCTGCACCGATCCTGCTCCACCCTGACCCCTCAAGGCCCTTCGTAGTAGAGGCGGATGCCTCTGACACTGGCATCGGTGCAGTTCTCTCACAACAATCTGACTCCGATGAGAAGCTGCATCCCTGTGCTTTCTTCTCCCGCCGGTTCTCTCCAGCGGAGGAGAATTACGACATTGGCAACAGGGAGCTCCTGGCTGTTGTAGAGGCTTTCGAGGAGTGGCGGCACTGGTTGGAGGGTGCAGAGTATCCCACCACTGTCCTGTCCGACCACAAGAACCTCACCTACATCAGGTCGGCCAGACGGTTGAACTCCCGTCAGGCACGTTGGGCCCTGTTTCTGGGAAGGTTCAACTTCACCCTGACATACCGTCCGGGTTCCAAGAACTCTAAGGCTGATGCACTCAGCGGAGAGAGACCCTGGGATTCCGGACACCATTCGCCCCGCTTCCCAGGTGATTGGAGTGATCACCACGGATCTCGAGGCAGCGGTCAGGAGGGCTCAGTGCACTCAACCTGATCCGGGAACTGGACCCCCCCCAACCGACTGTTCGTTCCTGATGCGGTCTGGTCCCAGGTTCTCCAATGGTGCCATGCCAGCCGGGTGGCTTGTCATCCAGGGATCACCCGCACCCTGTCATTTGTGCGCCGGAGATTCTGGTGGCCTACAGTGGTGGAGGAGGTTCGTTTCTGCCTGCACGGTATGTGCTCGAAGCAAGGCATCCCATCAGGCTCCTGCTGGTCTCCTGCGCCCGCTTCCGGTCCCGGGTCGTCCTTGGTCACATATTTCTTTGGATTTCGTCACCGGTCTTTCCCCGTCCATGGGCAACACCGTTATCCTCACGGTGGTAGACCGTTTTTCCAAGGCTGTGCACCTCGTGGCCCTCCCTAAGCTACCTTCTTCAAAGGAGACCGCTGAGTTGCTCATGGAACATGTATATCGCCTACACGGACTCCCAGCCGACATCGTTAGTGACCGTGGCCCCCAGTTTACCTCCCAAGTTTGGAAGGCTTTCTGTAGGGGCATTGGCGCCACCATCAGTCTCTCCTCCGGGTATCACCCGCAGACAAATGGACAGGCGGAGCGGGCCAATCAGAACATGGAGACAGCCCTCCGATGCGTTTCTGCTCTTCATCCGTCATCCTGGAGTAGGGACCTGCCGTGGGTGGAGTACTCGATGAATACCCTTGTCTGTGAGGCCACTGGTATGTCACCCTTTGGGTGCTTACTGGGATACCAGCCTCCCCTGTTTCCGGCCCAGGAGACGGAGGTTGCCGTCCCATCGGTGCAAGCCCACCTACAACGATGCCGGAGAATATGGAGGACTGTCCGTGCAGCTCTACTAAGGTCAAACACCCGTGCTTGCCGAGGGGCCAACCGTCGGCGCACCAAGGCCCCGCAGTACAGGGTGGGTCAGCAGGTGTACCTCTCGTCATCTGACCTGCCACTACAAGTGGAGTCCCGGAAGCTGGCGCCCCGGTTCCTGGGACCTTTCAGGATGGAGCGTATCATCAATCCTGTTGCTGTGCGTCTCCAGCTCCCTTCCTCCATGAAGCGGGTCCACCCAGTATTCCATGTCTCCAAGATAAAACCCATGTCCCTTGACACCTCCACCCCTTGCTCCCCCTCCACCACAGATGGTCGATGGGCATCCTCAGTGGACGGTGCGGCGGCTACTGCGAGTGCGCCGTTGTGGTCGTGGGTACCAATACCTGGTCGACTGGGAGGGGTATGGACCCGAGGAGCGCAGTTGGGTCTCCCGGGGCCTCATCATGAGTCCTGAGCTCCTGCGAGAGTTCTACAGGGATCATCCTGATGCACCTGGAGGGTCGCCAGGGGTCTCCCGTCGAGGGGGGGGGGGGTCCTGTTACGGTTTCGAACCCGCCACGGGGTTCGAACCCGCCACCTCAGCGTTCTGCTGCTGGAGTTCCTGTGCGCTATCCACTGCGCCGTCCACACTCTACCATCTAAACACTCAGGCTCATCTGAGCCTTCCTCCCTGGTGACGAGCCGACTGGGCGTTGGCACTGCACACCTGCTCTCAATTACAATCAACTCCAGAGACTACAATAACCCGGTCTTCACTCCTGCTCCTCGCCAGATCATCCCATAGAATCACCTGGCAAGTACCAGTAGAAGCTTAGAGCTACATTGTTGCTGTCCGTACTTTGTAGAGCTGTTTTCAGTGCTTTGCTGCATTCCTTCTGACACCTTTTTTTCACTCCAGACCTGCCGTGCCACGACCCTGCCTGGACTCTGACCACTCTTCCGAATGCCCCTAAGTATATTTTATAGATCTACCTAGATACGTATGCTTAACAACAGCCTGTGAGTTTTATGTATTCGGGTAGATTTATATATATATATATATATACACATCTAATTGCCTTGTTGGACATTAAAACGCCTCGTTAGGCATTAACTCATTCCCTGCCTTCGGAGTACTGCATTTTGGGTTCAAACACCACTCAGTCCTAACAGGGTCCTGAGGCAAGGGGACTTTATCCAGTCAGGCACCGGTGGATCTGGACAACCGTTTGCATTTAAACACACATGTATTGTTTGTTTTTGGCTTGGAATTCAATATTTCTCAATTCAGGGAAATATAATAATCCTACCGAGCACTCTACTCCTCTGTAGAGTAGTCTCCCTTGTTTTACACAACTGTGCTGGTGGATATGAATTTTTCAGAATCGTTAAAAGTTAGTGTTGGTGGCTGGATTATTAAATAATTACAAGGCCATGCACAGTAAAAATCCATCTGTCCTTCTTGCATAAAATGTAATATGTTCTAAAATGATGTGCTAGAAGTTATTACTTTTTTATTACATGCAGATATCTACGGTATAATTTTACATCCCAATTTCATTATGTGTCAATATTTCAAAATGTTCATGGTTCCATATTTCTTTACCTGGATTGGAAGTCATTTCGTAGATCTTTCAGCTGTCAGTTAATTGGATTCGGTGTCTGTGTGAGAGCTGTCAGTCCAGCGGTTCGGTTGTCACCAGTCTCATCCTCTGTTAGTTTATAACCCTCCTCACTGGTGTGTCACACTTGTCGATCCATCTTTCCCAAAGCATAACTGATAGGACCATCTGCGCAACATCTGGGTAAAATAAAATAGCTGCTCTCGGATAAAGAGCAGCGAAATTGGGTCCGTTCCTGAGACTGTTTATCTCAACTGAGAGGATCAGCAAATATATATAACATCTATCTTGAATTTGATCAAATCTAAATAAACAGTCGCCCAAATACCTTGCTGAGCTCATATCCCCGTGAGTACAGGACCATGGGACTACTTTTAGTTGATTATCTTGGACTGCTAAAAGCCCCCAAACCAAAGTGTCATTTATCAGTGTGTAAAGTGTGGAGTCAGTGCACTTTTGTCATTCAGTATCAAGCTTTCTTAATAGTATCCTGGGGGCTGCTTTCTTAATATGATTCCGACAGCAAGTGCAGTGGTCTATGTGGAAATGCAAATGTCACTTATTACTTCCATTCTGCCTCTTCAAACTCCATCAGTCTTAACCTCTGGTTCCTTTTCCCTCCCGCTGACACCCCGTCTCGATTTATTTCTCTCTATTTCTTGTGTGTCTTTCTCTGTGTGTCTTTCTGTGTGTGTGTGTTTGCATGTGCATGTGTATTGGTCTCAGAGGAGTGAGTTAACCCAGGGGTACAGAGGTGGGGAAGAGCAGCTGGAGACCCTCTCTCCCCTGGTTCCTGTCCCAATTAATTAGCCTGGACAAAGACGTACATACCCCCCCCCCCCCACACACACACACACAGACTATGGTTTGTCTCCTGGTATTCTAAAGTCCCACACCATGCAATGTATGGATTCAATCTGTACATGCAGCTGATAGTGTAGTTGATCATTTTCTCCTCCTTTGAACACCAGATAAGGGTTGATTGAGATCCAAAAAGTGTTAATTCCAGTTGGTTGAGTGTAAGTCAATGGAAAGCTTATAACTCTTAACCTATAGCAACCTTTGTTTTTCTGCTAAAATTATAGTGGTTGTTAAGTCTTGCTTTCTTCTTTAAAATATAAAGTGTATGGTCTGCTGGCCTTAAAGGACGCTATCCATAGTGTTATGCATAAAAAATAAATAATAATAATAATCATTTATTTTATATAGCGCTTCTCAAGGCACCCGAAGTCGCTAAAAAAATAATCTCATTAATTCCTGTCTAAACCAGAGTCTCAATTGGTCCAAGGAAACATTACATATCTTGGCCCACTTTCACTGGAAGCTGATTAATTTTAGAACCATTTTTAAAAAATTGATAACCCTCTGGCACAACTATAGGCCTGGCCACAAGCTATACTGTATAACCCAGGCATTCTTGTGGGGGGATGGGAGGGGGGAGGGGGGGGGGAGGGGGGACAGATTACACCCTGAAGCTGTAAGAAAGCACATTTCTTTCCACATTATGCCGCGTATTAGGATCTAAAGATTGCTGGATACATATCGGTAAACCTGAGATCTAAACTATAGTTCTGTGTGAAATTCATCAATAATGGTTGACATTAAAGTGAATGTGAAAAATTGACAATTTCATGCAAGCCATGTAAAGTCCTCCAATCTAACAATGCTAGTGTAGAGTGTGGATGTGTCACGCAGATTCTCATTTAAGAAATCAAACCTCCACAGTCCACACCCGCTTTGCATTTAGTCATCAGTTCTAACCCGGTACCAGGTCCAGAAGCTGGCTCATTAAAGGAGCATCGCTTGCTGTGATGACCATGTTAGCGCATTCTATCTGCATCGAATAACCTTTTCCTCTTCCTCGGCCGATCGTAACATATCCCTTTGCTTTTTCTCCTGGCAGCTGCTTCAGGTGTCTGACAGCATTGTCCTTTAGTTTTGTTTTTCCCAGCAACCTTGCCAGACTCAGCGCTGTAAAAAATAGATATACAGAGCTGAGAGGATCAATGAAGTATTTTCCGAGACAGTTCTCCGAGTGGGAGACCTGACCAAGCTTTACTTGGCGGAGAGATATGGCACGTTAACGGCAGGAGGCAAACATTAATTTCAATTTTACACTTGGTTATAAGGTAATGATGCAGACGAGACGTAAAACAAGTTGAAGGTTTTGGATAAAAAAGGTTTTTAAAATCCATAATCTAAAGAACAGGTCATGCTTTGGCACTACATTGTTGTTCAGGACATTATAAATTTTGTCTGTGGCATAATACTTTATACTAAAAGTCAAAGCATTTAAAAAGGAAAGTCTGGAGTTCTTTCTGAGGATGGAAAATGCCTGTTCACTTACCCATAGTCTTATTCAGGCAGAGTGAAGTTTCAGATGTAGCCAACCAACTCGTAAGAAAAGCTGCATTGGTGCAGACTTTCAGTCCTATAACTCTATTTGTGTTCAATATAAGCAACCACGACTGTCATTTCAGTTCAATTTCAATTTAATTTGCCTTAGAGGGCTTCACAATCTGTACACATACGACATCCCTGTCCCAGGACCTCACATCGGATCAGAAGAAAACTCCCCAAAAAAAGAAGAAACCTTCAGGAGAGCAACACAGGAGGATCCCTCTCCCTGGATGGACGGACGCATTAGATGTCATGAACAGCGTTACAGAGTTACAACACATTCAATGAATATGACAGACATTTATGAATAATGAGTAGGCATGGACCACAATCCAGACCTCCACAATCCATGAAACAGAAGGAGGAAGAGAGGAGGAAGAGAGGAGGAAGAGAGGAGGGGGCATCAACAGAGCCATGGCAGGAGGCAGGTCCACAGAGGCATCGCGTCAGAGGCCAGGCCCTTGAGGCACAAAGAAAGACGCAGGGCCAATGAGGAAGGAGGCCATGTCGAGGCCAGAGGCTGGATGCAGGAAGCAGGGACAAGGAGGCAGGACACAGGAGCCAGGACACAGCTTCAGAAACAGCCAGGTCCAATGGACCCTGTGAGTCGAGAAGGCACAACGAGTCCAGGAAGAATTAGTTAGTAATGTGTGATGGAGAGAGGTACATTTGTACACAATAAGAGAGAGAAGAGGAGATAGGTGCTCAGTGTATCCTAAAACGTCCCCCAGCAGCCTATAAGCATCTAGGGGCTGGAACAAGTGAACTTGAATCAGCCCTAACTATAAGACTATTAAAGAGGAATGTCTTCAGTCTACTCTTAAATGAGGTGACTGTGGCTGCCTCCAGCACTGAAGGTGGAAGCTGGTTCCTTAAAAGAGGAGCGTGATAACTGAAGACTCTAGGAACTACAAGTAGTCCCGCGTTTAGTGAGCGCAGCTCTCTAGTGGCACCATATGGTACTACAAGCTCCTTAAAATATGATGGAGCATCACCAATCCAGGCTTTGTAGGTGAGGAGAAGAATGTGATTCTTTATTTTATAGGGAGGCAGAGCAGATAATCCAAGAGTCATGTGATCTCTTTTCTTAGTTTTTGTGAGTTACACGAGCTGCAGCATTTCAAAGAGGTAGATGCACATTGAGAAATACAGTGAAGGTGTGTGAGATTAGGACGGAGTGTAGGCTGGAATCGGGGTCATTAGACGGACTCCCTGCAGCGACGAAGGGCCAAAGCAGCCCCTTAACCTCAGCTCAGCATACTCGATCAAAACACCGGCTAATAAAAAATGAGCCGCAGGGGCACATAACATTCCGATAGCCCTACCTCAAAGGGCTGCCGTCAGATGTAGCTGCGTTATTCATTAATTAGAGTTAGAATGGGAGAACCACTATGAAAAAAATAGGGAGAGAGGGCTGTCATTTTCTTGGGAAATTTACTTTGCTGGTGTCAAAAGGATCGCAGAGTAAATGCAAATCCATCTCAATGCAAATGAGATGGAGTTCAGATAATGACAGCATCATGGGGGGTTACCTTTTGAGTGCTAAAATTCAACTCTGCAACCACTTACAGCAGCAGGCTGGTTGAATGGGAACTGAGCAGCAATTATCTATTTAAGAAATACAGCAGCTTCTTAATGGAGATTCACCAGATTTCTTTTTTTGTTATGTGCTCCCAGTAGACCCCAAAACAATTAGCACCATTGCAATATAAATACACTGTGCAATAATATTTATTCCGCGCGGAATATAATATTTCAGTTGTTGTTATTTTCTTACTTTTATTATTGCTTATTTGCTTATTTATAATACTTGTTTGTGATCGTGGTTCTTTGTTACTATATCTCTTGTTTGCACTTTACTTTTTTGTAAATCCGTAAATATCCCTGCAGCGGAACTAATAAAGGATTATCTCATTTCATTTGATCTCATATAGCAGTTATTTAGTATTAATGAAGCATTTCCTTAAACACAGCTGTCAGGCCGAATAGCGGACCACACGAGACCGCCTGTGATAGTAGACACACTGTCTACACAGTATGTCTCTCCCTATCACTTTCCTCCATCACTTCTGGACTTTACAGGGTATAATGCTTCCTGGATTACTGAAACGTTTCATTTAGGTTTCACGATTTATTTGATGTACAACTGTAAATCAGCAGGAATTAAGATGATAAGCAGAGTAAAAAAACAATTTTCTGCCAAAGGTGCATATTCAAGCGTGTACAGAGTCATGCTGATCATACATGTGAATACTTGATCATGTTTTACTAAGTTGTTAATACACAAATTTCCCTGAGAAGAAAAATTTGCAGTCAATAATATGAACTTTATATCTTTATAATTTTGTATTTCTCACAGCGTCACTCTGAGATATAAATCTTTTGTTCGTGGAGCGTTGATATTTTTTAAATATGGAACCGTTTATAGACAAGCAGCAAGCATCTGAATGAATTGGTAGATATATTGTAATTATTGGGCCACGAAGCCTTCGCAAGGCAGATCACACCACTGGTATGAGTGGGTATGAATTTCAACCAGTTAGACCTGGCACACTGAGCCAAGCAGACTGCGCTGATTGAGAGAATTACCTTTTTAACTGCAAGGAGCCAAGACAGTTCTGTGATGATTCCATCTGTGCCAGCAGGAACATGTCTGGTCTGGTTTCTGATCAGCTCGAAACTGGATTTACTCGCTTGCAGCATCAAACAGTTAAAAAATAAAAAAAAACTATGAACTATCTTTCTATTATTGTGTCATATTATCTCAAAGTATTATATGAATGGATTTTTATGTTAAAGTTAAACGGTTTAATGGTGGATTATGCTTCCCACAGATACTGCTATAATCTTGCTATTAGGAGAATGGACATACAAGGTATAATAGGTGCAGCAAATACAAATAGTGTATTTCCTGAAAGTGTTAATTATCCCTTTATAATCCAGTTGACAGTGTCACAAAACAGGCAGCAAAGCCTCACGTGAGCTCATCAAGTCACATGACATTTTCCTGACGATGCTGTCATACCACTGATGGCTGACAGCCCCTTCACCCGTAACCTCTACCCAGCGGGGATATGTGCAGATTAGGAATGACATTAACAAGCGCTATCAAAGGACATTTGTCAGATGGAGCAATAGCGTTTTGCAAATTGCCAAAATCGGGCGATGCCATTGTTTTGCTTTGTCATCACTCTGAATGCCACCTTTATGCAGCATCGAGGCTGAAACATTTAACTGTAAGACATTGTCTTGTATTGGAGATTCATTACACACAAATCTGGGTTGAGTGGACGCAATATGATCCCAGATGCACGACAAGTAAATATGACTTCTTGATGAAAAAATGGGTGTGGGAAGCAGTTCTCCATTTCTAATTTAGGAAAGCTTGTCCCACAGGAGGTCTGCCTAGCTGATAATACCCACAATACAAGGAGCCATCCAATCCTAATTAAAGACCTTTTACAGCTGAGTCCTCACATGAATACATGCACAGACACACAAGCACAGACAGGCTCAAGCACAAACATGGACAAGGCCAAGGCTGACTGCCATGGTGGCACGCGCCGACAAAAACAACACATCTGAAATCACCAAAACACGCACCTTTTTTCTCTCAAATTTAACTTGAATAATACTAAATACTCAAATAATCATGCCATGAATGTAATGAGTCACTCTCGAAATCAGGATCAGCAAGAAGACTATAACATCACATTTAAATTGGGGCTAAAATCCCATTTTGGTTACTTGTTTTCAGTAAACTTTCTTTAATTAAATTAATAGGTAATGCTTTGGGGAAATTAGCTTTCTTGCCGAGAGTTGGATAAGAAGATTGAGCCCACCCTCATGTCTGTGCGCTAAACAGGAAGCTCCCATCAGCAGTTGGTTAGCTTAGCTTAGCTTCGCAAAGTTTAGCATACAGACTGGAAGGTGGTGCTCTGTCTTGAGGTGACACAATCTGCCCACCAACTTCCCTTAAACTTACTAATTACCAAGTTATATCTCATGTGTTTATTAATTCATACAAAAATGGTATAAAAAAACATAAATTGTAGTTTGCTTCTAGTCATTATGCTATGCTAAACTAAGCTAAAGCTTCAGAAAGCCTATTCATAAGGCCCCAAAGCCCATAAAATATGCAATAGTAGTCTTCACCATGTGTGACAACAATATGCAACAAGACCCTCCAAATTTCAATGGAAAATTAATTTGCTATTCATTGGAAAATATTCTTTGATTAGGACTGCGCATTGCCTGATCAACTGTAAAGGTGTCAATCAAGGTGGGAACCTCCACGCACTGCTAAGAGGCAACAACTGATTGTACTGCCCGTCACAGCGTTAGCGATGTTAATATATGGCAAACCAGTGGACTGAAGGATTCACATTATTCATCATCCCTTGAGAGCCATCAGGAGATTGCTACTGTTGCTTGATTAGGTGGTGTAAAGTGTGGGCACATACAATATGAGGGATACGGTTTTATTATGCAGCAAATTTGAAAACTTGGACCAGCATGACTTTATGGTTTTACATCTGCCCTGATCTGCCCCAAGTGACACTGAGGACCTTTTAGCAAACATTTTTATCAATTTTATTTGATGTTCAGGATTACAAATGGCACAGCCCTGCTATATACTAATATTGTAAAGTGAGAATAAATACCAGAGATATCACTGCAAAAACACAATTTCTAAAACCGTAGCAATCCCCAAACTTTGATATCTCATTGGTGCATGAACAACAGGCCACGGAAACTTCTAGCTTAGCATATACAGTGTGGCTGGGAAACAACATTTCTTTGTGTTCTATAATTGAGAAACACAGTGTAAGAATAAAAAAAACAGAAATAATCTGGCAGATACCATTGTCATCAAAATACACTTAGACCACAGGTGCATGCAGTTTTCAGCATCAAGTGCACAGTTGGTAAATTAACCCCACGATGGGGACTCATGCAAATAGTCTGATAAGCTGTCATTCTTTTTTTTATTTCACATGCCCATTTGTTTCACATGGCTTAAGGTTTCTAAAGCATTACATTTTTTCACAAAGCCTTTGGCAAAAAGAAGGCTTACTGCATAATGCTTGACACCTTTTCCTTCAACTTCAAGGCTTTTCCTTTCACACAAGATCAACAACAAAGTGTGGCGAGATTCCCTTTTACCACCCTTTTGAAGAAGTGCTGATAGAATTGTAATTTTCTGTATATTTCTGGAAGAAGGAACGCGGAAACTGTGATTAGCTTTGACCCTACTGGATAAATGCTCTGTCCTCATGTGATTAGACCCATCCATCTTGGATGAACTGAAAAACTGATTAACATGTAAGATGCTTGTTGCAGCTACATACTTACAAACAGCATCCTTCTAATGCTCCTACAATTTAGTCTGGACTGATTATCATACCATTATTCAAACCATTATTCAGTTATGCTAAACAGTGTTGTTTGCTTGGTAATTAAATGAAAACTCCAAACATTTTACACGTAAAAGTATGTTATTAAAAAAAGAATTCAATTTACATCACTTTATTAGCCCAATTCCCAGACCTCCATCGGGCGAAATTATTTTATCCTTGCCTGAAAAAAAATTCCGAAGTGCATCACTAAACTGGTTAGGTCCTAAAAATGTCACCTTTTAACAATATAATTAATTCTGGATTGTTTACATTTGATTCATCTCAAATGTTTTTCAGTCTAATGCGAATGCTTACAGAGTATTTCAGAGGTTTGAAAGCACTGAAAGTAGCTTGCATTGCTTTCAGGTATAGTGTAAGCTCCTCTTAATTACAAACAGTGGACAGCTCTTCTTTTCTTGCCTCGACTAACGCCTCGCCATTTCTAGCTCTTATGGAGGACTCGGAAGATATCGATTCTTTCTTTTTTAGGCCTCAGGATTCTGTCTGCACTTATCGCTTAGCCATAGCTAAGTAGCTCTCCGATAGAGAACTGCCCACTGAAAATAATTATTTTGGGATGAAACAAGAACACCCTGCTGCTGAGATGAAACAGTGAGCCACACGTTTACATGCAATAGACATGATTTAACAGCCGAATGTGGAATCAGCATAAACGGTACACGAGCGTGAGTGTGATTCACCAGGACAGTTCAGCACCGTTCTGACAGGGGTGAAATATATTCATCTCCTTCTAGGAGAGCACAGTTATGCAAGAGATTTCTTTCTCTGGGGGCTAAGTGTCAAATTAAGATGCACTTTGGCAACAAATAAACGTGACAACTCCCCTTACCCTTTTACACCCATATCCGTGTGAACACACCGTATGTTATGTAACTCGATACGCATTAACAATGGGATTGCAATAACAAAAGAGAAGGTATTTGAGGTAAAGATTATGCACTTGGCAGAGCATGTGTGTTGGAGGCTGTCGGATATGCCTTCCAGAAGCTAGGTGCTCATTAGCATACTTCATTTGTCTAAATATAGTCCTAATCTAATGCTGAAGGGCAAACAAACGAATCACAGTGCGTGTGGGAAGCATATTGCTGATTATTCACCGTTGACATTTTTCATCATGACAACAACATGTGCAATCTGTATAAAAAGCCATCAGACCGACTGCCTCTGATGCTTGACATACAGTTTGTGACCCTTTTTTGGAGCCGTTTGCTATGCTGCTGGTGACGGCGCACACTGCAAATGACTGCAGGCTGCGCTGATGCCAAGGGAATCTGTTAAAAGGTCACAGGCAATACAACTAGCTTGACTGGAGGGAGGACAAGCAGTGACGAGGAAGCATGTGTTGAAGACGCATAAAGCCTCTGGGACTCCGAGAGTCTTTGAGACTCGTCGGCTTCGTTTGCATAAAGGAAGCGAGACGCAGGGGAGCGTCTCCCTCAGCGGCACACTGAGAGTGGCCCGCTGTAGGCCGATGAAACGGCAGTGATGTATGTGTAGTGCAGTATATGCTTGATGTGATTATAGTATGACTCATAAAGGATGGCTGGCGTATGCAGGAGGCGTTATAGCACAAAGCGGCTCACAGATGTATGCGAATGGGACGACAAGAGCCCTGGTTACCTTCGCATTGAAAATGCGGAAGGTTATGTTTTGATCGCCGTGTATTTATTTATTTGTATGCGTGTTATTCAAATAACAAAAAAAGTTTTAAACCGAATCGCATGAAATTTGGTGGGATGATTGGTTATTATCCGGAGACCATTTGATTAGATTTTGGGATCGATCGGGTCAAAGGTCAAGGTCAAGGTCATGAAAAGGTCAGAATCTTCTTGAATCGCATGACATTTGGTGGGATGATTGGTTATTATCCGGGGAGCATTTGATTACATTTTGGGATCAATCGGGTCAAAGGTCAAGGTCAAGGTCATGGAAAGGTCAACATCTTCTTTTTACCATAGCACGGTACATTTTTATCCAATTGGCATGAAACTAATGCCAACATTTTCATAATGCAATGCCCAATCTTGTGATATGCGAGTGCCCATTCTAGTTGGAGAATGCTTCAATTCAGTACAATTCAACACGGCATAGTTTAGAGACATCTATATATATTTTATATTTCTCTCAAAAATAGAACAGTCGAAGTGAGGCAGTGTTCGCACTGTATGAGCTTTGGGATTTGGCCGTGTGAGTAATAACTGAGCATGTTTGGCTGGCGGTAGACTCTGTCAGCTGGTGGGGTGCTGTGTTTTGTGTTTTGTGTTTTCGAACACAGACTTTTAGGAAAAAGCTTCAAATAGGTGGTATTTTAGAGCTAGTGGAATTGCAATCTTGTCCATCGTCACAGGGGAACATGTTCAGCACTGATTGTATCTGTATGACAAAGACAAACAATTGAAGGTACACCTTTCTTTCTTTTAGACCCTGTCAAATTTGAAGCTATGTTCAAGGTTTTAAAGTTACGTCCCTGCTTGTGTGTGTGTGTGTGTGTGCTGCGGTAATTACCCACAAACAGGTTGGTGAGAGCTCGACAGCGCTCTATCCTGTTCTAGTATCATTTTTGTGCGTAGGAGGGGGAAGAGTCACGAGGGTTACCAACTCAATGTGCAAGAGAGATGGATCGAGAGAGAGAGAGGAATTACAATATAAACACAGAGTACAAACTCGTCTCTGTATCCGGTTATTTGGTTTCCCGCAGTTGCGATCTACAGACAAACTGCGCAGGATGCAGCAACATACGTCATATATTTTGATTGTCAGTGTTGTGTTACTTTACTCACCTAGTCTTCTTCATTAAATACACGTGAAACCATTTATACTGTATCCCATGTGATTTATCGATTTCTGCCAATAAACCTCCAGTTTACTGCAACTACAACATTATGCGATACATCCCCCCTGCAGAGAGTAATGAAAACATAAATAACCCTTCATAATTTAATTTGTATGATTTTCACCGGGAAAGGAGGGCTTCTTGAAAGGCTTGGGTATTGATTCAGGCGGTTTATGGTGTTACTAAATCAATGAACCCTTAAATTGTCTGAAGGTATCTATCCATCCTTTTTGTCTGCTCTTTCTTTGCCATCCACTCAACATGCGGAGAGATTAGCATTTTTCCTGAATAGCAGGCAGTTTAAATATTGCTATCAACCCAACTGTCAGCACATGAAGACATTCTTGCAGAGGCTTAAAGATCCTGTTAGAACAAAGTGCTTGTTGGTAACAGAGCTCCCAGACAAAGCTAACTGATGCCTTCATTTGGAGCCATTGTGTGGAACTATTGATTTATCTTTATCATTGTATGTGGGATCTCTCACATCTCACAGACTTCACTCGCTTTCTCCTACATCAAAAGGTTCTCAAGAAGGCTTAAATCCACAAAGAGTTCAAAAGCGCTCTCCAGCTCCAGATGATTTTGCCCCACACTTACCAGGGCAAATATTTAAATAAGAGACGGAGAAGTGTCTGTACAAAAATACCAGACAATGGGAAGTGGTGAAACAATGGTCTCAAGATGGTCTCCATTTCTGGTGTCAAAAAGAAAAAGGTTGGTAACAAAGGGTCATTTATTTGAATCCATACAAATAACCAGATATTTGGTTATTGGCTATAGAATGGGGAAATGTCCTCTTCCCAATTACCTGGATGCTTTCTTCCTTGAAGTCGATCAAAACTCCAATTGTTTGGCTAATAAACCAAATAAAAAGACCACAAAGCAAACAAACCTACATGATTCCTCAATGTTTGTGCCATAGAGAGTCTGACTGACTCTGTCACCCCCAGGACTACCTCCTCTTCTTCCTCCTTCCTCTCTCCTCCTTCTTCCCCCTCCTTCCTCTTCCTTCTCCTCCTTCTTCTTCTTCTTCTTCTTCTTCTTCTTCTTCTTCTTCTTCTTCTTCTTCTTCTTCTTCTTCCTACTCCTCCTCCCTCCTTCCCTCCTGGAGGCCTCCTCCACACACATCACTTTAACATGCACTTTAAACACACGTCACATGTAACATACACTTTAACTTAAATACACATGTCTCTTGAAACACACACCTAAACACACACCTAAACACTTTAACGTTATTTGTTTATCTTTATCTTATTTGTTTTTCTTTATTTATCTTTATCTTATTTGTTTATCTTTATTTATCTTTATCTTATCTTATACTTAAGTTAATACACACTTTGCACTTTTGCTGTCGCATTGATTGTTGTTTGTCATGTCAAATGTTGCACCTTTCGCCAAAAAAAATTCCTCGTTTGTGTAAACATTCCTGGCAATAAACGGATTCTGATTCTGATTCTGATAACCCCAAGTATAACAGCATCCAATACTCGCCGCATTTCTCTGTGCCATGATGAATGAGTCGATAAGCTTCTGATGTGGCTGTGGATTACACACTCCTCTCCTCTCTGCACTTACGTCACCACTGCCATGTACATGCAGAAGCTATATAATAAGTTTCTCCGCAGTATTAACCTAGAAGTTATAAGGACTCACTATGATGCTAAAAGGTTGCTTGTAATTAATCAAACTAGGTTTGCTCTATTGGCTTTTACAGTTTTAAACAAAACTAGCTCATTAAATTTCTCTTTTTAAAGCTCCAAAGGTTTCTGACATGAAGGGGCATTTTGTTCTCCATACAATTCATTCTTGTGTGAATTCATTTGAACCACAAATCAATCGTTCTTCCATTTTTGGAAACTCATTGTTGCATTCATGTCTCATATCTGCATGCTAAATATGAATATGAACCCGAGGCCAGCCGCTGGCGAGACGATTCAAGCGACACAGCTACCTTAATAAAGCAAATAAGAATATTAAGCGAAATGTTAAACTCATTTTTAAACACGGGCACTGGCGATGGAGTCGTCGTCCTCTGGAATGGTTCTGCACACAGTGACGTGGACTCAAAAGCAGGACTCGGAGGCAGTTTGAAGCATCAATCTTTTACTTGAAGATCAAGGCAGAGTTTGGCAACAGGGAAATATCAAATATCAGCAAGAACAGACAAAGCAGGCAAGCGGCAGGTCAGCCGGATTGGTCGGAAAACAAAGGTTGGCGGCATTAGATTGCGTAGATTTAACTATCTGGCTAATGACTAGGGGGGGGGGGGGGGGCTGGTATAGATGCAGGGCAGCCGATGAGGGAATGGGGAACAGGTGTGATTACAGGTGACAACACCCAAGGCGGCTTCTACAGGCTGTGTGGAGTATGGCAGGGAATCGGAAATGGCGAGTAGGAGACGTTTAATGACCGGAAAGAAACGGGAAAGCAAAAAAGTGTGCAGAAATGAATAAGCAGAGGCAGGCTACGTGGTAATATTTCTCGCGCTCTCGGGGTCGCCTGCCCGCGGTGCTCGGACAGGGGGGAAGCTCGGCCAGCTTAATTTGAAGCCACAGCCACTCCGGGGCCATAGCAATGCTCATCAAAGGGTGCCATCGTTCCAAACACATCAAAGGACAGACCTCTGTCTCCTGGCTGGGAAGAGGCAATGGTGACACTCGCTCCGTGTCTGGACAACTGTCTGCTCGCCACGCGTTCAAAACACGGGAAAAAGATTCTTTATCGAGCTCTTTTTTTTTTAGCATTGCAGTGCTAACGTCGCTACTCGTCCATGCTTTCGGGCCGAATGAGTACACCTCCTTCGCGGGGTATTGTTTCACCAACATTTCAGACATTTCTGAACATGTTTCAACACTAAATGAACTGCTTCACGCCAGTTTAACTGACCGGTTCCAAACCTGAACAACACCGCCGCGCTGTGATTGGTTCACTGTGCCGATTAACAGCGACCAGGAAGAGTCCCAGGAAATCCACCCGGTCTTAAGGGGTGCAAACGGAAGATGAATGTGTTGAATGAATAAATAATGAATAATAAATAATGAATAAATAATGAATAAAGACTTATTGTAAGTCGCTTTGGATAAAAGCGTCTGCTAAATGACATGTAATGTAATGTAATGAATGTGAAAAATAGGCTTGCGCTTATATGCACCTTACACACGGAGAGAGTGTAATTACAAGCTTGAAAATGAGAAAAGAAATAAATGACATAAAGGGCACACATATGAAGACAGGGGAACCTACATTACAGTATGTAAGAGGACATTTAAATGCTTAATAAGCCGGGAGTCACAGTCGCCTAAGAAGCGACAATGGGGGTTGCGAGCTGGATTTCTTCATCTTTTGATGTTTCTCTGGATGGTGGAAAAAATAGAAAATCACCAGGCTAGCCACAGAAAAATTTGGAAAATACTGCAAAATAACCCATGGCCTGTTGCATTGGTCTCTGTGTGTTTCTGTTCCCTCCGTGTGGGAGTTGTTTCAGCAGTGTCCAAGGATAGAGCAAGAAAATGGAAAGAGCAAACACTCGTTTGTTGCAGAGTAAAATTCCTCCCATTTGCCTTTTTTTTTGGGGGGGGGTTTCTCACTGTGACTATAATTGTGCAGGATGTTTTATTCTGACTACATCGTTGTTTATGTGCTTCCTTTCTTTGTCTGAAGCATGCATTGCTTTTGGTTTTGATGACCCCCCCCCTCCCCTTCCCTCACACCCGTGCTCAGCCTCATGCACCTGCTTGTGGGTACCTATTTCAATGCACCATTCAATAGGGCATTATATTCATCATCGTACATTATTCAGATTTGAATCAGGGACTGTCAGCTCGCTGACGATCCAGCCCTTGAATGTAATAGTTCGGACAAGAATAGCCGTGACAGCGCGTTGCTGTGATTCAGTGGATTTATATGACACACCGGGCACCAAATGTAACATCATGTTTCATTTTATGACTATGATTACTCCTGTGACTTCTGCAGCGTTTTCTCTGTCACTAGTTATTAGCCGGGCCGGCCTTCTTAATCAGTCTGCCGGCTGTTTTCTGTGATTGTGTCTTCCCGTATGTGTGTGTGTGTGTGGGTGTAATTGCAGTCGTCCCACAAAACAGATATGCTCTTAAGGCCCTGAAGACTCCAGCATCCAGTCCATGAGAAACTGTTAGTTATATGGTTTTTACAGGCTTAGAGAACGATTTACGACACAGAGTGGGTTGAGGGTGTCATCGAGATACAGCCACAGTTTAATTAATTCATTAACATTAAGACACTGAAAGGGGTGAGACAAAGTTCTCGATAGTATCCGTTACATTTGTTCTCGAGCACGCATGAAGCCGATTATGCCTCGAGCTTCAGAACAAGACAAGATAGTTTTGTGGCGATAATTAAAGGTCCTTTAAGTCTCCCTTTTATGATTTGATACGCGGCTAATCCAGTTTGCAGCTTGTGCGTCAAGACACAGTTGTTTACCCTGTCATGGCCATTAATCTGTTGTTTTGTTGTTGTCACAGTACAGCTGATACAGTGCAGCGTCACACGTGTTAAATGAAACTCTCTGATCCTCAGTTGCAAAGTTCTGTGCAAAAAATTAATTACACACTCTCATGCGATCGCTCATGCATGCACACATTATCTAACGGGAACATGTTGTTCTTTCGACCATATTATGTTTATTCCCATGAGAACACGCAAAGAGAAACAGATGACATTCCAGCAAACGAAAGACGATCTGTCGCGAAATGGCAAACGTATTGTTTCAATGGAATACATAGTAAGATGCTGACATGTTACAGTGGAAATAAATACATTGTCATTGACATTGGACAAGCATCTGTAAACAAAAATAAACACGATAACATAGAATCGGGGAGTAGGAGATTTCTTTAAAGCATCAGGAATTTATCTTTCGACAAATGATAATTGAATATTAATACATTATGTGATAACATATTGTAGAAATCTCATAATTTGCATGCCTATAAAATACCCTGCTGAAAAAACATCCGTTTTTTTTTTGGGGATATCTTTTAAATATTTAAAACCAAAAAAACAAAACCAACACAGGATACAATGAACGTTTCAATTCGCTCGTGGAGCGGTTTAAAAAAAAATATTCATGTGTATAGAAATCAAGAACATGTTCAACCGAATCATTCATAATACATTTGTTAACCTACATTTGAAAAAGCCGCTTTGAAGTCGGACCGACATGCATCAGCCGGCGGGCCGTCAGGTCAGTGTGTCACATTGTGCTTTATGTCCCAAGAAAAGGGCTTGGAATTAATGTTTGGGTTGATGCAGCGGGAAGGGGGATTCAATCTTTAACCAGTCAAAGGGTTTCCAAAAGAATCAGTCAGTAGCACAGACCGCTTTTCACCAGAACTTGTTCTGATTGTTCGTTTCAGAACCCTGAACATGATTATGTAATGAGGTACTACCTGGTTTCTTTTGGGTCAATGCTCCCAGTATGTTGGAGAGAGTAATGATGAGGGTATTTACGACAGTACAACCATGAATAGAGTGGTAACAAGTCAAATAAATTAGCTTTTTAGAGAACACGTGATTTTCTCTTGCCTTTTGCAAACTAGAAGTCTGAGGTATATCCTCTTTGCTGAATTGGGTTTCTGACACGGGATAATAACACTGCCAGAAACATGAAACGTTAATCTCCCAAAGGAAGAAAAAAAGACAACGACAAATATAATGTAAAGAACAAGGTTCCATTATCACTCAGAAGCTGCTGTTAGACACGTTAGCTGTGTTATGAGAGTGATTCTGTTCAAATGAAGCTGAATCAGCAGTTCTGGGGTATCCATAATAAGCCCGTGGTACTCTGTCATAGCTACCAGTTTGAGATCAAGTTTACGTGATACAACTTACAGCTGTTACAGCAGTAAGTGGTCGTTTCCATTATAAAAAGACAGTCTGACAACCAACCTTTTTCGTGTAGATATAGATACTGTACGTGTGTCAGTGTATGCGTACTTACGTGTCTACAAAACCAATCGATACTATAGATTGACACTCTAGTAGAGGAGTATTGCATGAGTCGGGCGCTGGAGACGGATGTCTTGTATCTCCGAGCGTTGCAATGGAACAAGCTGGCCGTTGACTAAATGAAGCGTTATATTGTCCTGTCCTCATGTCCAGTGTCTCCTGGGGTTTTAGCTGACGTGGCCGCCAATCACATCAGTCGGGCAGTCCATCGGCAAGGGGCGGATCCTCCAGAGCGGCCGCTGAGCCATTGGTCTCTCCTCTGTCACCCCCTGAATCTCTCTCCTCCTTGTCCTCATCTGGGCTGAGCGGGTCCCGTTCGGACAGGCGGTTCAGGGTGTTAAAAGTAAAAGTACTGTGCGTTTTGGGGTCGGGGGTGAGGAGCGAAAGCTGAGGCAATAGCGGCCCGGCCCGAAACTTAGCAGCTAGCTCCTTGGCGCTGCAGGTGGGGGTGTTGGTCTCGTAGATATCGTGGAAGCTGTTATAGTCGACCTCGTAGAAGCCCTTCTCCAGGGAGAGGACCGGCGTGAAGCGGTAGCCCCAAAGCACCTCGTTGTCCAGGTAGGAACTCCGCGCCTGACATGTCATCCCTGTCACAGGTATGCACATAATCAGGTCAACAAACACACACAGACACACACACACACACACACACACACACACACACACACACACACAGATGGAAAGAGGTGTGGGGAGAAAAAGAGAGAGAGAGAGTCTGCACATAATTCCTTGTTAAACAAGAACTGTAAAAATTGTGAAAGGGCCAAAACCTGCCCATTGCTTCCACCTTGGATGTGAATGCCATAATGTGTGAATGCGCCACATATCTAATAATGAGCTGTTTGGTTCATAAATTACATGTGAAATTCTCACACGGTAAAAAAAAGTGTTAATATTGTTTTCTGAGGTGTCTTTCAAGTCTTCACATTTGTAACCCAGTAATTGAAAGAGTTAAATAACTCTAACGTTAATAATGTCAATGCTGAAGGCACAACCTCCCTGTACTTGTTTTTAAACTTGTTGATTGACTGTGTTGGTAGTGTTAGATATGAAATCCCACACATTGGATATTTCTATTTTTGGAAACATGCTGGTTCGTATAGGTGCTGCAGGTGAAACGTGCAACATTGATGATGTCCGTGTGTTATTACATAGTCGTAAGCCTTTACACGTTACAGTGAGGCAGCATGCAGACTATCTGGGAACTGAAAGGGATCCACCTTAACAGAACCCAGTCGTTATTATGGTTATTAAATACATCTGTCATTAACCTACAATAAAAAATTATGCAGCAAGAAAAGCTAAACTGCAGAAAGTTAGAGGCAACAGTGAAACTCGATGGCTCTGGGTTAGATGTCTCAATGTATAAAAAGAGGCGTGTCCGTCAGTTTTATTTTTTCTTACCAAGCTATAGTGATTTGCAGGCAGTCTTGCGGGCCATAGTTAAACTCAAACGGGCCGCATCCGGCCCGCGGGCCGCTAGTTGAATAGGCCTGTTCTACAGTGTGTGTTAAGGGTGATGGAATATTGTTTAATGTGATGGTTTTATATTTTTTGTTTGGCTAAGCCTTGGGAGATCAAACAGATGACGTTGCGGTGTGAAGATCTATTAGTATCTTGTCATATTATCAAATAATGTCATGAAGGTTGTGTCACAATTCACGAGTGCGGGTGCTTTTGTCTTCATACATATTGATGTTATATAAACAGGACGCATGGCTGAGACTCTTTACAGCTACTGCTACATTATTTTGCTGATGCATTGGTAACTGTGATTATAAAAAATGCAAAAAAACAGACAGATAGTAGTCACCGGGTTGATGACTCCGAAAATGAGATCGTCATGTTTTATATAAAATATAAAATTCAGTACCACACGCTACCAGTCCCAGCTGTGGAGACACCGGTGCAGCTGTCTATTTATAAAGCATGTGTAGTCCTTTGTTTGTTTTTTACTTGTGATTTTGTATGTATTTTATTATATTTTAATGTTTAGTACTATCTGGACCTTGAGTCTGTAATAAAAGTTTGATTGATTGATTGATTGACTTCCTGAGGGATTAGATCATTCACGAATTCACAAGCCCGAAAAAATAAAATGCGCCACTTTACACAGGCTATCAGTATTTGAAGACACACTTTCCACTTTTCAGTATACCAGCAGAAGCAAAGCAAAGTAAAGTAAATGGGTCCCGCTTTCAGGAGGGAATTGGCTCTTCCCTCTTGCATCTTTTATTTTGAAACGATACCAATTTTTATGTTTAAAAATGTTGGTTGAAAAAGTGTGCTGCAGGATGCACTGTGCGTAGGAGACACTTTGTGCTGTGATATGTTCATGTGCTTCAAAACTGAACAGCAGCCATTTAAATGAAGTAGCTTTTTGTGTTGCAGAAACTGTATTTCCACAGCATGTAAACACTCAAAGAGCGAAGCACAGTGGTTCCCCAACCTTTTCTACAGGGCTCCTCTTTTGTGGACGCAAACCTTTTCTTTTCTAGACCAGAACACTTCTCAACTCCAATTAGCAAACAGGATATAAAGCACATATATATATATAAATGATGTGTGAGTGACGAAGAGGAAACCACTCTGTTACCAAACGACTTTCTCCCAACAGAATTTGCGGTGGGTTTAATAACTCTATAAAGGTTACTTACCATTTGGGTGTGTCAGTTTGGGATTTTAGTGCTAAACTGTCTTTCTGGCACACCGAAATGGAAAATGGCGCTCGTTCATATAATTAGTCACAGCTTTTCTTGAATGTCATGATGTCATTGCAGGTGTAACTGCTGCTGCCTCCTATGTAGCACTTCATACGGGCGTATAACATCCCACCTGCATCCACCTGTAGACTTCCCTGAAGGGCTTTGTGCCATTTTTTGTCATTGACAATTTTGTGTTTGAACATATCTAGCCTGTAACATATAACCATTCGATTGTAAGAGTTGTAGTTTAGGCCAAAATGTATTAATATTTGGAAAATCTAATGGTTGTAATATGACAAGGTTGTGCATTTCCTCAAAATATGAAAAAATGATTAAATCTGTTGTTACAGGCACAATTAGTAAATTATGAAACTTTTAACAAACCTTTGCAGAGAGCGTCTAAATTGCAGAGGTTATTATGACATATATATATATATACACATATATATATATGTATATGTATATATATGTATGTACAGGACTGTCTCAGAAAATTAGAATATTGTGATAAAGTTCTTTATTTTCTGTAATGCAATTAAAAAAACAAAAATTCTGGATTCATCATTCATTACAAACAAACAACTGATTGCTTATCTTTTTTTTATTCTTTTTAATATTATGGCTAAGCTCTAAAAAAAAAAAAAAAAAAAATCTAAAAACCTAAATATTTCAGAAAAAAAGATTTATAACAGCTGAGTGTTTGTCAAGGCTCAGGAAACCCTTGCAGGTGTTTCGAGTTAATTAGACAATTCAAGTTTTTTTAATTTAATAACTTACTAGTATTTTTTTTTGATATCTCTAATATTTAGAGATAGGATTTTTTTTTTTCTTTAAGCTGTGTATAATCATCAATAAATCAGAAAAAAGGCTTGCAATATTTCAGTGATTTTGTAATGAAATCAGAATTGAATGCATTTTTTTTTTTTAATTGCATTACAGAAAATAAAGAACTTCATCACAATATTCTAATTTTCTGAGACAGTCCTGTATATGTCATAATGTTTAATCATAGATCGTACATTATATATATATTTTAATTAATTCATCAATTAATATATATATACATATACTTTTTATTTGTATTTATATATATATAATGTACGGTCCATGCTCAAAGAGCATGTCCAGCTCTGGGGGATTGAAACTCATGGACATGTGTCTCTCTAACTGCATAACATTGACTAGGCCTGGTTTTTATCTCTTTGCATCAATAACAGTTTGTTCTTATTTAATTTAAAATTTGTTGGTAACAGATTATTAGCAGTTGGAGTGTACCTGTCTATTTTCATATTAACATTTTAAAATGAACCAGGCATTATTTAATATAAACATAATTTAGAAGAAAAGAGGAGACAAAGCAGCAATGAGTCTTCGGAGACACTTCAATAATGAAAACAAGGTTTGTTTTCAGGAAAAACAAACGCACACAACTGAGCCTCCGGCACAGCATCACAAACGTTTCGATAAACTGCACGGGAATCATGAAAAGTATAAGTTAACTAACGTAATAGAATAAGTCGACAACAAAAATTATATGCGGGAAATTAATTGTCTGGGTGCACAAACATCTTGATTCTCGGGATCCTCTGCTCTTTGGAGACAGCTGAAATAGAACACAGCTGATGTCTTTCCATCCAATATATTACTTACCACTTAAAATGTTTAAACAAGGGATGGTTGCGGGTATTAAAATGTACTTTCTTAGCACATTCAGAGCCACTGGGCACCAAACTGCACGTGTCAATGAATTAAAGCTTTCCATTATTTGCTGTTCTTGTTTATAAAGTAAATCAAATCAGTGTCAAATAAAAAAATAGGTTTTGCTTTCCGTGAAAGATTTGTAACTAAAAGAAGTCCAATTATTTTTTTACATGGTCAAGGGTGAATATAATGTAAATTGAGATAACTTTTCCTTTAATGATCTCTAAACATTGTGCTTTAAAATAACATCACATTTGTACGGCAATAGCCGTTAACTTAACTGAACAGGAAACCATTGATTATGTCAGAAAACCTGAGTTAAAATTCTCATTAAATTAAAAAATGTCCGGATTGGAGAAGCCACCTGCCTGTGTGTATGTCTGCCTGTGAACTCGCTGCTTGACAGAGTACGAACATGTGCATTGTTTACGTTCATAATGACACTTTTGAGGGAGTGGCTTTGGAGGAAGGCTTCAAGTTATAATTGTTCCACTTTATCACATCCTGTACATTGGCAATTGTGATTGGTTTAATGATAATATGTGGCGCCAGGCCTTTCTTTAGTGCCGTGGAAATAACTCTGGCTATACGAGGTTAGGTTCCTTTTGAAAATGAGATTTTATTGCATTGCTTTTTGTCTTTGCACTACATAATTAAATGCATCGTAGATTGTCTCTATTTGTGTATTTTTATTGGAGCAGTTAAGCTGTGCTTGCCATTAGGATGGCAGAATGTTCTTTAGCAAGTCATCATTTAGTTTGACTTTTTAGTCCAAAATGCCGTGGGAGTGCCATGGACACAAATGCTGTCAGTGATTTCCAGAGCCTGACTCACAATTATGCTTAAAACCACAGATGTGTCTCGACGGAGAAAACAACCGATGGCCGGACATTAAAGAGAAAATGATGGCAATTCACCACCCACTCATCTGTCGCTTCCAAACTCGGTGACAGCATCCACCTCGTGATTTGGCAAATCTTTTTTTCTTTTTTATAGTGAGATTTTACTCCAGGGTAGAGCAATTAATTATGGAAGCCCGTTTCCGCCACTGTGATAAAAAAATTAAGATCCTATAATTATGAGATAGTGAAGTCATAATTATGAGATAGTATCTCATAATTATGACTTACAGGATCTTAATTTTTTTATCACAGTGGCGGAAACGGGCTTCCATAGATACAGCCTTTTTAGTTTGGGGATGCAATTTTCGGAGCAGAGGCCTAAAAAAAGCTTGCTGCTTAAAGGTTGCGGTAAGAACCCTGGAGCACTTTTCAGGGCTGCTTGGCTTTTACCCATAACACGGACCAGCAGTGTGGGTAGCTATTCTTTACTCATTTTGGAATACACAATATCAAAGAAAAGTTGAAGTAGCAACAATGGAAATATGGGCTGTAGTGAGTACAGAGACACATTTGCAACGCGCTTGTGGTGTGATCAGCGTTTAGTCCCCTTCCCTTCGTTAAAGTAGAAATGTAGAAATTGTGCGGTGATGAAGAAAACAACTGCATTTCAATGTGCAAACTTCCTCCAAACATTTGTCAATAAGATCTCCATTAAAATGTACTAACTTCAAGTGAGATGATTCATTCATATTATTTATGTTTCACTTAGAGGTTATTATCTGTTGAGTTAGTCTCTCTGTCTTTCCACCCATTGCCATTTTGTCTTTTGCAATCTGCAGCACTTACAGGTACTTGCTACTGTCCTTCCTCTATGTAAAGTAATTTATCTTTCCATTTGAACCTCTTCTCTCTTTCCATCCATTTATCCATCTCCCTCTCCCTCCCACTCAGTGCACTTCCTGCCTCCGACATTTCATACATCTCTGACTCTCACTATCAATCTACCCATCATCCCTGTGTCCTCCCATTCCACCTTTCCCCCCTTCCCATTATCATCCCCCTCCAATGATTCATACCTGTGGCCTCGACCATGCCCTCAAGGATAACGACAATCTCGAATTCCTCCCTCTCCATTTGCTTCGCCGTCATCTCCCAGAACGGGCTCTTCTCGTTGATCTCGTGAGAGATGATCAGGGGCGAAACCAGGAAAAGCCGGTCGTCTCCCGTGTCGAAGCCGATGTTGATGTCGGTCTGGTTGAGCGGGATGAACTCGCCCTCCTTGGTCTGCTGCGAGCGGATCAGCTTCGCTCGGATCGACGCCTCCACGATGTGAGAGTTCCTCAGATCTCCCACCCGAAACATCAGGCACATCTTGTTGTCTCGCACCGATATGACGGCCTTGTGCGAGAACATGAGGGTCTCGGCGCGGTTCTTTGGCTGTGAGATCTTGACAAACATGCAGCCCACCATCATGGCGTTCACGATGGAACCCAAGATGGCCTGCACCAGAAGCAGAATGATACCCTCTGGGCATTTCTCTGTGATCACACGATAACCGTAACCAATGGTGGTCTCCGTTTCAATGGAGAAGAGGAAGGCCGAGACAAAGCTGTTGAGGTTCTCCACACAGGGGGTCCAGCCCTCCTCATCAGCGTGCACCAGATCCCCACGGATGAGCGCTATCAGCCACCACAGAAAGCCAAAGAATAGCCAGTTGACTATATAGACAAAGGTGAAAATGAAGAGACTAAGACGCCAGCGTAGGTCCACCAGCGTCGTGAACAAGTCACTGAGGTATCGGTAAGTCTCTTGCACGTTTCCGTGATGAACGTTGCACTTGCCGTTCTTCTGCACGTATCGTTGACGCTGCTTCTTCGCCGGGTCAGAAATCAGGTGCGTTCGCTCAGTCGAGATCTGAGCCTCCCGCAAGTGTTTAGGAAGCTTCTTCACCTAGAGGAAAGATCAAGAGAGAGAGAGAGAGAGGGATATTGGAAGGAGAGTGTAAGAGAAGAGAGAACAGTCACAATGTAGTTTTTTCTCCACATGGGTGTACTTTATTGTCGTTACTTTCTTCAGATTTCTTTTCATTCATATTTTTCTTCGAACGCTTTATTGAGTTTGGAATGGAGGTGTTAACCTTTGTAATGAGATTTCTCTTTCAGCCTTTGCAAAGCCACACCGCTCTGAGCTTCTGGCATGGAGGGAGATAACATTACCGACCGTTATAAAGTCACCGCTCCGTGCCACTCTGCAATGACATCGTAGGTGTCAGTGTACGCACACATATAGAGGGAGTAAGAGAGAGCGAGGACACAACAAGGACACAAGGACACCCAGGTCTTTGTCTATGTTGGCCCAGCTCCAGCGAGGCGATCTGGCTCCACAGCTGTGCCCTGCCTGCCTCCCCGTCCCCTGTGTTCCCTCCCCTCGCACCCCATGGGACATTGGCAGGCTTGGATAGGAATAGATCCTCCATCCTCCCCCAATGGACCCTTATGGCATCCTCAAAAAGATTGGCATATGCCTTGGCACACATATTGTGCTTATCTGGAAACCGTCTTTCATGCACATAGATGTAGAATCTATGCACATAGGATTTGTAGTATTATCTGTTTTAGAACATTTAGGGTGACGATAAAGAAAGTCTTTCACACGGCTTGGCATTGAAGTCGTGCAGGGGGCACTTGAGACATGGATCCAGACCGACAGCATGACACACACTTCTAGGAGGACACCGTTTCAAACACACCAAGGACATTTGGCAGCACGTTGACACTTTCCAATCTGAGTTGATAATTGAAATGCATTGTGTCGAGGCAAGAAAACAGCTCCGGTGCCCCCTGAATCCCTGACACCTTGGGTTCCATCTCTCTCGAGAGTCATGTTCACATCACCAGATAAGCTACGTCCTATTGTGGTTACAGTGGCGGCTCTTCTGCTCAATCACAAAGACGGACAGAGCTGGGGAAGGACATCTAAGGCATTACAATACCCGTTGGTCCATTTGATTGCGGGGCCTGGGCAATAATGTCAACCAGACAGCTTTATTCAGGGCGGTTTCTTGCCGATGTCAGGTGCTGTTTTTACTGCTGTCCTGTACACCCGGTCAGGCATGCATGTGCAGTATTGAGTTTTCAGATATTGATCTGAAGGGATCCCTGTTTAAGGAACATTTTGACAAAGAAGAATTGAAACACAAAGCTTTACATTGACCGGCATTGCAATTATCAGCTTGATGACAAGTCTTTCACGAGAAGTCAATGGGCTTCCTTTATCCCAACTATAATCAGGGATATTGGATCAATTTAAAGATTCAGAACACAATCAGTCGACCATTTCTTAGAGTGACACTTTTTACTGACAACTTCAGTTAATGTACACAGTTGTTGTCTTTTTTAATAGTTCTTAATCCCTACTTCACTCATTTTAAATGACAGACAGACAGCTGAAATAGGCCCATTCATGTCCACACGTTGGGGTTTGACTAATTTAGTGATGGATGAAGCTGTCACTAGGAATGCCACCTAATCTTTGGCCTTTGTAGTCGATACGCTATGTGAGGGTGATGGTCGATAAACAAATCCATTAGTTCTCTTTTCGTGGCAGGAGTAAATGGTGGGTGTTTTCTTTCTTTGAGCCTTTGTGGCTGCGCTTGGTTAGACAGCATAAGCTCCAATCAGCTGGGGAATCAGGATATAAAACCAGTGCAACCACAGCATCAATTATTGGGAGGAGGGAAGGTTTCTCTTCCTCATTTCTATCTCTCCACTGCCAAGTCAACTGAGCTATATGAACATGAACTAAAGTAGCAGGTTATGTTACTCTATATGGAACCTGATCCATAATCTGCATTGTTTATTTAATCTATAAAGTATACAACATATATAGTAAATGAAACTGATTTTGTATCCTCTTCATTCCCATTACTCTGGGAAGTAATCAGGCTGGTTTCCTTTCTCTTACATTCTGTCTACCTGTGAAATCGTAGTGATCAGTACTGTGTTTGACCAGCAGAGGATGTGAGTCTTTACCTGTGCAGGTGTGACCCCTATCTCCATGTTGTGGTCCATGAGGATTCGAGAATCCTCAACTGAAGCTCATCGCCTGTAAGAGATAAGAGAGTATGGTAGTCAATTGAATTTGGGCAGCACATTGAGCTTCAGTTAATTGACCGTCATCATAATATACTAATACTAGAACGGGCACTCGGTAGAGCGCATACCTTCGCATATCACAAGATTGGGCATTGAATTATGAACATTTTGGCATTAGTTGCATGCCAATTGGACAAACATGTATCGTGCTATGGTAGAAAAAAGATTTTGACCTTTCCATGACCTTGACCTTGACCTTTGACCCGATTGATCCCAAAATCTAATCAACTGGTCCCCGGATAATAAACAATCATCCCACCAAATTGCATGCGATTCAGTTCAATACTTTTTGAGTTTTGCGAATAACACGCATACAAATAAATAAATAAATAAATAAATACACGGCGATCAAAACATAATCTTCCGGCATTTTCAATGCGAAGGTAATAACCGAGAGTATAGATTCAAACTGCAGTGTCCTCAGAGCAGGCATGTTTCCAAGCTTGATCCATTAGGCCTTTCAACCCTTCAACGATCTGAATTCAACATCCTCTTTGAAAAATAAATACATTAGGCCTCACTAACTATATTGCGTTGATGTACAGTCCAACTCCCTCAGGGTTATTTTTATCTACCTGTCATTTAAATTGCTTCAATTTGTCAATATATCAATATTTGCCAGCCGGTGTAATTAATCCACGAGGGTAGTTGGAACTATGAGCTTTAATGTCAAATGTCAAATCTTTAATCGAATAGGATGTTGATAGTTTTATTGGATGTGCATCTTGTCTAAATAGCATATGTGTGTGGAAGCTCTTCAAAATGTACACGCCTCTAATCAGTGAAAATGTGCACAATCCAACATAGCACGAATTTATGAATTATAATCATATGCAAGACAATTAAATCTGAAGATTATTGATTGCTGGGACTACAGCACAGTTCTCTCACAGCCGTAATATGGAGTCTGCGTTGATGGTTTTACTTTCAAAAACATTATCATCACTAAATTCTACCTACAGATTATAACCCTTATTCTATATGCATTTTACTTTCATTCATCAACAGGAACCAATGCCAGATCAATCCAACTTCCAAAGTTCAACTGACTGACCACAGTAATGTTAATATATTTTGAGGACCCATCAATCAAATTGGCGGAATTACATTTTTTAGCCCACTAGAAGCATGATGGCTCGAGTGATGACCATTTGGATGGTCCACCACTTAGGTCCAGAATGGGATGTTTTGACAATTATCATATGGATGACCATGACATTTTGCACAGGTTGGTGATTGAATTATGATATGGATTGACATTTCCTCAGGTTCAATCATTGGGTCAAGAGTTCTGTTAATTCAACACTTATAACCAGTGTTGCCAGGTCCGCGGTTTTCCCGCGGAATTGGACTACTTTTGAAGTGTTGCCGCGGGTTGAATATTTTTGTCCGCTGGTTCGGGTAGACCTATTTTGCATGCAAATTACATGAATATCTTTAAATAAAAATCCATATTTAAAATGAAATAATTTATTTATACCCAAATCCTACCAAACTGACTCCAGATCAGTACGTACACGCCGACACATCCGCGCACACAGTTGAGCAAACTCTCACTAGCACCCCCAGACAAGCTAATTCCATTTAGATGTTGTATTAATGAAATGTACTTGCTCTGTACATCCTCAATAAAGCATTTACAAATACAAAAATAATTGGACGATAAAAGAGCAGCAATTTCACTGCTGGAAGACCCAAGGAAGGGGTTAGCTGGTAACTTCACATGGGACATCATGACTCAGCTCAGTGTTTCTAACTGTGTCATCTTCTCTTTTGGGAAAGTGGCCTCAAAACTGACGTCATCGTCATTAGCTTCAACTGTACTTTACGTTTAATGCTAATTGTTAATAAGGCCGATGGTGAACATGGTAGGCCTTCATATCGAATCTACTAAATATCAACATGCTGGCATAGTGAGTATGTGAGCTCAAAAAAAGCCACGACACACTTCAGATCAGAGGCATTCATTACTCTCTTCATCAGCTGGAGACAACAAAATATTACTGTCAAAGAATCCAGTCTCCCCTTGTACTTTAGATTCAATCTACTATAAACTGAGTGTCCATTCTTTGTGGTTGTTTCTAGCTCCCCTGTAGCGACTAGGTGAAGCGCTGATGTGTGATGTGATTTATAAAGTAAGTATTTCTCTGCTCCCCAAAAACGGGTATTTTTAAACATCTGCTGTGTGAGGTCCAACGTGACAGGAAGAAGTAGAAAAGGAACACTTTGAACGTCTGCTCGCTGAACGTCTGGCACTGTTGTGGTTATAGAGAGGGGATGGAGGGGGGTTGAGTGTGCGGGGCGAAACCTCAGATAAAGCCCTAATTTTAGCAGTAATCTTACAACACCCCACAAGAGGCAATCAACTCATAGAGCCCCCCGGGTGTCGTTTAGAAATCGACTACTTTTAATTGACTGAAAGAACAAGGGAAACACAGCGCCTCGTGACCAGCCGAGCAAAAGAACACGGGTGAATTACTTTTGCCCGCGGTTCCTGACCTTAGCAACATCTGACATTTCTCTGTCATCCGCCTTTGATGTTACTCTATTTGATCGCTGACAAGCGAGCAGGGAATGCAAAGGCGGGCCGCGGAAAAAAAAGTGAGAGGACCGCGTCACGAATCAGATCCACACAGGAATGCAGTGTTGACATTGATGGTCCAAAGCAAAGGGCAGATGGACGTGACAGGCATCTGAGCGGGGGGAAAAGACAGACGGACAGTGGAGGCACGGGACACACACACACACACACACACACACACACACACAAACAAAGAGCTTTTGAAAAACCTTGCTGAATACATTAAAAGGGTTGCAAGCAAGGTCTCATTTTAGGTTCTCTCATGAATTAAACATGGCTCTCAGGAGATTTGTGAACTCCAGACCTGTGTGTATTTCCAGCGAGGCTCCGATTGCGGCGTCTGTTAGCTGCTGCCGTTCTCAACAAGCCCAAATGAGAGGTGTTTGAACATGGATACCAGCCTGGGTGTTTTATCTCAGCGCTTTGAGAGGGTAACAAGCATTTATCTTGTTACCGGGAGAGTGACAGGATGCTTTGGCTGAATTGTGTTTGTGTCCTGATAACAAGAGCACTCATCCGTTGTGCTTAAAGTCAAGGGGTACAAGTAAAAGAGGGAACCTGCTTCCTCAGGGATACCTAGAGGACATATATTTCCCTTATTCGCTGACGCCACCCGCCGTAAACAATAATCTGCACAGAGCACAATAAAGTGTCTCTTTTCTTTCTAACCCTCAGCAAGCGCTATAATGTTCGCCCGTGGCCTCGCTTCATGATTCAATTTTCTACATTTCGGGGAACTTCAGAAACTTGCCTTGTCAGCTGTGCGTGTAGTTCTGAAAGTTAAGAATTGGCTCGGAACTGAACAAAGCAAGGTCTTTTTTTTATACCAATACTAATCACCGGTCCAATAAAGCTCCGGCAACAGATTAATTGCCTGAATTATAATTCTCACTTGATCAACAGAATTGTAAACAGTTTTGGTCCCCGGTATATGGAAGCAATCAATTTAGTCCTTCTCATCTTTGGAAGAACACTGTATTCTGATTTAGGTTTGCAGAGACGTGCTTGTTTTGCAAATCCGGGACCCTGAGAGTGCTTCATGTGCAAAACGTGAACTTTCCAGGATAAGAAAACTGAGCTGTATTCTTTTTAATATATTGAAGGGTTTCTGAAATATATGTGTGTGTATATATATATAGATATATATATATAACATACATCTTAGTAACCCTTCTATATAGACCAGGCTCTGGCCTGACAATGGTGTTTTCCCTCTTCATCTTTTATGTCGTAAAAAGACCTTTGAGCATGATGGGGTTAAAAAGGACATTTATTGCAATCTCAGCAGAATCCCGAAGTTTACATTACAGATGTGGCCCTCGGTGGGCACTCATCCATAGATTTTAAAGTCATATCTTGCAGTTTTCTGTCGGTCCATCAAATACAGCGCTGACACCGGGGAGACAGAACAAAATAGTAAAAATAAGACTGAAAAGTGGAGAGAGGAACGAAAGACACAAGTTTAGCTCTGCTGCAACCTTTAACCCTTCTGTTGCCTTAGGGTCAATTTGACCCCATTCAATGTTTAACCCTCCTGTTACCTTTATATTTACTGACATATTTGACCCTTGGGGTCAATTTGACCCCAGCAATTAAAACCTCCAGAAAATTATTAGAATTAATATTGTTTTCCAAGTTTAAGTGTGAGGTACTTTATGTTTGTTTGTTGACTACCTAAATAGCCCTTTAAATATATAAAAAAGTTGATATTTCTTATATGTTTGACACAGTGAAAAACAGCCTGGGGTCAAATTGACCCGAAAGAACACCGACATTTAACATTGAATGGGGTCAAATTGAACCTAAGGTAACAGGACAGGAGGGTTAAGAGTATTTAAACAGCAACTATATTTACTATAGAATCACTGCATCTAATGGATATCCACGCTCGCACAGTCGTTGCAGCATATCTGCTGTCTCTGCTGCTCAACCATGGGAGCACGAGAACTTTCTCTTTCCTTGAGTCCATAGTTCTCCGTCACACCTCCCCTTGAGTGAAAGCAAAGAGTCAGGGTTACCGGGCCTGTCGTGATTATGTTTCCGGGCTAAGATTGGCCCATGAAATAACATGGCTTCATCTCTATCTGCACTCACTTATGACACTTTGAGGTCATACCGGTCAAATGACTAAAAACGTCCCCAGCTAGTTTGGCTCCAGGCCCAGTAAACACACACACTCATGCACACACACACACACACACACACACAACCTTCATCCCATCACTCCCTTCCATTTTCCGATAATGCCCGATAGTGAGCTGAGTGTATCCAGTTGTGTCCTTCTAGTGGATGACCTTCTCTGGAGTGACACTGCTGCACCGAGACGTTCGACTCACACTGGAGCAACAATCTCTCTAATGATATGTCCGTCTCTCTCTCTCTCTCTCTCTCTCTCTCTCTCTGACTCTCATCTTTTTCTCTTGCGGTCCCACATTTAGTCTACTTCGAAGTAACTTTTGCACACCTATTTTTTAAAAAGAAGGAAAAAAAGAATAAAGTTCATCAAGACGAGAGAATAGCTATTTTTTTCAGATCTGCCTCAATACTTCAATTATAATTTGTCTTTTCTTTTGACAGCAACAATTTCCCATTGCTGCTGAGTTGCGCCTGGATGGGATTAAAACCCAACACCTACCGGAGCCAAATAACACCCTCTTCAACCACGCTGGCCTGGAGAGTGAGACATGTCATGGAAAGAGACAGAGGGAGAGACACGAGATGTGTGAGGTTGGCTGGCTGGACATGCTCCCCGACACCCTGTTTCTTCTTATCAGGCGTTTCTGTCAGGCTCTTGATGTAAACTTCTCCCTTCGATACCAGATTCTACGACACTTCACTTTCTCAAAGGGCAATGGTGAATAAAAGGACTAGTTTTTAATGGGAGGTAAGTATGTGGAGATGAGGATAATAACAGGTGCTCAGCATTAAATACATCATTTCACAATGAGGATATCACAAACTGATTCGCTAATGGATCCTCGTGCAACGTGCTTCATTAATCCTCTGCCTCACCCCACTGTAGAGGACAGGAGGATGAGGAGGATGACGGGGATGTGAGGCCACGGGTGTAGCCGGGCGGGGCTGCGGAGCAAGGCAGCAGAGCAAGGCAGCGCACGGCGAATGCTGGCGGAGCCAAAGGTCAAATGGTCCTGATTGGAATTCCTGACACGCTTCGCTGTGTCCCTGTGCCTCGGAGAAGTCTCCTTCTCGATAGCCATCGCGCGTACATACCGAGACGCAGTGAGAGTAGATTGCGACCTCATTTGGCCGCAACGGTGAAACAAACTATGCCCGGTGCGTTTTTGGATTACCAGGGTGTCAAATACAAATACTTCATCACAGCCGTCGGCGCCGGATGCCGACGCCGAAGGTATCAGTGTGAGACACACGTGGCTTTTTCAAGCGCCACCCCGGAGTGTCGCAGGACTTTCAATAAGGAGACCCGAGTTTGTGTTACAGAGTATTGTTGAGTTGTTATTTATCGGTGATGTTTGTGAGCTGTTTTCCATACTTCCATTGTGCACTTATTTAAAGCTCAGCCATGATGTTTTCCATAACCTACACAGAGAAAAATGAAGATGCCATCTGGAAACCGAAAATGGTGCTTCAGAGTAATCTCATAAAATAACTAATTCTTCAAATAACCTTTAACGGTATCTCAAAGAACCGTAATTTTTTTTTCTTTAAGGCACCATTTCCAAATGGTTCTTCAGTAGGTGATGGTTCTTCATATAACCACAAAGCCTTTTAAAGAACTATTTAAGAACCATTATCATTCTGTGTGTAGTTGCCTGAACCTAAGCAAGGACTTTCTATTTTAAGGTTCACATTTAACCACATGTTTACCCTGACTGTGCCCTGGGCTACCCAGTGGGATAGAAAGTACCTCCAAGGGGTCTGATGACTCAGTCAGTAACGTGGTGGCTTAAGATTCCCTTGCCGGCCGTAGACGATGGATTTCATGAAGCAAGTCGTTGTTGAAAAAAGTGCTCAGCGAGTATATATATTTTTTAAATACAAAGAAGAAGCATGTCAGATACAAAAACACGTATGCTGTCATGTTACAGGCCTTATTAAGCATCCTGTCTTTCTCTCTGCTGTCGGTGTTAACAAGCTGCACATTTACCGGGATGTGCTTCCCCTGGGTGACGGATGCTCACGCTTCAAAGGTGCTTAACGTGGTGGAGACCTGAATGTGTTTGCTAACTACATCTGAATGATACTACAGTGATAAACAACAACACTTTTTTTCTCAAAATGCTCAACATGGAGTACATGCATGTACTGAATGTCCTCCTTTTGCATTGCACATGATGCTGAATTGTCCTTGGCCCATGTCAATCGGCTTTCATCTAGCAGAGCTGCCAGTGTGTCTGTGCATCAACGTCATGACATCATACTGGGCCAAATGGGCATTTGTTACTGGCCAATTAAAAGAGACTGGTTGTCTGTTTTTTTCAATTTTTTAAAATACATCCAAATCACAAGGCATGTATGGCATGTGATGCTAAAAGACTGTATGAATACAGGGGCCCTGTAACTCAATAGCATTTACTCTCATGTGATTCAGTTAAACTGGCCTGACCTGATTGCTTATCATCTGGACACAAGACATCAATACATCTCTGCCATGCTTTACAAAGGGGGTCCTCATAAATAGTATGAGGGATCATCCCTGATTCAAAACCACTGGTTGAGCCCCAGTGGCTTAGCCAGGAGCAGCAGACATTGTGAAACGTCCATTTCATTCCACATAACCCGCTGCAGACAGGAGCGAATAATAATGAGCCATTCCGAAGATTCTTGAGAGCCAGTTTACCTTCGACACGGGCTGTATTACTGGAATGCATTACCCCAGTTGCAATGTGTTACAGTCCTTCTGGTTAGCAGGCAGGTTTTGCTGAATGAATGGAATTCCTTCCAAATCACCTGAAAGGTAGTAACGAGCTGACGAACTCTAAGAGCATTTCAACTTGCCACAAAAGGTGTGTTTTTGTTGCCTTTTGCATTTTTGTGTGTTTTTGCTGCGTGTGGACGGCCTCTTGTTGGCCGTTACGTCTTTATGTGCGACAGGGCCGTGGGAGAAATACGAGCGTTGTAAAGTCATCGTCCAATCGGTGAGGAGGACGCTCCATAAATCTGTAGCCAAAGCATCGCAGGTGACTCTTTAAAATACAGTAGACGCGTTGAGCTTGAATTTGCATCTGTTACAGATTTATGAGGTCATGAAGGGATTTTCCTTGGGGGAGAACACGATTCTGGATGAAATATTCTGCTGTTTTTCTGTTCCATGCAAATACCAAGAGGCCTGTAGTCATATACAACTCAAACAGTGCAAAGGCGGTGCTCTTTAAAATGATGCACAAAGCTATTTTTCAAAGATGGATGTACATCCGAACTAAAATATACATGTAGTGTTGCATAAATTACATATCTTCACATTTATCGGCAGACCTGCAGGAAAGATACTGTATTTTTATGCAGTACTCTGACATGCACACACACGGGCACTAAATACAACAAAAATAATTCACGCCCGACTAAGCTCTTGACACAAATGCACCGCTGCGATATTGCAGAGCGTGGATGTGCTTGAAGAACACGGCTCTCTCTGCATCCCCCTAGAGAAACACAGTCTTGACTAAATAAACAGATCCAATTAATTATTCACACTGTCTTGCCTTTTGAGACTCTCCTTCGATGCTGCGTGGCATTTCGGCCTGCCCTTTGACCTCCTTTTGTCCACTTGTCAGTGAAATCGGCACGCGGGGTAATAAACGAGCGGGGGGGGGGGGGGGGGGCGAGGTACACGACGTTGAGTTGCGGCTACAATGATGCGCTGATAATAGGGTCAGAAGACCATCCGTCAGGAAACATTACATCTCAGCAGTTCACACTTCTCCCCCTATACACTCTCAGCCAATCACGGATCAACCAGCTGCGGGCAGGGTCGTGGTGTAGGTTACAGTCATAGAAGCAGCAACTATAGGCACGTTTTGCTGCAATGCCACTTAAATTGCCTCTCTGTGAGGCCTGGGCTCCGGGGGGCTTGAGTTGGCGTGTGGGTAATGAAGAGAGGAGAGATGACTTGCACTCATTGTTCCTCCACAGTGAGCCGGATAAGATATATATATATATATTTAAAAAAAATGATGATTGAGTTCAATCAATCATCATTTTTTCCCGCTATCTTAGCATTCCCAGAACCAGGAGCTTTGTGGACACTTGATTCATGTTGCTATGAAGCCCCACTGCATTGTCATCAAAGTTTCCCAGCGACAGCTCTCCAGATGTGCGTCCTGCGGAGAGCGCTGAACTGGGGGGGGGGGGGGTGGAGGATATAGTGGTGTCCATCAGACATTAAAAAGCAAGCTGCCCTAATCCTCAGCAGAGAGCGTCTCAACGGGAATCAATAGCCAATGATTTCCTCTCAAAGCCTTCGGCGGAGCCCACGATATTCATAAACTGCCAGCAGCCATCACTGCATCGCAAACACTCGCTTCGCCTCCTGGTTGTATTGAAGGCGCAGGAACGCGTCTGTGGAACGACACCCCCTCCTCCACACACACACACACACACACACGCACACACACACACACACACACACACACTTACTGTAACACACACACAGAGATGCACAATGAGCCCATGTTTGCTCCTTCTGCTGCGCTTGTAAAACTCCTGCATCGCACTGAGAGAACTACACGAGTAAACAGCAGAAGCGTTCACAGGCTCCTCTCTGCTTGCGTCAGAGAAATCCATTGGTTCTTTTTCATTCGCCGCCCCCCCCCTGACGCGAGGACAAGCAGATGCACGGCGATAATCTACATGTATCTCCGCGGTGACATGAGATGAACGAGGCGAGATTTCATGATAGCGGCTGTGTCTGATGGAGGAGGGTAATCCGGCCACTTTCCCCATCATCACTTTCCCCTTTCCTGCTCTCTAGCTCTTGAAAGTATCTCGCATTGTCTCACATCTTCTCCTGCTGCCTGTCCTGGTTGTTCCTGTTTCAAGCTATCTGACTCGTAGTTTTCTGCTCCCACCCACCCCCTTCACTTCGAGTAATGCACGCTTTGTATTTGGGAAACCACTCCAGATGGGATTTGTGGCTGTGCAATGAAACACATAATGCAATCCCAGCATGCGATGCCATGCCCAGACACAGCTCCCTGGACGTGGAGCTATGGTCGTACCATGCATCAGCGGCTCCGAAAACCTCCCATTTCCTCTCCCGTGCCTTCATTCTCTCCGTCTCCTCCTCTGTTTTTTTTTACATCAGCGAACACACAAAGCCTACCTTCAGGTCTCTGCAGGAGTTTCTGGCAGGCTCCCTTTGTGGCATTTCACAGCTGCTCTTCTCCCCAGGACTGCGCACTCCTTCCCTGGCTTTGTTCAATCAACAACAGCCCTCCTGCCTCTCTCCTGCCACCCAGCTCCTTCTGCTTCTGCACTGCTCTCAGGCTACTCCTGTGTGAGAGGGGTGTCTGTCTGTGCTATTTGTGTGTGTGTATCTGAGAGGAAGAGGGAGAGAGAGAGAGAGAGAGAGGCAGTCAGAGTGGGTGAGGGATGAGATGGTGAGGATGGAAATGTGCATGTGTGTGTGCTCTCTCTTCAATGATCCTCTCTTCCCACTTCCACACATAGATTCTACCTCTTGTCTCTCAGGATTTGTCCTTCATAAGAGAGAGTGTGTGTGTGTGTGCGTGTGTGTGTGCATGTTTGTGAGAGAAAATATAAACCTTCTGTGCATTGCAGTTGGATGGGAAAAGACAGAAAAGCGTGTGTGTGTGTGTGTGTCGGTGCATGCATGTTGAGGAGGGGAGACAGGGATGTGTGTATAATCACCTACTGTAAAATTACAGGTGAAAAGAATGAAAAGAATGCCCTCCCGGTTTGAGAGATATAAAGTAGAAGCAGATTTTTGAGGAAAAAAAATGCAAAAAAACCACAGAGCAAGAGAAAGAATGAACAAGAGGGGAAACAATATTGTAGCGACCCTGGGTCAGGAACGCTACGAGACGTAGATGGCTTATAGGGTGTTTATTCAAGGAACATAGAACAAGCTACTGTTGGCCGTAGCCTACGCCAAAACCACAGCAAAACGCCGTGAAAACCTCCAAACCAGCTTCACGTCTGCTCCGGGTCATAGCTCTGCCCCGAACGAGTCGTAACACAACAACACACACACACAACATCACTCGCTGTCCAATCACAGACACGCCTCACAGCTACCAGCTCGTGAGACGTTCACTTACATCCGGAACATAACATTTATAACATAACATTCCCTCAGTCCGTTACACTACCCTCCCCCCACAAAGTCCCTCGCCCCCGAGGGGGCAAACAAAGTCTCTCAGGTGGTCAGGGGGCCTGCGGTTCCTCTGCGGCTGCCGTCGGCGCTGGGGAGAAGGAAAAGGGGTTAAGGGGACGCTGGGACCAAGGGCAGGGGATGGGAAGGGAGGGGCGGGGCCAGGGACACTAAGAGTCTGTGAAGGGGCGGCCGAAAGGCTGGGCCCATTGGGAAGGGTTTGGGGGGTAGTCTGGGCTGAGTCCAGGGTTCCCCGTGCCCCAGGCTCTTGTCCTGATGGGGTGGATGTGCCCCGGTAGGGGGCCAGCCTGTCTCGATGTAGAGCGACTTTCCTTCCTCGTGGTGGCAGTTGGACCCTGTACACCACCTCTCCAAGTCTCTCCAGGACTCGGCAGGGCCCCACCCACTCACTATCGAGCTTTGGGCACCTGCCCTTCTTCCTCTGAGGGCTATACACCCAGACCAGCTCTCCGACTTCAAAATGTCGTCCTCTGACGTGCACATCGTAGTTCCTCTTTTGCCTTACGCCCGCACTGCGCATCTGGTTCCTGGCAAACTCGTGGGCCGACTCCAAGCGGTCCTGGAGTTTCCGAGCATAGTCGAGCCCCGGGGGACCCTGAGGGGCGTCAGGAGGTTTCCGCATCATCATCTCCCCTGGCGTCCGGATTTCCCTGCCGAGCATGAGAAGGGCAGGAGAGCAGGAAGTGGAGTCCTGCACCGCAGACCTGTAAGCCATCAGCACCAGAGGCACGTGGTCGTCCCAGTCGCGCTGATGTTTAGCTGCCACAATGGCCAGCTGTTGTGCCAGCGTGCGGTTGAATCTCTCGACCAGCCCATCGCTCTGTGGATGGAGGGGTGTAGTGCGGGTCTTGTGGGATCCCAGTTTGTCACACATGGCGGCGAAGACACGGGACTCAAAGTTTCTGCCCTGATCTGTGTGGATGGCTTCAGGGGCCCCAAATCTGCTGAACATTCCCCCCACCAGAGCATCCACAATCGTCTCCGCCTCCTGGTTCGGCATGCAGTACGCTTCGGGCCACTTAGTAAAATAGTCCATGGCAGTGAGGATGTAACGGTTGCCCCTCTCTGAGTGAGGAAACGGTCCAAGAACATCAATCCCCACCCTCTCCATGGGACACCCAGCCGGAAACTGCTGGAGCTGGGCATGAGATCTGTCTGCAGGGCCTTTCTTCGCTGTGCAGCTGTCGCAGCGGCGGCAGTAGTCCTCCACATCCCGCCTATGTTGGCCCCAGTAGAACCCCTGGCGGAGGCGACGGAGGGTCTTCGTAACGCCGAAGTGACCAGATCCCGGAGCTCCATGCATTGCCCGGAGCACTGTCTCTCTCAGAGCCCTGGGCACCACCACTTGCCACCGTGTCTCTCCAGTCGCCGGCTCTTTCCACCCCCTCTGCAGGACACCATCACGCAGTCGCAGGGCTTGAAAAATTGACCAGAGTCCCTTTGTGGCTCGAGAACACATGGTAACCTCTCCCCAAGGTGGTCGCTGTTGGGATCCCACCCAAGCGAGCACTGGCCTTATGTCGACATCCTCTTCCTGTTTGCACCCCCACTCTGCTGCGTCCACAGCTGTCAGTCCATGGCCTGCTGGCGTGCCCACCGGTCCCACGGCAGCACATTTCACATCAGGTTGCAGCCGCTCTTCTTCCTGCGCCTCTCTTTTCTCACAGTAGTTGCAGCCATCAGCGCTGCAAGGCCGGCGTGAAAGCGCGTCAGCATTTCCGTGGCGTGCCCCCGGTCTGTGGACCACAGTGAAATCATACGCCTGGAGCTCCTCAATCCAGCGTGCCAGCTGGCCTTCTGGCTCCTTAAAAGACATGAGCCACTGTAAGGCAGAGTGGTCGGTCCGGACTGTGAAGTGGAGGCCCCCAAGGTAATATCTGAAATGTCGGATGGCACAGACCATAGCAAGCAGCTCGCGTCTCGTGACACAGTAGCGGCGTTCAGCCTTGTTGAACTGTCTGCTGTGATACGCCACCACTCTCTCTCCTTCAGGAGTCACTTGGGCCAGCACAGCACCTGCGCCTGCATTACTGGCGTCCGTGTCGAGGATAAAAGGCAGGGTGAGGTCAGGCGGTGAGAGGACTGGGGCCTCCACAAGGGCTCTCTGCAGTGAAGTGAACGCTGCATGGCACTCCTCTGTCCACTCAAACACCACCCCTTTTTGCAGCAGGCGGAACAGTGGTACAGCTATGCAGGAAAAACCCCTCACAAACTTCCTATAGTAGGAGGCCAGACCCAGGAAGCTTTTCAGGTCCTGCACCGTGTTGGGGGTAGGCCAATCCTTCACTGTCTGCACTTTATCATCCATGGTGCCGGCACCGCCGCCCCCAAGCTTGTGTCCCAGAAATGTGACCTCCCGTTGCATGAAGGAGCATTTCTGTGGGTGCAGCTTTAGACCTGCTGCTGCCACTCTCTCCAGCACCCGCCTCAGGGCCTCGAGAGCCGCCTGGAAGGAGTCACCATGCACCAGTATGTCGTCCAGGTACACAACACACTCCTGCCGAGGCATACCAGCGAGTACCCTGTCCATTAGCCTCTCGAACGTGGCAGGAGCATTGCAGAGGCCAAACGGAAGGACTTTAAACTGCCACAAGCCCCCATTAGTGATGAAGGCAGTTTTGGCCCTAGCTTCAGGGCTGAGAGGGACCTGCCAATACCCGCTCCGAAGGTCCAAAGAGGAGTACCAGGCTGACCCTGCCACCGTGTCGAGGGCCTCGTCGATGCGTGGAAGGGGGTAGGAGTCCTTTTTTGTCACTTTGTTGAGGGGCCTGAAGTCCACACAGAAACGCCACGCCTCCTTCTGCTTTTTGGGGACCATGACGATCGCCGAGGCCCAGGGGCTGGTGGAAGGCTCGATGATTCCCCCTCGCTGCATCTCTTGCAGGGCTTTGTCTGCCGCAGCCTGCCTGGCCAGTGGGAGGCGTCGAGGTCTCATCCTAATCGGCCGTGCATCTCCTGTTTCGATGTCATGCTGGATGAGATCTGTGCGGCCCACATCATCCTCCGACATTGAAAAACAGTCCTTGAACTCAAGAAGCAGCTGCCACAACAGGTCTTGTTCGCTAGGAGTCAGACCACCACAGTTTGCCTGCCAGACCTCCTTCACTGCCAAGACTCTTTCACTGTCGTCAGGTGGAGAGGCGTTTGTCACCTGTGTGTGTGGACTTGTAGCTGGCCGGACCGAGGCTGGGGGTGGGTGGAGGGCAGTGTGGATAGCTCATTTGAAGGGATGCAGCTAGGGGCAGCATCATTTGTTGTCTCAGCCGTCAGCATGGCAACGGTGTGGGTCGCAACACAGCCAGGCCGGGGTGGCTGGCGCCACATCTGGATGACATGACCATCAGGGAACGTGAGAGTTCCTCTCTTTGTGTCGATGACCGTAACCCCTTTTTCCCCAGGCCCAGAGTCACTATTGCTTCCCCAACCATAGGAGTTCGCTCCCCGGTGACTGACTGCAGTTTCACGATAGTGGGAAAAATATCAGTTCCATTTGTCACCACATCGGGCCTCACCAGGGTTGCTGACGAACCTGTGTCTACCAGTGCAGAGCAGCATGTCCCTCCAATGGTGAGCATTGCATACCAACAGTCTCCTATCCATGTTCGACCCAGCACCACTAGTCGCTCTAGCTGACCATCAAAATCCTCCGGTGGTCTGGTTGCCCTTATTTGGTCGGACGGTTGCGTAGCTTTGTTAATTAGAGGGGGCTGGGACAGAGTGCCAGGGGTCCGCATCGTCCCGATTATGCGGTCCCCGGCTCGTTTCCCTTGTTCGCGGTGGAACGGGGGCAGTGTCGGACCAGGTGGCCAGGCTGGCCACACCCCCAGCAGACTCTTGGTCGTGGCTTGTCTTGCCTCTCATCTCTCGAAGTGGCAGCCCTCACTAGCTGGGTTAGCTCCCCCACCCAGGCAGGCTGCGCCAACTCCCTTTCCGTCTCACAAGCAGCGCTCCCTTTTGGTGCTTTTTCAACCACTTTACCCATGGCGCCAGCACACAGCATCTCTCTCTCCGTTGCTGACTCCAAAGCCTCCTGGAGCGACCCAGGGTGAGTGAGTAGTGTCTGGATGCGCAGGTCAGCTGGCAGCAGGGCCTGGAGGAAATGGTCCCTCGCTAGCTCACTCTGGATGGACGGGGCATGTGGGCGTAGGTGCGGTGAACAAGCCCCTCAATGTCATTAGCGAGCTCCCTCAGCGGCTCCTCTGGCCGTCGCTGTCTGCTGCATAGTTCAGAGCGGAGCAGGCTAGTGGCAGAGCATTGTCCAAATCGTCGCTTTAGAGCCCCAATGAGTGCATCATAATCACTCCGATCATCAGGACTCAGCAGCAGCAGGCTTGATAAAGCGTCACCCGTGAGGCACATCGCTAACTGGAGAGCTTTTACTTCAGTGGACCATCTACTGGCATGGGCTAATAGTTCAAATTGTGCATGAAAAGCTTCCCAGTTGGATTTACCGTCATATCTGGGGGTCTTTATTGTGGACGGAATAGCTTCTCTCCGTGTCTCCGTGTGCTCCGTCATGTCCCTTCCTGCGGCCGCAGTTATTCCTCTCCGGCCGCCATTTCCTCACCGGCGCGGCCCGAGTGGCCAAAGCCTCCGCAGCCATCCTAGCGGTCGTTTCTTTTACCCGCTCTCGGTGCTCCGTCGTCTGCCAGGCTCGCGCTGCTCCGCTCCAATTCCGCTCGTCACTTTCTCCTTCCCGTTTAATCTTGAGACGGCTCCCCGACGTCATGTTTCTCACTGTTGACGAGCGTTAGCCACTTAGCTTCTCTGCTGCTACCTCGCGTGGCGATGTTGATGATAGCGAAAGTTTTACTTCTGACACCAAATGTAGCGACCCTGGGTCAGGAACGCTACGAGACGTAGATGGCTTATAGGGTGTTTATTCAAGGAACATAGAACAAGCTACTGTTGGCCGTAGCCTACGCCAAAACCACAGCAAAACGCCGTGAAAACCTCCAAACCAGCTTCACGTCTGCTCCGGGTCATAGCTCTGCTCCGAACGAGTCGTAACACAACAACACACACACAACAACATCACTCGCTGTCCAATCACAGACACGCCTCACAGCTACCAGCTCGTGAGACGTTCACTTACATCCGGAACATAACATTTATAACATAACATTCCCTCAGTCCGTTACAATATCAAAGAAGTACGAGAAAAGGATTAAAGGGGAGGAAGTACAAAGGAAAAGCAGCACGGTTGAGATAACAAGGGGAAAGGGATATTTTGACCCAGAAATGTTCTCCTCAGAAGTCCCTTACATAAATCCCCTATACATGAATTTCCAATCGCAGTTCCCAAAACACAGCAGTCCTAATTTCAATGACGCCTCCTGAGTCGTCTGAATTAAAAGCGAATTGCATCACATCAACCGCAGTGGCGAGGCATGGTGAGTAAAACGCAAATCGTAACGCTTCATCGCAGAATGGAGTGCACGGGCTCATTAAGTCGCTCCCCACACTTAAAATTCTGTTTCGGTAACTGCGTTGTGGAAAAGTGTGTGATCTACGATTGGGGTGTGCGTGTGCAGATAAGGGGGGGGGGGGGGGGACATACAGTGCAGACGGAGACGGATGGAGGGCTACTTGACATTGAGATGTTATTAAGCGTAGGGAAAATTGAATGTAGACATGACATAACAGGGGAGGAGTAGTGAGAGCGAGAGTGACGGGAGGGAGAGGAAGACGATGGTAGGTGGGGGGGGGGGAGGAGTATACAGAAGCACGCTATCACCATGAAGGCCTCTTCTTGTACTTCCTGCATTGTGTTTGGGAGGAGATTTATGACTCTGCAGCCCCTGTTTGTTCCTACACGTGCCCCCCCACCCCCCCAATTCAAGAAACAGAGGCCTCAGCGAGACGGCTGCGAGATACTTCTTCTTTTTCCCGGGCCTCGATCAGCCAGGGAGCCGATGACATGCAGCGGATTATGGAACATCAAGGAGGCGAGGCTGCAATAACGAGGAGCTCGGGACTCGGCGGAGGGATACGAGTCCCGGGCCGCCCTCGCTCCAGAGGTGGTGGAGGCTAATGTCAGCAGTCGTCACGAAGTGTTGGTGATCTTAATTGTAAAAAGTCGGGTCCTTCAGGCGCCACCTCTCCTGCGCGTGGATCGGCCCCTCGTGGTTCAGATCTGGGGCATGTGTAATTAGTTCCCCTCCTGAGGTTAAACCACTATTGAACCCTCCCTCCACATTATTGCTGTACGTCCCATGGGGAAATCCATCCAGTTGACTGTGCCCCCCCCCCCACACACACACATTAATCACACATTAATACAACTCCTTGCCAGATTAATTACTAAGAGAGCTCGGAGGAATGTTGCGTATCGTGTGTACATTGTGTGTACATTAGATTTGCATCGTGTTAAGGGGTGGGGGGTGGGGGGGCGGGGTAACACAACCCAAGAGGCTTTTCGTTGCTTGAATACAGGATCCGTTAGAAAAGATGCCAATGTGGATCATCCCGCTCAGGTGACCTGCGGGAGGAAGGCGCCTAATGAAAATAGGGAAACGTGCGTTGTGAGGTCTCGTTTAATATTAATGCAGAGATCTCGAAGATGGAAAAAACCTGAGCTCTAGCTCCTATGGGAGTGTGGTACTTGTTAGTATTCTTCCTGTGGACTCTATATATACTGTATATATGTACACTACCGTTCAAAAGTTTGGGGTCACCCAGACAATTTTGTGTTTTCCATGAAAACTCACACCTTTATTTATCAAATGAATTGCAAAATTAATAGAAAATATAGTCAAGACATTGAGAAGGTTAGAAATAATGATTTTTATTTGAAATATTAATTTTGTTCTTCAATCTTCAAGCTCAAAGGAAGGCCAGTTGTATAGCTTCTCTCACCAGCATGACTGTTTTCAGCTGTGCTAACATAATTGCGCCACAAGGGGTTTAAAGGGTTTTCCAACCCTCCGTTAGTCTTCTAAGGCGATGAGCAAACACAATGTACCATTAGAACACTGGAGTAATAGAAAAGGGCCTATATGTAGATATTTCATTAAAAACCAGACGTTTCCACCTAGAATAGTAATTTACCACATTAACAATTAACAATGTATTTCTGATTAATTTAATGTTATCTTCATTGAGAAAAACAGTGCTTTTCTTTGAAAAATACGTATATATATATATATATAAATATATAAATATATAAATATATATAAAATATCAGGATATATATATATATATATTGCAATTCATTCATATAATAATAATAATAATATATATATATCCATATTTGTTATTAATATATATATTTTTATATATATATATACATATATATATATACAGTATATATATATATATATATGTATATATATTTAAATGGCATGGCAACAGTGGCATGGCAGATAAACTGTGGCATAAATCTACACCAACAAATGATGTAAATGTTAGATTCTCCCATTCTGCAGAAACAGACAGGATGTCAGTGTCAGGGATCAATGAAGACCGTCTCAGCCCAAATCAGCAACAGCAGCCCGCGGTCGACAGTGAGTGTCAGGCCACGTCGAGGAGGAAGTGTCACGGTAATCCTTACTCTCTCTTCCACTTCCTCCTTTTGGTACTACGCCCCTTCGCGTTTTCTCACCTGCTCCCAGGCTTCATTAGCTCTGATTGATCCTCTTGTCAGAGCTCATGGCGCCGCAATGGACTGCATTGTTACAAGCAGCCCTGGAACAATTGGAGATATAGCTGAGAAAATATATCTCTCCAAGGGCGTAATGGTGGCATGTTGGTCACGTTGAGATATTCCATAAGGAAACAAAACCCATATGTCACACGTGTCAATGCTGAATAGTTTAGCAGAAATGCCGAAGTCGAATCTGCTCTTAAGGTGCACTACATATTGTATCATCTAAAATATTAAACTAGGAAAGCCCGTTTTGCATTTGGAAAGCAGAGCTGGAGGCCACTTTTTAATAGCGTTGATAATCGGCTAATGCATGAAGAGGCAAGGTATGTTTTCGATGGAAAGAGTATACATTATTAAATGATCTATCCGAGCGAGGTAGCACCGCTTTAGCTTTAAACAAATTAATCTGTGTCAACATATTGGTCCAACGCATCGTGATGTCGATGAAAAAAATGAAGATTTAGGAGCCGAGCAGCAACCACAATGTATAATCCTAATTTCTTTTTTTAATATTCATGCGAGTATCGTTTTAAAGGGAAGCTTGACTTTAAGGAACAAGTACATCTATTAGCGTTTAAATGATGAATTATGGGAGTTTGAAGAAGTACAGCTCAGTGCTTGTTATGTGTGAATACATAATTTAGAAATACAGGACTGTATGTGTGTTTTTTTTAATCTGGAGCGCGGTGGATGCCTTCATAAATATCTATACAGTCATTGTATAACATCATCATAACCAACTAAACACTCAAACTGATATAGTTGTACTGAACATAACCATCAGCTGAATAGTCATTAGAATATGTTGCCATGCAGAGGCTATTGTTTTCAAGAACCAACATGAATGCTAATATTTTCCATCCTCTATTATTTGACTGATGCTGCATGGACACCACTGAACAGTCCAGACACAGCGACACCGTGTGGAGGGAAGCGGTATAGCAGCTCCTGACAGACGTGTTGCTGCTGCCCCTTTTTCTTTCTTCTTCTTGGTGGTCGTCCCTTCACAGCCGTGAACGAGCTGCAGCGATGACACCGTCTGAGGTCGGCGGACGCAGCATCTCTCTGTTAGACCTCTATCGGCGAGAGATCCGTGTCGTGAGCGGATGATGTAATTGGTCACCGCTTTCAGATTGCTCCACCGAAAAAATAAATAAAAAAAGATGTCTCTTGCTTCGTTGTTTCGCCGAGTCATCCCACACAAACATGTGCAGCTGTTTCCAAGTCTGTGCATCGCCGTGGGAACCGAGCTCAGCGAAGAGCAGACTGACATCAGTGATGTTATCTTGATAAATCCCCTTTTGAGGCCAAAGCAGGTCCAATGTATGCACGTGCAAAACATATTTTACTTAATGTATGTATTTTAGAGCAATAATTTGGGGAAATATTCCAACACTATGAAGATATAAAGCCTTGGAATGCATATTGTGTCCCTTTGCCCACTGGCCCATGATTACATATGCTTCAGTCCATCAATGTCAAAAAGATAGCTGCTCCTCTGACAGCTGGCAGTTAAACATATAGTCTCAGGGGGAACTGCTGTCAGGTTGAGCTCATACTGAGAGGCAACGTCTGAGCCTTCCAGCAGGCGGAAAGATCCCTGAGATTTCTGGAACCCTCTAGATATGAATTCATCTGCAGAATTTAATATTGAAGCTTATAGACACCTTCTCGCCTTGCAGAGCTATTGCGTAATGCAGGGAATGTTTGTGAGGTCTTGATTCAAGATTCAAGATGTTTTATTTGTCACATACACACACAGGGTGTGCAGTGAAATGAAAGTGGCAATGCTCAGCAGGAATGTGCAAGGGCAACAAGTACACACTATTTACAAAAATAAAAAACAACACAATATTTACAGTAAGTGTGTGTGTGTGTGTGTGTGTGCTGGGCAGTTGGGGTCCTGGTCTCCGTCTCAGTCTCTCTGTTCTTGCAGCGTGACTACGGAGGCGCCTGCCTGACCGCAGCAGCTGAAACAGTCTGTTGTTGGGGTGGTGAGGATCCTTCATGATCCTGCCGGCTCTGGTTCTGCACCTCCTGGTGTACAAGTCCTGCAGGGTGGGGAGTGTAGTTCCAATAGTGCGCTCAGCCGAACGCACTACTCTCTGCTTGAACCATTGTGAAGCAGAGATTAGTCCTTAGTCCTTTTTTTTCATTTGCGTAATATTAATTTCTGAGTCAAAAATAAATGCAGCAGTCATACAATAAGGATACATACCTGGGAAAATACTTTTTTTCCTCCACTGAGAATTTGTAAAAGAATCCATCTGCTTGAACATGGTCATTGTTCTCTCGTGGCTTGTGTCGCCGGGTGTCACTTTACAAGGTACAACATTGAATTCCCGGTGGCCGTGTCGCAGCAGAGCGCCGGGATATAAAAGAAAGGTTGAGAGAGAGTGAGAGGTGAGTTTAAGCTTTTAAGACAGGCCGTGATTTATTTCCCTTTCGTTGGGCCGCTTTTTCAGGCTCCGTGGCTGCCTAATCAGGCCCAAGTCCTTCGAGTGGCGGGGCTGTTATGGCAGAAAAGAAGAAAGACAACGTCATGTTGTGAGCTGAGAATGTTGAGTGGAGGACAAGAATACATGTGTGATCCCTCCGTGACCTCGGAAACCTCCACATTGTTGATTAATTCAGCCGGAGAGGAGAAACAGCCCAAAGACCCTTTACACAAAGGCAATTACTAGGCATCAAAATGAAATCCAGGTAATAATAAGGGCATGACACTAAGATTCTTTCAGTTTGTATTCCAAAGCTTTTTTTCCTCGTCTATTTATCTCTCCACGGGTAGAGTCACCCTCTGGGTGACGAGCAGCAGCCCCTTCATAACACATCTAACTCGGCCGTGCTGGATGTGTACACCACGCTTTATGTCATGGGTAGTCCGGGTTGTCGCAGCGAGAGAGGACCCAAATGTCGACATTACTGCACAACTATATTTATTCCAAGAAACCAGAACAGGACGACAAACACGCGGACCAAACAGTACGAAGCCACACTGGGAATGAGACGAACAGGGTTTACATACACAGGCAAGGTGAGAGGATTGGACAACGGGGAACGAGACACAGGTGGACACAATGAGGGCGGGGCCAGCAATCACACAGAAGGAAACAATCAGGACCAGGGCAGACAATCACAGGGAGACAGACGACACAAGGAATCCCAAACAAGACACAAAACAAAACACAAACTACAGATCCTAACAGTACCCCCCCCTCAAGGGACGAATTCCAGACGTCCCAAGCGTTCCACATGGGTGGGTGGAGGGGAGCCGGAGGAGGGTCCAAGGTTGCAGAAGCAGTCCGGGGGGCGGGCCGGAGGACGATCACCAGGACAAGGGGCGCGCTCTGGAGGGCGGGCCGGAGGATAAGGGCGGGGAGCTAGGGGACCGAACTCAGGAGAGGAAGTCACAGGGGTACCGGGGTCTGGGGATGGGGGCTCTGTGGGACCAGGACCAGGCGACGAGACATGGGGAACCGGGGCTGGACGGGACGGTTCACGGGGAACTGTGACTGACCGGGACGGAGGCGGGATGGGGAGAACCGGGCGGAACGGAGGCGAAATACCGGGGACTGGAACATCGGGGGCTGGAGCCAGCAGCGGAACACCGGGGACAGGAGCCGGAACATCGGGGGCTGGAACCGGCGACGGAACACCGGGGACTAGAACCAGAACATCGGGGGCTGGAGGCGGCGGAACACCGGGGACAGGAACATGAACATCGTGGACTGGAACCGGTGACGGAACTCCAGGGACTGGAACATCGTGGACTGGAACCGGTGACGGAACACCGGGGACTGGAACCGGAACATCGTGGACTAGAACCGGCGACGGAACACCGGGGACTGGAACCAGAACATCGTGGACTGGAACCTCGGGGTCTGGAGCCTGTGACGGAACCGGAACATCGTGGACTGGAACCGGTGACGGAACACCGGGGACTGGAACCGGAACATCGTGGACTAGAACCGGCGACGGAACACCGGGGACTGGACCCGGCACAGGGCCAAGGGCCCGGAGGGACTCCCACATGTTGTGGAGATGCAGCTCATGGGAGGCTGGCCAGACCAGAACCGGCGACGGAACACCGGGGACTGGAACATCGTGGACTGGAACCTCGGGGACTGGACCCGGCACAGGGCCAAGGGCCCGGAGGGACTCCCACATGTTGTGGAGATGCAGCTCATGGGAGGCTGGCCAGACCAGAACCGGCGACGGAACACCGGGGACTGGAACATCGTGGACTGGAACCTCGGGGTCTGGAGCCTGTGACGGAACCGGAACATCGGGGACAGAAACCGCCGACCTTGACTCCAGGGCCCGGAGGGACTCCCACATCTCCTCAAGCAGAAGATGAGCGTTAGCTGGCCAGGCAGGAACTGTGTAGCGGAAACTGAAGGCTGGGTCCATTACTGGTGGCTTCGTTCTGTCATGGGTAGTCCGGGTTGTCGCAGCGAGAGAGGACCCAAATGCCGACATTACTGCACAACTATATTTATTCCAAGAAACCAGAACAGGACGATAAACACGCGGACCAAACAGTACGAAGCCACACTGGGAATGAAACGAACAGGGTTTACATACACAGGCAAGGTGAGAGGATTGGACAACGGGGAACGAGACACAGGTGGACACAATGAGGGCGGGGCCAGCAATCACACAGAAGGAAACAATCAGGACCAGGGCAGACAATCACAGGGAGACAGACGACACAAGGAATCCCAAACAAGACACAAAACTAAACACAAACTACAGATCCTAACACTTTTCATCTTACACTTCATACACATACACAATTGGTATAAAGAAAAGATGCAATAGGTTATGACCATCTCAAAGACAACCCTGTATCACAAAAATTACGTTCCCCCAGACCTAAAATGCAATTTGCAGTTACGTTTGACTGAAACGTATTTCTCTCCAAATTACGTTTGACTGAAACGTATTTCTCTCCAGATTACGTTTGTATTTGACGTATTATAATAACAAATACGTCTCTGATCAACGTATCTTTGCCGTTTGTTATCTCTCTTTTCTACAATGCTGTTATGAATTGTAAAAAGCGTCCTCTAGTCTTATTTATTATTATGTTATATATGTTGTTTCGCCTGCGTATTCTGACAGCAATAAGCGTTGTCGGATCATATGAATTGGCGTGAAGACTTGCTGCTGGTGACTTTCCTTTATTTTCTTTTTTTAGGTGACAATACATTAATTAAAACTCGTAAACTATCACCACCTCATCACCACCTTAACAGTCAGTCCCATACGGGTCAAATCAACTATTACACTTGTTATAAAATGCGCATCTGTCCGTAATCTATACCATAAAGTTCGCATTTTAACCTAAAAAAAAGTGCGCTTCCTTGTTACCTTTCAAAATAAAAGTCCGATTTGTCTGTTAAGCGGAAGTAGTATAAAACGTCTATATTTATTCAAACAATACAATATAAAAGGCATACATCAAAATCAATAAGGAAAATGCTGAACAGTCAAACAACTCAAAACAATAAACCCTTCATGGGGTTATTTACAGGCGTGTTTACTTCTCATCAAACAAAAAGAGCAGGTATCTGGAAAAATCTGGGAAATAATTTGGGAATTGTTAATAAAACATGATTTACCCTTCAACTTCCACTGATATGCATGCAAACTAATACATCGCTTCACACACACACACACACACACACACTGACAGAAACACATAGACACTCACATACGTACACACACACACACAGGCAGAGACACACACATACTCACACACACAGACACACACTCTCATACGCACACACTCTTACACACACACACACACACAGACAGACACACACTCACACACACACACAGAATGACAGACACACACAGACACACACTCTCACACACAGACACACACTCAGACACTCACATACATACAAACACAGGCAGAATCACACACACGCACACACACACCCACACACACACAAATACACACGCACACACACGCATACTCTGCAGACCTTTGACCTCCCAATTGTCTCTCAGATATAACCCTACTGCTATATATTAAATATATTATATTTACCTAACTATAAGACTTTGAGGTCGTGGGGGGAATCCCCTCCAAAAGATTCACAAGAGAAAATTGTCACCGTGCCAATAACCCTTGTACGATCCTTAAAACCAGTCTTTTAGTTAATTTTGCACACTTTCAATCAACTTAAAGATCTGGATTCTTTTCAGATTCAAAGAGGGGCCTCTGAATATGAATACCCTACAGTTTTGGACCGATAGCTCTGAGCTAAGGGCCCCAAAAACAGGTCCAAAGGGTGAAATTGGGTAAACATGTCAGAGCTTAGCTTTCTTTTCCAGGTTGTAGCCACTCCCAAATGGGGTAGAATACAATTGAAATTGTTCATATAGTACAAACATTTGAGGAGTTGTTAACCTTTGAAGGAAGGAATTTTGTTTTTTTCCGGGTTTTTAAACCCTTCCCAAGCAGGGATGCTAAGTGCTATATGTGGCCAGCCTACATGGTTGGGACCCATTTTGGAGGGGCTACAACCTGCAAAAGAAAGCTAAGCTCTGACATGTTTAGAAAAAAAAGCTAAAATCAGCCCAAACTCACAACAGGGTCTCAGATTTGTTAAACCACACACCCTCTTCAAGTCCTGGATTTCAGACAGCCAATTAACTCTTGTGGGTGTTTCGGAGGAAATTTCACCCCATCACCTCATTGTAGGCTCTGTCCTGAGTGTCTGTGTTCAATTTGGGATTTCCAGGACTAATATTTAGGAGATTATGGCCATTTTTGCACTTGTCAAAAAATATGCAAATTTAAGAGAATAAAGCCCAATTTGACCCTATAGACCTGTTTTTGGGGCCCTTAGCTCAGAGCTATCGGTCCAAAACTGTAGGGTATATCATATTCAGATGCCCTTCTTTGAATCTGAAAATAATCCAGATCTTTAAGTTGATTGAAAGTGTGCAAAATTAACTAAAAGACTGGTTTTAAGGATCGTATAAGGGTTATTGGCACGGTGACAATTTTCTCTTGTGAATCTTTTGGAGGGGATTCCCCCCACGACCTCAAAGTATTATATTTAGGTAAATATAATATATTTAATATATAGCAGAAGGGTTATATCTGAGAGACAATTGGGAGGTCAAAGGTCAGTCTGCAGAGTATGCGTGTGTATGTGTGTGTGTGTGTGTGTGTGTGGTGTGTGTGTGATTCTGCCTGTGTTTGTATGTATGTGAGTGTCTGTATGTGTGTGTCTGAGTGTGTGTCTGTGTGTGAGTGTGTGTGTCTGTCATTCTGTGTGTGTGTGTGTGTGTGTGTCTGTCATTCTGTGTGTGTGAGTGTGTGTCTGTCTGTGTGTGTGTGTGTGTGTAAGAGTGTGCGTATGAGAGTGTGTGTCTGTGTGTGTGAGTATGTGTGTCTCTGCCTGTGTGTGTGTGTGTACGTATGTGAGTGTCTATGTGTTTCTGTCAGTGTGTGTGTGTGTGTGTGTGTGTGAAGCGATGTATTAGTTTGCATGCATATCAGTGGAAGTTGAAGGGTAAATCATGTTTTATTAACAATTCCCAAATTATTTCCCAGATTTTTCCAGATACCTGCTCTCTTTGTTTGATGAGAAGTAGACACGCCCTGTAAATAACCCCATGAAGGGTTTATTGTTTTGAGTTGTTTGACTGTTCAGCATTTTCCTTATTGATTTTAATGTATGCCTTTTATATTGTATTGTTTGAATAAATATAGACGTTTTATACTACTTCCGCTTAACAGACAAATCGGACTTTTATTTTGAAAGGTAACAAGGAAGCGCACTTTTTTTTAGGTTAAAATGCGAACTTTATGGTATAGATTATGGACAGATGCGCATTTTATAGGATAGATAGATAGATAGATATATACTTTATTAATCCCCAAGGGGAAATTTGTCGAGTCAGTAGCAGCAACACACAAGAATAAAAAAACAAAACACAAAATATAAGAAGGGTTAGGGTGATCTGGCAAGAGGTGAACTGTTGTAGAGCCTCATAGCCGCCGGCAGGAATGTTCTCCTGTATCTCTCCCTGTGGCAGCGGAGCGGAGACGCCTGGAGAAAGTACTCCTCTGTCCCTGTAGGAGGTGGTGGAGAGGTGGTCCGGTTGTCCAATATGGACACCAGTTTCTTCAACGACCTCCTCTCCACCACCTGTTCCAGGTGCTCCAGCTGGCAGCCGATGATGGAGCCAGCTTCCTAACCAGTTTGTTAAGACGGCTGGTGTCACTGCCCGATGCTGCTCCCCAGCAGACAATGGCAAAGTGCAGCACACTGGCGACAACCGACTGGTAGAATAACTCCAGCATCTTGCTGCACACGTTGAAGGATCAAGCTTTCAGGAAAAGAGACGACTCATCCCTTCTTGTACACAGCGTTGATGTTGGCCTTCCAGTTCAGTCGGCTGTCGATGGAGACGCCCAGGTACTTGTACTCCTCCACCATGTCCACGTCCACCCCAGGACACTCAGAGGTGTAGGAGCTGTCGCTTCCTCCTGAAGTCCACCACCATCTCTCTGGTCTTGGCCACGTTCAGCCGCAGGTGGTTCTCATCGCCCACTTTACAAAGTCACTCACCACTGCCCTGTACTCCTCCTCCCGTCCATCCCTAATACACCCGACCACCGCAGAATCATCAGAGTACTTCTGCAGATGGCATGACTCTGTTGTACTGGAAGTCACTGGTGTACAGGGTGAAGAGGAAGGAGACAGAACAGTTCCTGTGGGGCTCAAACATCACTGACCACCGCTCCAGACAGCACACGGCCCATTCTGACAAACTGTGGTCTGCCTGTGAGGTAGTCAGTGATCCAGGAGATGGTGGACGCGTCCACACTGCCACCAGCTCCTCACTCAGCAGCAGCGCCTGGATGGTGTTAACTGCACTGAAGAAGCCAAAGAAAGTGACACTCACAGAGACATCGGTTCCATCCAGGTGCGACTGAGCTCGTTGCAGCAGGTAGATGATGGCTGCCCACTCCCACATGAGGCTGGTAAGCAAATTGCAGAGGGTCCAACGATGATTTCACCTGCGGCGGAGGTGGGCCAAGACCAGCCTCTCCAGCACCTTCATCACATGGGAGGTGAGGGCGACCGGTCGGTAGTCGTTGAGGCCAGATGGTGCTGACTTCTTTGGGACAGGGACCAGGCACGGCGCCTTCCACAGCACTGGGACTTCCCCAGCCTCAGGTTGACGTTGAAGAGGCGCTGCAGGACACCAGACAGCTGGGTGGCGCAGGTCTTTAGGACCCTGCGGCTGGGGCCATGCCATCAGGACCTTCAGCTCTGCGCTGGTGTAGTTTCTCCAGCTGTCTTCTCACCTGGTCAGTCGTCACAGAGCGGGGAGGGTGGAGGCCATTGTTGGCTGAGGGCCTGTGATGTGCAGCTCAGCAGGGGGACAGAGGGGAGGAGGTGTTTGGGAGGTGTGATGTGTGGAGGAGACGGGGAGGGCTGAACTGAACCTATTGAAAAAACAGTTCAGCTCGTTGGCCCTCTCCAGGGAGCCCCCTGGCTGTCTACCTCCCACCTTGAAGCCAGTTATCTGCTTCATGCCAGACCACACCTCCCTTGTGTTGTTCAGCTGGAGTTTGGCCTCCAGCTTCCTCCTGTAGGAGTCCTTGCCCTCCCTGAGCTTCACCTTCAGGTTGCGCTGGGCTTTCCTCAGCTCATCCCTGTCTCCAGACCTGAAAGCAGCTTTCTTCATATTAAGAAGCGCCTTCAGGTCCCTGGTGATCCAGGGCTTGTTGTTGGGGAAGCAGCGCACAGTCCGTGATGGGATGGTGGTGTGTTCACAGAACTTGATGTATTCCGTGATGCAGTCGGTCATACAGTTGATGTCCTCCTGCGGTCCACACAGCACATCCCAGTCCGTTGACTCAAGCAGTCCTGTAGAGCGTCGTTAGCCTCCATAGACCACCTCCTCACAGTCCTGGTGGTCACCGGCAGCCTCTTCACCAGAGGAACATACCTGGGTGTCAGCCGGACCAGGTCATGATCAGACCTGCCGAGGGGGGGAAGGGCAGAGGCGCTGTATGCGTCCTTAGTATTAGCATACAGCAAGTCCAGAGTTTTATTGTTCCTAGTTGGGCAGTCTATGTATTGATGGAAGGTTGGCAGAGCTTATCCAGTGTGGTGTGGAAGTCACCAGTGATAGCCATGAATGCTCCAGGCTGATGATTCAGCAGAGCAGACACAGTGGAGTGGATGGTGTCCACAGCTTCCTCAGCGCCAGCTGATGGCGACGCATACACGACAACCAAAATGGCGGACGTGAACTCTCTCGCAAATAGTACGGGCGCATCCCCACGGCCAACAGTTCAATGTTCGGGCTGAAGCGCCTTCACGCCACATGGTCCGGTGGCACCACCGCTCATTCACATAAACAGCGATCCGCCCCCTCTTCTTACCGCTCTGTGTAGCGCCTCTGTCAGCCGAACAGTCCTGAAGCGGGCAAAGACGCTGTGATCCGATAGTCCGTGCAGCCACGCCTCAGTGAAACACAAAAGACTGCTCTCACGGAAGACCCTCTCGGTCATTACCAGCGCCGAGCTCATCCGCCTTATTCGCCAAAGACCTCACGTTCCCCGTTATGATCGACGGTACCGAGGGTTTGTATCTCCTCGTTTTAGCCCTCCGCTTGACACCCGCTCTGCAGCCGCTGGCCCTTCACCGTAGCACCAGCGGGATCACAGGTCTTCCTCCAGGCAGAAGCTTCGCCTGCACAGCGCGATCAGCTGAGCGCGCGAGTAGACAACGGGCCCGTCATTTGCGGCTCACCGATACCAAAAGTGAACAAAAGCCACAGTAGAAGTATCGAAAAAGTAGTTATGGTCCAGTGTCCGACCGTAACTAAGACAAACGTGAAAGAAAAGAAGAAGAAAAAGAGAGGAAAAGTGCAAAAAAAAGACAATAAAATAAAAGCAAAACGCCACTACTGAAACAAGCAGCCGTTGGCACAGCGCTTCCACAAGTTTAATAGTTGATTTGACCCGTATGGGACTGACTCTGTTAAGGTGGTGATGAGGTGGTGATAGTTTACGAGTTTTAATTAATGTATTGTCACCTAAAAAAAGAAAATAAAGGAGAGTCACCAGCAGTAAGTCTTCACGCCAATTCATATGATCCGACAACGCTTATTGCTGTCAGAATACGCAGGCGAAACAACATATATAACATAATAATAAATAAGACTAGAGGACGCTTTTTACAATTCATAACAGCATTGTAGAAAAGATACGTTGATCAGAGACGTATTTGTTATTATAATACGTCAAATACAAACGTAATCTGGAGAGAAATATGTTTCAGTCAAACGTAATTTGGAGAGAAATACGTTTCAGTCAAACGTAACTGCAAATTGCATTTTAGGTCTGGGGGAACGTAATTTTTGTGATACAGGGTTGCTCAAAGAACTACTTTTTTTTTTTTTTTTTTTTTAACTTGACAGTACACATTAATGAAAAAACATTTCTGTAAATGTGCCAGAGTTATTAGCCAAGAGGCTATTTTTCATCTGTATTCCCGAGAGTCAGACGTCACAAAACAAACCTAAAAACACAAGATTACACATGTACAATATTTACGCTTTCCAATGGGTGCAGAAACAATTAATAGTGAGAATAGTGAGTACTCTTAGACATTGTCATGTACTAACATGACATGCAACAAGAAGACTGAGAAATTGAAAATGGACAAAGCAAATAAGATAAGGGAGAATTATGTTAAAATGGACAGAATAAAAACATGAAAGCATGCAGAACTAGAACGGGCACTCGGTAGAGCGCATACCTTCGCATATCACAAGATTGGGCATTGAATTATGAACATTTGGCATTAGTTGCATGCCAATTGGATAACAATTGACCGTGCTATGGTAAAAAGAAGATTTTGACCTTTCCATGACCTTGACCTTTGACCCGATTGATCCCAAAATCGAATCAAATGGTCCCCGGATACTAACCAATCATCCCACCAAATTTCATGCGATTTGGTTTAAAACTTTTTTTGTTATGCGAGTAACATGCATACAAATAAATAAATAAATAAATACACGGCGATCAAAACATAACCTTCCGCATTTTCAATGCGAAGGTAATAAATAAAATTGACACAGCCAAACAACAACAAAAGACATACATGCAGGTAGAATAATGGTCGACCAGCAAAGTCAAGACATACAGAGACCGGACAAATCCGAATGTTATAAAGCACAGGTGTCAAACAAGAGGCCCGCGGGCCAAATCCGGCCCGCCGCGTCATTTCATGTGGCCCCTGATGGCTCGAAAAGACACATGATCACCTTTTCATGAAGAAATTTAAGAAAAATATCCTATGCTTTTATTTTGAAGGTTTCAAATTAAATGGATTTTTGTTAGAGAAATGCTCTTATGTAGAATATTTCTACACTCAAATAAACAATAATGAAATGCAAAGAGAGTTATTTAACAATATGCTTGGGAGTAGTTTATTGTTACCTTCGCATTGAAAATGCGGAAGGTTATGTTTTGATCGCCGTGTATTTATTTATTTATTTGTATGCGTGTTATTCGCACAACACAAAAAGTATTAAACCGAATCGCATGAAATTCAGTGGGATGATTGGTTATTATCCGGGGACCATTAGATTAGATTTTAGGATCAATCGGGTCAAAGGTCAAGGTCATGAAAAGGTCAAAATCTTCTTTTTACCATAGCACGGTCAATTTTTATCCAATTGGCATGCAACTAATGCCAAAATGTTCATAATTCAATGCCCAATCTTGTGATATGCGAAGGTATGCGCTCTACCGAGTGCCCATTCTCGTTTTATATGTTTCAGTTACAACCCTTTGAGGGCGGCCATGATGCTGAGGTGGCCCGCGGTGAAAATGACTTCGCCACACCTGTTATAAAGGTATGTGAAGTGTGGCATGGTACAAAAAAACATACATGATCTCATTAGCCGAATAGTTTGTCGGAAAAGCGAGCGGCAAGTCCTGCAGTGGAAAATCCCCACAGACCCTGTCGACCAGGCTTCCTATTCAGGCCTGGCAGCCCACTTCCTCGTCAATATGCTTCTATTGACATGTATATTTCACCCAAGGGCATCAACACAGGGTGCACCGATCCTCAGATCATTATCGTCTCAACAGCAGGCTTTTGTTCCCGGCTCGCCTCCGTCTCAGAATCCTCCACCCAAAATGGTCTTGAACAAATTTTCACACCGACATTAAGGCAGTAAAGAAATGCTTCGCCGCAGCGTTATTGTTTGTGTCATCCCGAGAGGCAAATGCTTCACGCGCACTATATGCACAGCTTGGGATTGCACAGTGCTTGGCATTTAGCGAGTTGTCATTTTTACTCAGAGAATGATGGATATGGAATTTGAATGCTCAGTGACATGATAAAATGGCTGCCACGAGCGTACGTACGCACCCCCCCACACACACACACACACACATACATTAGAAGCAACGCAAACAGTTATCTCCAAAGTGTTACGCTCTACGAGAGCTCCACGAGTGAACGCACAATACTGAACACTATAGCGAGGAGACAGAACTTATGAAGGGAAACCGGTTTATTTCTCCAAAAACCCGTTATACTGACGACAGGGGAACTAATAATCCACAAAGTCCCGGACCAGCAGCGAGTCTCCTCCGAGGTGGAAGTGGAGGACCGAAGCCGGGGATCCAGAGCTGACTAGAGCTAGCAGGCTAAGACAGGCGTGCGCGGAAGCACGGAGGAGAGGAGGAGCGGAGGTCCGATGCCGGGGTTCCAGAGCTGACGTGAGCTGGTAGGCTGGGGCAGGTGTGCGTGGAAGCACGGAGGAACCCAGACGGAGGAATGGTGGCTGGACGTGGCAGGCAGAGGAGCAGGCAGGGGGGTACTGGACAGAGATACTGAGAGTACAAGGTACTGCTAACTACGTTTTACCGAGTCGATCTACCAGCGTGGTGAAACGACGAACTGGTAAATACTGGATGAAGGAACCGGGTATATATGCAGGTGGAGGTGAGTAGTAATCAGGAGGATGAGCAGCAGCTGAGGAGGAGAGTTGGTGGGAATCAAAAGTGGGTCAGCCACGCCCAGCCCGGAAGACAGATAGACAATAACAAACACAAAACAAAGGGGAACAGAAGGAGAGAGCACTGCAAATCCTCACAGTACCCCCCCTTCAATGGGAGCCTCTGGCGACCACCAGGCTTGTCAGGGTTTGCCCTGTGGAACTCCCTCAACATGACCGGGTCCAAGATGCGTGACCGAGGCACCCAGCAACGTTCCTCCAGGTTGCAACCCTCCCAATCAACCAGGTATTGAAAGCCCCTGCCCCGGCGCCTGACATCCATGAGCCGACGCACGGTGTAGGCAGGATGATCATCAATGACCCGGGGGGGAGGTCGAACGGTAGGAGGGCACAGGTCACTGGTGTGGACTGGCTTGATCTGGGACACATGAAACGTGGGATGAATCTTCATGGTTCTGGGGAGCTTCAAGCGGACAGCAGAGGGGTTAATGATTCGCTCAATGAGGAAGGGGCCGAGAAACCGAGGGGACAGCTTTTTAGACTCGGTGAGGAGGGAGATGTTTCTGGAAGACAACCAAACTGATTGTCCAGGGGTGTAAGGGGGAGCGGCATGTCTGTGAAGGTTGGCTGACCGTTGATTTCTGGCAGACGTCCGGAGGAGTTCAGAGCGGGTGTCCTCCAAATCTTACGGCACCGTCGAATGTGTTGCTGGACGGACGGAACTGCCAATTCACTCTCCTCCTCAGGAAACAGGGAGGTTGGTGCTCCAAGGAGGCTTCGAAAGGTGAGAGACCAGTAGCGGAGGACGTGAGTGAATTGAAGGAATACTCAACCCAGGGTAGCAGGGAGCTCCAGGTAGATTGATTGCGATTGGCAACACAGCGGAGAGTAGATTCCAGGTCTTGATTGGCCCTTTCAGTTTGACCGTTTGACTGGGGATGATAACCAGAGGTTAAACTGACAGACGCACCAAGTGCATGACAGAAATTCTTCCAGACCTGAGAGATGAACTGAGGGCCACGGTCGGAGACGATGTCAGCCGGGATTCCATGCAGGCGGAAAACATGCTGGGTGAGAAGTTGGGAGGTCTCCAGGGCTGAGGGGAGCTCCGGCAGAGCTACAAAATGGGCACATTTGGAGAAACGGTCAAAATGGTTAGAACAGTATTGTTTCCTTGTGAGGGCGGTAGGCCGGTGACAAAGTCCAGTGCTATGTGTGACCAGGGTCGACTAGGGATTGGAAGGGGCTGAAGCAATCCTGCAGGTCTCTGATGAGAGGCCTTGTTCCTGGCACATGTAGTACAGGCAGCACCGTACTCCTTAGTGTCCCTGTCCATTGTTGGCCACCAAAAATGTCTCCGGAGAAGGGAGAGTGTGCGGTTGGCACCTGGGTGATTGGCGAAACGGGAGCTGTGGACCCACTGAAGAACTTGGGAACGGACAGAGTTGGGGACAAACTGACGATTAGGCGGACTGCTACCAGGGTCAGGTTGCTCCAAAAGCGCCTCGGATCGAGTTACTGATCTCCCAAGTGAGGGCACCCACAACACAACTCTGAGGGAGAATAGAGTCCAAAGAGGTAACTGGTCCCACAGAAGTGAACGCCCTGGACAGGGCATCAGGCTTGGTATTTTTGGAACCAGGGCGATAGGTTAGAGAGAAGTTGAAACGACCAAAGAAGAGAGCCCATCTGGCTTGTCGGGAGTTTAGCCGCTTAGCTGACTGGATGTATTCGAGGTTCTTGTGGTCCGTCCAAACTAGGAATGGCAGTTCGCTGCCCTCGAGCCAGTGTCGCCACTCCTCCAACGCCATCTTCACCGCCAGCAGCTCCCGGTCGCCCACATCATAGTTTCTCTCAGCTGGGGAAAGACGGCGTGAGAAGAAAGCACAAGGATGAAGTTTATTGTTTGGCCCTGCTGTCTGGGACAGAACAGCGCCAACCCCGATGTCTGATGCATCTACCTCAACCACAAACTGCTTGCTTGAGTCTGGCTGGATGAGAATGGGGGCCAAAGTGAACAGTGATTTTAGTCTCAGAAAAGCATCGTTAGCATCAGTGGTCCAGGAGAACTTGACTTTGGTTGAAGTGAGACTGGAGAGTGGAGCTGCAACCTTGCTATAGTTCTTAATGAACCGCGATAGAAGTTTGCGAAACCCAGAAACCTCTGCAACTCTCTCCGAGTAGTGGGACTGGCCACCAGTAACAGCTCTAATCTTTCCAGGATCTGCCTCCAACCTGCCTTGCTTGATGATGTATCCCAGGAAGCCTATCCGTTCCTGGTGAAACTCACACTTCTCAGATTTGACGTACAGTTTGTTCTCAAGCAGCCTCTGAAGAACCTGGCTGACGTGGTTCTGATGTTCCTCCAGGCTCTTGGAAAAGATCAAAATGTCGTCAAGGTAAACAAACTGATTGAGAAAATCTCGCAAGACATCATTAACTAGGGCCTGAAAAACAGCTGGGGCGTTAGTGAGTCCAAAAGGCATGACTAGATATTCAAAGTGACCAAGTGGGGTGTTAAAGGCAGTTTCCACTCATCTCCTTGGCGGATACGAACCAGGTGGTAAGCATTTCTGAGGTCGAGTTTTGAGAAGATGGTGGCACCTTGAAGAGGCTCAAAAGCGGAGTTTATCAGGGGAAGTGGGTACTTGTTTTTCACTGTGATGTTATTTAACACACGAAAGTCAATACAGGGCCGGAGTGATTTGTCTTTCTTGCCCACGAAGAAAAACCCAGCACCCAGAGGAGAGGAAGAAGGACGAATGATACCTGAAGCCAGGGAGTCACTTATATATCTTTCCATAGCCTCTCTCTCAGGCCGGGACAGGTTATAGAGCCTGCTGGTAGGTAAAGGAGACCCAGGAAGAAGATCGATGGGACAATCATAAGGACGATGAGGAGGGAGAGAGAGAGCCCTCTCCTTGCTGAAGACCCCACTCAGGTTGTGGTAGACCTCAGGAACGCCGGATACATCTATGACCGCTGAGACACAAGGGGCAGATCATGGGAGATCAGAGACGGGAGGCACCGCTGACTGCAAACAGTTAAGGTGACACAACTGATTCCATTCAATGATTCTACCTCCAGCCCAATCGATATGTGGATTGTGGGTGCGAAGCCAAGGGTAACCAAGAACCAAAGGGGTTATTGGGGCAGAAATAACCTTTAATTGAATTAATTCTCTCTGATTACCAGAAATAATCAGGGTTACGGGTTGTGTTTGCTGTATTACCTTAGAAATCCTTTGACCATTTAAGGCATAAGCAGTCATAGGGTCCGGTAATGTTTCCAAGTGGAGACCCAGTTGTTTGGCTAGTTCCAGGTCCACAAAACTGTCCTCTGCTCCAGAGTCAATGAGGGCCGAGAGGGGCAAAGACTGAGAGTTAGAACCAAGTCTGGCAGGGATGAGAAAACGGCGCAAGGTTGGGGCTACAATAGTAGTAGGATGTGGACTCGTCAGGACCCCCAAATTCACTGACGAGCTCCTGCGTTTGGGCGGACAGGACAGCCAGCCAGGATATGCCCCAATTTGCCACAGTACAGGCACTCTCCAGACTTTATACGTCGAAGACGTTCCTCCGGAGATAGTCCGGCACGTCCCAACTGCATCGCTTCCTCCTTAGCAACGGTGGGCACGCGAGGTGGCGAAGTGACGCCAGCCGGTCTGGATTCAGAGGGGGCAAACTTGGGTGAGTAGTTTGACTTGCTTGGCAAAGTAAATGAAGACCGCTGCGTTCGCTCCGCAAGGCGCTCTCGCAGACGGCTGTCGAGACGAGATACCAAGGTGATTAATGATTGAAGGTCGGCCGGCTCGTCTCGTGCAGCCAGCTCATCCTTCAGTTGATCTCTCAACCCCTTAACAAACACTGCCCTTAGCGCCGCCTCGGCCCAGCGGGCCTCTGCCGCCAGTGTGCGAAACTCGATAGAGTAGTCGGCCACTGTACGAGTCCCTTGTTGCACATTTAGCAGACGATTTGCAGCTGAGCCAGCGTAGTCGGGGTGATCAAAAACATCGGACAAATGTTCAGAAAAATGTCCAAAGGAAAGAGAGTCATAGTCCACAGCGGAACTCAATGCTTCAGCCCAAGTTAATGCCTTGCCACGAAGCAAACTCAACACATAGTTAATTCTTGTCACATCAGAAGCAAAGGACAAGGGGCGCTGGCGAAATACCTTGCTGCATTGAAAAAGAAATCCTCTGCATTTCTCCACCTCTCCATGGAAAGGCTCAGGGTCGGCAATGGGGAAATCCCGGCCTGGAGTGGAGGGGGCAGGAAATGCAGCAGAAGACGTCAGGGTTGTGACTTGAGCAGCAAGGTTCGAGATGTGTTGTGCCATGGACTGATGGCAATCAACTAAGGCTCGGATCATCTGCTCATGTTGGCCCAGAAGACCTCCCTGATGAGACAGGGCGTGCTGGATAGCGGCGGGATCCGATCCAGTGTCAGAGGGGTTCATAATGACCAGTTCGTACTGTTACGCTCTACGAGAGCTCCAGGAGTGAACCCACAATACTGAACACTATAGCGAGGAGACAGAACTTATGAAGGGAAACCGGTTTATTTCTCCAACCCCCGTTATACTGACGACAGGGGAACTAATAATCCACAAAGTCCCGGACCAGCAGCGAGTCTCCTCCGAGGTGGAAGTGGAGGACCGAAGCCGGGGATCCAGAGCTGACTAGAGCTAGCAGGCTAAGACAGGCATGCGCGGAAGCACGGAGGAGAGGAGGAGCGGAGGTCCGATGCCGGGGTTCCAGAGCTGACGTGAGCTGGTAGGCTGGGGCAGGTGTGCGTGGAAGCACGGAGGAACCCAGACGGAGGAATGGTGGCTGGACGTGGCAGGCAGAGGAGCAGGCAGGGGGGTACTGGACAGAGATACTGAGAGTACAAGTTACTGCTAACTACGTTTTACCGAGTCGATCTACCAGCGTGGTGAAACGACGAACTGGTAAATACTGGATGAAGGAACCGGGTATATATGCAGGTGGGGGTGAGTAGTAATCAGGAGGATGAGCAGCAGCTGAGGAGGAGAGTTGGTGGGAATCAAAAGTGGGTCAGCCACGCCCAGCCCGGAAGACAGATAGACAATAACAAACACAAAACAAAGGGGAACAGAAGGAGAGAGCACTGCAAATCCTCACACAAAGCAGATATATATATTCAGTTCAAACAAAGCATATCTGAGGATATAATGCCGCATTTCGATTGTTGCAAGGCACGTCTCATTAATCAAAAAGGCTTCATTTTCTATTCACACCGGAATTAATTTAACGGTTTTATTCCAGTGCTCAAGGCTACATTACATAATTAATTCTGACTGCAGAGGAACAGTCACATGTGATGTGCAATCTGAGGTCTTTTCAAACATTTCTAGAAAAGAACAAAAGTAATAATGAACGGTCATGACAGGAGAATCAAAACCAATTTTTTTTTCTTTCAAAAATAACAGCCTTATCAAATCCATAAAGTTACTTCTCTCACCATCAAATACTCGCTGACTAAGCACCGGAGTTCACATTTGGAGAGTGGCAATCTGTGTGACAGGATGTGAGCCTTAAAGGCTCACGACGACATGTTGAGTGTTTAACGGCTTCACAGAAGTGTTCACCGACTTAAAGAGAGATATTTGGTCTTGACTTCACTGTTTAAGAAGTGTTGAGAATTCTAATCCTCAATTGACCTGCAGCTTCTCCTCACTTCTCCGCTGTTGATTTGAGGGGCCGGCCCCCGACACTACAACACTACATCAAATAAAGTACCACACTTTTCTAACATAGAGTTGAACATCTTCTCTGTAAATCTGGCGCTGAGCGAGTGGTAATTGTAATTTGTATCATTGCTCAAGTTTGTTATATAATTCTGGTTTAACATGGAAATGGCTTTCCATCCCAGGAGGCGGGTTTTCTGTGGAATAAGTCATGAACCCTGCGACAATGCGTCGAGACAAGTCTCTTATGAGCTGAGGTGGTGGAGGTTAACAGGTACTGCCGACTGACCGCCGTCAAGCTATTGGCCCGAGGACGCCAATCTGCCAGAAACCGATACCGAAACCGGGCCTTATCGCGGCCTCGTTAAGGAGGAGAGAAACTACCACTCACACACTAAATGATGGCAATTTCCATTCAGTTGCCAGAAGAATTCACAAAAAACCTTCTGCTTATATCCGCCATGGCACACACCAGTTCTCTGTATGTAATCTTGCATGGGAACAATACAGTTATAAGGCCACGTTACTAATTCTGAAAAAATAAATGTCTCTCTATCTCTCTATCAAAGGCGCCGAATGGCTGATCTCTCAGCTGAGGACTCCAAGGGCCAGTGGGCTTATCGGCTTAGCAAAGGTAACATGAACATACACTCCCGTTCAAAAGTTTGGGGTCATGCAGACAATTTCGTGTCTTCCATGAAAACTCACTTTTATTTATCAAATGAATTGAAAATTGAATATAAAATGTAGTCAAGACATTGACAAGGTTAGAAATAATGATTAATATTTGAAGTATTCATTTTGTTCTTCAAACTTCAAGCTCAAAGGAAGGCCAGTTGTATAGCTTATATCACCAGCATAACTGTTTTCAGCTGTGCTAACATAATTGCACAAGGGTTTTCTAATCAGATATTAGTCTTCTAAGGCGATTAGCAAACACAATGTACCATTAGAACACTGGAGTGATAGTTGATGGAAATGGGCCTCTATACACCTATGGAGATATTTCATTAGAAACCAGACGTTTCCACCTAGAATAGTCATTTACCACATTAACAATGTATAGTGTGTATTTTTGATTAATGTTATCTTTATTGAAAAAACAGTGCTTTTCTTTGAAAAATAAAGACATTTCTAAGTGACCCCAAACTTTTGAACGGTAGTGTATGTTAACATCCAACAGTGTTCCGGTAACTTCATCACTACGTCATGCAAACTGTATATTTGCCATGTCCTCAATTAATGCCATCATCTGCCCAATAAATTGAGAGTTTGACTCTTCAATTCCACATCATAGATTTTAATTGACACATTATAATTACTCGATAGTTCAGAGAGACGCATTGATAATGTATTTCACACATATGTCATCCGCAACCACATTTGTATTGTTCTTCTTAGATTAATTACACATTGTCGCAGTCAACTCGGTGCCTTAAATTCAATGTCTGTAATTAGCTGGTTATAGAGTCTGGATGAACCATTTCTGTTGATAATTCTTTCTTCTGTGATGAAACGGCCTCGCCGTATCTGGGGGACATATCGGTGTTTGTTGTGTATTATTACGTGTCAGTAATTGTCTCGCATTGCATTGCTGCCATTCAAAAGTCGCCTCTGCAGCTTTAAAATTGTTAAACCAGCCTGAAAATCAGTGCGTGCTATGTGGCGCAGTGGCTATTGGCGAGCCTTTTGTCTGACATAAGAGGGATGAAAACGTGACAGTTTAAATCACCTCCAGAATAACAACAGCAAAAAAACGCGTGAATACAAAAGGTCTGTCATCCTTTTACAATAGCATGAATTAAGGAAAAAAACAGGCAAGTCTAATCTTGTTGTGTGTCAACAGTAATGCATTGTGGCTGTCAATAGAAAACACATTCTGCAGCATGTAAGGTAATACTGGAGGCTTTTCTGTCACTTTTTTTTTTTGGTCGCTGAGAACAATGGAGTTGAAAAATGACTCCCATCACAATTCACAACTTCGCTCCCCTCAGCATTCCTCCTGGGCTCGTGGACTGATTCGGTTCCTGGCCAACCCCGGAGACCTATCTCTCTGGATATGGAGCGTCTTCTTTTTCATTTCGGCAGCTTTCTGCTATCTCACTCCATCACCTATTTATGTCCCCCGGCCCCCACCACCACCACTCCCAACCGCCCCTCCCCCAACACCTTGCCTGGGATGTGTTAAACATATTTTTATGGTGACCATTTTTAAGAGAAGCGGAGGAATACACGCATAAACGAATGCCTGAGTTATGGGTTCTTTTCAGTCATGGACACATACTGTATTCGAAGTACAACGGCAATATTATATATTACGTGTTAATATCAGAAGAGGAAAAGGGTTGTATACCTTCCTCCTGAGGAAAAAAAGAACAGAAAAGGAAACGATTTACCCAAAACATGGCAATTAAATTGGGTGTGTACAGTAAATAATAACACACGGTCTGTTCGTCAGAGACACGTGGAGGACCGGAACCATACAGGTACAGTAGACAGTACAGACAGGTATTGCATTCGCATTGTGAATTAAATAATAGAATAACAAAAGAGAATCAACCGACAGTGAATCCGGAAGCAAACGGCACACCGCGGTGCACCGGGAGGGCGGCGGATAGAGGTCAGCTTGGCCCTCGGTGCCAGGCATCTGTGGGGTAAACATCTTATTAGAGCCGGAGGAGGGGTGGGGGGGGGGGAGGTTATGCGTGTGAGTTTAGGGGCGGAGGGGTTCTTGATCTCTCTCTGTGGGTGTAAACATCGACTGAATGATTCGAGACGGGACGGTATAAATGCACGCAGGTGTTGGTGAACCGGCGTCAAAGGAGGACACGCCTAATCTGTCTCAAATCAATTGTCAACTGGAGAGAGAGGGAGAGGAGAGAGCTGGGTTTTGCCATTCACCGACCTTTTGATGTGCATCATACAACTTTCACTTCACATTACAGAGGTGAGTCGTGACTCGTTCACTCTTTCACATGTTTCATTTTCAGCTGTAAGGTGAGTGTGATGTCTTACTGTGAGGAGTTCAGATGCCATCAATATCATAGGAAATAGGATTGTCACTGTTTATTTATTATTATTTAACTTTATACATTCGCGCATGAAGATGGTTTCTACCTCACTGACAAATGAAAGCATTTAATACAAATAAGCTGCTCATTATATGTGTTCCAGTAATCTAACTTCAACATCAACTTTGTTATAGTAAATAATCAACACAGATATCCATTAACTGATATTAGAATGTGCGAAACTTAGTTCCGGCGTTCTACTGTATGATAGTTTAAAAAAAGGTAATTATTAATTAATTACATATTGATAATCTATGACTTAAAGGCAACGGAAGCAACAGAGGTAGCACTATAACTTTACTTCTCACTAGCTTTTAGTGGTTTCTACTATAATGGATTTTTTGTATTAGCATGGGAAGTAAGATGTGTATTCTAAATCGGTTTGCATGAAGAACACACTCAAGGGTATCAAAGGTAAATCTAAACCTGTACGCCTGCATGTATTGCAATGACTCGGGGCTGGTGCAGTTTACTTGGCTAAATACAGTTTTAAAATGAAAGGCACATTCAAAAAGCCTGTGTAAGGGAAAAATAAATATTGACTTATTACATTGAAAATGTGAACTCTGATTATTAGTAAGGTTGAAACGTGACTCTTAGTCATTACAGTAAATGGGTTAAAGTTGTGTGTCCACTATTCTGTGGATGCTTTCCAATGCAAAGTAACAATTTAAAGTGCCTTGTCGAACATATAATTAAAATACCAAATACCTCAAATCATTGCAGCACATATCTTGTGACGGTACAAAAACATGCTGACCCTAATGATCAGGTGTGGAATGACTAGGTTTGCTTCCAAAATGATTGAAGCTCGCAAAACAAGCAACACAGAGCAATTATCAGATTTGTTTTTGACAGCACGACTGGATGTGTGCTTTTAGGGTTGAAAGTGAAAAAACAAAAACTCCCTGCACGGATCGTTTTGTAGTCCTTCACTCTCACAAACAAGTACGCCGTGATCCAAATGGGGGAGTTTGCATGATTAACAACAGAGGGACGTACTTACAAAACCTCTGTACAGCCGGTTACCATCCAGAACCAGAATGTTTCAATGCCATATTTATTTGAAGCTAGCAAATAAAACGGATCCTTGTGTTGAGACACTTGCTCAGGACCAACATTATTTTTTTTATTGGAAGCTCTTATGTGCTGCATTTCATTGGCTTTCTGCATTCACCCAGGACTGAAACCTCTCAGTGCGGATTAAAGCTGCAGCTTGGAACATGTGAGACTGTACATACGCAGTCCAGTTCATCTATGGGAGGAGGAGTGAAGCATTTGGAGCAGGAGAACAAGAAAGCTACTTACGGAAAACAGATGTAGGACATTAAATAATCCATCAACTTAGTTTACCTTCAAGCAGAGTAATTACTTTATTTTTGCATACCCACCACCAATAATTCTTGCTTGGCATACACTGCTCTTATCCTCTTTTTTCCTCCTTGTATACTCCTCCCTTTCAGCACCTGACTGTCAGTGTCATCTTGACATTTTGCTGTCAGATTGTAGTGAATTCCAGTCCTCAAGGACGGTTGACAGCTTGGGAGGACCTATATAACTGACTGGCAGGTTACATGACAGGGACTGTAATGAAAAGCTCTATCAAGTATGAATGTTTTTCAGCATATTTTTTCTTTGAAGATATTTTCTGCCATTATTCCAAGGTGCGGTGTTTGATCTGCTCGAACAAGTCAGCTATAGGGGCCGTTTGTTACTGCTTTCCACAAGAGGTGGCGCATAGTTACTGTAACTGATGACTGGTGTTCTACATTGTACTTGAACGCTGTTCCTGTTTCATTGTCTTCTAGGTTGTGGGCGGCTAGAAAATGATTGGATTCATCAACAGACGTTTCGAGGACTATATGGTGGAGCGGAAAAGATACAAGAACCGACTAGTTACCAAAGACGGTCGCTGCAACATTGAATACGGAAACGTCAAGTACAGCAACCGATTATACTTCCTGGCCGACTTCTGGACCACCTTCGTGGAGATCCGGTGGCGTTTTGTCCTTTTCCTCTTCAGCGCCTCCTTCACCCTCAGCTGGTTCATCTTTGGCCTGCTGTGGTACTGGATCGCGCGCACGAATGGTGACCTGACATGGCAAAACCCCCCATCAGACCACATTCCATGTGTCGATAACCTGGTCGGACTCACCACGTCTTTCCTTTACTCCCTGGAAACCCAGACAACTATTGGGTACGGTGGCCGAGCGCTCACCCCTCTCTGCCCAGGTGCTGTGGCCCTCCTCATCATCCAGTCCCTGTGCGGAGCTATTATCAACTGCTTCATGTGTGGAGTCATACTGTCCAAAATCTCTTTGCCCAAAAAGAGAGCAAAGACCATCTCATTCAGTGACATGGCGGTCATCGGCCCCAAAAATGGTTCCCTTTCCCTCTCAATCAGAGTGGCCAACCTGCGCAAGACGCTGATGATTGGAAGCCAGATCTATGGCAAGCTGCTGAGGACAATCAACACACCCGACGGGGAGACGATCATTATGGACCAGGTGAACATTGACTTCATGGTGGACGCCGGGAAGGACAACCTTTTCTTCGTGTGTCCTCTCACGCTCTTCCACATCATCGACAAGAGCAGCCCCTTCTTCGAGATGGCCGTGGACACGCTCCACATGCAAGAGTTTGAGCTGGTCGTCTTCCTAGACGGCACGGCAGAGTCCACCAGCTCTGCTTGCCAAGTGCGCACCTCCTTTATTCCTCAGGAGATCATGTGGGGCTACAACTTCTTGCCCATCATCTCCAGGAGCAAGGAGGGCAAGTACAGAGTCGATTTCTCCAACTTCTCCAAGGTGGTGCCGGTGGCCACTGCACACTGTGCCTACTGCTTCCACAACATCAAGGGTCATCACCATCACTCCATAGATGAGCATGACAGCCAGGGCTTTGAGGTGATTGAAATCAATGACGCCCCCATCGCCACCAAGATGTGAGACCGTGGGACACGTAGTAATGGACAGTGGAGACAGGTCACGGCTTTTGCGTATTGACGAACTTCTCAACTCTCAGAAAGACAAAGGGGTGCTGGAGGCAGGTGGGGCTACCCAGTGCCAGGCAGCGCATTGTGTAGCATTTAAATATGAAGTAGAGAAAGCCCACTTATTTGTTATTCCATTGTGTTGAACACAGATAAGAAAGCCGTCTGTGGGCCAGAACACTTATTGTGAACCATTTGTATGTAAAACCACACCTGCCACTGTGTGACGGAAAAACCTGTTTTCAAAAGCGAGTCCAGGTCATGCAAGACAGAGAGGCTAAAATCCAGCAACAGGAACGGAACGGAACGTTTCCCCAATTACTCTCAGATGGATTGAACGTAGGTGCTCTCACCTTAAATGAAGACGAGTGGTTCTACTTTACTTTTGGCCTTGCACATCCGGTTTGCCAAGCACGGAGAGGCAGACAAATGTATCCAATCTATTTTCCAATGTATAAATCTTACTGACTTGAAGGACCACTGTTGAGAGCCGTGCTTTTCGTCATGGGTGAGAAAAGATAAAGTGGCTTGTTCAATAATTCATGCTACTGTAGGCTGCTGTACACAAAGAGACACTTGGACTCGAAACATTAGAGTCTGCTTAACTATTCAGACGCCGAGGCACTGGCAAAGGGTGGGGCTCGGGGGCCACTCTTTTCAAACAGTGAGTGATCTAGTTGTGGTTTTCTCCTTGAGTGAAGACATTGTGAGAGAACAAAGCGTTCAGGAAACCCTTATGCCTGCATGCAGCCCTGAGTAGCATGATAACCATTTGTCTTTGTTAGTTTTAGTATTTGATCTCAGGGGAAAGAAAAAATTACAGTGAAATAAAGGCTATTTTTGTATAGAAAATGTCCGTGTCATCTTATTGTTCTGTGCCTAAACCGAGCCTGGATGTCATGTATGGACTGCAATCAAAAAGGTCAAAGCGGCGCGATGACAGGTGCCAACCCCTATCGCGCCTTTTCATCGGCAAACAAAGAGAAGTTGTGACAGCAAACACAGATCCAAACGCAACACAGAGTGCATGTTCTTGGGAGATAAACGCTGTTGCCTGCTGCCCATTAGTTCACGTGCAGGTTCTGAACATGAAACCAGAACTTTCCATTTTGAGAAAAAACCGCACATACTGTACGCTACCGTGGAGCTTTGATATTATTATTTTTTAGCTATCTAATGAACTATATATCCATATGTGTGCGTCTGCACTCTTGCATTGTAATAAGTAGGGCTGGGGTAAAAAAGTGTGAATATTATGGACACATTCTGTGAAATTACAAAGCAGCATGAAGATGATATATGCCAGAATATTCTAATGCAAAAACAAGGCCACAACTTTCCCTTGCCATCTGTTCACTGTGTCTGTGATACATGTTTGTCTTGTGCAAACTAAAGCCAGACTGCAGCTGTCCTTACACACAGACAACAGGCATGGACACCGGTTGTTAAACTACCAACACGTATCATTTAAAGCTGTCCTCAGAGTGAGATGGAAATGATGCAAAGACGTTAATACGCAGAAGCCGTATTAGTGGTTTTACACCTACAATTCCCTCACGCGCAGCTCGTGGCTCTGAATGACCTGTTGATTCAAAACCGAATAACCGAAGAGGGTGTAAACAGCATTTTGTCATTGTTTTCCCAATGACAAAATGGAACTTTTAAAAACCACGGAACAAAATATGGAATCATAAAAAATAAAGACTGTAAAATGGTGGCACTTGCCAGTAATCCTTTCCCGTGCACCGGAAATTATTCATTTTAATTCGATGAAACGACATGCGGTTATTCAGGTATGGCCAGTTAGAACAAAGTAAAATGCTAATTACATCATCAATATGTGGCAATTGGGGTGGAAACATTTTGAAACAATGGTAATACATTGAACTCTTTTCATTTAGTGAGGCAACAGGCAGGCAATGAAAGATAATTGAGAGGTAAAAACATTTATTTTGTCACATTTTCCTATACAAAAGCCCTTTTTCAAAAGGTATTACTTCATACATTGCAGGAATGACAATAATAATAATAATAATATATTGGTTAATTGTAAAATTATACACACACATATATATATATACATATATATATATATGTATATATATATTTGATATCCGAAATACATTGCATATACGAAGTAGCACAGATCCCTTTTCATCGATAATGCTTGTGAAACATGGAAATTGAAAGGTACATTAGAATAATTTCTTTCTGCTACAAATTACAAGTTCCCTTTTTTATTCGGTCTTTTAAAGCTATACACTTTCAGGAGAAGCTAGTTGTGGATGTTGATACAGTTTGTATGGTTTTTCATAGCATACTTGAAATGATTTAATGCACAGGAAAAGCTATCAATTCCAGGGCTCTTTGGCATAAAACTTGATTCACAATGGAAAAGTTTCATCATACTCACATGTTGCATATAAAGTGAAGGAATCCTTGGTGGTTGGGTTATGATTCAAGCACGTGTTTGTGGTTTTGGGAATACAAGAAAATATCCCATGCACATAAAGACACTTAGGATGTTTCAACCGGATTTCAGAAATAATAACAATAATAAAATTGTAAAATGTATTGCCCAAATGTACAGATATAAAAACGCTTAAAATGCTGAACAAATAGCAGAAAAGGACTTTAAAGGTTTGCATTTTTGACCGAGGTCAACTCGTATTAATTCTCTTGACTTTTTATACTGTGTCACATATGAAAATAACTCTGCATAATTTATACAGTAAGTTGCTTTAATGCCTAGTTGACTGATGCTTATAAAACAATAAAAAATAGGTCTGACAAACGCACAGCGTTTGCGAATCTGAGGATTTCTTTGTTTCATCTCGTCATACTTTATTGGTTTTGTTCTCTGAAAAACTACTTAGTCCCAAGTAATTTATTTTCAAGTGTCCATTTTCCGTTACTCTAAAGGAATACTTTTGCTATCAACAGCTTTGAACACCTGGAGATGGATATGTTTTGACATGATACTATTACATGATGATGAAATTCTGACTTTAGATTCATGTGCATTTTGCTGGGCTTTAAGATCAGTGAGAAACTAACATTTAAACACACATGCTGCTCTCAAACTAGGATCCAGCCCTGGTAAAATACAACTTAACTGTCTATTAAAGGAGCAATATACGACATTCAGAGCATTAATATAGCAGCAAACAACTATTTGCCATGTGAAGATATAGTGGAGTAATGTCTACCTGAGTAGAGAATGAAGTCACTCTCCCTCTGCGTGTGTTGTTAGCGTTAGCTTAGCTTCGAAGACAGTCAATCCTGCCACGCGTTCTTTTAGTGCATGTGAGCGTGCCCCAATTTCTAGCTCGCCCACCGTCGCTCGAATGCAGCCGATGACGTCATGCCGACCGACGGCCTCGCGGTGGAAGTGTAGCGCCGTTCCCCCCCGGGTCGCCATAGTTTGCACCGTTAGCTCTGTTAGCACCGTGAGCTACAATGTTGAGAGCCAATCCAAATGCTCCCAATCTCGTATCTTGCATCCTTTAAACATGACTTACTGCTCGGCCACTCCTCTGTGCTGACCTTTCAATGTCCTGACTGGCCGACAAAGAAGAAGGAGACACTGTGGCAGCCGTTGTTAGACAGGGTGCACTTCAAAATCAAAAATTGTCAGATTTCTGTTGAGACATGGAGGGGAGGATTTCATACGCATTTGAACTCGTTATGCAGTTTTGTCTGTAGTGAAAAAAACATACGTTATGAAACAGCAGTTAAGGCACTGTGGGGGGTTCTCATTGTGCCATATACTAAAACTGGATACACTGTCAGGCACTTTGGATAAAAACAATACATCCTAACAACATAGCCTACAGTCTTAATGTGTAGATAACATCTACGGCAATAAAAAAAAGGCACTTTCATGTTTTATATTTAGATGTGTGAGGTGGTAAAAATGACGGATTAACTTCACGAAACTACATTAGAAACATCTGACAAATTTTGATTTATCTGCAGGGTGTCCCTTTCACGTGTTTCACAAACCAGAAGACATTCACATTAATACTGACATGGTCGAGCAACAAAACATCTGGAAATGGCATGGCTGAAAGGCAACAACATGGCAAACATTTAATAGCCTAGTGTGTGGCCCCCTGAAAACATCTGACCTGGGTTGAATTACTGTTGCAAATGACTTCAATTACATCTCGACTCAGCTTCCTCAGCGCAGTCGAGTCAACTGTACGCGCCGCCCATCTTGAGCTCCACGCGCACACACACACACATACAGAAAGCATTTTAAGTAATTGAGTTGACCCAGGCCAGCAAAACATACAGCGCTTCCTTCTCCGGAATTTAACTCTTCTCTCGCTTTCCAGTTTGGAGGATAAATAAAAATGGTGAATGGCATATTCCAGTTGCCAAATTTCATTCAGTGCTGAGAAAAGTTCAACTCTTGGAGAGCTCCTTCTTGTCCAGCGAATTCCAGAAGACTCTCCACACACACATAAAAAAAGATGCAGATGAACAGACGAGCAGGCGGAGACAGTGGAAGCGGAAGGCGAGTTGTGGTGGGAATAGAAAAACCCCAACAAGGCTGTAGACAAGCATGAAAGTCAGATGCTTTAAGCGTTATGTACATAATGTACTGAGGAGGATGTCGATTGAGACCCATAAATCATAGGCCCATGTCTGGTACTGAAGCGCGGCGAGAAGGGAGGCGGACTCAAGTTGTTCTTCCATCCTGTTTGGGGATGTTTTGGAAAGTAGGAAATTCAGATGCGCGTACAAAAAAAAGCAGAAACGAATAGTTGCTAGTCTGGTAAAGGTAAGTAGTATTCCATTTTGGACCGTAGCATCCAGTTGTTTATAGATTCTTACAAATAGAAAAAAAAAATAATAAAAAAAAAATTTCCTTCGATTTTAATCATCCTTCATTTTTTTTTTTCAGAGGACAAATGCTACCATCGCAGCCTCTAACTCCGTCTTCACCGGGTCGGAGGCGATGGAGGTGCAGATCGTCAATTGTAGGCTTGGGTTGTGGCTGTCTGTCGACGTTGGTGGTTGGTCACAGTGGGATGTTTAGTAGTAACTACCCAGGTGGGACGGCACATGGGTGTTGGGGTGGCGGGGCACATTTGGGTTGGGGTAGATGCCCGCGGTGGGCGAGCTCCAGTACGGAGCGGTGGGTCCAAAGAAATTGGAGGAGGTGACAGGCATGGATGGAGGATGCTGGGTCACAAAGTTGACCTTCTGCTGGTGGGCGTGGTAGGAAGGCACGTAGGCCAGGTCCGAGGGGTACTTATACATGGAGGACTCGGTGGGGTGCGGCTGCAGTGCCTGAGCGATGCCGTGGAAGTCGAACTTGTAGGCGTAGCGCTTGCCGTGCACCTTGGTCATGATGTTCTTGTCGTAATAGTAGCGCAGCGCGCGGCTCAGCTTGTCGTAGTTCATGTTGGGCTTGCTCTTGCGCTCGCCCCAGCGCCGCGCCACCTCGTCCGGGTCGGTCATCTTGAACTCGCCGTTGGTGCCCTCCCAGGTGATGCAGCCGGCGTTGGCGCTGTCCGACAGGAGCTCCAGGAGGAACTGCCACAGTTGGATCTGACCTGAACCTTGATGGCGGACACATGAACACAAACAGTGCTTAGAAGACGCGACCTCATCCGAGAGCGACGTCGTCCGCCGTCGCAACCGGCTGGACGACTCGTTATCTGCCCATACTTCCACGTGAACTGCACTCAAAGAAATGACTCATTGGATGAACTCAATTAAATTGTTGGCAGGTTTTCCATCCAATAATTATATGCAACTCCAACTCAAATTTAGCACATCAGTGCAACAAAATGTAATTAAGTTTTTCCAACTCATTTGTATCAAATACATCTAAAATAAAATAACGATATTCATTAAATTAAATTAATTTGTGTTTGTCCAACTCAAAATATAAAGTAACTAACAAAATCCACACAGAAGGAGCACCCCGACTGGGAATTGAACCCACAACCCTCTGGCTTTGAGGCGACAGTGATAGCCACTACACCACCATACAGCCCTGAAAGTGTCTTCACCTCATGTAAACAACTGATTTTCAGCTGGCGCATGTGCAAAGGGTAGTCCTCAATGAAACACATTTATTTTGAGTTGATATGCACACCATCTAACCTAAATATATCTAATAAATGAAAGTATTCATACATTTTGTGTTACACCCATTAAATATAAATATCTATTTTTGTAATTGATTTATTTAAATGTATCAAACAATATTTAAATGTGTCACCTCGAAGAAGGGCTTGAATCGTTTTTGTGAGTGTAACCTAAATAAATCTAATAAATGAAAGTATTCCTACATTTTGTGTTACACCCATTCAATATAAATATCTTCGTTTTGTAATTGATTTACTTAAATGTATCAAACAATATTTAAATGTGTCACCTCTAAGAAGGGCTTGAATCGGTTTTTTTGAGTGTGTCTATTCGCAGTGGGTGAAGTGTAAGGACCACAGTGTGATCACCATCTTACCTGGATTGGCGAGGCGACTACTGGTGGGACCCAGAATCTGGTACGGATCTGCGGACCAAAGGAAAGCGGATTACTTACAACAATATGTGACCCACACCAATTAGAATGTGAGACTGAAGACAGCATAAACATTTCATGCAGTAGCTACTGATTTAATCCAAATTAAAAACCACCCTCAGTACTACTTTCACTTATACTGATCACTAAATATGCAAAATAACTAAACAAGAGGGCCTTAAGTGGTAAACTCTTGCTTTAGTGCGTTTGGATTATTGTGCTCCTCGTGGTAATTCATGTGCTGAGTGATAAGAAAAAAACTACCAACACTAATAAACACTCGAAGCTTGTTGGCAGACTGGATTCCAAACAGGCCATACATAAATTGCTGGTGAACCACGTGTCAACAGTCGCTTTCGCGGTTTCCTCAGCCTGTGATGACTTGGCCTGCTTACATAAACTGTGACATCTCACGCCTTCACCTACGACCGACTTATGACGATGCAACCGTGAAAGCTCAGAGAATACAATCGTCCCGGAGAATGATCATTCTCGGCCGTCGTTTGGCACAAAGTGAAGCTGGTTTCTCATGCTGACACATTAGTGCTTATGACTACGACATCAAGTATAGGACACCAGGTGAGCCGTTACCTGGCTGAGGTCTGGGCTGCTCGGTGGACTTGGTCACATTCTGAGTAACCACCGGGGAACCTGCACAGAGACACACAATCAGCGAAGGATAATATAGAGAGAGAGAGACAAAGCAAGTAGGGTGGCAACAGACATCTTGAATGCCAAAGTGAACAAGGCGGTGTTTCTTGGCTGGCCTGATTTTCTTTTGACTGACTTGTTCCTGCTTTGACAACAGACGGCGTTATCTTGAGGAGGGTGTCCTGCACGTCTAGACTGGGCAAATGTTTGAACTGCCTCTCCTGGCCTAGGTCAAATGTGTTGTACAGTGGGAGGTTCTTTTGTTTGCAAATTGGTACTTTGTGGAACAATAATTGAAACCACAAACTTGTGTATCATCACAGTCAGTGCGTTTACATGATGGTATAATTCGAATCTTGCTTTAGTCGGACTATGCTATCTTTTGGTGGATCTGCTATTATCCCAATATACATGGCAGTGAGTAATTCGAATCATTGGCCGAAAGCATGTCATATCCGATACGATAGGTGGCGCTGTTTTCATTACAACTCGTGGTGATACAGCCATTTCCGCTTGACCTCTTCACCACTACCAACAACAACCAACATCAACATTTAGAGAAAGATGGCAAACAGAGAGCAAGGCGAAGCTACATCCCTCTACTATTCTTGCATGATGTTAATAGTGACATTATCGTCTCTTTCGACTCTTTCGACTTCCGGGTCACGACATGGGAGGGAGGGGGGAGGAGGGCGGCGGGATCTCAAGCATGCGCAAAGACGCAAAGTCCAGTTCCTAATCCAATTCACCGTTACATGCCGCGATAGTCGAATTATCAACTGGATCGGATCGAGTTATCCAGGGATCGTAGTCGGACCGCACATAGTCGAACAAAGGTGTTTACATGAAACGGATAATTCGATTTCAGTCCGACTAAGCCAGTTATTCGAATGCATGTAAACACGGTCAGTTATGCTTCCTACTGAATTAAGCCAATAACTACATGCAGGCATCTACATTAGACACATCGTTGGAAAGTAAAGAGCCTGTGTGTGTGTGTGTGTGTGTGTGTGTTGTTTGCCAAGCTCCGCCATTGAAACGCCACACTCAATTATCAATAACCTGCGCCCAGAATGAACCTGACTACATCTGTAACCACTTGGATCACTTAGAACACACCAGAGACAGGACTCCGGTTCCGCTCCTTGGTGTGGACAACACAACACTGGAGGACAATTTTGGAGAGAGACTATGAGGACTAATGGCAAGACAAAGAGGGCCCTAGTAATAAAAGGAAGAAAAAATGAAATCTGCACAGTGCCAGATGACAGAATTCACATCAGGAGAAATGCAGTCATGTCAAATGTTCGTGATATTTTGTGTGTGCTCACCTTTGCCACTGTGCATGTTGTTTGACCATCCTGTCCGCCGTACGGCATCATACGAAGGGTCTGACGAAGAGAGGAGACAAAGTTTTGCTCGTTGTAAAAAGTATATATTTTCCATTTTGGAAAAATGCTTTTATTTTAAAGCGGGTGAGACATATATTAAGCGTGTGTGTATTTGACAATCTCTAAATGTCGCAGTGTGTATGAGACTAAAGCCGGCGTCTCATCTAATTATATGTCCTCTAACAGGACGGCGACTGTCGCAGCACAAGAGAAAAGAGGAGAGCCCGATTGCCAAACGGCTTGAATAAATCTGTGAAAACATGGTTCCAGATGCTCTTCACAGGATATGCGGACACTGAAATGTGGGTTTTATTTGGATCACTGCGATGGTTTAAATGTAGAAGATGGCACAATCATCAACTGAGTGCAGTCGGTTGAAGCAGCTTGCAACACCGTGACCACGAAATAAATAAAAAAAGGATTGATGCAAATTACGGCACAGCAGAGACACACGCAGACGATACATGTTCATCATCCTCACCCCTCTTCCCAAAAACGAACGGCTTTAACGAAACCTTGACAAACAGCCAAACTGGCTCGGTCTGCATGAGTTCTACCTGCTGTGTGTCTGCGGTTCAAACCAAAGCCGGGGTGAAGCTGGAGCGCTTCCAGTAACAATCAATCAGTCTGACACAAACCGATAAAAAAAAGAGGATGTTTTCTTCCCCTGGCAATGTCTCAAAAACACCCTGCTTCACTCACAGAGCACCTGGCCAGCACCCTGGATGCTTTTTAATATTGCGTGCGGGGTGAAACTGTTCAATCCGTTGCCAGAATACATTTCCGCTAAATACACTTTACACCGTATTGTGTGCACATTTTCACAGTGTTCTTGTGACCTGCACATCTTCGTCTTTTTTTTTGTCAGCAGTTTTCTTCCAGAGGGCAGCGGGTTGAGAACAGCGCAACGGCGATGACAGAGGTTGACAGAGACGGTGAAAGACGGACATTTAAATCCCCTGAATCTTACAGTTTGTCCTCGCAATCGCTAAAACACTATTCATGAGGCGAAGGGCCCGCCCCATCTGTCGAAACTCTTCACACTAAGACTTAAAAGCAACTTTATCTTACATCTCTTGCCAAAGCCCACACCTGATTCCAAATATTCTAAAAGGTTGATTCTCAATAATTACATAACAGTATCACACACACACAGCAATACACACTTTAACTGTATGTCTATTAATGTTTTTATGCTCAATTCACCAACATGTAGCTTGTACATGAAATACATATATGTTGTAACACAGTTACTAACACAGTTACTACATATACATGAAATACAAATAATTGTCTTACAGTAAGGTAAAAAATCTACTGGGGACATTTCATATCTATTAGTGACTATTTTTCTAAACATTTTTTTTACCGTATTCACCTATATGTTGTAACACAGTTACTAACACAGTTACTACATATAAATAAAATACAAATAATTGTCTTACAGTTTGGTAACAAATCCACGAGGGACATTTCATATGTATAAGTGACTTATTATTATAACTTTTTTGTTGTTACCGTATTCACCTATATGTTGTAACACAGTTACTAACACAGTTACTACAAATAATTGTCTAACAGTAAGGTAACAAATCCAATGGGGACATTTCATATCGATTAGTGACTAATATTAATATTTGTTATTTTTTTAACCATATTCACCTATATGTTGTAATACAGTTATATTGTATTTCAAACAAAACACAATATATTCCAATTGCAATCCTCTGTCGTGGTGCACACACACCAAACAACCAGCCAAATCCCACCAAATCCCTCTGATTGCCGAGTGATCTAATTGGCTCCAGGTGTTTTACGAGCACTCTGGGGGCAGGTGATTGCTAATTGAGTGGTGTGTTCAAGGGGCAGTGTTAAGCAAACGACACACAGGCGTTTAGTTTTGAATGATGGGTCTAATGAGTGCGACGGTGTGTATTTATTTGGAAAATGTGCGTCTTTTGACATTTCAAACTGTGTAAAGCAGACGCTGTGTGCTAATGCTTTGGTGTACTTGCTCAATGGGCTCATAGGCTGCATGACTTGGTGGTTTTAATAAGCCACAGGTTACAGAAGAGGGAAACTCAAACCCACTGGGTTTATACAGTGCATTAGATCCTCATCTCAAACAATGTTTGTGGCTTGCAGCATTGTTTCAACTCAATATGCATGACTAATTATGAATAGATAATTACAATATGTTTGACAAGTGAGGGAGTGTGTTTATCATACTTTAAATTCATTGTGTGTGTGTTTGAATGACTAGGTGTTTGTTTGTTTGCCTTTGCAAATTATTCTCAACCGAGTTTTAATCAGTGCAGCCAATAACTCGCATGCTGATCATCCGTCAATCACTGAAAAAAAAGAATAGCTTGTTCACTATTATCTTTATCGTCTCCTTCTAAACGGGAGAGATTGTATTTGTTAATAATCTGAAAAGTCCATCAATTTGATAAGCAAGACCCCCTTTAAAGATAGCTGTGTGTCAGAAAGCAATGCAAGTCAAACACATACAGACTGCGTGAGCCATCTTGACTCATGCAGCACCACCGGAGGACCATCCAGCGACCGTCAACCAACATTCATCGTCAGCTTCCGCCTCATGACCGGCCATCTCTCAGCACTGTGCCACACTGCCCTCCTGTGGTATGAGACCATTTTACATCTCAGTTTTCCTTCAAATAAACAACAAACAATAAATCACCCCCCGAAAAATATCGAACTCCTTATTTTTTTCCTCTGCAAACATGAAAGCAATGTTGGCCTGGTACCCTGCAACATGAGTGTTTCATTGTTTCACTCATTTCATAATCATCCAGAGAAAATGTGTCTTGCGCTACTTTCAAAAGGAGGTTTTTGTTGCCTCGTTTTGCCCTTTTCAGAAGAGTTGCTAAAAAGGACCCAGAGAGGGAGAGAGAGAGAGAGAGGAGAGGAGAGAGAGAGAGAGAGAGAGAGAGAGAGAGAGGGGTTCTGATCCCTGTGGCCTAAAAGAGGGATTCTGAAGTGTAGGAGAAGTGCAGGACGGACCAAGTGGTGGTGCAAAAGCGCACGGGTGAAGTAATTGAAGAATATGAGCTCAAAGAAAAAGTGAATAAATTAGGATCAAAAGAATGAAAGAAAGGAGAGTGAGAGAGAGAAAGAGAGAGAGAGAGACAAAATAAGAAGCGGGCTGCTGTGGCTCAGCGGGGCTGTCAGGTTCAATCTGGTGTGGGCCGGTCGGAGAGCCAAGGAGCAGTGACTGGGGGAGAGTCCTGGGAGACTTGCGTTTCCTGCCTGCCTCGCCTGCAGACAACCTCTCTTTGTTTTACTGGCCCTTTTTTCCCCTCTGCTCACCGCCAGCCACCTCCCCACCTCCCCACCCCCCCTTCCCCCCTCCATCCACTCTCCACCACCCCCGGGAAGAAAAAAAAACGGCGCTACTACCTCCATACGTGAAGGTTAACAAACAGAGATGGAGAGACAAATGAAGCAGAGAGATGAGAGAAAGAAGGCGAGGGAGACACAGAAAGGGATTTTATTGAGAAGCAGACGGACGAGGATGGAGACGAGAGTGACTCTGGGGGCATGAAAAAGGGCTTGAAATAGAGAGGAGAGAAAATAATAGTCAGACGAAAACACATTTTTTGGGGAATTTGAAAAGAAAACAAGGGCAGCGGAAAAAAAACATCTGGCATTCGGGCTGGAAGGAGATGCCCAGTCGTACGCGGGCTCATTCACATCTCTTTTTTTCCTTCTTCTCGATACCCTCAGCGTTATTGTCGTTGGCAGCAAATTTACATTCATCTTCAAAACAATTTCCCTTTCATCGACATTCATCATTTTTTTATTATTCAGAGTGAGTGAAAGGTAGGGAAGTTGAAGTGCAAGGGAGGGAAAGAGCAGCTGATGTAAAACGTACAAAGACCAAGTGGTCGGGGGGGGGGGGGTACACTCACCAACGTCAGACCCAAAAGTACACACACAAACACAAACACACACACACACAAACACACAGAGCTCTTCCCCAACAAACAGCCCCCCCCCCCTTCATTTTTCCAGTCCTCGTCTCTGACTGAGACGTGAGCCAGTTTCCACTCTGGTCTGGGGTGTGGTGTGTGCTCCTGGGAGACTAAGACTGCAGGACACGTTAGTCAAAACAAGGCCCGAGTAGCTAGACAGAGAGGGAGAGAGAGAGAGAGAGAGAGAGAGAGAGAGAGGGAGGTAGACAGTCTGAAACTGAGAGAGAGAGAGAGACCCAGACGAAACCTTTTAATACGATAATACAGGTGCTTTACAAGCCATCTGTGTGACGGGGGAGCCATAAGAGGAGGAGAATGATGTAAAAACAACAACAACAACACAATAAGTTTAGAGCAACAGGGGACTGCGACACTGCTGCACATAAATAAACAGCATTATTATTTCATATGCAAAGCGTGGCGCAATGTTGTTCATATTATTGTTGTTTTTTAAAGAGAGAATTACGTCTTTTCATTTGCCTCGTTCTCAAAATGCAAAAGGGAGCAATTGAAAGTCATAAACTTCGGACAGCCGGTACACGTAATGGCGCACTTCAAAGCTGCATCGCCACTCGGAGTTGGCGAAGAGACGCCGAAAAAATACCAAATTACAAAAGTTCATATAGCAGCACCTCGTTGCAGAGAAACAAACATCAACACCAAGATAAGGCCACAAACACAACACATACACACTGTAACACATGCTACATTAAGACAGGAACCCACACACGCACACACACACGTCTATCAACAGACATAGACATTAGATACACACTAAGATCTACACACACACACACACACACACACGTCTATCCACAGACATAGACTTTAGATACACACTAAGATCTACACACAGACACACACACCCACGTCTATACACAAACATATACTTTAGATACACACTAAGATCTACACACACAGACACACACACACGTCTATCCACAGACATAGACTTTAGATACACACTAAGATCTACACACAGACACACACACCCACGTCTATACACAGACATATACTTTAGATGCACACTAAGATCTACACACACAGACACACACACACGTCTATACACAGACATAGACTTTAGATACAAACTAACATCCACACACACACACACACACACGTCTATACACAGACATACACTTTAGATACACACTAAGATCTACACACACAGACACACACACACACGTCTATACACAGACATAGACTTTAGATACACAATAAGATCCACACACACACACACACGTCTATCCACAGACATACATTAGATACACACTAAGATCCACACACACAGACACACACACACACATGTCTATCCACAGACATAGACTTTAGATACACACTAAGATCCACACAGACACACGCACACACACGTCTATCCACAGACATAGACTTTAGATACACACTAAGATCTACACAGACACACACACACACATCTATCCACAGACATAGACTTTAGATACACACTAAGATCCACACACACAGACACACACACACACATGTCTATCCACAGACATAGACTTTAGATACACACTAAGATCCACACAGATACACACACACACACGTCTATCCACAGACATAGTCTTTAGATACACACTAAGATCTACACAGACACACACACACACACACACACATCTATCCACAGACATAGACTTTAGATACACACTAAGATCCACACAGATACACACACACACACACACGTCTATCCACAGACATAGACTTTAGATACACACTAAGATCCACACAGATACACACACACACACACACACACGTCTATCCACAGACATAGACTTTAGATACACACTAAGATCTACACAGACACACACACACACACACATCTATCCACAGACATAGACTTTAGATACACACGTCTATCCACACAGATACACACACACACACACGTCTATCCACAGACATAGACTTTAGATACACACTAAGATCCACACAGACACACACACACACACCCACGTCTATCCACAGACATAGACTTTAGATACACACTAAGATCCACACACACAGACACATACACACACACACACCCACGTCTATCCACAGACATAGACTTTAGATACACACTAAGATCCACACAGACACACACACACACAGATCTATCCAAAGACCTAGACTTTAGATACACACTAAGATACACACACACACACACACACACACACACACAAACACCCTTTCGTAGCAATAGCATTCCATGTTTTATATGCTCTCTCTTATTCATCAATTTGCATTTTCCACCACCGGGCCTGGAGCAGACTGCCTCGTGTCCTGCTGCTCGGCCGGCTTCCTCCACCTCAAAGAGCCGGAGCGTAACTCCCTGTTCCTGAAGGCAGCATGAACATCTGGCACCGCTGATCGGAGGACACTTCGATAACGACTTCCTTTATTGTCCAGTCACAATCCTCCCAAAGTCTTTCTCCGTGTCTTGTTTCACCTTTTCACTCTCATTTTGCAACACTTATATTAAATATGACTCCAATGTGCTAATATGTCACACATTGTGGAAACTTTTAGGGCACAAAAATCGAAAATATACAATCAAAAGTCCCTCCACTTCATTTAAAAATTGATTTTCTCATCTTAACGTAACACATTTTCATCTCTCTCCATTGTCATTGTGTAGCATGCTGTTCATATGAACGATGCACACAATGCAGTATATTGCTATTACAGTCCTCCACTCTCGCCAAAATAAGCCTCCATTGTTGTGACCGGGGAGAAAACTTGAATCCTTTTTTTCTAGTGTTGACATTTCCAAGTAATCTAATTGGTTTCAGGTGTTTTCACTTGGTGGTGATGGATAATTCCGTGTGGTATTTCAAGCATCAAACGACACACACAAATACTTTTCATTTCGAATGCTGTGTTTAATGTAGACGACCGGGTGTAGCCAAAATGTGTCCGAAGCGGACAGCGCGCGCGTGGTTTACCGAAGTCGGCCAATACTACATTGTCTACATGAGTTAGCGGTTTCAATAATGAAGCCACAAGTACCAGTTTGTGTGTTTGTAATTGCAAAACATGGTTGCTGCATAACCTTAGGATGAAAAGAAACTTTTTTTTTTTGCTGTATTCATTTTAAATTGGACGTGTATCCGTCCAATAACTCCATTGTATTCCCGAATTCTTCGAAAGGTCAACCCGGGAGGAGACGCAGGCCTTCCTCAGCTCGACGCCGCCGATTGGCTGTGACCGCGGGGGCCACGAGGAGAGGCGCGGTCCGTGCTACAGGAGCCCATTAGAGAAGCCACCGCCCCGCGAGAAGAAGAAAAAAGAGGGGGAAATGCTGTTGAAGGGAGTGACCGTGTATTCCTGCCAGTCCAAATACCTGGCGCTGAGAACCAGGAAGACCGGGGTCGGGGGGTGACCGAGCAGAATCTTATCCGGCCTGCCCATTTGCTCTGTTGGGATCGAAGCCCGTGGAGAACGAGCCTGCTGACGCTCACCGCCGGCGCAAATGGAAAGGGAACGAGGGCACTCTCGGACACTTATCAGACTTGGTGTTTCCTCTCTCCTCCTGCCTCGATAGGGCCCCCCTCATCCTGCGAGCGAGGCTATCGCTGTTATTGCAGCGCCTTCCTCTCGTCTCTGGTGGTGACACCGTATAGCCGATGTAAAGGACGCGTCGGGTGTTTCTTTCTTTTTTTTTAAATTTTCAACTGATACGCAGGGCGGCCTTCGCCTTGCTGGTGTTGTGTCAGCACAAAATGATGTTTGGAGAGTGAAAAGGTATCCAGAGGAAAGAGGCGATCATTCAGTGGTGCTGCGGGGCGTTGCTCTCAGAAAGTCGGCTGCAGGCTTTTGAGAAGAATTTGCCCGGTGTAGCGTTACCGACATCTCATTCGGCTGGTGCATTTATACTTTACTGCAGAAACGTGGACTGAGTGTAAAGCCCGCTGAGGCTAATTCGTTTGTGGTATTGGGCTATATACAATAAACTGAATTGAGTTTGTAAATGTGAACGCTGATTCAGTGATCAAACTAGAAGCAGTTCAACTGATACATTTACAGTCAGTTTATCCAGTTACACTCACCACGGGAATCATGAGCACATGTAAATAACAAATAAATAAATAAATAAAACTGATCTATTTGTTCTGTTTGATTTAGGTAGTATGCCTTTGAGAGAGGAGGTCAATTCTTAAAATACAAATAATTAATTAAATTCATCTAATAAAAAAAGAAATGCATTGATACAATTCTTTTGTAAAGTTAAGTTCAAAACAAGTAAAATATCCTCCACTAATATACATATGTTTGTGATTGTTAAATACAAATTGAGTGAGTGGGATATCAATGGAATATATTGTGAACGTAATAAAAAACAATGGAACATTTACAGATAGATTCTGCAGTGCAAAATGTGTTAAAGTACAAGTAGTGCACACTCTCTCTCTCTCTCTCTCACACACACAAACACACACACACACTCACCACACAGTCTGAATCAGCCAATCAGGCTCCCCGGCCACATTCACCGCACATGTTCTTGCTTTCGCACCTGTCCCTGATGTCTGTCACACAACCTCATTCACACTCCATGCGTTCTCTTCTCTCCCACCGTCGTCTGTTTTCAGCCCCCCCCCCCCCCCCACCCGGTGTGGATTGAACTCATCGGCACACTGCTTTTGTCTTCTTGTTAAAAAAAACAAAGGAAAATCCCGCCTCTATTCGGACACCCTGTCCGCTCTGAGCCAGTATTTGTCACAGCCTACAGGTAGCAGTCCTGAATAGCTGTAGCAGCTCGGCCCTTATTATTTCAACGGCAACAAAAGGTGCACCTGCGCACAGCTTTTGGCGAACCGGTTACTGCGTGTGCTTTGGATTTGTGTAAGTGGTGTGTCTGCTCCGTGTGTATCTGCTCCTCTGAAGCTGGCGGTTACTGTGAAGCAGCGCTTTTGTCTCCCTTTATTCTATTAGTCCAACAATCTCCCCTGCTATTTGTTACATCAGCCCAAATACACGCACACACACACACACACACACACACAGATATTAAAGATAAAGCACAGAGAGTTCAAAAAAATACAAAAACAAGTGTCTCTACCCTCTTTGGCAACCAGACGTGGGGATGGGTCCGTGTGAGCCGGCGTATTGTAGGATAATGATGAGCTACCTGTAATGCGAGACAAAAGAAAGCATAGTAAGACAAAACAATGCCAGACACACAATCACTACCATAACTACAGTATTTTAAAAACCTGGATAAGACATATTGAAATGTTCATCCACTCTAACACAACATCATCCAGTGATTCCGGTTCACTTCAAGCTCAAAGGGTACTCGATAACAAAAGCCAGCAGGTGGCAGTAGAAGGCTCAGCTCAACACGGACAGTTTCATTTCTCGAATTGTGTTCCAGTTTTGCCTTAAGAAATAATGTCACAAATTAATCATACATGAATACAGTCCAAAATAAGCAAATCCAGCACACAGTCAGTCCTTTTAAATGAAGGGAAAACCCTGTTGCCTGTCAGCATTTCAACTCCAAAAAACAATTCCTGAATAATAAAGTGAGAGAGGCAAAGAGTCTGCATATGGCCGCCCTATTCATTTCACCTTATGGAGCAGAACTCTGTGCCGCATTCCTCCACTTACTCAGGCACCCTGGGCGGCACCAAAATGCTCTCTTAATTTTAGCTGCCCCCAGGCATAAATCAGCGAGTGGAAAAACAGAGCCAGAAATGCACAGTGAAAACACAAGAGCAGCTACTGCATGTGGAGCGTAGAGCTTTAGCACCGAGACGTCTGCGGAGGGCTGCTGAGTCGGGAAGATGCCCGTTATGAATGCGCTATTCTGAGAAAGAAGAAACTCCACAGCTAAATGTAATGTGCGATGTGCTTTTCTTGAGATTTGAAGTATAGGACCCCCTTCTCCTAACTCGCTGTGCTGCTGGCGGTGGGGTTGGGGGGGAGATGAAGGGGCCCACGATGGCAGACTAGGGGTCTGTTTTTTTAGGGGGATGGTTGGGGGGGAAAAAAGAGTGGGGTGCTCCACAAATGTATTCTAACCCCACCCCTCCCAATCTCGCTACTCCACGGCACCCCCAAGGCTCTGGGTCGAGTTTAGAAACCTGGGGGCCTCAGAACAGGGGAGCCATTGTACGAGGCCGGGTCCCTGCGCAGCAATCAAACGCAGCTCCCCGCACCAAAAATAATTCCGCGCGCACACGCGAGTGTTTTGAAGCAAGCGAGCCGCCCCAAAAAAACACGCTTCGGAATGAGTGGAGAAAGTGTAAGAGAAAGATGAACATGGGGGGGGGAGAAAAAGAAAAAGGAGTGAGATGGGGGAGGAGGGGGGGGGGAGGGTGTAGGCCGTTTAACCCTTTTCCTGCTGTGCGCCACAGATGTGGCCTGACCCAGACAGGCAAACAGGCAGCACTGCTGAGAAAACCTCAAATCATCCCACAGAGAAAGTCAGGGCTGCTGTGCGAGCGAGCGAGAGAGAGAGAGAGAGAGAGAGAGAGAGAGAGAGACACCCGCAGCCGACAGTTCGGTGGAGGGAGTCTCGGCTGCGCTGCCTATTTATTTGGACGGCTTCTTCCTCTCTCAGAAAACAAACACGTCCCGATAATCTGACAGCGCGGAGGGAGAACTGGCCAGTGTTCAGCCCTTAAGACCCTCACTCTCTTCTTTCCCATCTGCTCAGAGTCTGGCCGATTACATAACATCCACAAACAATTTTCTTTTCTCTCCTTCCCATGACTGACGGCTCTCTCTCCCCCCCAGAAAAAAATAAAAGAAGAAAAAGGGCCCTGTCCTGGAGTATTTGCACGCCCATCATAGTGAGCTCTGTTGTGGGCTCGTTCAGCTTTGTGCTTGACCTCCGTCGGGCCCCCGCTGTTTATTCTGCGGGGCCACGCGATACCACTGCCCCCAAACATGTGGTCTGACATGTGTCAACAGACCGAGGGTCTCAGTCGCCCAGTCTTGTGCATCTTGCCACCTCGAGGCGGCCAACAGGAAGTCATCCTTTGAGGAGCACCAGTGCCACATGTCTTTGTACCAGTTTGTTATGAAGCACGACGAGATGTTTGCAACACGTCCTCCAAAACGAAAAGAGATCATTCGTCACGGCCTCATAAAACAACGCTTAAGCATTTTCTCAAACTGTGAAAAGGACATAGTTTGTTAGAAGTGTTTGGGAAAGTTGCTGATATATATATACTTTTTTACCAACAGTCAAATTCAAGATTTCCAGGGACCGGGTCCAGCTTTTCAGCAACAGCACTGAAAACTCAACCCCGTAGGCTACTGTTGTCTTCTTTGCTGAATGTTAGGAGGCGAGAAGATGCAAAGAAAAATACTGACAGGCCGAGAATCTGAAAGGTTACAGGTGAGCAAAACCCCACGCGAGGACAACAGAGACGATGGGAGCACAGAGAGGGGATACACAAGGAAATGGGGGGATAATAAAGGACAGGTGACAGCGGGGCTCATGAGCAACAAGGGCGGGGCTTGTGATCATCACACAGACGGGGACAGAGGACTTTCAAACTAAAACAGGAAACAATGTAAAACCAAAAAGCCCCGGACTCTCTGGAAATTCTGGTTCTCAAACATTGCGCTGACAGTAAAAGATGCTCACAGTCCTCATGGCCCTTCTTCTTGGACAGATACATGGTTAATGTGTACTGTATTTTTATTTGATTTTAGGTTTTATTATTATTATGAAGGTTGTATTTCTGTAAAAATACCCAAATAAAATATCAAGTATAATTTTTTTTTTTTTAAAGATGCTCACAGTTTAAGTTTACGCTGAGATGTCCGAGTGACTGAGCACCAAAGGTCACCAATTGGACGACCTCCAGTACCTGATGGAAGACATCCTTGTGATGTCTGAAGTGGAGGCTCACCAATGGCTAATGTTAGCAGGCCGGCTACGAAGGCCGCCTCCAGTCCACTGAAGGGAGATCCATCCTTCAATAAACTCAGAGGAGGACAACAAACAAAAGGACCCTCAAAACGCCATCGTGTTACTGACGTTAGGAACAGTTAATTCACTACTTCTCACCTTACCGAAATAGCCTAATGAGGGTATTTCAGTAAAAATGTATTAGTGACTTTCTTATTGCTTGTGAGATTGCGTAAGTGTTTATTTCTGATCCACTGTGGTTAAGATTCGGTTTGGTTCAGGCACAACAACTTGGCCATTGTTTGATTCTTATAAATAAGGTTCACTGGTGGCCTGTGACTGGGCATACTCTTCCATGTACAATTCAAAAAGACAATACTATGACCTCTGCCTTTTTTTTTTTACATTTTATTTTGGAAAAATTGCAAAAAAGTTGTAAATTAAGAAATCTTGTACTTTTGTTTTTAGATTTTTTTTGTGTTGCAGTCATTGTTTTAAATGGTTGTAAAATATTCCTATTCAGTTCTCTAATTATTACACTAATGGACAAAGTTCATACCGAGGATATATAGCTATGGTTTTATCTTTCAGTGCAGAATCGTTCTATATGAACGTAGTTCTTCATGATACTGAATGACATCATGAGTTTTTAATTTAAATTCAGAAAGTGAGGATTATGGAAGCAGGGTGATGTTGTTAAAATATAACCTGTTAGTAAGAAGACTATGGTGGATGGGTGGAACAACACAAGTGTATAAACTTGATACAGATATAGGCTACTGCTCCCATCCCGTCTTCTACCAATAATCAACGTTGTTTTGTACGATTATTTGGGAAGCAAAATGGTTTTAAACCTTAAAAGACTTTATTATGCTCAGAAAAGTGACAGAAAAAGATATTACAGAAATGTCTGTGTGCAGCGCCCACATTTCAATGTTGAGAAGCCGGGTGTGGTTCACTTTTACCTGACTGAAATTCAAGTGCCCGGAATAAACCGACATTCTTTAACTCGGGTCGCAATCACGATTATTATGCAACTCTGAGCAGCTAGTTTTAAAGACAGCTGAGCTCCCGAATAGCAACTGCTTGTTACCCACCGCCGCTTATGCTAATGCGATCCGTGCATCACTATCCTGGAGTGCCAAGTGCCTGAACCCCGGCAGGCGGGAGAGCCGCCGCCGCAGACGGCTCCGTAACGGTGGCTAACTGCAGACGGCTAGCAGGGAAGGGCGCCGAGCCAGAGCGCTGAGCCCCTGTGCACCAGTGCTAATCTGCCAATAGAAGGAACTAATGCAAGGGGAGCTCAATAAAAATGTTGTGAGGGGAGAGAGAGAGCGAGAGAGAAAGAGATAGATAGAGAGAGAGAGAGAGAGAGCTCTCCAGACCTCCTTTTTCCCTACTCAGCCTTCGAGCCCAGATGTTTATGGTCTGTATAAACTATTGAGGGCTCGAGAATGTCCCCCACTCTGGAGCGAGCAACAGCAATGCAGAAGCCCAGACTTATCCCTCTCTCCTTCTCTCTCTCTCTCTCTCTCTCTCTCTCTCTCCCCTCGCTGTAAATCCATCCAGACGTTCAAGCAACGGCGACAGCTGGGAAACAGAACTCTTGCAATTCTCCAAAGACACTCAATCACGACCAACTCAGACCGTTTCCACACACTTCTCAAAGATACTTCGCCCCCACTTCGACTTCTTTATTCTATATCGCACTCGCGCTCTATATTGTTGTTTCTGGTGCTCACACCCTCCTGCCCCATGTCCTCAAATAACTACTGTCAAAAATCAGTCAGGGATTTATTTCATCATCCAGTTTCTACTCATTCTCAAGTCGTCATGTCACGTTTTTTCTCTCCCTCCTCCTAGCTCCCTTTCAATTCTTCTCATCTCGCATCTCTGTGCATCGGAGGATACGCTTCTTCGTTGTCTGAGGTTTTTCTTTCTTCCTCCGCTCCGTTTCCGAGCACATGTGGTATCAAACCGACCTCCACGGGTGCGATAAAGCAAACAGTCCGTGGTCCCTCCCCGACAGGCTAATTTGAACAAATTCTCAAATTGCAACCCAAATTGAAAGCACATTGGGATGCGGGCAGCCATTACTTCTAAAAATCTGGATAAGTGACCAAACAATGAGGCCAAAATAATGCACGGGCAACTACCCTTGTTACTGTAAGCAGCTGGGTAGCCCGGACAGATGTTCAGATTGCGCCCCGCGGTTGCACCATTCAAGGGTGTCTGAACGACATTTCAGCCCTGTGACGTGGCAGGAATGTTTTGTTACGGTATCGCTGCAGGGTGGGGGGGTGGGGGGGTGGGGGAGCGTGTCCCTGCCCAGTGCCGAGTGCACGTACACGGCTTAATGACTCAGGAATGTTACTCAGAGGTTGAATAAACAGAACCAAATACACACATGGTGCACACAGATGTGAATGAAATGATTGGACCCATCCATTTTTTTTCTGGAGGAGGAGGATGGGGGGTAATATAGGGAAGAGTGGTGAATGGGGTTTGGAGGAAGACATCACATGACCCCGTAATTTACTCATGCTTCCAGGGCTTGGCTCACTGTTTCCCCTTCCTCTCTCTCTCTTTTTTTGCTGTATTCTGGAAGTTCGGCTCAGCTCCAACTCTCGTGAGTGAAGCCAGAGGTCTATTTTCTGGACGGGGTTACTACTCGTCTATGATTGTGTTTGTTTGTGCTTCAGGGGAAGAAAAGAAAAAAAGAGCAGCTTTAGTTTTTAAATCACCAGCCCCGCAGGTTCGGCATACGGCCTCAACCCTCCTCCTCTTCCTCCTCCTCCTCCTCCGTCTCAGTCTTCATGAGACATTCATTTACTAACATGGTTCCTCTTGCCCCGGGGCTCCCAGCGTCAATAATGCACACTGCTCGGTTGTCAGAGAGCCGCCCCCAAAAAACAGGGCAGTCGGTCCGGGGCCACGGGACGGAAGCGCTCCATCTTTTTGATTGTCGGGAACGGATCCGAAGCAATTTCAAGCGGGAGAGGATTCCCGAAGACTCCTCTGTCTCCAAGACACACGAGATCTAAATACTTTTTTTTTAAATCGGGCTGTACTTGGGCGGAATGGAGCGCGCAGCACGCCTAAGCCGTGGCTAAGTCACGCAGCCAGTGGCCGTAATGAAAACTGCTCTGCAGAGCGTGCCCAGTGGCGGTCGGACGGATCCACCCGCTGCACAATGAGGCTGTTATACTCATGGCAGCCATCTCTCTCGAAGCCCAGAGAAAACTGTTGACACCCACATAAATGCAGTTCCCATTACATCACATGGAGGAGGCCCATCACCATTTGTTTTTTAGTTTTTTTAGGGAGTAATGCTAAACTCAGTTGGGCGATCAGTCACTCCACCCAATGCGGTGTCGCGATGTTCCCGACATCAGACTCTCACTCTTTAAAGTGCACGATGATGAAGATGGGACAAACTGTTCTCTCTGTACGCACAACAATCATATCACTCCTTATCTGGTTATTATTCTCAGAGTAAACGGTAGACATACCCACCGTCTGAACTCGGCATCGCTGTGTATTCAAGGCAGCAGCCGTGCCAGATGTTACATCTTATATCAAAATGTCATTTGCATACCGCCTCCGAAAAACATACGAAGCGGGATCGCACCGAGGAACACTTCAAAGGCGAGAGGCTCAAATATAGTTGCCTCCATTGCAAATTGCAGATTAACTTTCTTCGCCGGGCTGAACGCGCGAGCCTAGCGTGCTTCCTGAGGCGATGCACCTGGGCTTCATCTTTCTGGACCATGTGGAATAAGGCGCAGCAAAGTCAAGTGGGGGGGGGGGGGGGGATGTAGTCGATGGTTATCTTGAGAAGGGAAAGAAACCCCCTTGGTTTCCACAGCTTTAATACTGGAGTAGCCATTATAGAGAAATGTGTTTCCAATAAGGGCGACTTCATTGTTTGTTGACGGTAATGTGTGTACAGTGTGGTGACAAAAAAAAGTATGGTGTTGTTTCCTGGGGTTTTGACATGTCTTCACTCATCCAAAAGTAGAGAATAATACATGAAAAGTGAAAGTAGATGTTCTGGAATCCGGTGCCGACTTCAACTTAAGCGCAGACAGCAGGATGTGACACGTTCAAGTGCTGTCAAAAGAATTTGGATTATCCAAGTCAGTGCGACATTTGTTCCAATAACCCTTCGAGCGATTAACTACAAAGCGTACTTACTTTCCCTGAGGTAATTGAGATGAGAGAGAAGCACTTCGGCGTTGTACATGGTGGTGAGCCGAAGGAAGTCGTCCTTGCCCATCTTGCAGAGCTCTTTGCCGTCCGTGTTGTGAAACATGGCCGTGTCGATCTCCACCAGGCCGTACTCCTTGATGGCCCACTCCAGCCACTGGCGCACATGGTCCTGAGACCACAAGGAGGGGTCTGCATGGGGGAGAGGGGAGGTTTATTGACTCCAGGATAACTGTTCCTGGACAGACACCAGAGTTATGGGGAGAGCCTCAAATCGCAGTATAAAGGCAGTGGGGAAGCAGTGAAGAAATGTAAAACAGATTTTTGTGTCAGTAGCAGATCTTGTTCAGGTAGTATATAAATATTCTTTGTCTTGTTTTCACCACATGAATAGGATTTGCCATATGACTCTTATTCCGATAAATTAACTTCCCGTGTTAGTTTTAAACGTTTAACTATGTTTTTCATTACATCTGTGAATATTCTTTGACCCGAGTCTGATGTACTGCATCACCTGGATACCAAAACTCCACATTTACCACTTATGGGTAGAGTGGCCTCCATATGAAGCTCCTAATAGATAGATATTTGCATCAGTTTAGCACTAACATTTGAAGAGCCTTCACAATGGAATAGTAACCACATGTTTTTAATATTTTAGGGAAGGTACAGTTGGCTCTCTGGTTTACGTGTAGCTACATAGTCAACGTACGTGTTGAAACCGAATTTCTAAAGGCTATAACCCTGAAATTGCACTTGTTACTCCCTGAACTGTGATATTTCACATTCTGGATTAAATTATGAAACCAGTGAAGAAATATATGGGTCTGGCAGCCCAACAGACATCTCTACCTGCACACATTCAGCCGCGCTCCCAGGAGTGACCGAACACATTGGAACAATGCTTTACCTCGCAAAACCAGCTCAATAGAAATGGGACTCATAAAACATTTACAGCACTGGTAGAATTATACCAAACAGAAGAGTGATTCTGTCTGAAATCGCAGCAGCAACACAGAGAAATAACCTAAAACTATTCGCACCTGTATAAATACGCAGATATACGGTTTTATAACACATATTCCCCCCATATCCATCTCACATCAGATAGGAATCATTTGTATTATATACTGCACATGCTTTTTTTTGGTGTAATCATTACATACCTGCAGGTACAATGACTCTCCGCTCATTGGTGGTCATGTTGGGGGGAGGGGCATTCTTCTCATCCATGTAGTTTCCATAGTTCATCTGAGATGTGTCATTACCCCCCACAAGCTTATTGCATTTACCCACACTGCAGTCCACTGGAGACTCCCTGCTACACAAACACAAACACACACACACACGAGAACATAGTAAAAAATATTGTCAGCAGTTCAATTGGGTGTTGTTGGTTTTCTTTTTCAGTCCGTTGACTTTGGCACGGGATGGCTAAACCCTAAACTAGCTTAGGTCAAGTATAGAGACGATTAGAAGCAAAAAGTTAAGGTTCGTTGTAGTAACATTTATGAATGAATACACACTCCTATACCTCAATGAACACAAAGCAATGTAAGACACAGGATGTGGATGTCACGTCATACCTGGATCCATTCATGTGCTCATATTCTCTCTTGACGTTGACCCGCACCGGCTGGTTGATCCACTCCTGCGGTGGGGGTAAGGGGTTGATTTTGTGGGTCTGGCCGTAGTCCTGTGTGCCAGATGCAGTCATGTCTGTCTTGGGGAGAGGTGCAGCAGCAGCGTACGGAGGCTCAAATAGGGACTGGTCTTCACTCACCACTGATAGCGCCTCCTGTAGGCAGAAGGAACGAACACTTGGTTTGCCTTTCTCAAGTCTCTTTACAAGTGCAACAACGTGAGATACCAAATAGGCCACGTGTGTTCATCAGACCCGATACGCAAGAAAAACATTTTGAGAGTCAATATTTTGTGACACTTTGATTGCTAAAATTGAGAAGATCGACCACACTCTTACGTCTGCCCATTTCGAATAAGGCTACACCCGCAGCTAGTTAGCTTAGCATAAAGGCAAAGTGACTTCCTGGTGTCTGCTGGTTGCCTGGCATTTAGCCAACTGGTTTTAAAGCTACTTGAAGGCAGTATATTCTACTTTTGGATCGAGCCAGGCGAGCTGTTTCCCCCCCCCCCGCTTCTTTATGCGAAGCTAGGCGTACCGTCTCCTGGCTGTAGTTTCACAACGGGCAGATATGAGAGCGGTAGCAATCTTCTCATCTCAGTCTGAAAGCGATATGCCATACGTCCCAAAATGTTAAACTGTACCGAGTGGTGAGACATAACCATGTCATAAGAGTGATAAGAATAAACAGTATACAACTCAAGTCTTTCATTTGACATCTGTGACGTCGGATTTTCAATCTCTTGAGTATTTTTTTGTTTTTGTTTACTGCAATTATGAGCAGTTATGGGTCATATCGCAGTCCGACATCCAAATAGTTTGTGTACACAACCCACGTAGCAAGAGCTTCCTGTTGATGTTAGGGTGACTTCAATCACGCCCACGGTGGAGGAGGACAGTTGTATGGCTGGGCTCTTAAGGTACTGGTTTACTTCCACTGTCAGTCATTAATGGCCCATTGGTTCAGAACCCCCAAAAAACTGAACCATTTCTTCTCAAAATCTCCTGTCCACTGTATTGTCTGACAATCACAAATATTACCACATGTCCTAGATTCCTGGTTGTGTAACCATTTTCTCTCATTGAGCTCATTCTCAACTTCATTGGACTCAAAAATCCCCCGACGTGTCCTGATTCTTCTGTCTGGTCTGAGTGTCCCCCCCCCCCCCCCCATAAGTGAAGACTCAACAGAAGCAGGGGGGGGGGGGGGTTGCAGCTATACTGACCCCTCTGCTGTGGCTCAGCTGGAGCAATGTAAGTTTATTAAAGAAAACAAACGAAGACACTCACGGCTGGCCAAGATGTTACGTGAGCGCTCCTCGTGTAACGTCTCGGAAGTACAAAGCACGGATTGTGTACTTTGGTGTGTTACCTTTCAACACAGAGATGTCACCACTCAGTGTTTGACAATAAACAGTGTTGGGCAATGTGTCACCATCTCACACTGGTGCCCGGGCAACTGGTAGATGGGGATACTGTTTCACAATAAATTCAGCCTATGTCGTAATAATCGTTCCATCCATCACTGGTCAAAAACAACAAATATACAACAACAAAACCCCCGAAAAAACAATAAGTCAGAATATCAAGTGAATTCATCAGAGTCATATGCTGCTGCTGGGGATTAGGCTCGGGTCTGATGCACATCTGGATCTGATAGGATCTGATAGCACAGCTTAGGCCGAGACGTGTCTAATTCCCGAGGACTGAATTATTTCATTTCAAAATGCCACATATCTGCTTCGGGGGGGGGGGGGGGGAAATGCTACTTAATATTCATTGATCGGGTTTTCCAACATGTTGCTTTTTGCATTTCGTGAAAAAAACGTTGCTTCTTTGAAAGCAATATCCTCATAATCTCCCAGAACTTTGAGGATCATTCCATTCTAAGACGTTTCATGCGAGGAGAAAGTTTCCCCTTATCCCCGTTTGGATGATGACTTTAATAATGTACGTGGAATATTCTATAGACGCATACACCGAAACACGACACTGACTGTAAATGCTCTTTCACTAACTCCATGTTGACACTGAATTGAAAAATACAACATGTGTTTCCTTTCATTTAACCTTCAACCCTCTTGAATGTCTTTTATGGCAGTGAGAGCTGCTTCATACTTTATGAACGCAAACAAATCAACCCGAGATAGTCTGAATTTATGAAAGTGAAAGCATCAGCATGACAACATTATTAAATTTAGCAAATTATTGTATACGATTAGTCACATACAAAAAAAACCTCTCTGATCATCGCTTTGCCAATACGTTACCTAATATTTGCACCATATTTTTGATTGATTTGATACTCATGCTCGGCTTTTCCTAAATTCATAAAGTTTAAATCATTCTTGTTCAATTCAAAACCGTTACAGATATTCAATTCTGTTTATTTTGTATAGCCCAATATCACAAATTAAAAATGTACCTCTGTACACATACAACATCCCTGTCCCAGGACCTCACATCGGCTCAGGAAAAACTCCCAAAAGATACAAGATCCATTTGCACTGTAGTGACCTCTGTTGTCATGCCACAGACCCACTATGTCTACACAAAGTATACAAATATGTACTAAGAGTGACAGCTCGTAAACACCCTGAAAAAAAAGGCAACTAACAGTCGTCGGTTTTAAGTTCGGCGGGGAGGAGCGGATCGACAAGTCAAACCCTCATTGAGAGAATCTTTTCTTTTAGAAAGCCACACATCTCATCCCAAACAACGTTTGTATACTACACATTCAATAAAGTGTACTACTCCTCAGGCTAATGGGTGCATTTAAAATAGCTTGAACCTCTCCAGAGTATTTAACCATCTCGCCAGAATTAGATTTTCCAGTGATTTCATCAGGGGGATCCATCACAGTCTGACGCCATGGCAAGAGGACTCGCTATCAGAGCCGAGCACACCAGCTCGTCTGCGGACGATAACGAGCGCAAGAGTGAAGGAACGTCTCATTACAGCCCGATAAGGGCGTACTGAGCGACTATGACTGTTGCCTGATATATTTACAGTGACATATCAGCCAGTGCAATTGGAACCATGATTGGCAAGTGGTGTGTGCTATCAAGAGAGTCCATATTCACATATTCTTTTTAATAAGTAACACCACTCGTGAGCAGAAGCCGCGAGGATGACAGAGCATGTGGCTGCGTTTTCTTTCCACTATCGATGGGGAACACACACACACACACACACAGACAGTTTTCTGTCTGCTTCTTAATGTCCACAGAATTTGACACTTAATCTAGATGAATTCAACCTGAGGACCATACACGGATTCAGTGAAAACCCTTCACAACGAGTACACAAAATAATATAGATGTATATATACATCTAATATATAGACATATGTTTATGTTTTTTTGAAGCATGAACAAGATTACAACTTGAAAAGGGGGGAAAACATAAAATAAATCATAGCTCCACACGCCCCATCCCAAGCATTGTGTGAGTGTGACACCTGCTGGGAACCACCTCTGTTGTGTTTACAACAACCAAGTCTATACCTCTCCAAATGCGTCACGAGTCTGGAGCCGACTGGATATCTATATCTATCTATATATATATCTATATATATATAGATATATATATATAATAACTATTATATAGGTTTATATATAAATATATACATATATAAATATATATATTATAACTATTATATAGGTATATATACCTATATAAATATATATATTATAACTATTATATAGGTATATATATATATATTGCAATAGCTCCACATCCAGACTACACGTGTGATTGTTTGACGTTCACACACAGCTATAGCAGGAGACATCCAGAGGAGGGGGGGGGGGGGGGCATTCCTGTCTTTTGTTTAAGAAGGAAGAGGAAACCTGTCAGGAAAAGATTGTGTGGAGCAGGAAGCTCTCATGGCTAGAGAGCCCTTCCTTTCTTCTTCTAATTTTTTTCTGTTTGCGTGCATGAATGCATGCTATACAGCGGCCAGTCTCTTACAGCCGAGGATTCAATTGTGATGAGAGTGACTGTCACAGCTCCTTTGCTCCGGTACACAAACACCCATCGCTCGAGACGTCAATGTCCTCCCCGTCGAAAGCACGACGTCCCGAACAACCGCCGCGCTGTGAGCGCTAAATGACGGGCACTGAAGTCGCCGTCTGACATTTTTGTGTCTGGCCAAAGTTTACACTCTTCCAAAAACTCACACCACACCCAGCCGCCGCAAACCCGCTACTTTAAATGCCCCAAAAAGAAAACACGTCGCGTTGCTTTTCTGCGACAAGGAGCAGGAGTGCGCAGACGCGGCGTGCGCTCTTCTGAGTTTACACGTCCACTTGGTAACCAGGAGGACACGCAGACGAAACGCATATCGCAGGGGTGGACTAATAGGGGGACTTGCCATTCAACATCTGGCGCGCTGCAGCCATAATGCATCTGGAATTCGACTGTCGGGGGGGGGGGGGGGGCATTGTGGCATTGGCCACAGTGCATGTAGACCGGCGCTCTCGCTATACCGACATAGCGTTTTTCAAAAATAGTTGTGTAACTATATATAAGGAGCAAGCCAAGGTATCATTGTGAAGCTTGTGGGTTTTAAGTGTTGCAAACGGAGCCGTTACCGCATGAAGTTACCAAATGACATGCTTTCACGTTCACAACGCTCTCAGTGCAACGTGAGGGAGAGAGACGGTAGCCTACAGTTATCAACAGCAACACAGGAAGAAGGAGCATTTTTCTTTGTGTGAATACAAAAGCCATCACACTTTTCTTTTTCTTTTGTGGACCCACGAGCCACGGCAGGATCTCCGGACGGAGCCGGGCGATGTGCCACACCGCTGTTGCGCAGCTCCACACCTCGTATCCAGCGGTACATCCAGTCATGGGATGTTGCTCAATCCCCGCTGCTCAGACACAAAAAAAATCGTCGACCTCGTGGATTACGTGTGTCTATATAAAAAGTACATTCTGCTTGTCTGAAATAAATAGCCACTCCTCTTTTTAGCCTATACTCCAAAAAACGTGCGTAATTGTGCGCTCGGTCCCCAAAAATCCAAAAGCGTGATTCCGATTTAGCCCTGAATCCACAACGTAACGTCTCCTCACAAACAAGAGCAGCTTACCGGAGAAAGAAAAAGAGGAGTGGGATACTTTACAATAAAGGGTGGAAAAGAAGGGAAATCTGGTTACCGCTTTCAGACCGAGAGAAGAAAGCCGCTCATCGTCGTCAGATCGGAGGTCCCAGCTCACAGACCGACACAGGGGCATTTCAACCCATTGCTTTAAAAAAAGGAGGCGCAACTCCGAAAAAGCAGTCTCCCACAAAAAAAAACCCAATACACCCCGTTCTCCACCCTTACCTTAATAGTTCCGTCCATTTTGCGCACTTTTCAGCGGACCCCGACAATATCCAAAACATGACACGCTCCTGAATTAATTCCAAGCCCCCCCGGTATGTGGCGGAGAAAGAAAGAGACACTTTTTTAGCCGGATTGAGTTTTTTCCTCTCTCCTCTAAATTTGGGAAGTGAAGTCACCGTTGTTGAGAGAAGGTTGAGGAGGAAGCTGTGTGTCACCGAGAGAGAAGAAGAAAAAAAAGCCCTGCCTTCAAAAAAGCAGGATACTGTCCCAGAGAGATAAGCAGGGAAAACAATTGAGTGTTCGCTCCGCTGTTATGTTGCTCTGCTCGGAAATATTTACAGGATGACTGGCTGCGTCGGGCACAGCCATTGCCGCGCAGCCTGCTGTCCAATTGGCTTTTGCGTGTGTTTTTTTGTTGCTTTCCAAGTATAGTGTAACAGATGGTGTGGAAGTTTTTTTTCTTTCTTTCTCTCTTTTTGTGTGCGCCTTTCTATTTGTCCGAATTATGAGTTATTTCGGCACACATTTAACTGAGTTTTTCTTCTTCTGGGAATGAGGTTTATTGTCGCGGGCACTCTTTAAATTATGTGATCCCAATGTTTTGGAGCGTTTTTGTATTTTTAGCCCACGTCTAAACTTCAAACTTCCATCTGGCCATGCCCTCCATCCATCCTTCTGGAAATCAGCCGGTTTCTCGGTTTTTGTCCTATATCTCATATAAAGTGATACATGAAATACAGTTTGTCCTTGCATGTTTCTCTCTCGCTGAGCGAGATCTAAATCAAAACCGGTCTGAAACCACGAACACCTATAGGCACCTTGTCTTTTGTTGTTTTGTTGTTGTTGTTACATCTCTCTGTGAAGTTCCGCTGAGACACCATTAATAAAAAAGCCGAGCATTCAGCTCCTTAACCGCACTCTAGTCTGAGGGTCTGCTCGACACGTGTGCGCGCTGCTGCTGCGCAGCGCAGGAATGAATGGATGAAGCGCAAACAAAGGCGCGGTTGAGAATGAGACACACATGTTATTAAATCCGTTGGTATTATTGTTATTAGTGAGTTTGCGTTTGTTATTCTATACTATATGCTTACTCGCGTGAGCCTAAAAAAAAGAAGAGAAATCCCCTAATCCCCACCCCCACATTTAGGTATCCCTCCCCCGCCCCTCTTTTGTCTCCCCTATGAAATTGCCCTCATCAATTCCAGCATAAATTGAGATGTATAGCCAGCTTTGAACGCGAGAAGATTAATAACACTGCAAGAAACGTCCACTTTTCACAGCACATTCAGCATTTTAGTGACAAATGAAACGCTAATAAGCAAAGGATATCCACTTGTCCCAGATTGAGTTATATGAAAGGGACTTTCTAACAATATTTAGTAGATTATTAGCATCACGAAAGTCAAATATAATTACAAAAAAAACAAGAACAAAAGTAAAGATGTCCCTTTAAACTTCTATTTTAAAATGAAAATAAACGATATAATGCGATTTACTTGAAATTGTTATTATGGATATTGTTTGTCTCCAGTGGCCAAACGAGACTGCGCCGGCACAACGACTGACAGCAGGACCGGCCTGTCTGCTCTCTATATAGTTGGGGCTCTGGTGGGGCCTATAGGGCCCCCACCCTTGGGACCACCACATCTGGATCCTGCTAAGGGTCAAGGCTTCTCCTGCCTGAGGCCAGTTCAGACTCGTGTAATTAAGGAGACACCTTGTTTAACTCTTCAGTGACTGGTTTGGTTTCTTTTGGGGGTCTTTTGTTTTCTTTACATTCCTGGGTATAGGTGTTTTATTGAAAATAGAAAAAGTGACACATTGTGGTAGTGCGTAAAGATTGCATCTGAGTGATTCACCATGACATATCAACCACATATCTTAAAACACCAGAGTTATTTATTTATGTGTGTACCGCGGTGTGCGCTTTTGGTTTCATGTCATCAGGTTTCATTAATATAAAAAGTGAGCTTACCCTCCATTGCACCTTAATGAGTTTGGGTCGTGTAAACAATTTAATTGCAGTGGTATAAAGCTTCATGTTTTCCCGGGAGGTCTGATTTTCTAATCAACCGACATCTTCCCCTCACGTGAGAGATACCTGCCATGCCATGTCATGGCGCTTATTAAGGAGGACAGGAGGGGCCCGGGACCTACCAAGACCATAATGAATACAGCGGTAACAAACATTTTGGAAGGCCAATAAACAGATGCAAGTCGGTTTACACAGCGAACCACAGAGCATCTGGCTTGACGCTGGAACTAGACAGCCAGACATTTCTTCCTTACACCACGAGCTCAGTAGCTCCTCGGTCTCTCCGCTGGGGCAGCCAGCCAGAGGTGGGCGGACACTCCGCAGAGCTTATGTTCAGCAGCCTTTCAATTGTTAGGCCGGGCCTTTATTGTTATAGCTCATGAGATCTGCTAAGATTTAGTGTATATATGGGGAGTTTGGTATCGGGAGTTTTATTTGTCGCAAAGGCCTAAGGAGTGAAAGCAATCTGTCAGAAAGGAAACACGCACATGGGCTACACTTTAAGAGGGTTCTTTAATCAGGCACATTTTTGTGTTAACAGTCTTGAGTGGATTCAGCTGCATGCCAACACTTTCTTAAAACAAGTTAACGTGGGAAATTGGCCCCAACAATGTTTTTAGGTTTTTTCTTAGTATTATTTTCTTATTATTTGTACAAATATATATTATATATATAATTATTTATTTTATTTTATATTTTTGCACCAAAGTGGATCATGTCTGAGTTTTGGGGGGTTGAGAACATGTCCTGTAACTTTTCGGCGGAGCGCTATCAGGGGAAAGAAGAATAAGAAGAAAATAGTCCCATGCAGTCGAGATGAGATCCGTGCTAACTTTGCTGTTTTTTTTAGACAGCACATTGGTATTCAGATCATTCCTTCTCTCGGGCTAAAATACAGCCCGAGTCAAAATACTGAGGGCAAAAAAAAAGAAGAAGAAAAAGAAGTGGAGTCTGCAGCACATAAGCACGAACTGTCTGGCCCCTCGCTCTAGGCCATAATTAATTTGAGATTTATTTTTATTGGAGAGTTCCAGTCTCGCCTGGCCTAAACCAAACAAAACCAAATGTTGGGCCGTGGATTCGCTCGAATGAGGACTATTTCTTTCAGTTTTGTATTGAGGCGTGCCACATACATACTGACCAATATCTCTCTGAATGTGACTGAGCCAGGAGAGCACGCTGCTTGCACGCAAAACAAACAAAACAAAATGCACGCTATACCCTTGAGTCCCGGCCCGAATACAAAAAATATATATTTAAAAAAAATAACATTATTGGAATCAGAACAAACAGAAATAATCCAGGCAAATCAAACAAGCTATATTCAAGCACTGTGAAATTGAAAGTTAACTCCTTCCCTGCTCCAGTCCCACTACCTCTGCTTGTTCCTCGTCGGCCTCCTGTCTTTTATTAAGGAGCAGAAAGACTCTTTAAAAAGCATATTTTCTCCTCAAACATTCCGCGCTATTCAACTCTCTCACAACAGATCAGGAATTGTTCGAGCCCTGAGACGCCGGCTCTCTCTCCATGAAAAGAGCCCTTATTCAAATGGAGGGAAATAAGTCTTCAAAACATTAACAAGTCGCCCTTGGAAAATACCTTGATTATGAAGATATTGCCAATACAGCTCGCCTCTCTGCACAATGGCTCATTTTAATAAGGCACAATGCGAGCAGTCACACCTCGGAAGATTATTGCGGATGGATATGGAGCAAACGTCACGCGGCCAAAGTATACCTGACTGACTAAATGCGAGCAAAGTGCACAATGAACCTGACATTATATGCTCATATAATGTTTATAGGAAATATTTATATGCAAGGGTTTTCAGTGCCTTTAGATATATGTAGCAGTTGCAGGTATTCCCTTTTTTTAATTATTATGTAAAAACCAGATGTGCGATGTTTGCTTTACATTCTGAGTATACTGTGGCAGAGAGAGAGAGAGAGAGAGAGAGAGAGTGTGTGTGTTTGAGGGGGGGTCATGACGTCAAACATAATAATGAGCCATAACAGCAGTATTTCTTAAGACAATAAAAATCGACCACAACAGAGCCGCATTTCAACAACACGTGACTTTACAGCACAGGGCAACTAACAACGTGGCATGTAGACCGGCGCTCTCGCTATACCGACATAGCGTTTTTCAAAAATAGTTGTGTAACTATATATAAGGAGCAAGCCAAGGTATCATTGTGAAGCTTGTGGGTTTTAAGTGTTGCAAACGGAGCCGTTACCGCATGAAGTTACCAAATGACATGCTTTCACGTTCACAACGCTCTCAGTGCAACGTGAGGAGAGAGACGGTAGCCTACAGTTATCAACAGCAACACAGGAAGAAGGAGCATTTTTCTTTGTGTGAATACAAAAGCCATCACACTTTTCTTTTTCTTTTGTGGACCCACGAGCCACGGCAGGATCTCCGGACGGAGCCGGGCGATGTGCCACACCGCTGTTGCGCAGCTCCACACCTCGTATCCAGCGGTACATCCAGTCATGGGATGTTGCTCAATCCCCGCTGCTCAGACACAAAAAAAATCGTCGACCTCGTGGATTACGTGTGTCTATATAAAAAGTACATTCTGCTTGTCTGAAATAAATAGCCACTCCTCTTTTTTAGCCTATACTCCAAAAAACGTGCGTAATTGTGCGCTCGGTCCCCAAAAATCCAAAAGCGTGATTCCGATTTAGCCCTGAATCCACAACGTAACGTCTCCTCACAAACAAGAGCAGCTTACCGGAGAAAGAAAAAGAGGAGTGGGATACTTTACAATAAAGAGTGGAAAAGAAGGGAAATCTGGTTACCGCTTTCAGACCGAGAGAAGAAAGCCGCTCATCGTCGTCAGATCGGAGGTCCCAGCTCACAGACCGACACAGGGGCATTTCAACCCATTGCTTTAAAAAAAGGAGGCGCAACTCCGAAAAAGCAGTCTCCCACAAAAAAAAACCCAATACACCCCGTTCTCCACCCTTACCTTAATAGTTCCGTCCATTTTGCGCACTTTTCAGCGGACCCCGACAATATCCAAAACATGACACGCTCCTGAATTAATTCCAAGCCCCCCCGGTATGTGGCGGAGAAAGAAAGAGACACTTTTTTAGCCGGATTGAGTTTTTCCTCTCCTCTAAATTTGGGAAGTGAAGTCACCGTTGTTGAGAGAAGGTTGAGGAGGAAGCTGTGTGTCACCGAGAGAGAAGAAGAAAAAAAAGCCCTGCCTTCAAAAAAGCAGGATACTGTCCCAGAGAGATAAGCAGGGAAAACAATTGAGTGTTCGCTCCGCTGTTATGTTGCTCTGCTCGGAAATATTTACAGGATGACTGGCTGCGTCGGGCACAGCCATTGCCGCGCAGCCTGCTGTCCAATTGGCTTTTGCGTGTGTTTTTTTTTGTTGCTTTCCAAGTATAGTGTCACAGATGGTGTGGAAGTTTTTTTTCTTTCTTTCTCTCTTTTTTGTGTGCGCCTTTCTATTTGTCCGAATTATGAGTTATTTCGGCACACATTTAACTGAGTTTTTTCTTCTTCTGGGGAATGAGGTTTATTGTCGCGGGGCACTCTTTAAATTATGTGATCCCAATGTTTTGGAGCGTTTTTTGTATTTTTTAGCCCACGTCTAAACTTCAAACTTCCATCTGGCCATGCCCTCCATCCATCCTTCTGGAAATCAGCCGGTTTCTCGGTTTTTGTCCTATATCTCATATAAAGTGATACATGAAATACAGTTTGTCCTTGCATGTTTCTCTCTCGCTGAGCGAGATCTAAATCAAAACCGGTCTGAAACCACGAACACCTATAGGCACCTTGTCTTTTTGTTGTTTTTGTTGTTGTTGTTACATCTCTCTGTGAAGTTTCCCTGAGACACCATTAATAAAAAAGCCGAGCATTCAGCTCCTTAACCGCACTCTAGTCTGAGGGTCTGCTCGACACGTGTGCGCGCTGCTGCTGCGCAGCGCAGGAATGAATGGATGAAGCGCAAACAAAGGCGCGGTTGAGAATGAGACACACATGTTATTAAATCCGTTGGTATTATTGTTATTAGTGAGTTTGCGTTTGTTATTCTATACTATATGCTTACTCGCGTGAGCCTAAAAAAAAGAAGAGAAATCCCCTAATCCCCACCCCCACATTTAGGTATCCCTCCCCGCCCCCCTTTTGTCTCCCTATGAAATTGCCCTCATCAATTCCAGCATAAATTGAGATGTATAGCCAGCTTTGAACGCGAGAAGATTAATAACACTGCAAGAAACGTCCACTTTTCACAGCACATTCAGCATTTTAGTGACAAATGAAACGCTAATAAGCAAAGGATATCCACTTGTCCCAGATTGAGTTATATGAAAGGGACTTTCTAACAATATTTAGTAGATTATTAGCATCACGAAAGTCAAATATAATTACAAAAAAAACAAGAACAAAAGTAAAGATGTCCCTTTAAACTTCTATTTTAAAATGAAAATAAACGATATAATGCGATTTACTTGAAATTGTTATTATGGATATTGTTTGTCTCCAGTGGCCAAACGAGACTGCGCCGGCACAACGACTGACAGCAGGACCGGCCTGTCTGCTCTCTATATAGTTGGGGCTCTGGTGGGGCCTATAGGGCCCCCACCCTTGGGACCACCACATCTGGATCCTGCTAAGGGTCAAGGCTTCTCCTGCCTGAGGCCAGTTCAGACTCGTGTAATTAAGGGAGACACCTTGTTTAACTCTTCAGTGACTGGTTTGGTTTCTTTTGGGGGGGGGGGGGGGGGGGTCTTTTGTTTTTCTTTACATTCCTGGGTATAGGTGTTTTATTGAAAATAGAAAAAAAGTGACACATTGTGGTAGTGCGTAAAGATTGCATCTGGAGTGATTCACCATGACATATCAACCACATATCTTAAAACACCAGAGTTATTTATTTATGTGTGTACCGCGGTGTGCGCTTTTGGTTTCATGTCATCAGGTTTCATTAATATAAAAAAGTGAGCTTACCCTCCATTGCACCTTAATGAGTTTGGGTCGTGTAAACAATTTAATTGCAGTGGTATAAAGCTTCATGTTTTCCCGGGAGGTCTGATTTTCTAATCAACCGACATCTTCCCCTCACGTGAGAGATACCTGCCATGCCATGTCATGGCGCTTATTAAGGAGGACAGGAGGGGGGTCCGGGACCTACCAAGACCATAATGAATACAGCGGTAACAAACATTTTGGAAGGCCAATAAACAGATGCAAGTCGGTTTACACAGCGAACCACAGAACATCTGGCTTGACGCTGGAACTAGACAGCCAGACATTTCTTCCTTACACCACGAGCTCAGTAGCTCCTCGGTCTCTCCGCTGGGGCAGCCAGCCAGAGGTGGGCGGACACTCCGCAGAGCTTATGTTCAGCAGCCTTTCAATTGTTAGGCCGGGCCTTTATTGTTATAGCTCATGAGATCTGCTAAGATTTAGTGTATATATGGGGAGTTTGGTATCGGGAGTTTTATTTGTCGCAAAGGCCTAAGGAGTGAAAGCAATCTGTCAGAAAGGAAACACGCACATGGGCTACACTTTAAGAGGGTTCTTTAATCAGGCACATTTTTGTGTTAACAGTCTTGAGTGGATTCAGCTGCATGCCAACACTTTCTTAAAACAAGTTAACGTGGGAAATTGGCCCCAACAATGTTTTTTTAGGTTTTTTTCTTAGTATTATTTTCTTATTATTTGTACAAATATATATTATATATATAATTATTTATTTTATTTTATATTTTTGCACCAAAGTGGATCATGTCTGAGTTTTGGGGGGTTGAGAACATGTCCTGTAACTTTTCGGCGGAGCGCTATCAGGGGAAAGAAGAATAAGAAGAAAATAGTCCCATGCAGTCGAGATGAGATCCGTGCTAACTTTGCTTTTTTTTTAGACAGCACATTGGTATTCAGATCATTCCTTCTCTCGGGCTAAAATACAGCCCGAGTCAAAATACTGAGGGCAAAAAAAAAGAAGAAGAAAAAGAAGTGGAGTCTGCAGCACATAAGCACGAACTGTCTGGCCCCTCGCTCTAGGCCATAATTAATTTGAGATTTATTTTTATTGGAGAGTTCCAGTCTCGCCTGGCCTAAACCAAACAAAACCAAATGTTGGGCCGTGGATTCGCTCGAATGAGGACTATTTCTTTCAGTTTTGTATTGAGGCGTGCCACATACATACTGACCAATATCTCTCTGAATGTGACTGAGCCAGGGAGAGCACGCAGCTTGCACGCAAAACAAACAAAACAAAATGCACGCTATACCCTTGAGTCCCGGCCCGAATACAAAAAATATATATTTAAAAAAAATAACATTATTGGAATCAGAACAAACAGAAATAATCCAGGCAAATCAAACAAGCTATATTCAAGCACTGTGAAATTGAAAGTTAACTCCTTCCCTGCTCCAGTCCCACTACCTCTGCTTGTTCCTCGTCGGCCTCCTGTCTTTTATTAAGGAGCAGAAAGACTCTTTAAAAAAAGCATATTTTCTCCTCAAACATTCCGCGCTATTCAACTCTCTCACAACAGATCAGGAATTGTTCGGAGCCCTGAGACGCCGGCTCTCTCTCTCCATGAAAAGAGCCCTTATTCAAATGGAGGGGGAAATAAGTCTTCAAAACATTAACAAGTCGCCCTTGGAAAAATACCTTGATTATGAAGATATTGCCAATACAGCTCGCCTCTCTGCACAATGGCTCATTTTAATAAGGCACAATGCGAGCAGTCACACCTCGGAAGATTATTGCGGATGGATATGGAGCAAACGTCACGCGGCCAAAGTATACCTGACTGACTAAATGCGAGCAAAGTGCACAATGAACCTGACATTATATGCTCATATAATGTTTATAGGAAATATTTATATGCAAGGGTTTTCAGTGCCTTTAGATATATGTAGCAGTTGCAGGTATTCCCTTTTTTTAATTATTATGTAAAAACCAGATGTGCGATGTTTGCTTTACATTCTGAGTATACTGTGGCAGAGAGAGAGAGAGAGAGAGAGAGAGAGAGAGAGTGTGTGTGTTTGAGGGTGGGGGGGGGGGGGGTCATGACGTCAAACATAATAATGAGCCATAACAGCAGTATTTCTTAAGACAATAAAAATCGACCACAACAGAGCCGCATTTCAACAACACGTGACTTTACAGCACAGGGCAACTAACAACGTGGCAGTAATGACATGCATACACGTTACACTTTTTGTCATTTATTAACGTTATTTATTGAATAAAGTGCACCGTATACATTGAATTCGGCTTGTTTCTATAAAGCAAATAACTGGGGACACTAGTCATGTATATTACATATTAGACTGCTTTGAAATTGGCTCCAGATATGGTTGAACATCACAGCCTGAATAACTACAAAATAATAACATACAGAAAGGACCCCCAGCGCGTCCCTCCAACATTACCTGATGGAATAGGCGGTGCACGGGTCTTACCTTGACGTAAGACGACGTGTCAGGGACAGTTTGAAACATGTCTACTTGGCAGACAGGCCCAAGGGTGCTCAGTGTCCAATGGGCCCTGCAGGGACAAGGAAAACGAAGGGAATTGAGAATATGTCATGATTATTATTATTATTATTTATTACTATTATTTAATTTGCAGAATACATGACACTCTTGTATATTTCACGCCTCTCCATCAGAATAAAACACAACATAATGCTGACTTCAAAATCAGCACGATGTATTTTAATTTCCATAAGACGATATTCACGCAGGAATACAACAACACAACAACAACCAGCAGCAGCAGCAGTTCCACTTGCAGCTCATGTTGACCCCACTCAGTTCACTAACTCCATTTCCTTCACATTGCTGCCCCCCCCCCCCTCCTTATCTTCGACCAAGGGTCCCCATCCCCCCCACAAAGGATGTGGGGCAATTCACGGTGAGGAAAGTCGGCCAAGCATAGAGCAGTTTATAGCCATGGTCGCTTTTTTTTCACCTAGAGAGAGAGAGAGAGAGAGAGAGAGAGAGAGAGAGAGAGAGAGAGAGAGAGAGAGAGAGCAACCGAGGTGAAAAGCGAGAAGTCGCCTTTCTTTGATACACATGGTGAGGATGAGTGGGACTTGGGGCCTTCATCTCACCATCATTGTCTTGCTCGTGATTACTTTGTTTTATTTAGCACTGAATTACTTCAAGAAACAGATGAAATACAACTTTTTTGTGGGGGGTTCTTCATTCTTTTCTTTCTTATTATTTGTGTTTCACGGTGTTGTGGGTCGTCTGGGAGGAGAAGGTCCTCTTTCATCACCGGCCCCGCTTCCTAATGCAATGATTAAAAACAACAACATTGATAAAAGTGTTCCCAGCACCAAACAATGGACGGAAATCCCAACATCCGTTTTACTGGAGATTTAAAAAAAATGGCATTCACGAGCCTGCTGTGTTGCCTTCCTCAGGATACAGTACACAACCTTTTTGTAACACATTTGAACTGCAAATATGAAATTCTTCAACAACAAAAAGAAATATATAAGACATTCATTCTAATATGAATAAAGATATAGATGCATCAGATGTTTCGGGGGACCCAGTTAGCCCAGACAGCTTTTGGCGGGAAACTTAATGTTCAAAACTACTACATTTATGAGCAGAAATCCATCATCAGCGAGAGGTTATCCAGCACGTTAAATTAAATCCATTCAGTGGACAATACATTGGAAGGATTTTGGGAAGATGTATGGGGCAGACGTTTGCAAAAGCCACTGTTTCACATTAAAATACACTCTACCATACTGTCACTAAGGTAATTCATATTTTCCAAGTCTGTTCTCAGTGTTTAATAACCTCAGATAGCTGCGAGTGATGGCGTGACAAATAGCAAATGACAAATAAGTTTAATTTATCCGCTGTGACTGCTCTAGCTTCCCTGAAATGCTTTGTACACATACAGCATACGGCCAAACTAAAGCGATTGCCATATACAGAATATATTTGCAAAATCTACCTTCTCCAATCCTGGTTGTCTCATCCAGCTCTTCCAGGACTTCTTTTTGTTATGATAAATCAGAATGTGGCTTCATTGGGTGACTGGTATCCTTGTGTGTTAGCGGAGGAGTTCTCTATTGTCTTTCATGATTCCATTAACGCGTATAGGCCTCGATGCATGCTCACGCGCTTTTAAAATGTGTGGACAGAATCCCCCTTTTTTCGTTACTTTTTGGGGCAAACTTAATACGACTGCTGGCGAGGCCAAACGCAATCTGCCATCAACAACAGCTTTCCCCATCACATTCGCCTCTCTCACTGGTGTTAACGTTTCAGCTCCTTCTCTTGAGATTCCACCCCAAAACACTTTGTATTGAAGGAGATGTGGGCAACCTGCAGACATCTGCGATTACATCTCGCTGAGTAAATGAAACTCCTTACTCTGAACTGTAATGAGTTATTTATTTAGTTGAAGGGGCTAAAATGATCTGGAGATGGAGATTGAGGTCTGGTTCAACCCTTTCTTTTTTCCTTTTCTTTTTTATGCTCCTCTGGGAGAAGACATGTCAGTGTGGCACTATGGGAGGCATGAGGCACAGTATCAAATGGTTTTCACAGCCAGACATGAGACAGGTGCAAGCGCGTAGGGGGGTCACTTTCAAAGGGTGGACATTTGAATGTTTAAAAACAATTTGTATTTCCACACCGAAGGCGGAAACAAGCAGCAGACAAAAGAAACAACAAACAAACAAAAGATCAGCCAGTTACAACCCAAGCGGATACCACCCAAAAACTAAATTCAAGAATTTGTCTGTTGAAAATGTCTCCATGAGCGCAGACAGCTGCTTACTTATTGACCGTGTTAATGTAGATAATTACTTAAGGGGAAGTATTAGGGTAAAAGCAAGGCAGTTATTTTATGAGGCAGGCATTTATGAAGGTAATAGCATCCTATGATGCTGACCTCACGATGTATTCCCACTCATCCAGGTCCGAGACCCAACCACTGATGCGTCACTATGTGACCTCATCCCTTCAAGTCTTTGTTATTCTCGGCCTCAGGGGGCTTTGCATGTTTGTGGAGGGAACATGTGGTGTCGAGGCCGAAATGCATGTTATCGTTACGTATAATGCTCTGGTATACTCTTAATCAAAGAAGGCAGTGCATTTGGGTCACTGTCGCGTGTGTCTGTGCTTTGTCGTCTTCAGCGTGTGTGTGTGTGTGTGTGTGTGGGGGGGGGTTTCTCTCTTCTGCGGGTGTAGGTGGTTCCTCGACCACTTATCTTATGTCAATTCAGCTGTATAAGTGTGGACACCTGCATCAAGCAACTTAGGCGTGGGCATGAGGAGACAAGGTGCTCACTTCACATTTAAATCAATCTTGGTTGCCGAGGGAGGGAGAGTCATCTCTACATGAACAACATACGGGCTGAAATAAAAGCCTCTCAAAATGACTGCTCCATGTGGGAGAAAAAGAAAGAAAAGAAAAGAAAAGCAAGAAGAAGCAATTGCCATTCAAGAGCCTTAATCATCCCTGGACTGATCACACTGACCGCTCATCATTCAACGGCATTTTGAAAAAAGCCCTTAAAGAAAACACACTGAGTGAAATGAATATGCTGTCACACCTCTCATTTGGGTCTGGCCTCCGGCTCAATAAGAAAAGTGTTGTTCCCTGGAAGGCTGGGGCGAGCTGAGCTCTCAGGTTTGAGTTTACCCTGTCCCGCATTCTCAAGGCTTTTAGAGGCGCGTCTCTCTGCTCCCCGTCCCCAGACATGGCTGACAGAGCTGGAGCTCGATGTGGGCTGCTCACCAGACTGCAAAAATCATTCATCTCTGTGCGTCAGGCGGTCAAATCTGGATCCTAATAATAAGTGGAGCCTCGCCTAATGATCTATTCATGGGAAGGCTGCTGCCAACTGTCTCACAGGAGGGCTCTCTCTGGCTCAGGCTACAGGCGGGAGGGACACAGTGGCTCTTGGACCAGCTCAGGTCATTGTGTTCAAAGAGATGTAAAAGTTTCTTTTTTATTGATTATTTGTGTTTCTAATACAATGAATTAAAGATACCGACTGATTGGTCCAAAAGACAACATGCAGTTTTTTTTACAAATATCTGCAGGATGTTTGCTTCTTATTGCGAAGCGGCCTTGTGGGGTCGTTGAGGTCATCGACACCAGCAGCGCACCCTCTCTTTTCACCTGTGGCACAAACAAACACGTGGAAACAGGAAACATATATATATATATATACGGCACCGTGCTCCAACAACGTGCCAGCCAGGACGTTGTTTTCCTCTAAACACTCGAGTGAAGCAGAAGGAACGGCGCAGGCCGCACAAAAGAACAGGAGAAAGCGTCCACGCGCGTTTGAGGCGCACGGAGGGGAGAGTCCATCCGAGAGTGAAAAAAGACAGGACGGTGAGTCAGTCACTTTTTAGGTTGGTGGTTATGTGCGGGTGAGGGCACTACCCCAAACGCCTCGGCGAAAACCACAGCATTCCACGGCGGCTCTTAAAGAGACAGAGCGACGCTGTCATCGTGGGTATTTGGGGAGTAAAGTGTTAACATATGGCGAGGGCTGTTCGAGACGCACAGAAGCCGGTAGGTGGCCGTGCCAGCTCTCTGTTTGCATTCTGACAGAAGACCTCAAACATGTTGGTTTATAGAAAGAAAAAAAAGTAGGGTTAGAAATGAGTGACAAGGAGCTGATATAGTTTACCAAAAAAACAAAAAACAAATATACGTATAACAATTTCACATCAGGAATTTGTTTTTATTCTTTGCCAAGCAGACATGTAGTGTTGGCATGTGTCATGCCAACAAAAACTAAAATGGTTAGTTTTAAATGGCACTGCACCTGCAATGCATCGAACCAGAGATAGAGGGCAGAGTTGAGCTGTGAAACTAGTGTGATGGCAGAAGTTTGTCATGTTAGCCCTTGAGTTCACACATGCTGAAAACTTCCCCGTTAACGACATTTTAGTTACACAAAAATTGTATATTTCAACCGTGAAATAAGGGGAACGCGGAGAGAGAGAGAGAAGGAGAGTCATACAGCTGCTTCATACACATCTCCCGGTGAAGGAAAGTGTAGCATAATGTTTGTAAAACATTTTTTATTTGTGTTTAAAGATGTTTTAATGTGTATGCATTCGGGTTGCGAGGTAAACTGTGGAGTCAGAAAGCTTCAAAAGCACCACAGACATCATTAAAACAAACAACAACATAGTGCCTCCAAGAAGTTGTCCTCTTCCCCTCCGCAAATGAGGTGCGTTCAGGTGTATTGTAACAACAGAGAGAGCATATCACATCTGGCTCTTTTCTCTCTCTCACTGAGCCAATGAAACATCATTCACAGGGGTCGGCGCTCGACCGGCAGAATACATGACACTCTTGTATATTTCCACGCCTCTCTCCATCAGAATAAAACACAACATAATGCTGACTTCAAAATCAGCACGATGTATTTTAATTTCCATAAGACGATATTCACGCAGGAATACAACAACACAACAACAACCAGCAGCAGCAGCAGTTCCACTTGCAGCTCATGTTGACCCCACTCAGTTCACTAACTCCATTTCCTTCACATTGCTGCCCCCCCCCCCCTCCTTATCTTCGACCAAGGGTCCCCATCCCCCCCACAAAGGATGTGGGGCAATTCACGGTGAGGAAAGTCGGCCAAGCATAGAGCAGTTTATAGCCATGGTCGCTTTTTTTTCACCTAGAGAGAGAGAGAGAGAGAGAGAGAGAGAGAGAGAGAGAGAGAGAGAGAGAGAGAGAGAGAGCAACCGAGGTGAAAAGCGAGAAGTCGCCTTTCTTTGATACACATGGTGAGGATGAGTGGGACTTGGGGCCTTCATCTCACCATCATTGTCTTGCTCGTGATTACTTTGTTTTATTTAGCACTGAATTACTTCAAGAAACAGATGAAATACAACTTTTTTGTGGGGGGTTCTTCATTCTTTTCTTTCTTATTATTTGTGTTTCACGGTGTTGTGGGTCGTCTGGGAGGAGAAGGTCCTCTTTCATCACCGGCCCCGCTTCCTAATGCAATGATTAAAAACAACAACATTGATAAAAGTGTTCCCAGCACCAAACAATGGACGGAAATCCCAACATCCGTTTTACTGGAGATTTAAAAAAAATGGCATTCACGAGCCTGCTGTGTTGCCTTCCTCAGGATACAGTACACAACCTTTTTGTAACACATTTGAACTGCAAATATGAAATTCTTCAACAACAAAAAGAAATATATAAGACATTCATTCTAATATGAATAAAGATATAGATGCATCAGATGTTTCGGGGGACCCAGTTAGCCCAGACAGCTTTTGGCGGGAAACTTAATGTTCAAAACTACTACATTTATGAGCAGAAATCCATCATCAACGAGGATTATCAGCACGTTAAATTAAATCCCATTTCAGTGGACAATACATTGGAAGGATTTTGGGAAGATAACGCCATGAGGCAGACGTTTGCAAAGCCACTGTTTCACATTAAAATACACTCTACCATACTGTCACTAAGGTAATTCATATTTTTCCAAGTCATTCTCAGTGTTTAATAACCTCAGATAGCTGCGAGAGTGATGGCGTGACAAATAGCAAATGACAAATAGGTTTAATTTATCCGCTGTGACTGTCTAAACTTCCTGAAATGCTTTATTACATACAGCATGCGGCCAAACTGAAACGGTGCCATATACAGAATATATTTGCAAAAATCTGCACCTTCTCCGTCTGGTTGTCTCATCAGCTCTTCCAGGACTTCTTTTTTGTTGCCATTAAATCAGGAATGTGGCTTCGTGGGTGACTGAGCGTCTTGTGTCAGCCGGAGGGTTCTCTATTGTCTTTCATGATTCATTAGCACGTATAGGCCTCGATGCATGCTCGCGCTTTTAAAATGTGGTGGACAGAATCCCCCCCCCCTTTTTTTTCGTTACTTTTTTTTGGAGCAAACTTAATACGACTGCGAGGCGAGGCCAAACAATCTGCCATCAACAGCTTTCCACATGCATTCCGCTGCCTCTCCTCACTGGCGTGTTAACGTTTCAGCGCTCCTTCTCTTGGGATTCCACCCAAAACACTTTGTATTGGAGGAGATGTGGGCAACCTGCAGACATCTGCGATTACATCTCGCTGAGTAAATGAAGCTCCTTACTCTGAACTGTAATGAGTTATTTATTTAGTTGAAGGGGGGGCTAGATGATCTGGAGATGGAGATTGGTCTAGTTCCAGCCCTTTCTTTTTTTTCCTTTTCTTTTTTATGCTCCTCTGGGAGAGAGAACATGTCAGTGTGGCACTATGGGAAGGCATGAGGCACAGTATCAAATGGTTTTTTTCACAGGCCAGACATGAGACAGGGTGCAAGCGCATGGGGGGGGGGGGGGTCACTTTCAAAAGGGTGGACATTTTGAATATTTAAAGCAATTTGTATTTCCACACCGAAAGGCCGAAACAAGAAGCAGCAGACAAAAAGCAAGCAAACAAACAAAAAGATCAGCCAGATTTAACAGCGGATACCACCCAAAAACTAAATTCAAAGAATTTGTCTGTTGAAAATGTCTCACGCAGAGCGCAGACAGCTGCCCACTTGTGTGTGTGTGTGTGTGCGCAGATAATTAGCAAGGGGGGAAGTATTAAATTAAAGCAAGGCAGTTATTTTATGAGGCAGGCATTTATGAAGGTAATAGCATCCCTATAAATTAACGACCTCCCGATGTGTTGCCACTCATCAGGTCCAGGGCCAACCACTGATGCGTCCACTATGTGACCTCATCCCTTCAAGTCTTTGGTATTCTCGGCCTCGGGGGGGGGGGGGCTTTGCATGTTTGTGGAGAGGGGACATGTGGTGTCGAGACGAAATGCATGTTATCGTTACGTATAATATGCTCTGGTATGCTCTTAATCAAAAGAGAAGCGAGTGCATTTGGGTCACTGTCTAGCGTGTGTCTGTGCTTTGTGCGTCTTCAGCGTGTGTGTGTGTGTGTGTGTGGGGGGGGGGGAGTTTCTCTCTTCTGCGGGTGTACACGTGGATTTCCTCGACCACTTATCTTATGTCAATTCAGCTGTATAAGTGTGGACACACCCTGCATCCAAGCAGCCCAGACGTGGGCATGAGGAGACAAGGTGCTCACTTCACATTTTAAATCAATCTTGGTTGCCGGGGGGAGGGGGGGAGAGTCATCTCTACATGAACAACATACGGGCTGAAATAAAGCCTCTCAAAATGACTGCTCCATGTGGGAGAGAAAAAGAAAGAAAGAAAGAAAAGAAGCAGAAGGAAAGCAGTGCCATTCAGAGAGCCTTAATCATCCCCTGGACTATAAATCCACTGACCGCTCATCATTCAGCAGCATTTTTGAAAAAAGCCCTTAAAGAAAACACACTGAGTGAAATGAATATGCTGTCACCTCTCATTTGGGTCTGGCCCTCCGGCTCAATAAGAAAAGTGTTGTTCCCTGGAAGGCTGCGGGCCCGAGCTGAGCTCTCAGGTTTAGGGTTTACCCCTGTCCCGCATTCTCAAGGCTTTTGAGGCCCGCGTCTCTCTTTTCCTCCCCCACGTCCCCCCAGACATGGCTGACAGGCTGAACTCGATGTGGGCTGCTCACCAGACTACAAAAATCATTCATCTGTGCCGTCAGACGGTCAAATCTGGATCTAATAAGTGGGAGCTCGCCTATTGATCCTATTCATGGGGAAAGGCTGCTGCCAACTGTCGCCACTGGAGGGCTCTCTGGCTCAGGCTACAGGCGGGAGGGGGACGCAGTGGCTCTTGGACCAGCTCAGGTCATTCAGTGTTCAAAGAAGTGTAAAAGTTTCTTTTTTTATTGATTATTTGTGTTTCTAATACAGATTAAGATACCGACCTGCGATTGGTCCAAAGACAACATGCAGTTTTTTTTACAAATATCTGCAGGATGTTTGCTTCTTATTGCGAAGCGGCCTTGTGGGGTCGTTGAGGTCATCGACACCAGCAGCGCACCCTCTCTTTTCACCTGTGGCACAAACAAACACGTGGAAACAGGAAACATATATATATATATATACGGCACCGTGCTCCAACAACGTGCCAGCCAGGACGTTGTTTTCCTCTAAACACTCGAGTGAAGCAGAAGGAACGGCGCAGGCCGCACAAAAGAACAGGAGAATGCGTCCACGCGCGTTTGAGGCGCACGGAGGGGAGAGTCCATCCGAGAGTGAAAAAAGACAGGACGGTGAGTCAGTCACTTTTTAGGTTGGTGGTTATGTGCGGGTGAGGGCACTACCCCAAACGCCTCGGCGAAAACCACAGCATTCCACGGCGGCTCTTAAAGAGACAGAGCGACGCTGTCATCGTGGGTATTTGGGGAGTAAAGTGTTAACATATGGCGAGGGCTGTTCGAGACGCACAGAAGCCGGTAGGTGGCCGTGCCAGCTCTCTGTTTGCATTCTGACAGAAGACCTCAAACATGTTGGTTTATAGAAAGAAAAAAAAGTAGGGTTAGAAATGAGTGACAAGGAGCTGATATAGTTTACCAAAAAAACAAAAAACAAATATACGTATAACAATTTCACATCAGGAATTTGTTTTTATTCTTTGCCAAGCAGACATGTAGTGTTGGCATGTGTCATGCCAACAAAAACTAAAATGGTTAGTTTTAAATGGCACTGCACCTGCAATGCATCGAACCAGAGATAGAGAGCAGAGTTGAGCTGTGAAACTAGTGTGATGGCAGAAGTTTGTCATGTTAGCCCTTGAGTTCACACATGCTGAAAACTTCCCCGTTAACGACATTTTAGTTACACAAAAATTGTATATTTCCAAAGAATCTCTAATATTCTCGTATCAAGACCTTCTTGGGGTTACTATTCCCTCCAATTAAAAATAACGTACAACACCAGAGTGTGGAAGTCATAATTATGACAACTGTGCATCTTCCATCCATCGACCGAGCGGCCCAGAATGCATTGAGGGGAAGATGAATAGCTCGCTGCGAAGAGAGCGAAAGGAAATGAGAACGACAAGAAGAGGAGAAGACGAGAGAATGGTGCGGGTGTGAGGGGAGAGCATGGCGGTGGTGTGTCGACAATCATCCGGTTAGATCGTGGGCTGAGGCTATGGGAGAAAAAGAAAGTGTGTTAGCATGGAGGGTGGGGGGGGGGGGGGTTACAAAGAGGGCTTCGGAAAGAGAGGATGCAGAGAAGGAAATGAAGCGGAGGTTTAGGGGCAAAAAGAGAAACAGCCTGTTTCCTCCATGAAAATCCATGGCACAGAGTGGACCTCACATCCTTGAACCATCGACCGAGCTCTAAAAATAACCCCATTTCTGCACAGTAAGAGGTGGGAGTATAGGGGCGAGTGAAGTGTGGGTGAGCGGGGGCGGCTGGCGGCTGCAAATGTGAATCGGGCGCATGAGAGAGCGAGAGAGAGCGAGAGCGAGAGCGAGAGAGAGAGAGAGTGGGAGTGAAAAAGTTGGAGGGAAAGAAAGTAGCACCACCCTGCCAGACAGTGGAGACGGGCCTAGTGCATGTGTGTGTGTGAGAGGGAGACAAAGATGGAGGGAGATAGAGAGTGGGAGTAAGAGAGTGATAGTGGAGTAGAGAGAGAGAGAGTGAGAGAGAGAACCCCAATCTGCAGTGATCTCAGTGGCCTACTTTCAACCTGTGAAAAGACGCTTTTGGAAATGTGCCTCTTGTTGAACATTGAATTCTTTTTTGATGGGCTGCTTGAAAGGGGTGATGCACCTTCTGATTGACTGGATCATTATGGTCTGTATAGGATGCCTCAGCCGGCTCTCAGACAAGCAGCACAGGGTTGTCACAGGGCGAGGGGCCACTGCTCCTCCTTTAGCCCCACATACTGTCTTCGGCCCCCCCCCCTCCCCCGAAGAATGATCATGCTCGTAAAGGGTCCGGAGACTAAAGTGGGTCTGGTCTGCACTTTGACGTGGCATTGCAGACTCTGACTCCACCTAGGGAAGTCTTTACATCACTAATGTAGAGTGATGGTCCTCCTCCTCCTCCTCCACTCGCCCAGCTGAAGTTGCATTTCTGTATCAGGACGGCTGGCCTCCTTTAACCCACAGACACTATGATTTAGTGGCGGAGAGGTTCTCCGAGCCAAAATATTCCCTCTGTCTTTAGAGATCACTCGTCTCGGAGAAAAGAAGCATTTTTATTCATTTTTTTAACTGTGAAGAGAAATGCACCAGAAGGTGATAAATATTCGGAAGTTTCGTTGCTAGTTTGGACTCAGGCTTCCAGTCAGAAATTCACGAGGACTGCAGAGAACTGTGAGAAAACGCTGCATCCGACCACTTTAATTTCTCCACACCCTCTGAACACATCGCAATAATTCATCCGAAACCCACAGATCACAAACTCCAGACTCTGGCTCTTCTGTCTCCATTGTGAGCACGGATCTTTCGAAATTCTCAACTCAAAGCTCCCGAGTATATATTATTATTAGCAGTTTCGTGAAAATAGGGCTTATTTTGTAGGAGAAGGAGGACAAACCAATTTTGTAAGTGAAGAAACATTTAAGTTAATGGAGTAAAATATATATTCGTTGTTTACACATGACATTTTCCCCCCTTGCTTCTGATTGGTTATTTCAGGGAGTTACAAACCAGGAAGTGTTGTCATGAAGCAGATGAGAAGAGCAAAGTGCAGCTCGAGTGAACGTACCCGTCTCCGTCCTGCTGTTTCTTCTCTTGAAGGGTGACCCGACCCCCACGGACAGTTTGTAATGCTGATGGACAATGACTTGAAAAAGACACCGGTTACAGGAAATAACAAGTGTGTAGCATATGCTAGTCGCGCAATCTAATACAAATATCCCTGCTACTTGTAAAAGTATATATATATATTTTTTGTTACCTGGGTCATATACATATATATATATATATAATTGTTAAAAAACAATACAAAAAAACAATATATATAGAAATATATAGAGAGAAAAAAATATATATAAACATATATATAAAGAAACAAATATATATAAATATATAAATATTTATATATATATATATCAATGTATATTAAAAAAATCTCTATATAAAAATCTATATATACATATTAAAAAATATATACATATTTATATAAATATATATATATACAAATATATATAATTTAAAAAAATATATATATATATATATACATATACAAATATATAGATATAAAGAAAAATATATATAGAGAAAAAGAAAATATATAAATATATAAATATATATATATAAAAAATATATAGACATACACCTCAATCTGGTGGTATAGGGAAGTGATGTAATGAAATATCTAAGACCGGACACAAGACAGAGTGTGTTGAAAACCAGCCACTGACAAGCAGCTCCTTCTTCCCTCTCATCGCCCTGATAAGCCGCCCTGCGCTGCCTGAACCACACGCCTCATCACAGGCTGGATGGGCCGAACAAAGCCGACAGGTCTACTAGGGCGCCGACGATGCTATCAGTGTGAACACATCGGGGATGGAGTGGAGCTAACAGCGCCTTTTTTCTCACACGCCGAGTGACCGGGGACATCCTGAAAAGTGACCGCGAGGGCCTCAGCCGGAGTCCGTGACTTCTGATGAGAGTGTAAGAGACGTAGAGGGAAGAAGTCACAGTATTCTATTTGTGATGTCCCCTTTTTTCTGTGTTTTGAATATGATTGAGAATGCTGAGCTAGGTCGTTATAATTTCTACCAGACCGAGTCTCTCTCGTGTCGCCAATTGGAACAAATGAGTTTTTAAAAAATCTCGCCCGTCGTCGCGTCAGTTTCTATTTTTCCTCGTTGCTATCAACACTTTGGTTTCCGGCACGTTCTCCCTCCCTCCGTCCGCCGTGTCTTTCTCTCTCTCCCCCATCTGTCTCCCTGATTGCTCTCCCTCTCCTTGCCTCCCGAGGCCTGCCTCTCCTCTTTCACTGCGGCCTTCTCTCACTTCTCTAATGAGAGCGTGTGTTACACAGGCATTCAGAAGAAAGAAAAGAGGAAAAAAAAAAACTCCTCTGCTAATTACATGACGAGCATCTCGTTCTGGAACACTAATGAAGAGGAATAGCGAGCGGGAGACGCCACTGGAGTGGTGGTGTGTGTGTGTGTGTGTGTGGTGGGGAGGGGGTCAAGCTGGCCACTGGGTTGGGTGTTTGTCTGTGTGTGTTGGAGGGCGGGGGTGTATTCTGGCGCCAGTCCAGCAGCTTATCAACCGGGGCATGTTGGACTCAGCATCTCCCTCCCTCCTCGTCCTGCTTTCATCTCCCTACACTCATCTTTTTTCTTTTTTTCCCCCTCTCCTCATAAAAGATCAGGAAAAATAAATAAAAAAAGGGGCGTCCTTTTGCCAAGCGACGTTAACTGTACACTTATGAACAGGACGCCGTGCCGTCGGTCTTTTTCAAGTTCCGTGTAAAGTTACGGCGCTGCTCAGTGCCCATTTTGCTCGATCGAGGTTTGATTGTCCACGAACCGACTTACAAAAGCTGCACACACACACACACACACACACACACACACGTAGCCGGCAGATAAACCCACACACACACACACACACACGAGAGAGGGGACCGGACAGGAAAAAGGCAGCGAGGAGCGACCCAGGCGGAAGTCCAGCGACGCAGCATGTGGTGCGGAGGAAACCTCGTCCTGTCGGGAGGCGCGCATCGGAACAGAAGGCCGCTGTCCCGTACCGTCCCCGGTGAAACGCCTGAGAAACACAAACCATCTGGAGGCGAGAGTACACACTCTTGACCCATCAAATATTGGAGGATGTTTGTCTGATTTACAGGCCTCTGTTTAGGCCTGTTTGGACAACATGGCTGAGGGATTAGTGCTTTTAATTAAAGATAATATCAAAAAGCCTTTGCCTCAGTCAACAGTGGAACGGAGTCACGGCTCTGTGGGCGAGGGTGAGAGTCTTAACCGACCGCACGCACGGCTAAATGAATCTAGTCAGGCCTGACACAAAGGCCTCTCCGTGGGATTTATTTCGTCGAGGTTACCGCCCCACGCCCCCACGCCCCCCCCCCCCCCCCCAAACTCTCTCTGCCGACGCCAACAGCAACGGAGGCCCAAGCCCACCGCGGCGACGGCATATTGATACGGTCGTGAAATATGACATCCTCGCTTTATTCATTAGGACGGTGCTTTAATCTAAAAATAACGCGGGCAGGGAATAAAACGGAGTTTTCAGCAGCACGTCGACGAGGCCCGCCGCTTCTCTCTCGCTGAGCACCGCGGTTCGGAAACATCGAGGCCCAAAATAGATGTTCTTCTCATAAAGGGCTCCTTCTTTGTAGTCGGCATACAGCAACAACATCTGCGGGGCAGTTTCTATCGGGGGGGGGGGGGGGGGGGGACAGATTCGGGCAGGCTATCAAAGAGAGGGAGACGATCTCCTGTGAGAAGCGGTGGGCGGAGGGGAGGACTTCCATATTCTCTCTTTTTTCTTCTTCTTCTTCTTCTTCTTCTTCTTCTTCTTTTTAAAACTCTCGCTGTCTCTTGCTTCCCGAAAAAGTCTGTAGCAATCAGGACGATGCTAATAAAAGACCATTAATATCACCTGTCAGCGCTATCTTTGGAAGATCCAAAATGAGAAGATGAGACAAAAGGATTCACAGACTGGAGCTGTGGGAGGCCGGTGGAGGACAGACGGTGGTTTGGTTTGGGGGGCTGGTTCTTTAAAAAAAAGAAAAAATAGAAGACAGGAATCAATCAATATCATAAGGGCCACAGGACAGTCCGACTTTTTTTTTACTGACGTGTCCTCTACAAATCCCTTGGTTTGTGCGATTTATGTCTCAGAAGTGCGTTTTGCCTGAAACAAAAGTATAGTTTAAAATCGTTTATCTCTGATTTAACGTTTTCCGAGAGACATCACTTGTGTACAGATGGTAAGGATAAGCAACGTGACCCCTCCGTGACCCCTCCGTGACTCCACGTACTGTATATTTCAGGGTAGAGAATCAACCCGTCATGAAACCCTTCGGTCACCTTTTCCAAGTCATACGGTCAGGATTACTTTTTTAGGTGCAGGAATGTATCGTATGGGTAAAATAAAGTACGCGGGATTATTTGTTTCAGCGAAGATTACAGATCTCCAGCAAGAGACGGAGAGCAGTTTTTTTTTAACACAGAGCTGATGTAGATGCATGAACGCTGTAAAAATTTTCCCGAAGCGAATGGCTTTGAGGGCCATAAACCCGCCCCAGAGGATCTTTTTTGACTAATGGCTTTTACTGGCGCTGATGGCAAAGCGCTCACTATCTGTTTAATGCAAAACATGAGCGCGAGCCAGCGCGCGTATAGGACTCTGATCGGAAAAAGGTGGTGCCATGATGGGGAGGTGAAAAGGCGAGGGGGGGGGGGGGGGGGGGGCAACGGGATGATAGTGGCTTCATGCGGAGCAGAAGTGCATCGGAGGGCCCTTTCGCCTTTGAACCGGTGAGCCGGGCTAATTGAAACAGCATTGCTGGTGTGTGTGTGTGTGGGGGGGGGGGGGGGGGGGAATCGGCCCCCGAAAAGATCTGGATCGCATTCAACCCCTTTGCTTTTTTATTCAATTTGGTCCCATCACAGGGGTGTGTCCCACGCTTTTTTCTCTCCACACGGCAACGAGTCATACCACCCGCCTTTTGCCCTCGACGTGTTGCCCATCTGCGCCCCCCCCCCCCCCCCCCCACACACACACACACACACACACACCCCCCGCGTGTGCCGAGGCCCGTGTAACGGACATGGATTCAGACGAGGTCTTGAGAGAATGCAGGCGGCCTGCCACCGAGCCCCTTATGGTACTTCTTCACGCCTCTCACCTTGGACTTGACCCCCCCCCCCAGCCCCCTCTCCTCCGCTCTTCACTCTCTCTCTCTCTCTTTCACACACACACACACACACATCTCCTTACCCCAAGACTTCTAAGATTTACTGTCAAGAGCAGTGGCTGTCAGGAGGATTGAACCGTGCACTTTCTAATTCAAACAAATGCTGCACTGGGGTCACAGAATTATCATGGAGTCACAAGGTGTTTCAGATGACTCGCAAGTGTTGAGTGTTAGGCTGATAGAGAGAGAGAGAGAGAGAGAGAGCGAGAGAGAGCGAGAGAGAGCGAGAGAGAGAGAGACCTCTATGCCGTTATAGCTCGCGACCTTGCAGCGTGTAAATAAATGAACAAATATAGCGATAAATAGATAACGCTTCCAACTCTACACCTGGTTATGGCCAACCTCTATCGGAGCTGGGTGTAGATCTTGCGTTCTATACCGGGTGTAGGAGTGCAGGTGTGGGGGATGGGGCGTGGGGGTGGGACTTCTCATTTCGCAGAAGAGCGGTCAGTGTCTTTAATCGGTGTTTCCGCATGCACTGGCTGTCGGTTGGGTTTAGGTGGAGGATGACGTGAGGGTCAGTGATGTACAGTAAATACATATTCGAGAAGCAAGATGCTTCTCACGGGCATTCTGGCAAGACCCGAGACAAATCGATTTGACGGGGCAACACTTCTTCAAAGGGTTGGTTTGAGGTTCACCCTGCAGGGACAATAGGAATGCCAGGAGCTTCTTTTCTCTTATTCTTCCGATTCCGGCATATTTAAACAATTAGGGCTTCACTGGAAGAAGAAAAACACACACACACACACAAGGTGGACACACATGTGCAAAAATTGCACCAAAAAAAGAGCACAGATATTGTTTCTCATGTTGACGACATCACAGGAAGATCATCCATTGTCGTCGTCATCACACCCACTCGCTGTGTGCTGTTTTCCTCCCTCTTTCCGGCTGTTTTCCCCCACCAGTCAGACTTTGGGCTTTCCGTGAGAGGAAAACAAACAAACAAATAAACACTGGCGAATTCAAATTCAGCCTAAATTAAAACCACAACTGTTTTTGGGTATTTATTTTGTCTTGAAACGTAAACAAATAACAAGGAGAACATGTTGATCTGGGTTATTTAAAGGCACGATGAGTGGATACCATCAGTTGTTCCATTGTTTAACTTCGGAGCTGACACTGGGATACAGATATTCCCCCACCGGATTTTAAGATAATAAAGCAAAGCTGATATTATAAACACTTTAGTCACACTTAAAAGACATTATTGATCAGCTCAGTGCTCTTCCGTGTCCACACACACACACACACACACCTGCGTGCGAACCACGCACGCGCACGTGAGGAGGACAGGATTTTGGAGAGGATCACCGTGCGGTTGAGAGGGAGGGGCTCTAGAAGTGCGCGTATGAATCCTTCCTCCGCGGGACTGGCTGCGAGCAGGTATCCAGCATCTCTCTGCAGTCCACCGCTCAGCTGTCACACGCGCACAGCTCACAGGAAACTCTTCACGCCGCAGTCGGTAAGTGCAAAGTTTTGATTCCCCCCCCCCCCCCAAATGAACTCTTAATACGCGATGCGTAATATCATCGGCGCGCGTCGCTCTCTTTTTCATAATGCAAGGGTTGGGGGGGGGGGGGGGGGGAGCGTTGCCTTTAAAGTTTCTGTCTCTCCCGTTAGGAATCCTCAGAAAGCATGTAACACTTCTTACCTTCTTTTTTTCCTTCTTTTTTTCTTCTTTTTTTACAATTTATTGGGATGCGCAGTTAAAAAATAAATACATCTCTGCTTATTTTTTGCTGTACCTTGCAGCAGAGTAAAGTTGCATGCATTTATCTCTTTTTGTTGTTGTTAAAATTAACTTTGGGTTACAAACTGCTCTCAAAAAAGATCACTCCAAAAAATATACAATGTATAAGTGTCTATTTATATACCAACAACAATAACTGGGCTTATGTGAATGCTTAACTCTTTTATTTTCCATTGATTTCATTGACATCTAAGCCTAAGGTAGTGCATGCATTTGAATGACATAACTGATTTGCACATTATTCACGTCGTGTATGGGTACTTTCTTTTCCTATTCCGGAACAAGAGCGTCTGAATCTTTTTGGAGCCGATGAACATCTGCATGCATTGAGCAGTGGCTCATCTTCCCTCAGTCTGTCAGCAGCTGCCACAAACTAGCGTTGCCAAATTGCTTAACATATGAATGTGAGGAGGATGGGACCTGCCACTGCCCACATACACACCATTCCTCCTCTCGTGCAATCCTGCAGCTCCGTTCCCAGTCCTCTTTTGTTGATGCTGCTTCGAGTGAACCACGTCGAGTGATAAGCAAAGCGAGTAGGAGGGGAGGAAGGAGAGGAAGGAGAAGAGGAGGAGAATGAAGAGGAAGAGGTGAGGCAAGACGAGAAGAGGAGGAGGAAGAGGCAGTTTTTTAGCACCGGGAGAAGGGAGTGATACGTTCAAGAGAGACGAGATGGAAATGTTCGGTTGACGAACCTCTGGGCGGACGGCTTTGCTGCGGCTGGAATCCATTTCTCCCCACATCGAAAATCGGCAGAGTTTGATTTGAAAAGAAACACATCAGCACGCCTGTGAGCCTTATAACCTAAATCAGATAAAGATGAGATGGCATGTTTTACCCAAACCACAGTTCTAAACGCTGACGTTGCAGATTATTGAAACTCATCTCAAATGTCTCACTCTCCCACGTTCTTCCTCTTTTTGACCCCCGTTCCTCTCCCTCCTCCTCACACACACACACACACACACTTGCACGCAGAGTGTAAACAGCTTGTGATAGATAGGTCGCTTCACCCTGCCCTCGTCTGTTTGCAGTGTTGATCCCTTCAGCAGGCCCTGCTTCTCCTGTCCGCGGCGACCGTGATGAGTTACTACATGGATCCAGTTTCTTCCTACCCGGCTCTTCACCCCTGTGACCGTCTGGGCGCAATGGTAAGACCTGCCTCGTAAATTACGTCCGCGTTATGGTCGCCTCTGCTACCTGCCACACAGCCGGCCATCAATGAGCTGTGTGTGTGTGTGTGTGTTTGCTGTAGTGCAGGAATGTGCGCGGGTGCATATGAGCAATATGTGTGTTAGCAACTCAGCAACACAGTCTATTCAATTCAATTCAGTTTATTTTATGTAGCCCACTATCAGAAATTACAAATGTGCCTCAGTGGGCTTTACAATCTGTATACATACGACATCCCTGACCTTTTGACCTCTCACATCGGATCAGGACAAACTCCCAAGAAATAGAAAAAAACACTTTCACGGGGGAAAAAAAAAGAGAAGAAACCTTCAGGAGAGCAACAGAGGAGGACCCCTCTCCAGGATGGATAGATGCCATGTGTCCAGAAGGAATCATTACAGAGTTATAACACATTCAATGAGTATGACAGAGTGTATCTTAACCTTTTTGTTGTTGTTCCTGTTGAGTTTAGTCCACCAGAGTTGCACCAGCAGTGTCCTCATCTGTACATGCCGTTCCCTAAGATTTCGTCTATAAAGTTAGGAAACAGAGCTGTTGAACAAGACGAGACGTTTCTGCTGTGAAATCGCCCTTCTGAACTGCTCTGCGTTGCGCAACCACCGTGCGCCAAGATGCACTCCCCCCCCCACAGCAAGGAATATTGTAAATATTGAGACCCGCAGGCCTCCAACCCCGCCACTAACAAGTCAAATTGGAGTCAGACCATTCCCACCGAATAACGCTTCTTCTCAGCGGCAGCGCTCTTCGCGGCGGTCCGTTTGCAGGCTCCTAAACGCTTTCCAAATGAGAGAGCCGAGCACGGAGTCGGAGACGGCGGTAGCCGGGAACATTGGGATTCCTGTCAGATGAGCGCTTGAAGGGTGAAGGCCAAGGAGCGGCAAAATAAATGCCTCCATTTGTATGCAGAGCGCCGGCACATTAGGATAAGAGACTGAGGTTATATGCTAATGTCAACCCCGCCCCGGCCTGATAGAAAACAGAGAAGGATACAGCTCCCTGCGTCCTAATTGGCTCAGGTGGTGGGGGTTGCCTTTGAAATTGAGACGACTGTATACCTGGGCAGACTTGGTCAAAAGGTGAATCTGGATCACCTCGCTCTATTCTCTTGAATTTACATGAATTATCCGCAAAGAGCAGCGGGGCCCTGATCAGTTATATTTCCTATGTTTAGTGATTGACAGAGTCGCATATGCTTCACAAAGACCGCACGCGGTGAACGGAGAGCGGAAAAGCCACGAATTCAAGCCGCCGAAGTAGCAATTAAAAAAAAAAAGCCAGAAGCCACTTCACCGCGAAGGTGATCTTTGTTCGTTGAGAAATTATACGGCACAGTGTGAGGCCGCCAGCTACTTTAAGCATCTGTAACAAAAGCAAGCGCTCGCTCCTGACGTATGGCTTTGGTTTGGAACGGCATGCAGTCAGCCAGAACTGAGACACGCCCGTGCAATGGCAGAAAGGATATGCAGCGCGCCGCACGTTAATTAGGGAGGGATTTGAGACGCAGGTGTTTAAATATGTCACTGCAAAAAGAAGCGTGTCTGTGTGTGTCACTAATAAGAAAATATGACAACTCAGTTCCATAAATATCCGAAGAATAAATGAGAGCCCCGGAACTGCATCGTTGTTGATTACACCGGTCTGCTACTTTTTAGACATTGCAGCTCCTTCTCAATGTTAGGGGGCAGATACACTAAACTCACGTGACATTGAATGGATGAATGAATATGTACAAGTACCTGAATGATCATGTGGCAATGCACGAGAATATGGAGTCACAGCTCAGAATAATAATTTTAAAATAAAATCTCCATATATAAATATATATATAAATAAAAAGAAATCTCTATAAAAAAATAATATATATATATGTATGTATGTATATATATATGTATACATATATATATATATATATATGTATACAAATATATATGGATACACATATAGATGTATACACATATATATATACATATATGTATATAATAATAATAATAAAAAACAATATATATGTATATATATACAAATATATATAAATATATATAATAAAAAACAATATATATATATATATAAAAAACTATATATATATATATATATATTTTGTGATGTCTTGAGAGATAGGGATTTGATTGTGAGACGTGGGTACACGAATCAAGATGACAAGCAGTGGTTTCCAACTCAAAATTCTGCCTTTAAAAAAGATAACTCCGGCAGAATAGCCGACACAAAACAAACATAGGTATTCTTCTCCTTCATCGCCTCTGCTCCTCTTCTTTGTTCTTCCCCATGCCGGCTCTCCTCGGGTAATCAGCTGATCTCTTTCAGCTGGGCAGCAGCCTTGGCTCCGCCTGCCCTGCTGACTATGGGGATTGGAGTTTTTTACCCAGCTGCCATGATGGGTTGTAGTCTCTGCTGCAACAACTGGGAGGGGATATATCTCCCATTGATGACACTTCCTCTCATGACATCACAACATATAAATATTTTAATCAAGATGTGGCAGATGAAAGTTGAATTAAGTCAATATGACTCAAATATCTATAATGTGTGGACTGGAGATGCGCGCACAAATGCAGAACATGTGTAATGTGGAGTATTTATACTATTTCCAAATTCAAATGTAAAAGGCGTACCAAGTTGTCATTATCCATCCCTGCTGTCGATGTTATCTCCACTCTTATCAAAGTCAGTCTGTCTGTCTAATCCATAAATCATCCATGTGGCTTCCTCCATCCCTATCAACCCCCTCCCCCTTTTTTGCTGACTGGACCGATAGGAGAAGGCAGCGTCCCACGCAGACCACTATCGAACCTCGTAAACTACCCCCCCCGATGCTCTGGTCTTGTTTGCCATCCATAAAGCCGGCCGGCTACTGAGACATGCTGCGGTGCTTAAACAGGAGCTGCTTATCATATCGGCAGTCACTCCGTCAGCTACAAATATGACATGCAGCATATGACAGTCATTGATTTTTCGGGTCTTTTTGCAGGCTACAAATATGAAAAGATCAAGTCGTACGTCTTTAAAACTTTTGTGAAAGTTAGAGCAACAAGTGTGGAGAATGCATCATAAAGACTTTTTGTCATTACTCAAAATTGTATCTTAAAAAAAAAACTTTTCAAACCCGTATTTAACATGGAAAGTTAAAAGGGGCACAATTTATCTCCAGATACACTTGTGAGAAAAATGGCAATGGCCTGTTCACATGACCAATATCTATTGAGTTTCTTGTTTGTTGTCAAATGAAGCTTTTTGATACGCTAAAAATGGCCCAAGTGGCTATCTCCCTCCCTACTATCTCTTATATCCACAAAGAGCTTCATTTCTGTCCCGTCAAGTGCTGACTTTAGACTTCCCTTTCGCCGCGACCTCTTACGCAAAACACTTTTTTTTTTTGCGATAACGGGGATAAATCAACACGCCGTAAAAGATAAACCCAATGAGTCAAATTTAGCCCGCGGTGGTTATCTGCGCGGGAAAAAAAACCATAAAGCAAAATTGTCATCAAAATCCAAGGTCACGCTGTGGGCAGACGCCAAAGTTTGATCAGCTTTGCACGTTGAAGCAGATAAAACCAAAGCGTACAGAAGTAAATCAACTGTTCAGTAATATATATATATATATACATACATACATAAATATACAGTATTCTATTGTTCACTGAGGCTGAACCGTCCTGTGCGATGTTTCTCTCCAGAGGCACGGTGGAGGCGTGGCATTGGGACCTCCGACCCTCCTCCCAGGTGTGGTTCACCCCCAGCAGCAGTACTACCCATCACAGCCCCTTTACTTCCAGGACATACCCCTCCAGGAGGTGCCCAACGGACACGACCTGTGCCCTACAGGTAAGACGGGCGCTACGAGGCGACGCTTGCATTACGTCGTAGTTAATACTTACAAGTATCCTGTATTTATTCATCCTTAGAAGTGTTGCTCTGCAGCAATAAAAGAACCGTTTATACCCTATTTTGTATTCGTACTGTACATGCGTGAATATATAATAAGATAATAGTCACTAGTTCATTGTGAGTAAACAGCTCAAAGCAAACAGAAGACTTAGTTTTAACTGGAATGCGGGCAATTATTCACGCTCAAGCGTTCATATCTGCGATGCTGACACACACTCCTAAACTTCCTCATTGAGTTGTTTTAGAACGCACACACAGGGTCTCCGCTTGGCGTCTGCATGGAGGGAAGTTGGTGATGCTGACCCGGAGGGCAATGCCTTTACCAGATAGCGCTCCTCTCTCTCTTTTTCTCTCCGTCTCTCTCCTTTTTGTGTGTGCTGAAAACGACCAAATGCTGTGCATTTTTTATGCTTCCAATCCTCTTTTTCTCTTTTTTTCCTCTCTCTCTTCTTTTTTCAGATGAGTTTTATTTTAAACTGGAACATTCCTTCCAGTGCATTTCCCTGCCTGTGTTTGACTCCTCTCGGTCCTCAAATAGTGATTGATGCTGGCGGACTGGGACACACGCCACGGGAGTAGGGTAGGGGTGATAGGGGGGGGGGGGGGGTCGCGGGGGCACAAGCTTTCTTCTGTCACCTCCCTGAGCTGGATGCAGGGGGCAAGGCAGGGGTCTAAAGGGCGGCCATCTTTTTCCCAAGCTTCTGGTTTGGTCTCTAGAGAGGTGGAAGGGGGCCTGAGTGTACACATGTGTGTGTGTGTGAGAGGGAGTCAGGATTTGATGGGATTTGCTGATGTTTGTTGCCAGAGACACACTCCTTTGGAGCCCTCTCTTCATTTCTCCCAGCGCTAAACCGTTGACATAAACATTGCGGAGTGGAAAAAAAATGACCGAACGTTGACCTTTATTTTCTCCTCTTTCTTCTCATCTCCCTCCTAAATCCTAGGCGATGCAGACTAAGGTCCAAGAGCCTTCTATACAAGAGCGAGGGGTGCCACCATATTTGATTAGGATTTTGCACTTTTGGTATGCACGTCAAACCATGCGAGTTAGATGGGGTAAGAGTGTATCTGCACCCTTCCTAGTGACAAATGGTGTCCGACAAGGTGGAATACTGTCCCCTGCACTGTTTAATCTCTATATGGATGACCTCTCTAAGGAGTTAAAAAAGTGTAAGACAGGATGTATGGTGGGAGAAAGTCTCATTAATCATCTCATCTACGCTGACGACTTGGTGGTCCTGTCACCCTATAGTGCTGGCTTACAGCAATTGCTCAGAGTGTGCTCAAGGTATGGGGTGCACTATGATATCGAGTTCAACTCCAAAAAGAGTGTTATCATGATTGCAAAAACCAGGGAGGATCAGAAGCTACATTTTCCTTCATTCTTTTTGGGAGACCAGGAGCTAAATGTGGTTCAGAAATACAGGTATTTGGGTCACATCATCAGGAACGACCTCAGTGATGATGACGATGTGCAGAGGCAGTGTTGCAAACTGTATGCACAAGCCAACATGCTGGCACGTAAATGTCACATGTGTACAGAAGACGTTAAAACTGCTCTGTTTTGAGCCTACTGTACCCCTCTGTATACAGCCCACCTGTGGTGCAGTTATAGTAAAGGGAAAATGAAAAAGATGCAGGTGGCTTTCAATGATGCCTTCAGAATCCTGCTCAAGCTTCCGAGATGGACAAGTGCAAGTCAGATGTTTGTGAGCTGGAATGTTCCCACTTTTCATGCTGTTTTGAGGAATTTTATGTATATATTTAAATGTCGACTAAATGTCTCAGAGAATGTAGTTATAAAAGCCTTGGCTGACCCAGCACTGAGTGATACCAGGTATTCGTCTTGTTTCTGGAAGCAATGGAACACATGTTTGTATGTTTTTTAATCCAGAGTGATTTTTTTTGGCTGCAATGGCTGGACCGGTGTCCTCGTATTGTATTTTATATATTGTTGTTGTATTTGTGTTTGTTGTTTTATGGACCCATGAGTCTGGAATAAAGATATATATATATATATATATATAGCCACCTGGATATGTTGTTGGAGTCATTTAGCTCTCATTGGTGGGGTTTGTACTCATGGTTGGATGCACTTATTGTAATTTGCTTTGGATAAAAGCATCAGCAAAATGATATGTAATGTAATATCATATAGAGCTAGGTTCATATGCCGTCTGCGCTAATCTTAAAGGCAGCCAAATAACCTCTGACACAGTCTCCAACCCTGCAGCCGTTGCTTTGACTCATTTCTATCAAACTGAAAACATGGCTTCCCCTTGATTATTTTGAACTTGCAATTTCAGAACACCCATTCATTTGGTTCATAATTAGAGAGATGGGGGCACAAACTATTTCAGCTTCCCCCTGCCGTGAAAATGATTTGCCAACTGGGAGATTTGTACTTTGAGGTACTATGTGCGTAGCATTCATTTTCTAAACACCGAGGTTGTGCTAGTTTAATTATTATGATTATTTGTTCACTGAAAAGTGTTTCATGTAACAATTAGGGCAGATATCAGTCAGTGAGGATTTGCCGGAATACCATTATATAATGACTTCACGTCGGGTTACACCAGGTTTATGTATTTATTAAGATACGTGAAAATAAAACTGTCATTGGCATGAAAACAAATGTTGTAAATACAAACTCACATCACCTTTCACCACTCGAAACTGCTAACTTGTTCGCAAACAGATACTTATTTGCACATCGAGCAGTTATCATTCATCATCCATTCACGTGGAGTCGTGTTTCTGGCCACCTGGTCCAGTATTCATTCTCTTTGAGCTCTGTTTGCTGGCCTCTACCCACTCCTGAGGGAAATATCAGACTCTTCTGACTGCTAAATTCTCCGCTGTGTTCACCAGCTAGTTGCAAACTATTTATGTCTGCCGTTTGATGCTGAACAGGTGGTGCACAATGGGTTTTCTACAGCTTTTTCGGGGTTGACAACAGCTGCCTGCTGCAGCCGAAGATGAAGCTTGAACAATGAGCTGAACGTCACTGTAGAGCTTCTGAAAAACCTAAGGGGGGGGGGCTGCAGATTCCGGTGATAATTCTCTGCAGGTTCATCGGTACGAGCGAACCCCTTTCACATTGCAACACTTTTTTATTTGATGTACACTACCGTTCAAAAGTTTGGGGTCATCCAGACAATTTCGTGTCTTCCATGAAAACTCACTTTTATTAATCAAATTAATTGAAAATTTAATAGAAAATATAGTCAAGACATTGACAAGGTTAGAAATAATGATTAATATTTGAAGTATTAATTTTGTTCTTCAAACTCCAAGCTCAAAGGAAGGCCAGTTGGATAACTTATATCACCAGCATAACTGTTTTCAGCTGTGCTAGCATAATTGCATAAGGGTTTTCTAATCAGACATTAGTCTTCTAAGGCGATTAGCAAACACAATGTACCATTAGAACACTGGAGTGATAGTTGATGGAAATGGGCCTCTATACACCTCTGGAGATATTTCATTAGAAACCAGACATTTCCACCTAGAATAGTCATTTACCTCATTAACAATGTATAGTGTGTATTTTTGATTAATCTTATCTTTATTGAAAAAACAGTGCTTTTCTTTGAAAAATAAAGACATTTCTAAGTGACCCAAAACTTTTGAACGGTAGTGTAGTTTTGTCGTGAAAAATATTGATTATAGCCACTTTCTGATACCAGACTGAAGCTAAATCAAAACACTCTACCGGCGCATTAGTTCCGAGGTCATCAAGATACACAGGAGTACTACGTTGACAACATTCCTCACTTCCTCACACATTTGATGCCCTGTCTGGGAAATCGGCGTTGATATACTCTGTTTAACTTCTAAAGTGGGGAAGCTATTTGATTTTTTACAACTGGAGTCACTCCTTGGAGAATGGATTGGGTGTTGTTAAAATCAAATTTACTAGTGTGAGAAAGAAATAGCACAGAGCAGATGTTAGGCGGGGATGTTGGATGTGAAAGGAGCATCGCATGCTTGGCCCAGCGCCCGATGTCACACACACTGCTTCCTGACAACAGCCATGCCACGGCGATGTTTACACTAACCCAGCTCCACTCTTCACTATCCAACAACTCAAACCACAGGGCCTGTTGTAAACTCCCATTGTGGAAATCACTACTATCTCTTTGTGTGTGTGTGTGTGTGGGAACAGAGCGAGTGTGTATTTCTGCGTACTATCTCAATGAAACCCAGCCACGGATATCACTCACATGGATACACGCTCCACCAACATCCTGCAGTGATGCACACTCCACATATTCATTCATTAAATTCACACCCTGCACTCTGGTGTGTATTGTATTACAGCATCCTCCATTCAGTAAAGCAGGCCCCTACACACACACACACACAAACACACACACTCCCAGGCACTCATGAGTTCCCTGTACATTTAAACATGCCCTCCCATTTAGTGCACACAGACACAGCTGTGATCTGGCTCTCAGGGACCATTGGCCTGTGTTTTATTTGATGTGATTTGACAGCTGGACAGTTGGAAGAGGAGGGGAACTGGGTGGGAAGCGAAAAGAGAGTGGGCGGAATACAGTTTCAGGAGAGAAGACAGATACAGAGAGGGATAAGTCACAGGACCGAGACTGGGGTTGGCGGGGAGGAGAGGAGGCGAGGAGGGGAGGAGGATCTGGGACGTGGAGAGCCTTGAGGGGAGGGAGACAGGGGGGAGGGGGGGGCTTCGTCTCTGACGAGGGGCACGTCCTCACGGGCGCAGGCCCATTTTTTATTTCAAAAAGTAAACAGGCAGGCCGCGGGGGTCTGGGGGGTTATGGGAAAGGAGGAAACAGTGATGCTAATCAGGCCGGCGCACACTTCCCCCTCAGACAATAAAACAAAACAAGAGTGGAAACAAGGGGGGGGGGGGGAAACCCAGCAGACAACTGTGGAGGAATGGGGCTGCCGTGGCCCTGGGTCTGGACTGTATATTGTGATGACAGTTCTGAGGAAAGAGGTGTTAGTCAATAAAGAGAGGAAAAAGGTAATCGGTTATGACCACACTGCACATTTGTAGATGTTGAAGTATTTTTAGCAATTCTCGCAACCATTTGGGGTTTCCACAATCGGCTTCTGAGAAGCGGTGGCATTGTGCATCGACAATTATAGTAAAAAACACTCTGGAATTTTCGACCCCATGACTCACAGGACTGTTTTCTTGAGCTATAAAAAAATAATAACCAGGAGAATTTCTGGTGAATCAAATTGTTCATTTGATGAGTCGTTCATTGGAGGGTTATCGCATTCGTTTTGTGGCTCTTCGGCCAATTGAACGAAAGCCGTTTCAAAATATGAGACAAACGCCGCTTTGCTTCATGTTTGTATCAAAACAACACAATGCATACGCACATTTTAAGGTGTTACATTCTGCCTTTTTTTAATGACAAACACAGAGACCGATTGTACGTGCCCATTGGCCGTTGGCTGTACTATTTGTGGTGTGTACAAGTGCAACGCAATGCTAGCATTAGTGTGGTAAGTTCCTCCTGATAGCGCGTTGACTCATTACAAACCACTTCAGTTGGAGAACATGCAGTTCTGAAAAACGCGTACAATCACCGACGGCTGATGGTGCAACAGATGCCAGCTCATCAGGAAAGGGGGCGCTTTAATGAACCCTTCGAGAGACCTCCCATTGTTTTAATGTTTATATTGTGAGCTTAGCTAAATCCACACAACGTTAACTACAATGAGTGTACGCCGGTAATGGAAAGAGTGAACACCTCTTACCGTTTCTCGTAATGCGCGTTTATTGTTGAATCCCGTAGGAGCTGAAGGTCAACCCTCCCCTATTATCCCTCAATATAAAGAACGTTCGACAATTAACAGCAGACAACAAGCAGCGGCTCCATCACCACGGCCGGATCATTATCGTTTCAGAGTGTACAGCTCGGTTGAGTGATGCTATTGTGTATTTTGTAGTGTACAACCTTCATTTACTCAATGAGAAATAAATTAAAGTCTCAGACTGATGTACTTTCCCTTCAGCTACGGGGACCAATGGAGCTTTATCGGAGAGCGTGGTGGGAACAGAGAGGAGGAGGGAGGGCAAGACAAGAAGAGGGAGGTCTGGGAGGCACAGAGACTCGCAGGGGGTGGGGATAATTGAATTATCTGCACAATGGAGTGATGGGGGGGGGCGCGTGGTGCCGCTAATGGAGGAAGAGATGTCCTTTTTACCGAAGCTAATTGTTCAGAAAAGAGCTGAGCCTTTGTTCGGGAGGCCCTGCGACTTTGCATGCACACCATTTAATCAAGCGCGGAGACGCACACACAGAAACACACACACCTGCAGAGATGTGTTTTTTATGACTTTTGGAGGCATAACATACACTTACATTTATTTATTTTAGATTTACCATTACTCCAACCAGCTTAATCTTAACCCTAGCTGTTAACTTACTAACTTGCACCTGAACCTAATAGTCTTCATTCTAAAATGGGATGATTTACATGGGACGTGCTATTGTTCATAGTTTGTCCACCAAAAAAAGTCCCCACAATGTGACTGTATCATCTGATGTATGTCCCCACAATACTGGTAAAACAGGCGCACACACACACCATTCCTGTCCCAGCTAACCCTCTGATCTCAGCAGGAGTGCATTCAGCCTGTGGCAACTTCAGACAGCATCCGCCACAGATAGAGCTGAGACTGAGCTACGAGACATAGACCACAAGGACCCCACTGTTTGACTGTTTACCGTCTCTTTCTGTGTGTGTATGTGTGTGTCCATCACCCATGAGTGTGTGCTTGGGTGTCTGTAAATGAGAATGACCACACGCTAAATGCATGGCTATCCACGCAGCGTACCCAACCTGTCAGGCCATTCCCGTTGTCTGCGGCGTTTTTTACACTTCGTCGCAGCTAAGACTCCATGTTTACGAATGAGAACAAAAGCATAGCGCTGAAATCAAAATGCTATCGTGACTTGCCGGCGAGGGCACCGACACCAAAGACAAATATCACTTGACAGCTGTATTGATTGCTCTCAATCTAATAACCTTTCGGTTAACTCTGTGAAAAGTAGCAGGTGCAACGGCCACATCGAGACCGGCAGACAACACAGATGTGCCGGCGACGCACTCAGACAGAAAGAGAGAGAGAGAGAGAGAGAAGCTAGGGGAGAGAAAGCTGCTTTATCGAGGGCTGCAACACAAAGTGAGTAACTGTCAAAACCATGGCAACAGCATGTGCCAGGTGAGGAAAGAGAGACACTGGAACCAAAAGTTGTTTGATATGTCCTCGAGAGCACGAGCACACACACTGGCGGATTGTTTCATGAGTGTGAGACAATTAACAATCCCTTTATTTAAATAGGAAACTAGGCAGTTTGTTTCAATAATATATATATATATTTTAAGTTGGTATCGTGGAAAACTTTGACTCAAGCTGTTCCTGCAGTTTGACAGCGAGATCCCCGTGGAGATAAGCTGAATGTTGAATTGTTCAGATTTTTTTTTTTATGGAAATCATTTCCCTCGTGTCAGTGTCCTGTTTGTGAAAATGTGTTTGCCTTCAAGGTCATTGGACACCAGGCTATCTTCGGGCCAGGGAAATGGTCATTGCTCTGAGTGCCAGATCAGTAACACTGTGTTCTGAGACGCACGGATGGAATATATCTTCACATGATTTCTGGAAACGGGAATTCAAAGAAACAATGCGTGGCCGGCAAATTGCCCGCTTACGACTACAATTCCACCCCAATAGTTGTTTTTTATCTTATCAGTTTTACTCTGCACTCTGAAATGAATGAAGTGTCTTTGATTTAAAAAATACATATTCCTAATAAAATATGGATGCAAAGAAGGGAAGACCCAAACTGAAGTGGGCTGTGGTGACGACAGCCCCGATATTAGTCGGCAACACCATTAAACCCCTAATGGCGGCCCTTAGGCACAAAAGGACCAGGGCTGTCCTTTTCAGAACAAATATGAGGGAGTTCATTAACAGAAAACAAAGAGGTCCAGTCAGAGAGAGTGACTGGCTGACCGAGATGAAGTGAGAGGTACCGTTTCCCCGCCCCTTCCATTCTTCTCCTCCATCACCCCCTCGTCTTTGCCCCCGGTGAGGCAGATCCTCTCACCACAGAACCCACCAGCACTCTTCCCAGACGAGGCTCCTATCAGGCCAATGAAACCTGATCCGGGGCTGCTAATGGAGCCGGTGAAGTACCACCGGTTGAAAAATCCATGCGTGATCAATATCCCCGGCCTCCATGCATATGCCCGTACAGTATACGCGCAGAAGTATCATATTGATGTGCATCATAGTTTGTGTCATGTGACTTACTAAACAAGATTTGCATCTATGGAAAAAGAGGGCTGGTGCCTCAGAGAAACCCATTTAGATTGTTTCATCAATGAACAAAAGACTGCACTATATTTCCTGCGCAAATTACTATTATAGTCCGTTATAACGATGTGTTGTTACCATGGGAGCTGTTCCTGAATAGCAATGGTTCAATCAGTGAAGCCTTGCTGTGGCTAAAAATCTCAATCTCTCTCTCTTGGATATGTTATTTTTTTCCCAGTGGCAGAACCAATTTCTGATTCTATTTCCAGTAAGGCATGGCCATTGTTCCCGATTACTGTATATAAGAAAGCTCGACGTATGAAACAGGCAATACCAAATGAGTATGAGACATTTTGCCCTGTTTAAAGTTCATTTTTAACGATGGTATCGGTGACAAGAGACAGTTTGATTGATTTTGATTTTCGCGCCTAACCATAAACGTGCTATCACACACTTCATTTCAATTCAAGAATATCTATGAATAACATGATATTGCACCTATTTGCAAATACGTATCCTCCGGCGTTACAAATGCCTAACAAAGATGGGTAAAAGAACAGAAAAAGACATGGTTGTCTTTGTATTGATCAGTACAAGGTGAACAGGAAATACTCTGAGGTGTTTATGAGGGTGAGTTACAAGTTATGAGGAAGCCTGGACCTGCAGAATATAGGACAGACAGGCCAGACTGCCCTTTTAGTTGGCGGTTCTCCACACATAAACTAGGCTACAGCTAAACCGTTCAAAGCTATTTTAAGCTCTTAAACCATACCAAAAAAAACCTTTGCTCTCGTTCATACCCATGTATCGCAATACCCTGCCTAAGAGTTTCCAAAATGGTAATATGCTGTTTTGTGTCTCCTACATAATACGCTTATAACGTTTGATTACAATTTGTTCAGGGACCTACATGGCGCTAGTTATCTTATTACATGTTTAAAAAAACTGTGTTTCTTCTTCTTCATAAAATTAGGTATGGTGGAGATGTTTGGGAAGGAACGTGTTACAGCAGTACCACAGCTCCTTCTCTCCCCGGGTGTTTCTCGTCCCCGTCAAACGCGAACAATTTGCGGGAACATGGACACTCCTGACTGCGTCTGAGGACGTGAAGGGGTCTTGGTTACAAGTTGCTTCTCACTGAGAGGCGGGGGAGGTGGGAGTGCGCTCGCGCGCCTCGGCGTGTGCTCGTTTGCGTGTATGTGCTCGCGCGCAAGGGGTGGTGCGGGGGTGGGCGGGGTGGTAGTGTAATTGAATTGTGAATCAACTGGCAAAGTCAGCCCCAAACACCGCCCCCTTCAGCTGCCGTCGCACTCCTGCTCTCCGCTATGCAACGCCCACAGCCAGAGATAGAGAGGAAGAAGTGAGCGAGTGAGTGAGAAAGAACGAGGAAAAGAGGGAGTGTGTACATGTACCGGAGAGAGAAGAAAAGACAAGTTAGAAGTAAAAGAAACTGAACCGTCTTTCAGAGGGAGAAATTAGAAGAAACAAGCCGCCAGTAGATTTGACCGGCGGCGCCGAAGGAAGAGAAGACTTGCCCTCATATTGTGGGGTTTGGCTTTTTTTGGGGGGGGTGGGGGGTGGGGGGGTAGGGTGGGGGGTGAGCTGTTAGAATACAAGAGAAGAGGGACGCGGCGTCATCAAAGCAAACCGATCGGATGGTCATGACGGCAGCTGTCGAAATGAAACCGACGTTAACCATCATAAAGGCTGAAAAGATGGACGGTGAGTAGGCTCGACTGCAACTCTTCTGTGAGCGCTTGACAGTTACTCCGAGACTCGCGTTACTCCCGGAGGTTTTTACTTGTAACGGCGCCGGCTCGCGCTCACGCTGACAGCGATAGTTTCTCGGCAATTACGGGAGCCGAGAGGGACACGATGTCCCGAACGCGATTCAGCGTTGAGGACGATTGCTCAATATTGGACAACACGCAACACTTGAGAGAAAATGCAATCACGCCGGAGGCTATACAGTCATGCCATATCATCCTCAGCCTGTGTGTGTGTGTGTGTGCTCGCGCGTGCGTGTGTGTGTTTCTCATGTTTATTGAATCAGTGTCTTGACTGGCGTACCCTTATTATAATTACTGATACGACATGTGCAATGGGAAATAAGGGCTAGTACAGTACTATTGTTAAGCTTGTGTCACAAGAGTATGATGTCATGTTTAGGCAAAGTCAATTGGTCACACCACATAATAACCAAAGCATTTCATTCACACACAATTACCATGTTTACATATATATGTTGTAATATCCTTTCATGTGGATGACACTTTCAGACACACTTGCATGTTAACAAACTACTTTTTTCAGATTTTTCTTTTTTTTCACGTTTCCTTGAAGTTCTGTCACATTGTGTTCATGACGTTTGTTGCTTAATTTGACTACAGATACATGCTTTGCAGTTTTCTCGTACTCTCTTTCTCCCTGCCTCGATTTCACTGTTTCTGCCTGCCTCTCTCTCTCTCTCTCTCTCTCTCTCTCTCTCTCTCTCTCTCTCTCTCTCTCTCTCTCTCTCTCTCTCTCTCTCTCTCTCTCTCTCTCTCTCTCCCCCCCACCATCTAAATGCCCATCTTCTGACCCTACATTCGGTGCATATCTTGGAGAGCCAGGGCATTCTGCCCAGCCGGCATGGGAGAAAGGCCGTAGTGCCTAATCACTGCCCTCCCAACCAACCCCTGCTGTCTCCTCCTCCTCCTCCTCCTCCACCTCCCCCTCCCTCCCTTCTCCTCCTCCACCTCCCCCTCCTCTGCGGTGGTTGAAACTGACTTTCCAGAGGGAAGGAGAGGCAGGCTGAGGTGATGAATCTGCAGTGCTGAGGCTTGACCCCGCTGCCCGGAGGACTTGGCCTGCTGCTGGGGTAGTCCGGGGCAAATGAGCGGGGTTTGGATTCAAACCATCGTGTGGTTTCACTTCTCTCTCTCTTTTTTGCCCAGAGTGATGTTACACATGGCGGCACGTTTGGACGACTTGCATCCAGCAGCTTTTGACATTAACAAATCCCCCGTGCATGTGCAGCTCGGGTGGCGTCGAGCCTCTCAGCGGAGCGGGTCGAGCAGCATCCGATGCGCCGTGGACATTTGATACTAATTGCTCGTGTTGACCCACTGAGGGGGCTGCGACTCGCCGCTTTAACTGCCCTCGCCGCGCATACCTGCAGAGCGTAGATCCCGCACATGCACACCTCACACGCTCGCGTATTAAAAAAAAAAGTGCTGACGGCTACAGTTAAGTTGCCAAAGCGTAGCGCGACGATCTTGCAAAATCACTCCTGTCTCACACACACACACACACACACACACACACACACACACACACACACACACACACACACACACACACACACACACACACACACACACACACACACACACACACACACACACACACACACACGCACACACGCTTTGTTCTGTTCACTTATTGCTAATAGCATGCCGGTAGATAAGTGCCCCGCACACGTCCAAGGCTGCTCCTGATCCCAATGAGACACAAGAGTCATGTTCAGTGTTGCAGGCACGCAGAGGACCACGACGGGCCCTCTGCTTTGAAAAACGTGCGGAAAATAGATAAGGTCTCCGTACAAAGCCGGAATGCATTTGTTGATTTGCGGGGATTTGTGAGAGCAGCAGCTGTCCCGACGGACACGGCAGAGCAAAACGGCATTGTGGGAACGATGGATGCCGTCTCTTTCTGTTTTTTGTTGTTTCTCTGAACACTTGCAGCCACGTACTGTATGTACGTCTTCATCCCCACCTGACTGGACCGTTTGTTTTCCTTTGCCGATGGAAGTGCAACCAGTGTCCGCTCTCTCTCTCTCTCCCCCCCAGTGGAGGTAATTCCTTTTTTAAAGCGCTCACACTGTGCCAGGGGTCAGAGGTGCACCCAAACACGGCATCTAAAGTTCCAACCCGGGCCTTTTATTCCTCTCTTCAGTCACAGCGGTCAATTCCTGACTCGGCACATTTGCTTCCACGTAACCCAGCTTATTATTGAAAGCGTCACGTAGCCATAACAAAACTTTGTTTTAACGATAGCGGGGGAGCTTCACCAGGAAGGTGTTGGATTGTGAAACGACGGACATGAAAGAGCAAGTGCTCGCGTGTTGTGACGTTCTCATGGAGCGTACGGGGCCGTGTGTGAGCGGGAGGCGGCAGTCTAAAGAGGTTTGTATTTTAAAGATTACGATATTTAGTGAATGGCAGAAAAAAAAAATCACGGAAAAAAAAGAGTGTATGCGACTGAATCTCTCGGCGTGGTAATTGATCACGCATTACGTCTAAAACCATTTCAATATCACACGTAGCTAAAATATCCCACGATATTTACTTTATTGTTCTCTCGATGTTCCACACATTTCCTATCGCACGGGGACACGCCTACAAAACACGCATCCCATTTAGAGATTGCCGAATGCAAGAGTATTCCGAAAAGTGGGTTTCGAGAAGGTTCAATGAAGCCCATTGTTCTCAGGTTATCTGAGTACAGATGTAACGTGCGAGAGTCGTCAATCATTTACACTACAAGGAGTCGTCCGCTTTCGATTCGAGTGAGTCGCTCCTCCTCTCTTCCTCTGCAGGTCGGGGTTCAGCGGCCGGCAGGAATGTGTGTGAGCATATGCCCTGCTGGGTGGCAGAGAGGGAGTGGGAGGCTCACTGGTTTTTTTATCGGATCAAAACACCCCTGTGTGTAATAACTGGCGTGCCTGATGCTTCTTCTGAGAGCCCTTATACGGCATCTCCATCACACACACACACACAAGCACGTACAGGCCATGCCACACGAATGACTCTCAGAGAGGGGGAGGGGGGGGGGGGTGGTAGCCTGTGTCAGAACAGAGTGGGGGGGTTACATAAGCGCCAGGTTGTTTTTCTTGCTTCGGTGCGTTTGTGTCAGCACTCCTCCAGCAGCACGCTGTAATATATGCCAATGTGTGTGTGAGGGTGCGTGGCCGCCTGGCAGCTGTGCAAACAGCGTCTGGGCGATCCGGGTTTCTCTCGACGCCGTCGGCCCCGTCGGTGAACCGGGGGGCCGAATCGACGCAAACCAAAAAGCCGCTTTCTGTCTGACGTGCGGCGCCGTATCGGCAGACTGAGGACGATACTGTTCGCCCCGGCCAGAACTCGACAGGTCAGCCGCCGCTCGCGTGTCATTGGCCGGTGACTCGGCGCCTCGAGGGCAGCCGATACCAGCTCTTTCCTCAATGGACCCTCCCTGTGTCGGTCAGACGTGTCAACAGACTGGGGCGAACGCACATGAAGTGGCTTTGTTTGCGTTCCAACAGTGGATTCCGGGTCAGTCATTCTTTCCCGCCTCGCTCGGCGATTCCAAAGCGTTTCCATTTCCCATCCATTCGGTCGGCGTTTGTTCGTCGCTCCTTCGTTCGCCCCCCCCCCCCCCCCCGTCATCTGCTGCGTTGCCCACGTAAACATACAAGCGTCGTGACGCGCCGGTCCTATCTCGACGCCTCCCCCGGTGACTACACGCCTTAATCTTTGCTTATAAAGCTGAGTCATAAAGCAAGGCGTGTTCGCGCCAGATACAGCCGTCTGCCAAATAGTAAGCATATGGTGTGTGAGAGAGAGAGGGGGTGGGGTGTTTGAGGGAGGGAGAAAGAGAGGCCTTCCAAGGTGTGGCTGATATGATGGTTAGCAAATAGTCTTTGTTATGCAAAAAAATAAATATGTAGAGAATCAAAAATGACTCGAGTTGCCCTCTCGGTCTTCGACAGCTTTTAATTTTACTCCCTTTCCCACGAGAAGCAGACAAGCAAAACAAAAAAAGGGGAATATGTTCCTTGGCTGGTGCAATAACGCATTAATAAGCTTTCTTTTCGACGATTCTTTTTCAATCTTTCACCCGCCCACTCGTACAATTCCTCGTCAAGTGTTCCTCCCCCGCCTTTCCCTTTTCTCCCCGTGCCTTTTCTGTCGGCCACATGGGTTTCTCGCACGCCACCTTGATGTGGTGTGCAGTGAGATCCTGTGGAGTCAACTTTTGTCCCCGCTTGTGTAGTCCCCGAGTCACGGCACCAGACGCCCGACTGTTGACTGAGGACTAACTGGCCCGATGATGCCGCCCCAAAATGGCTCCGTGACCTCCCACGTACCGCAACATCGTCAGCAGTGTTTTACAACTCTTTACCTCCTCTTATTTAGGTTTCACGGTTCCACGTTTGAGGAGCCGTGGAAACTGGGCCGGTTTAGAAGCGCGGCTGCTTTGGGAGTCAGTCCGGGGGTCCTGGCAGGCGGCGGGCTTCGCCTCACAGCGGATGCTCGCGGCTCTCCTCAACAAGGCCGTGTCGCTCATTTAGTCTGGCGTACGTTGCGGATATTTCCTTTCCCCCTCCGTTCTCTCTTTGTTTAGTCTGCGTCCGCTGCTCGCCACCTGTTTTTGGAGTCAGCGCGCTGCTTTTGTAATCAGGTGACTGAAAAACGGGGGGCACAGCCACAGGCTTGCATTTTTTTTGGTGTGTCAGCCCCACAGCGTCAGACTTCTATCGAGATGAGGACGGGCGTAGGTGAGACTCTGCGGTGCTCGCGATGAGCCTCGACTCCAGAGGCAGTCGGAAAAAGAAAGAATAAAAACTTCCACCGAGAGTCCCCACTGCCGCGGCTGCCAGAACACATGTGCCTCACATTGGACCGCCTCTGGAGTTTCGCCGAGAGAGTAAAAGCAGCTGGATTCCATTGCCTGCCCAGACTGACGTCTCTAGTATCTGCATGTTTTTAAATATGGAAATGAGTTCCCGAAGGCTGAACGAGAACTCGACTTTTGGCAATATTCGGCTTCGGAGATGCCGTCGCGATGATCTTCTGGCTGCTCGCGGGAGAGGATCCGGATCGTTTGCTGCCTGAAAACGGGCGTTGTGTTTGATGCGTAGTTACAGGGTAACCGTGACCAATTTTGAGTCACCGCGCAGGAATTTCACAAGATACGGTCACCGCTTTCATCATGACCAGTCACATTGCGGAAACGAGGCCGCACGATATCCCCTGAAGTCCAGTCATTCTTTGATGGAATGAGTCACGGTCTGTGTGTGTGTGTGTGTCTGAAATAGAAACAAAGAGAGGAAGATGGAGAAAGCAAGTTGATTGTGAGTTAAACATGTTTTGGAAATCACTTCCATCTCTTATTGCCAAACACATGACGTGTAACTTTCCAGTTATCGCGCTGTGGTTTCACATCTTTTTAAGCAGGCAAGTAAGCCAAAAGGTATCGTGCAAAAAATAACCATATCTTAAATAAGATAAAGGAAAAAGAGGTGTGGCCAGATGTTTCATGTTTTCCTAATAACCATGGCGTCAACACTGAGCTTGAAATAGAAATATATAATTCTTCATCCTGAGCTGAAACCGTTTTGCCACCGAGACCACAAGCCATTTTCGGTCGCATTACAGGAAAACAAGAAGGCTGTGAGAAGCACATTAGTGATTGTAAAACAGAGGTGGAATGTGAGGCACGCAACATGAAAACACTGCGGTCTGGGGGGAATTTATTTATCAAGTATCCATCTGTCGCCCATAGCTTGCCTTCAAACAAGCAACGGGCTCTTATATGTATAATTAGAGCCAGCCACTACAAGAGTTACATGTATACGTGTGGCACAGAAAGATTGGTGGAGTGGCAAACAGTTCCATCAATGTGTGTGTGTGTGTGTGGCTGTCTGAGTGAGTGTGTGGTGGTACGCCTGGACCACATGATACACACTTCCATTGTGGAATGTACCAGTCGGACAAGAAAAAGCACCGTGTTTCGTGGAAATAAAAAAACCCAAAATGCAACACGGAGAGTAAACTGTTTGTCAGACGCGTCGTGTGTTTGGTTCAACGGATAAACAAGTTCCTCCAGAGCAACCCGCTCTCCGTTTACAACGGGGACGGAGACGCGAGCCGGGGTGGAGCTCGGCTAGCGCCACCTGCACTCTCCAGTTCCCCTCCCTCACCCCGAGGCGTAATGCTGACGGATACATCAGTCGTGTTTTCAGAACGAACACTTAACATCGATGGATGCCGTTGAAAACTAGAACGTTGCGCGAGATCTTTCAGATCTCTGCTGTGTGCGTACGACTTTAGTGCAAGCTGGGTTTTAGCTGTCACCCCCCCCCTCCCCCAAAAAATGTATTAGTCTGCCTTTTTTTAAATTAATAGAGAACTTCGAGGGCGTGCAATCTGATGTGGGACGTGCATGACCGTTGCTCAACCTTTTTTAATACTTGATGCATCACATAATCGAAATAGAGAGAGAAAACAGGCCTTTTCACACGGTTTAAGATCACGGAGCAAAAATGGAGCCAAGTCTCTGCGTCTCGGTTCCCTTCGTTATTCTGGGGGGGGGGGGGGGGGGTGAAGTTCCATCAAGCTTTTAGCAAAAGTAAGTTCAGTGTCTGTTGCTCATGACGCGTTTCATTTCAAACTCCGAAGTAATGTCATAGCAGGCGCTGAGACTTTGGCAGAAACCGTAGAGTTAATGCACTTTCACATCATGGGCTAATACGATTTCAGAGATGGACGGAGTGGGATAAAGAAAGACGGCCAGGCAGCTACGGGGTATTAGTCTCACTTATCGTCTGCTTCGGTAGACGATATGTCTGTGGTGGTGGTGGTGATGATCCCGGACAACTCTAGTTTCACGGCCAAAGACGGATGACAGCAGTAGCCGCCTCGTCCCGTCCAGCTGCCGCACGCCGCCGCAGGCGTGCCCTTCAAGGGGGGCGGCCAGAAGCCGGTGGTGGAGGCCCGAGAATAAAACAAGTGTTTCGGCACCGTCGTCTGCGACGGCGGGGCGGTCCGCGTTTAGTGCCGAGGATATCTTCTAGGTTTTTCTGGTCTGGATTCTGTCACGGTGCTATTAGAGTGGACCCCAAAGGCACGACTCAGACAGGAGTAACAAAGATGACTGTCTTTGGTTGAAAACAGGCTGGGTCAAAACCGGGAGATCAGTCCAAGAAGCAAACAAGTCCAAAAAGGGGAGGGGCCGGGCAGAGAATCAGAGGTCAGGGCAGGCAGGTCAGGAATATACACTAATAACACTGGAGAACTTGGCACGAAAACACAAGACAATCTGGCCGAGGACAAGTGAGGGAACCTAAGTAGACAGGGACTAACGAGGGAATGGGCAACAGGTGAGATGGGCATGAAGACCAGGTGACGGTAATGAGGGACTAACGAGGGAGTGATCAGAGGCAGGTGAAGGGAGTTGGACTGACGAGATGGGAAGCAGGATCTGGAATGACATGATAGTTAGACAGGATGAAAACAACTAATAATAAAAAGGAAGGTGTGGAGCTAAACTGTTACAGATTCTTCACTTCGGTTTAAGCCCGGCCATTACATATACTTCTGCTCATTGCCATTGAGATGGAAATCTAAACGGCGGAGCGGCTGGCCCGAACAAGCGGCCCTCTCAAAGCCAGACAGCCGCCCCCTCCTCTCGTTCCACTGCGGCCCTCAGCCGCGACTTTATCACCCCGTTGCACTGAATGGGCCCCCTTCATGTCGGCCTGGGTTTATGACCCCGCGTTCTCAGACCAGGGGTCCAGATACGGCTCTCCATCAAAGGCCCTCTCAGATACCGCTGCCTCCACTGGTCTGCTGTGGATAGACTGGTCCGCCTTTTTAAAGAGGCGATTATAAGCCCTTGGCGACCAGCCAAGACCTTTTTTCTTTTCCCTGCCTACCTGTTTGCATGTAATTCAGGAAGGGTATGGCCCTCACCTGAACCCACAACTCGCCTCACTTCCACAGGAAGTGGCAACTTAGCCAACGGAAATGGACTCTCCCGCTGATAAATAAGCCCCCCCCCCCGTTCTTTCGGCTCCAGAAGGCCTTAAAAGAGGGAGACATGACTCACCACAGGCTTTGAAACTGATATCAATTAAATGATTTGACCCCTAAACCTGTCTCACTTCTCAAAAAGCCCGGCCTTGAACAGCCTTTTTAGATGTCATCCTCATTTTTTATTTATTCTCTCTTCCTCCCATCAAAACACTACCGGCCATTGGATGAACTCTGTAGGTCTATTTATAGCTCGATGGCACGATAGGAAGCATATTGTCCCCCATTTGTTGGGTCTGGTTGCCTGCTCCGCTTGTGTCATTGCATCACTCTGAGCGGAGGCAGCAGTCCGGGCTTTATGAATGAACCGAGTCTCCGCCAGAGGCTGGGAGATGGCACCGATCCCACTGTGATGTCACTCCGGGGACGAGCAGGGGAGAGAGAGAGAGGGAGCATTATGATACCTCCCATTCATTCTTTCCGTCTCTCCCCCCCCCCCTCCCCCCTTCCACTGTGCCCACCCCCGGTTCTCTTGTCCTGTGATGGGCTCGTATTACAGGCCGGTGACTCATCCCCCTCCTCCTCCTCCTCCCCACACACCTCCCTTCCCGTACTCGGTCATCCTTCACCCACCCGGGATCTTCCCCCTGCCCAGCCTCGTCTGATCCCGGCGCCGGAGACTTTTGGCCCCCCGGCCACAAAACGCTAAAAAAAAATCCCAATTTCACACGCACGCACTGGTGCACCGGCCCTAGAAGCTAATTTGGTTCATGTGTGTGTGTGTCAGTTTAACGGCTTAAAGGTGCCGACCAGAACCCCGGTATACGGCTTGGTCACATGAGCCGGGCTGTCAGGGAGAACTCTTCGGGGAGAATACGGTCGTCCCACTCAACAGCCCGTCCATTACTCGCATCGTGCCAAGGGGATTAGCTAATCAATACCTTTTACTGTACATCCAGACTCAACATCAGTCTCACTTCATCAAAACATTCTTATCATAGATGGACTTATTATTCCCTCTACATCATTAGTAGCAATTGGTGTCATTCCGTACTTTTTCACTCCAGGCGCTCTCTTTTTTTTTTTTTTTTAACTCGTGTTTCGTCGTTAGTGAAACGCCATAACGTCGCACGTGATTTACACCCACGCCCACATTTCTCGAGCTAAGTGGATGGAACTCGTTTTGCGGACAGAGCCGCACCGTCTAATGTGGAAAGTGATGACTTGTGGATGCTCTAACTCTCAGAGCGTACTGACCATTCTGTATCTAATGGGACTCGCAGGCATTGAAATCCTATCAGGACTTCATCATTTACTCGAGATCGCCGAGATCCGCGCCCGCCTCTCTCGCTAATGGACGCGCGCTGTGCATTAGCCCCGCCGCAGAGAACGTTCACGCGGATCACTCACCGCCGAGGCTGCTCTACTCTCGCTGCACTCTTCACTCTTCCTTTTCGGCCCCGCCGCGTCCTCCTCGGCGTCATGTTTTTTTTTTAGGATTTCGATTCACGAGAATACAAACGAGGCAACGCACGTATGCATAAAGAAAACATTTTTTGTTTTATGCGTGTTGTAAAGAAACGTCTGCAGTCACCAACAGCCTGAGAACAAAATCAAAAGACGTGTGTTTTGCTTGGCATTGCTGCGAGACATGAAACAGAAATCCCATTTTGAATTGGAGAAACGAGTCATTCCAATTTATGAACAAAAGAAAACGCACAAATTTCAGGTTACATTTTAATTTGCTCCAGAATCACGGTTCCCTTATTTCTCTCCTCAGAGTGCCTAATGGGAGCCCTCGTGCACGATGGTGTTGAGTGTCTTTTGATGGAGGATTTAGTGCTAAAGTGGGTTCAAGTCTGTGTGGCCTGCACAGGCTGGAGCCTGGGGTTGGGTTGATAAAAGGGATGGAGAGAGAGAGAGATAGAGGGGGAGAGGGAGGGGGGGAGGGGCGCGAGCGGTTCCAAAGTGCAGGCAAACTCCGCTCGATCCAGCTTAAATAAACCGCCACATTTGGCCCCGGCCTTCACATCAAAGGCAGACGGTCTGAGCCCCGGTCCCAGCTCAGCTTGCCGCCGTATGCAGCATTTACATTTTTGCGCTACCAAGAATACTTAAAAAACCACAAAAAACCCACGTGAGCTCAGCAGAGGCCCCCGCAACCCGGCCGTCACCAGCAACATGTACACGAGGACGGCTCGGCTCGCGCACGTCTTATTTACATTGCGGAAACTGCTTTATTTTGACACTAGCCCGACAATAGTTCAACTGGCGTCCTCAGATAAAGCCGTATTCTTTCAAGTTGGACGTAAACACAGGGTAGAAGAGGGGAGAACAAACAACTTTGTATTTGCTCAGCGGCAGAGTAGCGCACGGCGACATATCATCGCACGCCTGAGTGAAACACACGAACAAGCAAAGGGGGCTTTTCGGCCCGTCCTCCGTCTCCGGCTTCTTTCTTCATGGAGAGAGAGAATAGAGTAGGGGGGGGGGGGGAGAGAAAAACCGAGAGACTTAATTTTTACAAACAGCCAGACAGACCATTGGTCGCACGGGCAAAGGAGGGACAGCTGCGGCGCATTCCAGTCGAGGTCGAGACGTCGACCCAGTGTGCTGCCGGCGGATAGAAACCGCCAGCCGGCGGAGAGATGCCAGAACATCTGGGCTGGACGAATGGCGTCGCGGCGAGAGAGGAGTGACGCAACTCTCCCTCCTCGTCACGCCTCCAAAGCAAAAGACTTCTGGGATGTGTTCATTTTATTTTTTGCTTTTAATCGACACGCAGCGGAGACCGACCGGAGGGGTGAGCTCAAGAGAAAGACGTGGATTTTAAAAAATTAGAAAATGAAATCAAAGCCCAATTGAACCCCTTTTTTTCCTTCTTTTTTTTTTGCACCTTGACCCGCTGAAGCCCCAAAATGTGAAAGTTTTGCCTCAAGCACTTTCCCCCCCATCCCAAAGCCGATTGGACGAGATGGTGACACACGTCTGTCTTTGTCGTGTCAGTGTGGGCCCTCTGCAGATTGAATGAGGCATGTCAGCTAATGGGAACTCTAGAAGGGCCTTTTTATGTCTATTTACAAGTCATTTGTTGAGTCTTTGCCAGATTAGTTTTTCGCAGTCTATTCTAGTGTCCGTGGCCCCGGGGTCTTTCCCCTCGCTCCCCTGCTTTGCCCTCTCATCCCACACTTTCCTGCAGACTTTTCAATCTAATTAGATGAGTTTGAGTCATCAGGCACTGTTTAGAGCCATCAAAGGGAGCTCTGTTCCGCACTGGGTGCCCACTGGCTGGGAGCAGAGAACAGGAAGCCCAGTGTGTGACGGAGACCCCTCGAGACAGCCCCCCCCCCCCCCCGCAAACTCTCCTGGCCACCCGCCAGCAGTCGCGGTGACATCATCACCTCATCCCTTCGACCCGTGACCTCTCAGAGGGTTTGACCCCCCCCCCGTGCTCGGTCCCGTGACAGTAGGCCCACTGTGTAAGGGCAGCATGGTAGGAGGGCTAGCGGGGGGGTCGCGGTGTCAGCGATGGGCACCCAGCGCGGCGCTCCCACCCAGGACGTGCGGGCAGGAGAGCTGCTGGTGTTTTGCGAGTAAATGCGCGTGTTTTCTTTTTATCGCAGAGTGCCTCGTGACTCCAAACATCCAGCAGAAACTAGACGTTTGTAAAAAAAAAAAAAAGGAAAAAATAAGTGTTTGGAGACATTCTCTGATTTCCACGATTCCACGGCAGTCTTTTCTGAAACCTGCACGTGTGCAAACATGTTACTCTGTTTGTAAACAGTTGAGCTGCGACGGTGTGACAGGTCCTTTATAAATAGATTGGATCTGGTGCAGAGACGCCGTCTGTCTAGACGGGATGTAATTCTTTAGCCGTGTCGTTGATACGTGTGTGTGTGTGTGTGTGTGTTAATATCTAACCGAGACACATTAACAAGTCTCACTACGTCAGCTTTTCTCGGCATGACACATAATCCATCGGATGCGTCGTCAGTTGTCGATAATAATGATAGCATAGATCTGTTGTTCGCATATTTGTATGATTGCAAAAATAACCCAAATCAATTTCCTCTTTGGATTTGTGCTCGGCAGATCCGGAGTGTGGAGACGTGCCCCTGCTGACTCCGGGAAGTAAAGAGATGATGTCACAGGCCCTGAAGGCCACCTTCAGCGGCTTCACGAAGGAACAGCAGCGGCTGGGCATTCCCAAAGGTAACGGCGTCGGCTGCTCGTGTTCTCATTAGCCCCGCCCCCACACCCCCCGTTAACATTTTCAACCGGGAAGGTGAACACGCGAGCCCTCGAGAAACCTCTCTTCGGTCTCCGGGTGTGACTAAATCGGTGCACATTATGGCCTGCGTGGGTTCATTCAGTGGAGGCGTGTCTTAGTAGAGGCCTAAAAAACAAGGAGACACCCAGTTATTCTAGACATGGCCTGACGGTACAGACGTATGTTCGCCCAGACTGTCTGACTGCAGCATCCAGAGACAGACAGCAAAGTGATGAGTTGGCTCCTTTACTGGAAGCCGACCAGAGCCTCGCCACGCTGTTAGCAAAGAGCTCGACTCCCAGCGTCTGTCTGCCGGAAAGTAGTCCCACCGTATCTGAAAACTATGCATTCGGCTTGGTCATCAGCACTGCTGTGCACCCGTTTGCTTTTGAACGTACGCAATTTGTACAGGGTTCATACGGTCATGGAAAACCTATAAAGTCATGGAATTTTAAAATGGTTATTTCCAGAAATGTCCGTGAACAAAATCCAATCCCATACATTTTTGGAAAAGTCATGGAAATGTGTTATATTCACATTTTACGCTCTGATTTTGCAATAATGTATATGTTTTTAAAAGAAAGACGCACGAAATATAAGCAGGCATGGGCGCTCGTGCTCGCGCCGCACGTTCAGGGTGAAACAATAGTTTGATTAAAAGAATAAACTGATATAAATGTTTGTTCTTTATTATTTTGTATTCGTCGCTCATTCATTCGTGTCATTTAAGGTCAGACACTGTGTGCTTTGGAATTGTCATTGTTAGTTTAAATGCAAAATGTTTCTCACTTTTTCATGTACACACTTAAGATTTCGCAAAATGCTTGGTCATGGAAATTTGGTTTAAAGTCCTGGAAATCCACTGTTCAAAATGTGTACGAACCCCGATTTCAACAGAAGTTCAAACCGGTAGTAAAACGACCACCTATTGTAACCCCCCCGCCCCCCCTCCCCCTCACAGATCCCAGACAGTGGACGGAGAACCACGTGGCCGCGTGGCTAACGTGGACGGTGAACGAGTTCAGTCTTAAGAATGTCGACTTTGACAAGTTCTGCATCAACGGAGCCAGCCTGTGTGCGATGGGCAAGGAGCGTTTCCTGGACCTGGCGCCGGACTTCGTGGGCGACATCCTTTGGGAACATCTCGAAATGCTTCAGAAAGGTACGGCCACGTCCAGTGTGTGTGTGTGTGTGTGTGTGTGAGAAATCTCCCACCACACGCATTGATATCGCTGCTCGCGCCGATTTCGGACACACTGTTGGCATCGGCTATCGGGGAGACGCAATTTGGCTCGGGGCATTAATTTTTCAGAATGCTGGATGCAGTTACACGATGCATGAAAAATCAATGGCGAGGTCACTGACGCTCGTTCCCCATCTATTTTTCATGAAGAGGATGCAAAGCATTACCCCATCAATGGACTGACCTCCAACTTCCAGGAATCCCGTTATACCTCAGACTACTTTGTCAGTAAGTACTCATCGCACTCGTCGTCAAGCACCAGAGCGCTTCCGTGTGAATGGAAAATAAAAAAGGGGAGGGGTTTAGCGGAGTGGAAGAAAAGAGTTTGGGGATGAACATTTTGATCTCGCCAGAGGCATCAATCATCTCGCCCGTACAAGACTCATCCGATGCACTCGAGGGCTGTGTTTTGTTACGGACTATTCACACACACACACACTTACGCACGCACTAAGCGTTTGGCCCGCAGTTCCGCAGAATTATGACCGGGCGCCCCCTGCTCCGCGTCTCTGCTTCCCGTCCATACTCGTGTCCCTTTGTCTCTCCAGGCTACGGTGTTGAGCATGCTCAATGTGTCCCTCCTTCTGAATACTCAGAGCCCGGCTTCATCACCGAGTCCTACCAGACGCTCCATCCCATCAGCTCGGAGGAACTGCTGACGCTCAAGTACGAGAGCGAATACCCCGCCGCCATCCTCCGGGACACGCCCCTCAACCCGCTGCAAGGGGACTACTTCACCGTCAAGCAGGAGGTGGTGTCATCCGACAACATGTGCGTGGGACGCCTCAGCAGAGGTGAGGGACGAGATGCTTTAACGGGGTTTTTTTTTTTTTTAAGCCGAGCGTTTTCTGTGCTAATCGGCACTTTTTGCGAACGTTGCGATGAATGCGCGCGAGCGCTCGGAAATGTCGTTAAACTCGTCTCGCCGCGCGCGTGTTAGAAGAGAAGTAAAGCAGCTCGGTTTGCTTTGCGCTTCACGCAAAACCGGCCTCAAACACTCTCAACTGGGAGAGAAAAGAAGAAAGAAAAGAAGCGCGACACACGAACCAAAGCCACAACGTGTTCTCGTGCGAGTAACAAGTTCAAGTGGTGTAACCTTCGAGCGAGTTTTTTCTTCTTCTTTTTTTTCTCTTCTCGTTTCTGCCCGCCTCTATTCCTCGACTTCTAGGTAAGGAGATAGAGGTGTGATCCTCGGGGCCAGCAAGCGTGGGGTTTTCCCACGAGACCTTGTTTGTTTGCTTTGCTGAATGCGCAGCCTTTTTTTTTTTTTTTTTTAAATCTTACAGAGGCTTTACATCATTAGCCATAAAGCTCTGATTTTCTTCTCACAAATCCCCAGCTGTATAAATGAATAGCATGTGCCATATGCACACCATGCAATCCTCCTGCGTTGGCCTACAAGGTCTGAGCTCCGCTCCTCATGCATCACACTTAGCTTTCCCCCCCCCCCCAACGTGGGAAAGTATGTGATATCCACATGTGGCTTCAATTTGAGCAGTTGAAGATTTCGGCCTTAATGAATGGGGGGCTGCACTTGCGCTATCTGTCATTTCGATAATGACTCGTCATTGAACCTTATTTCTTTCTCGAGGCTAAAAATAGCAACGCCGATTGTCTTCCATTTGAAGTAAAAATCCATAAGGTGGTTGTAAAAAAAAAAGGGAAAATGGAGAAAGACGCCGCACCGCACGGAAAACAACGCGGCGCCGTCAGAGGGGGCGGGATCCACTGTTCCACAACAGTAAAGTTGTCACATCAATTAAGGATTCTGATGTGTGGAAGTATCACATTAAAAACAGCGACACAACTATTCATAGAAATGTCCGAGAAGAAAAGCAGGGGGAGGAGTCTTACAAATTCAGGCTTTATTCTAGTCATTTTTTGGTGTTTTTTCTCTCCATTAAATGTACATGCTTTCAACCTTCCGTAACCATTTTGATTCCCCCCCTCCCCTCCTTCCCGCCCTTCGCTCGTAGGTAAGCTCGGTGGCCAGGACTCCTTCGAGAGCATCGAGAGCTTCGAGAGCTGCGACCGGCTGACCCAGTCGTGGAGCAGCCAGTCCTCGTTCAGCAGCCTGCAGCGGGTACCGTCGTACGACAGCTTCGACTCGGAAGACTACCCCGCCGCCTTGCACGGCCACAAGCCCAAGGGCACGTTCAAAGACTACGTGAGGGAGCGCTCGGACCTCAGCAAGGACAAACCCGTCATCCCAGCGGCAGCGCTGGCAGGCTACACCGGTAAGACATGTCCACGGGTCAGAGTTTGCACACCAGATCATTTAATAAACACGGTCGCATCTCAAAAAGTGCCGCAGCTTTTTTTGACCGACTTTTACAGCGGCCATTTAGAAAAATATGTCACAGCACGGAAATCACAGAATACCAAATTTAATTAATCAACGCTCTGTTCCAGTAAGGGATGCAGGATCACAGGGTTGTGAAACTGCCACGCATAAATGGAACTATATTAATCATGTTTAGATCATCATCTTATTATTATTATTAAATACTGTGACTTTTACAGTAAAAGATAATATTGGTGTTCAGCATAATCTTTTTTTTCTCTTCTTTTTCTTTCTGTAATTTGGTTGAAGTATTTAAATACTATTTAACTGAGTATTCTCAAAATTTATAAAAAGAAATGTAGTTTTTGCCACCAGTTTGTGCTCTTCCCCCAGATGTGGAGGTGCTTTAATGCACCGCTATTAGACCCGAAGAAAAATGCAAAATGCACATGACAGGAAGCAAAACACCTGCTTGCTCGTTGCTTCTTCTTCTTCTTTCTTTTTCTTTTTTTCAACTCTCGCTCTCTCCGTCTCTCACTGTTTTGTTCCGTCTTCACTTCTCATCCACCTCCGTGTTATCGGCAGCCCGCATCTTAACCTATTTCTTCCAGGTCGTCGTAGCAACGCATGCGGAACATAGAAATAATGCCTGCGCAAAATGGCCCCAAAAAAAATAGCGGACGGAGAAAAAAGAAAATCTCTTCATCTCACGAGGCTTCTTCGTACGCGCTCAGAGGCGGCTGACGTATGTTCTCCGAGTAAAATAGGACGTGGAGATAACTGCGAGTTCTTCTAAAGCAAATGCACTTTCAGCAGCCGTCATGGTTTTTGGTCTAAAAAAAAAATCATTTTTAACAGTTCACTCCAAATCATGTGTTGCACAAGAACATACATATTAAACCGTAAACATTGGATTGGGCCATGTTTAAATTGTAGTCACAAGGCTGCAGGGTTGGAAAAAAAAGGGGGAAATCCATGAAAATATCCTTAATGCATTGATCAGATCACAACCGGCTGGTCCAAACGTTAATTTGTGATCTTTGCGGCTATGAGTTCAAAAGACGCTGACGGAACAATGAGTCATTCATTCATAATCGTGTTGGAAAGATGTCTTAATGTACATGTAATCAAATGATGAGGAGTAAGACACGCTCTGAAAGCCTCTCGAGTGACCGTTAAAGGATGCTCCATGACAAAAGTGGACAGCACCATAAATCTGAAAAAGAAAAATATTGAATAAGACGCATCAGCTGATGAACGAGAGATTCGCAAAGAGCTTCTAGATTTGTGTTAATTCGACGAGGAGCTGTGATGACATTCGCCTCGTGTGAAATGAGCATCGTTAATAATTTGTATCTTATCGAAACGTAAACCCGAGCATGAGGGAAATATCATTTTTTGATTTCATTTTTTTCAAACGCACTCCACCGCTCTGTGGCTCCATTTACCGCTCGGATCCCGACGTCCGACATGCATCAGGAGTTACGGCGGGATGGATGACTCCGAAGAGCTCGTGTGTGAAAGCCTGCCGAGTGTTCGCAGCCTAATGCATAGTAATGTACTCACTGAGGAGAATGTGCTTCCTGAGCTTTTACAAGATGGGGGGGGAGGGAGGAAGACGGAAAATATAGAAAATCACACTAAAATACTGAGAACTGTCGGAACCGCCTGCAGTCCGAGCTGTTCTTAGCAGCGGCGCATAAAGAATGTAGTCCTTCAAAGATGGAGGCTTTGTCCGAGTACACGTGTGTGTGTGTGTGTGTGTGTTTGGGCCCATACGCGTGGGTGGATGAAGAAATACAGGAAGAAAGAAGACGCTTGTGAGAGAGCGAGAAAAGAAACCTCAACCAAAATAGTGTAAGATTCCAATTTGCTGCTCGCTCTGCACCCTGCACCCGTCACGGGGGGGAGGGGGGGGGGGCGATAAGGCTGCAGCGAGATACGCGGCGCTCCAGTCGTCATCTCCGCCGGTTTCCTGCGACAAGTTGCCGCGGTGACATCACGCAGCCTCACACAAAGCACCAGAGGTGCGTCTATCTGCACGACAATAACCTCGTTAAAAAGACGACATCGTTGCCGATTCTCACATTTTTTAAACGTGAGAACCCTATACTTTTTTTTTTCTCCTTTTAATCATTATTTTACATTTACAAAAAAACATAATCCACACATTACTCCCTTTTTAGTTTGTGCTCAAGACTCATTCATCATACTTTCCGGGTCAGACACTTTACCCCACCACACCCCCACCCCTTTTTGCCACACTATGCTTTTTCAATGAGGCCCATTGTGCACGGAGACTTGTTAGATATTTTTGGAATTTTGTTCAGCTTTTTTTTTTGTTGGGGTCCAAAGGGGTCGCCTCCGTCAACGGGCGCTGTGTCCCCCTTATTACAGTAGCAGACTTTCTGGAATGCGAGTCGGCGCTTTTCCCGTCTCAAAGAGACCCAGTGTTGCACACGGCCACGTCGTTTCCCAAAGCCTCGGCGGCCGTCGTCACGCACCTTCTCCAAAAGAAGGCTCGCATGTTTGCAAATTGTTCAGCCCACACGTCTGTTTCCCTAAAAGCCTTTTGTTCGCGTCGTGTAAGGGCACAGTTGGGTTTTTTCCAGAGAGAGAGAGATAACTTTTTTTGCATAGCTTACATTTTGCGGAGGTGGTGCGCTGCAGGTGTGATTTCGACTTGCGAGCCTCAAATGTGTGTGTGTGTGTGTGTGTGGTGGGGGGGGGGGGGGTTGAGTGTGCTGAAAAACCACAAGATCAAAGTGTGCAGCCTCGTATCGAGTTCAGAGACACGCCATTTGTTTCTGTTATTTTTGTTCTGCTTTCCCTCCTCTTTTTTCTTCTTCTCCTCCACAATATCTAATCAGCTGTTGTCATGGCGCTGAAGTTCCCTTTGAACAAGTTACTAAGTTCCTTTTTTTTTTTACTCACGAATCCAACATTACAGACGACTTAGCGAGCGCTCTCTTTCTTCCACGCCGGAGTCTACGGGCAGCCCGCACTTATTTTTAAACGAGTGATTTCATCAGTGTGGAACTCCTCCAGACAGACTGTAGATTCACATGCTGCACGGGGCAACTGCCAGACAAGGGAATGCAGAATGAAAGGGACGGTTGTATTCCACAGGACATTTAGTTCCACTGCTGTCCTCCAGACTGACCCACATTAGAAGGATTACTTTGTCCCTCTTCAAGTGAATAATTGTATAAACCTGTCGAGACACCTTTTTCACTCTCCTCTCCTCCTCGCAGTGCATGAACAGAATATCGTCGTTTGATGTCTCACTCTTGTTAAACTCTTCCCAAACAACGTGTGTTCCGTGTCTCCTGGTGTGTAAACGGCTTGTTTTTTGAACGCACGCTTTTCTCTCCCTCCCCCATCTGCCCCGCAGGCAGCGGCCCCATCCAGCTGTGGCAGTTTCTCCTGGAGCTTCTGACCGACAAGTCGTGCCAGTCCTTCATCAGCTGGACAGGCGACGGCTGGGAGTTCAAGCTTTCTGACCCAGATGAGGTGAGAGGTCGCGACCCCGCCGGTCACCGGGACGCGCGCTGGGAGGTCCTAAGCAGTCGGCCAGATGAACAAGATGTCCGCGGCCTTTCCTATAAACCTTTTAGCGGGGGTTTATATGTCAATGATTACATTCTCAGAGATTACCATATACAAAAGTTTGCCTCCCGATTTGAATTCATTTGTTACACGTGTATTTTTTTAAACTTTTGGTTTATTTGATAAGGCACAGTGCAGTTTAATAAAAAAACATTTCTGTAAATGTGCCAAGAGGCTATTTTTCATCCGTAGCGATGAGAGGCAGATGTCACAAAACAAACCTAAAAACAGGGATACGATAACATACACAAGGTTTATACAATACAATATTGAGAAATGTAAATAAAACGGCAACCGTGTCGTCTTTTAACTCGTTCATGGTATTCTTTCTCTCGATGTTTTTAGGTTGCTCGGAGGTGGGGCAAGAGGAAAAACAAGCCCAAGATGAACTACGAGAAGCTGAGCCGCGGACTACGCTACTACTACGACAAGAACATCATCCACAAGACATCGGGGAAGCGCTACGTGTACCGCTTCGTCTGTGACTTAAAAAGCCTGCTGGGCTACACTCCCGAGGAGCTGCACGCCATGTTGGACGTAAAGCCCGATACGGACGAGTGAGAGCGGGGACCGAGGCGGGACGTGAAGACGAAGGTTTAGCAGACATGGACCGGGGCTCATGAAGTGGTCTTAACTATTTTGATAGTCGGTTAACCGTTTTTCTTGTGTGGTTTTTTTGGGCGGGGGGGGGGGGGGGGGGGGGACCAAAAACATGTTTTTAATGACTTAACTTCGGTCTTTGTCAATTTCAAGTTCCTGTCTCTCAGACGGTGTTTAGAAAAAAAGAGCGGAAAAAAAAACAGAGGGCACAAAGCCAGACGCCTGTATTCATACCCTGTTGCATTCGAGATGTCTGAGTGTGTGTGTGAGGGTGTGTGTGTGTGTGGTCATGTACCTGTATTATTTAGCAGCTCAAGGCAGACGGAGCACTATCGGGTGGAGTTCAGCCTCCGTTGGCCTCAGTAGCACAGCGGGGAGACGGGAGGAGACAGAAACCCCCAGAGAGCCGAGACAGAAAATAATAGATTAATTTAATTGTCGGGGAGGAAGAGCTGGCGGAAGGTTACCGCGAAGAGAGAGAGAGAGAGAAAAGAAAGAAGGGTTGCCTAGAATTTTTTTTAAACCAAACTAAGGAAGGTATAATGACCTGTATACATAAACGCTCAGTGACTCTCATTGGCAGAAGAGAATATTCAGCTTGGACCAAAAAGTGTTGTTTTTAATTTGTTTGTTTGAGGAGCGCCAGTATTATATAAGTGATGTTGAGAACACCCAATGTAAACCACCGGGCTCAGATCGGGGGGGAAAAGAGTATTTTTCTTGCGTCGTCAATGGCGACCCAAAATTTGTTGCCGAGTGTCATCCGTTGGGTTCTCCGGGGGCCTTTGAACTGAAATGCGCCGATTCGTGATCAGGGGACACAACCGGGCCCCTGTGCTTCGGAGGGTTTGAGGGCCTGGGGAGATGACTCATACGGAGAGCTTTCGATAGACAGACAACTGAAAGTAGCCGTTGCTTTTGAAACCGACGCGTTCCAACTTCTTTTGAATTTTTTTTATTTTTTATACTTGCGTGTTTGCCACCTTTTGTTCGAGACACATATTGTGAAACTTGTGCATTTTTTGGGGGGTTTGTTTTTTGGCATATACCACCAGTATTAGAAAACTGTAGAGCATCCACGTGGTGGGATTCAGGAGTCTTCGGTAAGAAGAGTTTAACGTGCAGATCAGACGCACCATTTGTCGGTTCACTGTCCGCGTTGCTTTAGACGTGTTTGAATACTCCCCTCCGTACAACGACAGCCACAAGTGAAATAGTCGAGGGAGTGATTTAACAAAAAAAATCCTAAGAATGTCAGATGTCAGAATGAGTTTCTCTTCTTTTCTTTTTCTTACGCAGTACATTTTGGTCATGGGCACGCAGCTGCAGTATGCGAGTGTGGAGGTACAGTGTAGGAAAAAAAAGGGACAGGCAATAGATTCTAATAAAGAAAAAAAAGAAAAGGTTGATGAGAGAGAACAGGGAGGTTTCGTGAGACGGTTGAAGGCGACTGAAAGGAACCCGTGGACACTGCAGGTGATATGAGATGATGGAGAAAGACAGAAGTGAGGCGGGTTGGCGCTGCTTGGTGAAACCCAGTGCAAATCGAGGCATTTAGGACTAGTGGCAGACATTTGTATTACACTTATTTTCTTTTTTTCTCGCCTATGAGCCCAAACAATATTCTGTTCATAGCGAGTGACTCGTGTACGATTCCGCCCGTACCTGTGCAGCTGCACCGGTTGTTGCATTTCACCAAATTGACAGCGGTTTCCTTTCTTTCCCCCTCCGACGGTGGGAAACGGTGGCTGCACACTGGCCTTCTGGTAAATGCCAAAGTGGGAATATCGTTTTTTTAAGAATACAATGTTATTGTTTACAGTGGCTGAATGTTACCCATACGGTTGAAAATAACTTTTTTTATTTTTTTTATGTCTATTTGTACAGATTGTATTTCATAATGCTTTATGGAGAGACTCAGTGTACACAAATAAGCAACAGACAAAGCAGGAATAATAACCAAAACCCTCGTGAGGTCTTCGTATCGACCACAGACGGGGGGGATCCGGATTTTCTCACACTTTTTGGAAAGTGTTGATTTGATCTTTTTTGTTATTTTTTTTGGAAAGCACACATGGGACAAAGAGAAATGCCTTGGCTGATCCCGGGGTCCTCCACAGCAGAGATGCTGAATGTGTCCATTGTGTTTGATTGGTGACAGACTTCCTCAAGCACCGACTCTCAAACCCTCGGCCACGTTCGTCATCCGACGCAACCAATTAGACAAATGAATTAGTGAGAAGCTGCACAGTACTTTCATTCCTCTCTGCATGTCAAGGTTCCAAAACACTGTTATCTTCTGTTATGTTCACGTTATTTTTCTGTCTGTCAGAGAACTTGTAATGGTTGTCAATGTCAAAATGGTTGTCAATGTCAAAAGTTATACCCCCCCCCACACACACACACACGGTCATAATATCTGTATGTCTGGTGTCCCAAGATTAATGTGCTAAAAGACAATGTTCTGTTATTGAAAATGTAGGTATTTTAAAATGTTATTTTGTCAGGAAAATATTCTATTGTTCAATGTCACAGATTACAATCTACTGCAGGTCTTATGTATTAATGAACTTTAGTCAGGCAGGTGTGTATCCACACACACACACACACCAGTATAGTTTGTTGCATATGCATATCTCAGAATGGATTCAGAAGGAAAACATGTTTTTTGTTTTGGATATGTTTTTTTCTTTTTGTATATTTTATAGTGTCCCTGTATTTTTGTTATGAGATAATTTTTATTGTATTTAGTTCACAAACATTTGAATATTTTTCAATAATTTATATTTTATAAAAAGACAAGAGATGCAGACAGCTGGTGCTTTCATGGGAATATAAAGGTAGCGCAGGACAAAATAATGTAGCGGTTTGTTTTTGTTTTGTATTCTTCTTTTTATATAGAAAATAGACCTGTCTGCTCGAGAAAAAAGGCTGATGCTGGCCCATCAATGATTTCTGCTGGAAAGGTTTTATAAACTGTAGCTTCTATTTCTAAAATGTACTTAATGTACTTCAAAATGTTATAAAATATATGTGAACAAAGATTCCATCCTGTGTGGTGTTACTGTTGTGCATCATAAATACAACTTATTACATAGTACTACTATTCTGTTATTTAATTAAACTATCTTTGCTATATTCTTTTTTTATTGTGGTGAATTTCACACTTTTTTTGACATTGTGCTATTGTATAATTCTGCAGTATATGGTCTTATCTAAGACTTGATGTTGATAGTGTGAAACGGATACAAGAAATTATGATTTGAACTTAATAGAAAAAGATGAATACATACAGTATATACACACACACGTATATTTAGTAATATATTGATGAATGGTTGATTCTGCACTAATCCATAACTCGAAGTGGCAAAAATGAGTCAGACAAATCTGTCTATTATTTAAGCCACCACACTGGTGCTTCAAAAGTGTCACGGGATGATTAGTATGAACACAATAACACGACTCGGGAGACAGAACTGCAAATAATGATCTTTACTCAGAATCATCAGTAACAGAACACTAAGAAATATATAGACACAATATGGACCGCTCCAGGGCTTGGTCGGGAAAAGTCAAAACAATCAGGCAGAGGACAAGTGCAAGTGAGGGGACCTAAGTAGTGAGGGACTAACGAGGGAATGGGCAACAGGTGAGACGGACATGAGGACCAGGTGAAGGGAATGAGGGACTAACGAGGTGGGAGGGATTAGAGGCAGGAGAGAGAACGGGTGAAGGGAGTTGGACTGACGAGGTGGGAAGCAGGATCTGGAATAACGTGATAGTTAGTGAAACATGCAAACAGGATGAAAAGAACTCAGAAAAGGAACATTCAGAGCTAAACTATTACAAAAAGGGGGCAAAGTTATTTTTGAAATCCATGCGGGCCACGCAGTGTCACACTTAACGAGTGTGTCCCGTGTGCACTGTTGAGGCGACGTCAAAAAACAGAACCGGCACACGGGCCCATTCATGTGCTCGTGACCCGGGGCTCATTTAAATGCCACAGTAGATAGAAAACATACAGGCCTTTGAATGAAACATCTACAGATGTGTATAGAGGCCCATCTCTATCACTCCAGTGTTCTAATGGTACATTGTGTTTGCTAATCGCCTTAGAAAACTAATGGAGGGTTGGAAAACCCCTGGTACAATTATGTTAGCACAGCTGAAAACAGTTGTGCTGGTGAGAGAAACTATAAAACTGGCCTTCCTTTTGAGCTAGAAGTTTAAAGAACAAAATTTATAATTTAAATTATTATTTCTAACCTTGGCTTGACTATTTTCTATTCATTTGATAATTAAAAGTGTGAGGATTCATGAAGAACACAATTGTCTGGGTGAGCCCAAACTTCTGAACGGTAGTGTATTTGTTTTTTCAGTTTTTAATGAAAGCATAATGCAATAGAAAAATATTCTAAATGTGTCAATAACACGTTTTACAATGTACATCGCGGCGTGAGAAAGACAACGCGCCGGTGAAATAAGGCACACACAATGGATATATCACATACGACACGATTTACTGTACATACATGACAGATTTAACATGTTTCTCACGGGAACCCCCCAAAAGCAAACACGATAGGCCCTCTGTTATGATCAGAGACATATTCTCCCGTTGGTGGCGTTCTCGGCGTTGAGGGCAGGCCGAGGTCACACAGGTGGTTCTTCTCCTGTTCCACCTCCCCTTGGCTCTGGCTGGCCTCCTGATCCAGACCAGACGGGATCGCGAGGCAGGTTTTCTTTTTTTTTTAAACACTTGCCGAGGCGAACGCACGTCCAAACAGACCTGGACCAAAATCAAAAACCATTATAATACCATTCATACCTGCTTATTGCAACAACAAAAAACCAGACACAAAGCTGGCTCGCTCATGCAGCCACACTTGCCCCCCACTCGCCCTCCCCCCATCGCCTGCACTGATTTAAAGAGCTGTTTAAAAGTGAAAGACAGCAGAGAGAGAGAGAGAAGAGGAAGTCTGCTCGGAGAGTGAGAACTGTCACACCTGGCGGTAGCAAAAAAAGAAAGATGTCGGGAGGATTTGTGAAAAAAATAAAAGTCGTAGAGGCAGCGCTTCACAGCTCTCTCGACACTGGAATGCGGGGCCCGTTTTGTCAGATTTTTTTTCAAACCTAAATATTTATCTAAAGCGTCTTACCGAGCTGCATCTGTCTCCTGCACGGAGTCTGAACATGAGTGAGGGAGACAGCGGGAGATTAAATGATGCACCGGTGTAGCCGCGAGCTACGGAAATACGAGCCGCGTTGCAATAAAATCCGGAACCTCGGCTGTGAATTCATCAGGTGGAATCCAAAAGGTCCCCGGAACTGGCCCCCTGAGTCCGGAAACAAGACTTTAGAATGTAAGGACGTGTGTTTGAAACACGCTTTGGTGTCTTCACTGATGATGTCTGTCGGGTTCTCCGTAATCTAAACCGACAACACACACAGACAAATAATGGTTCTTTAAAAGGATTTGTGGTTTTACGAAGAACCATCACTTACTGAAGAACCATTTTGGAAATAGTGCACCATTTTTGTAAGGTTCTTTGAGATACCTTTACAGGTTCTGTGAAGAACAAGCTAAGGAAATGGTTCTTCAAAGAATCCTGGTTTGAAAGGTTCTTTGAGATACCTTTACAGGTTCTTTGAAGAACAATCTAAGGAAATGGTTCTTCAAAGAATCCTGGTTTGAAAGGTTCTTTGTGGAACCAGACATGATGCCTTGAAGAACCATTTTTTAAGGTTCTTTGATATACCTTTATAGGTTCTTTGAAGAACTATTTAAGGAAATGGTTCTTTAAAGAATCCTGGTTTGAAAGGTTCTTTGTGGAACCAGACATGATGCCTTGAAGAACCATTTTTTAAAGATTCTTTGAAGAACTATGTAAGGAAATGGTTCTTTAAAGAATCCTGGTTTGAAAGGTTCTTTGTGGAACCAGACATGATGCCTTGAAGAACCATTTTTAAAGGTTCTTTGAGACACCTTTATAGGTTCTTTGAAGAACTATCTAAGGAAATGGTTCTTTAAAGAACCCTGGTTTGAAAGGTTATTTGTGGAACCAGAACTACTTTTGTAAAGGTTCTTTGAGACACCTTTATAGTCTTTGTGGAACCAGGAATGGTTCTTCTATGGCATCACTCTGAAGAACAATTTTCGGCTCCAGATGGCACCTTCATTTTTCTGGGTGCAGCTTTCAAATCAATAAAGTTGGTTATCGCTTATGGTTTCATTCAAGGAGAGATGTCCGCTGTACTAGAAGGGCACATGGAACCCAAGAGCATCACGGGATTACCTAAATTAGCACTTTTTAGATCCTCGTCGATCAAATAGCTCGATGCTATTTATGGGGCGAAGTGACAGAAGGGAATGAGTTCAGAGTTAGTTAGTATCAGAGTACAAAATACGGGGCGGAGGGGAATGGATGATTGACAGCTGCAGCGGAGCAAGCTGCGTGGATGATTGAAGATCGGGGGGGCGAAGCACCAGTCATTGGATTTTATTCTTTCCCATGAATCAGTAACGCTGCTCTCAAGGCGACAGCAGCGTGTGACGGCCATTTAAATATCCCCAGCTCGGGAGCAGAACCGTCAGATGTGGCGCCGTCGCTCCAAGACGTGCAACCGCCGCGAGTCAGTCTGACTTAGCATTGAAATAAAAATCACACAAATGAAATATTAAAGGACCAAATCAAATTGAAAACATGGGGCAGCTGGTAGCACACGAGTTGCGAGCCATATAGTTTGTAATAGATCTACTGAATCTCATCCAATCTGAATGCATTGTGAATATCAGCGGAATAAAATCGGACAGAGATTTTGTGGTCACACATTGTATAGACTGTGTGATGATGTGCTCCCTATTGTCAGATTGTTGTCTCCATCAATGTCACCAACAGTAAAGATGCTGCATCAAACATTTCCTTTGGAGCCAGAGGACGATCCGCCTCAAGAGTCGTTTTAAGAGTCTAAATTCTTTGCACTTCAAGTGGACCCTCTGCTATGATTAGGATGACACGGAACTATATCCGTCCTCGCCGTCCTAAATTACAACCCCTCTTTGGAGAAAGAGAATCCCGGTGACGCACAAGGGACCCGCTCGGTTGTTCCATTACGCAGAAGAAGCGGTGAAATATGACCGCTGTTGTCCCCCGAGAGCCCCGACCGGCCATTTTAAGACCCCGTTGCCTGGGGACGTATTCATGTCTCATTGTACCTCATGGGTGTGTGTGTGGGGGGGGGGGGGGGGACTCGGTCTGGTTGTGTCCAGGGATTAACGTCAACAAATAAGATTAGCTGTGTCCTCTTAAATATGACCCTTCTCATAATGTTAGAGAGAGAGTGATAGCAGAGAGTTAAGAGATTAATAAATAAAGATTTTAATCTATTGCCATAACTGTACTGAGACACTAGCGAAACGGACTCGTTTGAAAATGTCACGTAACAATATTTCTGAGCTCTCTTTGTCAACAAAAAAGAAACATGGACCCAAAATACATGTCTCGCGAAAGAAAAACGGCGTACATTCTTCTAAAAATATATATTTTGCATGACAGCGTTGACACGCAAACCCCAATTCAATCTCTCCCGCCACGCCCCCCGATTATCTAGAGTCTGGTATTTACCTTTTGTCGCATGCTGTGGATATAAACTATGGGCGCAAATGCGTTGGGTTTTGTTCTTCATACAGACTCTGAACAGTATCAGACGTCATGGCTTCAAGTGGATTTATTGCATTCACGATGCTGTAATTGTTGTCAGGTTGTCTCGGTTACTGACGTGTTCCTCGCGAGCCCAGTGGAGTGTTTACTTGTCGCTCGCTCACTTGTGTGTTGCCGTCATCCTTTTTGTTATTGACTCTCGCCTTTCTGTTCATTTCACCCGCCTGCCTGGCGTTTTGCTCCATCTTTTGAACTGAAAGCGTAAACAAACGTTGAGTTTGCTCTCGAACATCAGTGGACAAACGCTATTTCATTCTCATCTGTTTACATATATAGATATATAAACGTTTTTAAAATGTGTAGCCAGTGCATCTTAGTCAATTGAGCTGATATTTATATATACTTAAATATAGCTATATATATATAAATATATACTTAAATATAGCTATATACAAATATATACTTAAATATAGCTATCTACAAATATATACTTAAATATAGCTATACATATATACTCAAACATATCTATGTATGTACAGTATAAACATATATATATACTTAAATATAGCTATGTATATATATACTTAAATATAGTTATATATAGACTTAAATATAGCTATATATATATAATGGTTTTAAAAATGAGTGTAGCCAGTCCATCTTTGTCACTTGAGCTGATATTTAAGTGTGTGTATATATATATATATACTTAAATATCAGCTCAAGTGACTAAGATACACCTGCTACTCATTTAAAAACTTTTTGCCTCAGATTAGGAAACCACATTCATTCCTGAAACAAATTAAACACAACGGAAGCTATTTGACAAGCCAATAACGCTTGCAGATAAAACGACACCTCTCTAAGCGAGGGCACCTATACGTTCACACGCTGCGGACCTCCCCTGATCCTCGCCTCCTCTCATTCCCCGCATCGTTGTGTCTCGAGATGTGTTGAACCTCACGTCTTGGCAGGTGTGGTGACTGTATTATCCGGGCTTATGAAGGGCAGATCCAGGCCATCCTCTGCTTTGGCTGGCTAATTTGCATTTTTATTGCTGTTGTCGCATCCTCAGTTAATACACCATTGACTCCCGGAGCCACCCTTGGACCTGACGGCATCACCCTGCTATCCCAGCTGAAATGAGAGTGCCCGCCGGCCCCCGGATCGTCATTGGCTGGAGCTCGGGTACCGGTCGACCTGGCATTCTGGGACGGAAATGGAGTGTCCTCTCATGTTAATGTGGACTTTCCATTAGGAAAGATGATTGATTTGTGCCGTGAATAGGCAATAGACTGGGCACAATGAAGGAGTGAGATGGGGCTTTGTGTGCAGGTGAGCCCCGCGTGTGAACCAGAGTGTGACTGAATCAGGGTGCTGATGATGGCGGGGGTGGGGAGAGGTGAGAAGAGAAGAGGGGGGGGGGGGTGGAGATGAAGTGAGAGGAGACACTGAAAAGGAAGGCTGAATACGACGGGGAGGGCATAGGTCAAGGGGGGGGGGGGTGAAGGAGCGGAGGGCTTCTTCGAGGTGCAGAGGTGGTGGGAGGCGACAAAGGTGCGGAGGCTCTCAAACTGCATTCATTTCACCGTCTCCGAAAAAAACAGTTGAAAGATGACAGCCCGGGGCGAGAGGCCTTGAAGTCAACTCTCCTTTTTTCTAACAAAATATTGTATTTTTGTGGGGTGGGGGTTTAAACATTTTTTTTTTTAAGGGCATACAATTCGTATTCACTCGAACGCCGATTCATTTGAAATGTAAAGTTTCACACGTACACGTGGGTCATGCAGAGGCAGTTTAGAAGTGTTTGTTCAAGCGCTGAGAGAGAGAGAAAAAAAGCGAGTGCAGCTGGACTTCAACAGGTTTTGGTCACCGTCCAGTTGAACGAGCAAATGTTTTCGCTTTTTCCTTCACTGCGAGTTCGACTGGGATTCAGCAACTTTCCCAGGACATCTGCTCTCCGACGCCCACGTTTTGAAAACTCCATCCAATGGGAGTCCTTCTTTCAACCCCGAGACCGGCGGATTGGCTGCCCAGAAAGAGAAGGCTGAGCCCTGAGAATTTTTTTTCCGAAACATTTTCTCCTCCGTCCAACATCTGCTTCCAATCACCCGTTAGTGAAAAGACCGCTTCTCTTTCTCCCTGCTGTCTGGGTTATACACACACACACAACAAGCAACGTTTCTCCTCTTCTTCCTATATCTTTCTTGCTTAAACTCTCAGACAGTTTTACATTCTAAGCAACATTCCACATGTAGTGTGCACATTATCCTTACATGTTATACAGGTTTAACTACAAAATAATATTAGATACAAATCAATTCACGAATCAGATTTAAATAACTGAGCAAAATACGGCATGAATTGGTAAAAAGACATTTTGTTTTGTCCCACGCACACACACATTCAAGACCCTCACGACTACGGCCCGCAGTACTTCATCCCTCACTTTGTCATGAGAAAGAAAAGAAAAAAAGCACGAAAGGTCAACTTCCTTGACCACGAGGGTCACTTTATGCTTTTCTTTCTTCCTCGTACTTTCTTTCATTCACAGCTCTCCCCTCCTGTGTGGTCACGTTGCTGTTGCCCCCCCCCCCCTCCCATTGCGTGACTTTCGACTGCAGCGAGTCAACAAACTGCAGAAAAGCCATGCTTATTATAGCAGGTACTTTCCACAGAAATATATTCAGAAATAAGCACCACGGTGATGATTCACTGTAGCCAGAGAGAGAAACACACACACAATGTAAGCAGCCCCCCCCCCCCCCCCCACACACACACACAGCTCGCTATCCTCAGTAAGGCTGACTGTTGTTTCTGCCAGTAAACTGCTTAATAGGCTCTGGCCCTCGTGGCTAAACAATCATGGGAGAAATAACTCGGAGGTCATGAGGTAGGTCAAGTGAAATGTAGACGTTATTACTCACAGTTGTGTAGAGGGTAACCCTCGACAAATCTAAACATCGCGAGAGCAATAAAGGGTTTACTTATGAGGACTGGCGACATTAGAATATCAGGCTAAACACTGAGCTTCCAGGATATTTTAATACAGATGTGTACACCGTGAACCTGGTGCCAATGATAACTGTGGCCTCCAGAGTAGATAAAGATATGACCAGCGGCTTCCTGATTTTGAGCTTCCTCCCCATTGACCTTTGACCCTTAACACCATTTGTTTCGTGCTCCTGCTCCTGCTGGGCAAGGCCTGATTTACAGTGCGGTGGCGCTGACTCGTCTTCAAGGGTAATCCTGGGTCAGTCCAAGCCAATAAATCTGCAGCGTGCCACTGCAGCAGAGGGTTCACCCCAACGTTTGAATGCAGCTAAAACGCTTTTTGACATTGTTCTTTCTTCCATTATTTGTGTTGGTTTGTCTGTTTGACTTCACCTGCCATCAGCTTAACTTCAAGAAATGCTTTGATGTCATCATTTTATATGACTGTTATATATATCGTCCATACCGATTCTATCTGCAGCAGGTTACAGTGCTGTGGGGATAGATATCTGAGCATATGCTGTTGATGTGAACCAGACATGTGTGTTAAAGAGCGCTGGTCAAAATGCACATTTAAAAAAATGAACCAAATAATAAATAAAATGATGTGGAGAATCAACAACTTTCTGTGAATGCCAATTACAGCTAATAACGTGAGTGTGGAGGAAAGATGTCACGTCGCTGCCAACAGCGTGCTCTATAGAGCATATAATCACACCGATTACACATCATCTTTTCACCTTTATATCTTAGTCAGCCTCTCTCCAGCCCTGCGTTAAAATAGTGTAATGAAATAGCGTAATTACCTGAGCACTTACCAGGTGGTTTGAAAGTGAATACAAAAAGGTTGAAGGGGTCGTTGATGGAGGAAGAATGAATGAAAACGATTATATAATGAAAAAGATTCCGGTCATGAGCGAAGGGAAAGTTCAAAGCCGAGTTCATGCGTAAACAAAGCACGGCGTTCAAGGAAAGACGTATTTTTCCGCAGGTTTTATTTTGGCTATGCGCTTCTTTGGTTTGTGCCAATGACACATTTAAACTTCTGTATTGCACATACCAAGATATTGTGTTATTACCTTTTTTTGCACCATAAAAACATTTTGCAACACAATTTCGCATCAGCATATATATTTTGGTATATGTTGGTGCTCACTGGGTCCTGCCTCTCTGTTCCACTGGCTCCTTCTGGCACAGCGTACCGGGCCCAGCACAGCCAGCACAAAAAAACAGTCAGCGCAAATGTGTTTGAGTGAGATGTATCCAAGGGAGGGAGGAGGCTGTGAAGAAGCCAAATCTCAGCACCTGCTGTCCCACTGTGGGGCGGTGAGTCATGAGAACTGGCCGACGATGGGCCTCGTAACGTGTTTCACGCTTTGTTTTGGCAGCGCCTGGCCTGAGTAATATAGCCCCGCACAGAGGAGCTGAGACCAAGATCTTAACAAGGCCAACGCGAAAGAAAATGTTGGGAATAATGGAATAGTAGTTTTGTCTGTCTGCCACTGTGTCCACATGCAGACAGTTCTGCCCGGCAACACGCCTCTGACTCCGCCTTCTTTGATTTGTTCCCCTTCCAATCACCTTCCTGCTCATGTCTCCACCTGCACTTCATTTTCTCGTCAGTTTATCTATTTTTTAAAGTGCTGGTTTATTAACCCGATCTCAAGGCACGACATTACGTCATAAAAAAATTAATATATATTTCTAAGCTACGCGGTTAGCGTGAAAAAGTTAAGTTCAGGCAACTAAACCACCTAGTAAGCTTTAAAAAAACATAATCGGTTTGCCAAATATTTACGTTAGCTCGGTAAAATATATTTATCAAAGTAACATACGTATGGTAAAAAAAAGGTTTTAACATAACTTAAAAAATATCTGAAAAAAATACTTGGTCGGAAACAATTCTAAAGGTGATATTGATTGTTTGATCCACATAAACTTCATGGGCGGTCTTTCTCGCCTTTTATACTACATGACTTATAGAGAGTATCATAATTACTCTGATATGTTGTCATTTGTACACCGTGTAGTCTGTACTGACTAAAATGCCACACAAAAAGAAAGAACATGCGTTCGTATTGCACGCTAAATAGAATTTACATTTGTTATGCCATTTAAACTCCATTTGGTGAGAGTGGGCTGGGTTTTCAGTATGTTTTTGTCGGAGCCTAGATTTTGTTATAATATGTTCGATAACTGCTTTCCTGCGCCAAAAACCTTTAATTACAATTACTTCTACAGGTTCCCGTTGTCTGTAATTTCCTCCAATTGTGTTAAAATTTGTCGTTTCATGACAAGTTTGGATCATAGTCAAAATCCCTCGTCCGTTGAGCGCTTTCGTAAAAAATTACAAAAAGACGAGCGAGTGACTTAATATCTCGTCCCCATGAGGAATTTAGGCACAGCCCCTTCTCCACAGACCACAGTGAGTGAAGTAAGCTGTTTCGACCTTTGGCACTTCAGAGGTTAAAGTTTTGTGGGAAAGGACAGAAACACCCGGGGTTTGTGTGAAGGCATATGTATACAACATGAATGAACTATTTCTGTTGCAATAACACAGTGAGCACATTTTCTTGAGCTGTGAGCTACAGCAGAGGAGGGGAAGAGAGAGAAGTGAGAAGGGCAGCTCCCCCGTCACTCAGGGAGGAGCGAACGATGACCGAAAACCTCCACTTCAAACTATTTAAAATTCAATGTTTTCTAGTTGCTACAAAAGCACTTTAAATATTTCAAGCTTCTTTTTTTTTAAGCCGAGTGGCTCAGTCGATCACTTTGGTCCGCGCATAATTAATTAATAATAGCCCATGGGATCAAGATAAGACTTTATTTCAAATCGCTGTGCAGCAGCTGCAAAACAAAGAGAGAAGGGTGGACGTATTAAAGTCTAAGATGCAAGTTTTTGTCTATTTTTTGGGAGATTTTCCTGATCCGATGTGAGGTCAAAGGTCAGAGGATGTCGTATGTGTTCAGATTGTCAAGCCAGATTGTAGGCAAATTCATAATTTGTGATATTAGGCTAAACATAAACTACATTGAATTGAAAGTGGAAGAAAGGTGCACATTTAAAATGCATAAAATGCCAAAATCACACAACAATTTTTCAAATTTATAAAAATATATTTTAATGTATTTTAAATGTTATATATATATATATATAATATTCTCCCTTGTATGTTTATGTTTCATTTTGGTGAGCATGCTTCACAATGAACCTCAGTATGTAAGCGTTGTGACTGTAAGCATGTAGAGTCTATTTAATCTTTTCAGATCCTTGTTAATCCGGACAGAAACATTTTCTTTTCCCAAGCTGATAACGTCTCTGATAAAGTATTTGTATCATGTCAAATCAGTCAGATGGTTCCAGTTTGATGATTTGCTACAACTGAACACACTCATTTCATTGACTGAATCTTGAGCTGAGTGTCATGTGACCGGGTGCTGCACACCTGGGAGAGAGAGAGCCCTGCAGGTGGAGCTCACCTGTCCAGCACCACGGTCAGCTCCTCTTCTCCAACACACCACCTCCTGGCTGACAGGGTCTGAGCCGTGTCAGGCGCTGGACAGATACGGTTTAGATATCATCGGAGCCTGCGGTGCTAATGGTTTTAGTCTCCGGATATGCGTTTGTGCTTGGCAGCTGACGGGGACCGAAGGAACGGAAGGACTTAAGAAGCCCGTCTGTGGTTTCACAGACCAGAACACAGAAATCCAGGGAAAGAGACATTTATAAATTTAATTTGGGATTCACTTTTCCTGGAAGTTCAATATTACGCTGTCATTTAGTGTTTGGGTAATAGCAAGCATTTATATTTATCTTTATACATGGTCTGCCAGCATTTTATGAAATAATATATTGTTTAAAAATGAATATTTGGTTTCAATACAGAACAATTATGTTAAAAAAAAAGTGTTTTCCATCTATTAAAAAAACACTGAAAAAGTCTGAACATGACCGTATATGGCACGTGTTTGTCACTGGGTGAGGCTCAGGTGCAGCGAGACAGGCTGGACTCCAGGTTTGAGTGAAACAAAAAAACACTTTACTTCTGAAATAGGTAAAAACATAAAACCTCTGGCTTTAAAGTAACATCATGCAACAATTGTACCTTAAAATAACAGCGTGAAAAAAGTTGTGCCGCTACAATGACTTTTAATATGGCGATTTGCGCCTTCGCCATCGGGGGTCTGTGGGGAAATAACTCCGCTATGTAGGATTCTGGGGCCGCCCGATCCGGGGCGGATGTACTTCGACCTGCTTTCTGGCAGTGATTACGCAATGTCATAGTGCCAGTCCACGCTCGCAGCTACAGTATAAGGGCGAAGCAAGCAAAGTCTCTTGTAATGAATTACACGTTCCAATGTAAATTATGAATATGTAGCTTTTTGGTGTCGTCAACAATATTGTATTCGATCACACGTACTCCACATTCAAACATTTAGAAAACAACGTATATAGGCTGAAAACGCAATCAGTATTTCATCTAAACTAAATGTTGTCATTCTTTTGGTTATCTTAGCATTCATCTCCGATATCACAATGAATAAAACTATGCAGTCATATTTATGTTAAATCTTTGAATATTCTTACCTTATCGGTTGACATCATTTCTTGGTTCCTGACTTCGTCTGGTCATCAATACAAGTGTACGCGAGGCTGCATCTATCGTAACTGGGTATTTACGACACTGAAGAAACGTTAAATACTGAAGGGGGCGCTCCAAGGGAAAAACTCCATTATGGGGCTTTAAAGCAACTACAAAAAACACTAGGAGTCACCATGTGAACAAAGACTGAGAGTGAGACATCGAAACAGAGAGACTACGAGACCGAGATAAAGACAACAAGCCGACAGGAGACGAGGGAAAGACTGGCACAATATATAGGGGGAAACACACAGGTGTACGGCATGAGACAATCAGGGAGACAGAAGAGGCTGAGGGCAGGTGAAGGTAATTAACCAATCAGGGAGACAGAGGAGTGGCAGAGGGCAGGTGAAGGTAATTAACCAATCAGGGAGACAGAGGAGTGGCAGAGGGCAGGTGAAGGGAATGAAACAATCAAGACAGAGGAGACACAGAACACAGGAGACAGGAGACGGAGAAGAGAAACAGAGGAGACATAGAGGAGACATAGAGGAGACACAGGAGAAATGGAACAGGGCATATCTGCAGTTGTCGAACTGCATTTGTTCCGTTTTATTTTTTAGAGACAATAATACACATGTTATTCTTTTAGAAGTCTGATATAATTCAAAGATAATTTGCTTTTGGCAGTGTATTTTGGTCGTGTTTTACTCAAGTGCCCGTTTTTATATAAAATGTTAGAAGTTTGTCTTGAAGCAGGTGCCAAGCAGTGACTAGGATGTTCTATTTGTAAAGATATAACTGGAAGTATGTAAGGTTCTGTCTGTGTCAGGAAGAAAAGTTTCAAATTTACCAAATAGTGAGTGAGTGAAAGGCGAACAGAGCCTTTTTTTAGGTGTACCGTAAGCACTATCAGCAGAACATTTCTCCCCCCAGAATAAGAATAATAACCACAGAACGACATCGTCACTTTATTATTAAATGAGCGGTGACATATCTTGGGAACCCACAATAGCCTTTCAACAATATTTACACCAGCTGGCTTCAGCCCCCCCTGTGGTTGCTTTGTAATCACGTGTTTACTATGACTCTGATATCCGTTCCACAATAAAACTAGAACGGGCACTCGGTAGAGCGCATGCCTTCGCATATCACAAGATTGGGCATTGAATTATGAACATTTTGGCATTAGTTGCATGCCAATTGGATATAAATATGATAAAAAGAAGATTTTGACCTTTTCCTGACCTTGACCTTTGATCCGATCGATCCCAAAAACTAATCAAATGGTCCCCGGATAATAACCAATCATCCCACCAAATTGCATGCGATTCGGTTTAATACTTTTTTACTTGTGCGAATAACACGCATACAAATTAATTAATAAATAAATACATCGCCATCAAAACATAACCCTCCGCATTTTCAATGCGAAGGTAACAATCCGTGTTGCTCTCATGTGACCGTGTGAGAGAATAAAGTCATATGATGATGTGCCAAAAAAAATTGGCTCTTGCTTACAAAACCACAAACCATACCCCCCCCCCCCCCCCCATCCCATACGAGACAGTAAATGTATCTCACAAGCGTCCTCGCCAGCATAAACCGGGCTCTCTCCTGGTCACGTTTTTTTTCTTCTTTTCTCGTTCACACGCTTGGGAAGTGGACGGACACCACTCGGGTCACGGAGTTTCCCCTCGCGGAGATCTGCTGGCTCTCTAGTGGATGCTGAATCAGTTAACTGGAAGAGTCTTAAAGCCGTCAGCTGAGAGGGTGTGTGTGTGTGTGTGTGGGGGGGGGAGGGTGCATGTGAACGCTCTACAGCAGCCATGATTTATGCTTCTTTGTGTGTTTTACTGTTTTGCTTTTGCTCGAGCTCCTCTTCTCACGTGAGAGCATCGTGATGACGAAGGAGCTGGAACAATACACATTCCCATGGCAAGAGCCGCCGCCGGAGACATGCGAGCATCTCGGAACGATAAAGCACCCCGAGCCGAGCTGAAGGTCGACGATCCCTCTTTATTTGATCTCTTTTTCCCTCCGTGTTTTGGTGCTCTCATCCCCTGCAGTGGCGCAAAGTCATCTTTATCCGCCCATGTGTGTGTGTGTGTGTGTTTTGGCTTGTTATAGGATTTGACACTACACAGATCCCGCTGCTCTTTATCAGTTTAACGCACGGGGACTAGCAGAGATTACTCAGCAGGCCATCCTGCAATCCCCCTCTCGCATGTCATTCTCACATGTAGCTGGACGGACGTCGTTGCGGTCGACGAGGTTGTCCACGGTGTTTTTTAACATTTGCTTGTTTTCAAAAGCAGTGCAAAAAAACCGTTAAATTCAAAGTGACGGGACCGTCGCAGCGGCTGGCAGCCCTCTCGTGACTGTTTGCCAAACAGATGTTTCCACGGATCTTTTTTTAACCCTCCTGTTACCTTCGGGTCAATTTGACCCCATTCAATGTTTAACTGTTACCTTTATATTTACTGACATATTTTACCCTCGGGGTCAATTTGACCCCAGCAATTAAAACCTCCAGAAAATTATTAGAATTAATATTGTTTTCCAAGTTTAAGTGTGAGGTACTTTATGTTTGTTTGTTGTCGACCTAAATAGCCCTTTAAATATATTAAAAAGTTGATATTTCTTATATGTTTGACACAGTGAAAAACAGCCTGGGGTCAAATTGACCCGAAAGAACACCGACATTAAACATTGAATGGGGTCAAATTGACCGTAAAGGTAACAGGAGGGTTAAGTGGTATCAAGACGTCGCCGCTCACTGGCGCATTTCATGCTCGCCGACTCTCGTCGCAACTTGTGTGGCACTCCTCTGTTTGGCCTGAGGCAAGGTGGAACAACACGGCAACGTAAACAACAACAAGCCTCGCCGAGCCAGCAGCTGAATCTAACATGCTCGGGCTCGGGGGGGGGGGGCCTCGGGGGTGATGGTTTTGGAGCCTATAGGGACGACGGCCCGAGTGTGCTCAGCGGGACACCCCCTCCCAGGCTTTTCCCACATCACTGGTGGGCCAGGGGGGGGGGGGGCTGTGAGGCAAAGAGGTGGGCTTCTCTCGCTCCAAAAGCAATCTTCTGGGCTGTGGCTGGGAAAGGCCAAGGCCCGCCGTTCTCACCATCTCCCCCTGTAGTCACTAACCCAGAAGAGCGAGAGAGAGAGAGAGAGAGGGCGAGAGAGAGAGAGATACCCAAGGCAGCGTTGTGGTCAGGGAACGAGCCCAGAGTACTGAGTCAGAGGACAGCTGACTGGCTGTCAGGTGATAACACGTTGAAACTAAGCAGAGCAGAGGGACACTGGGTGGGTAATGATTTTTAAAACTATTTATTCTAATGTAGATTAGCATCAATGTTTTCCTGGTGGAGGAAGTTATCTTTAAATCTGTTTCCATATCCAAAGCCAAACTGCAGTCGACCTTTTTGGAATGACTCATCGGACGACTGCATAATGTTTACGGCTCGCCGTGCCGACGCAACATGCGGGCCTCGCGCTTACGTTTCGTTTTTGCTTCGCTTATTAATCTTCTGTTACTTGAGCCGTCTCGAGCTATTCGTACATTACATTTACTCAGACCACATTCAATTGTGCATATTGTTGTCTTTCACAATACAAATACCTGATGTATGTTCATACTGTGTCTAACAGATGTCATAGTGCTGTATATGTTATGTATTAGCTGCTGCCCTTTGTGTATGTAACATAGTTGTATTACTAAGATATAGCAACTGTAACCCGTACTATTATTGTTATTTTATTTTGTATGCAACAGTTAGATTTGTAAATCTTTTTCGGCTTTATTTTATGGATACATAAAACATATTATGTTTCTCAGATAATAAACATGTCAGTTTCCAGCCCAGTTTCTCTATAACTCACAAACAGATCACAATATTTCAGCAGATTTAAATCACCAAAAAACCTAAATGTGAGCGTGAAGGAGGCCTGTGCGTTGAGTTCACCTCCATCTGGAGGAAATATATCTGCTGAATGTGCCGGCCAAATGTCAGGGATGGATTATTACTGGCGATTTCCTGTTCTGATCAAAAGACCAAGAGGATGTCTCAAGTGAGGGTTTGATGGTATATCATGAATGTTAAAAATAAAGTTGAACTTGGAGTAAAAATAGAAAATACTTCCCCCGGGGAGGAGGACATACTTACCCTTGAAATTCACAAAGTACAAATCATTGGCCAAGTGCAAAGTAGTTAAAGCAGCTAAACGGCACTTTCAGTTTCCACTCCCTGTCAGCAGATGAGCAGGGGGGGGGGGGGCAGAGATAAGGTGAGCTGTGAAAGACTGGGGGGGGGGGGGGGTCACTGGCCAGGCAACCATTAGCAACTTGCTCTGTAGTTAGTTGTAAACACAGAGCTCTCTCTCACACACACACACACACACACACACACCTACACCCCTCCCCAAACACACACACACACACTGACTGACCAATTGAAGATTTGACAATCTTCTCCACTTTCTGTTTAGCTAGAACTGCTCGCACAATACCTCTCTCTGACGCACACCCACACACACACACACACACACACACACACACACACACACACACACACACACACTTGCTAAAAGAAGCAAGTACAAGAAGCCACTTTTATCAGAAACTCCAGCCCAGATGTCTTTCTTTTTGCTGCCCTTGCAGAGCTGAACGCCTGATGAACTTTAGCAGACAAAAAAAAAGTAACACAAACCAAGACGTGCTTTGTTTTGATTGAACTTATCGGAATGATAAAAACTCAAAACCCCTGACGATTACATAATGCAGCGTACTGAGATTGAGGATACGGTTTTTTCCAACACAACATAACATAAATCCATTTGGCCTATATGACGCTTTCTTTTCTTTTCTAAAGGTAATTGTCTGCATATTCATGAACTACAACTTCAACCGTATGGTACACAGTTTTTTTGGACGAACCCAATTTCTCAACACAACCATCCCTTTCTTCCCAAAGTGAGACAGGCCCGCTCGGCAGCGATGACCACCGCTGCTTTGCATGATGGACGATGAGTGATACCCCCCCCTCCCCACCCCCCACCCCTACAGGAGGAGATATTACGGTTTAGTTTGCGTCTGTGTCTGTTTGTGAACCTAAATATCGTTGAACTGCGTGCGTGGCCGGGGACACAAGAGAACGAGCGGAGCTGACCCGAGTGAGCTCGCCCGATAGTGCGGCCGACGGGATGACGCCGAGTGGAGACCTTTATTGTGACCTGTGAGGCATGTATCGTACGCGGGGCCCTGACAGCGGTTGGTACTGATCAGCTGTGAGTTCATTCTTAAGCCAAACAAGCACACTTGATGAAGCCATTTGGGGTCATTGACTCCTAAATGACATCTCAGAGCTGGGGTAGGTGCTACTTGTTGGGCTTAAACACCCAGAAAGAGAACTAGGTGCTACTTGTTGGGCTTAAACCCCCAGAAAGGGGACTAGGTGCTACTTGTTGGGCTTAAACCCCCAGAAAGGGGACTAGGTGCTACTTGTTAGGCTTAAACCCCCAGAAAGGGGACTAAAGTACATTGTTGTCTGCGCTATCATTAGATGTTGTCATTTTCTTACATGGCGGAGACGCTGCTACTTATATCCTTATGTGCCTTTTTTTTTTTATCTATGCTTTTTTTTCTTTCTCAGTGCATTGCTCAAATATTTGCAATGAGTTTTTTTTTTTTTTAAAGGTGCAAATGGCAAATAAAGCTCTTGAATCTTAAACTCGGTCTACGATGGTCTCTAACGTGAAGGCCTATGTCACTGGTACATGTTTTTGTGGATGAGGAACCTGTAGGCCTACTATGTGTGGCCTGAGAGAGAGGGGTAAAAAAAAGGAAGATTCTGGACCGGCTTGGACTTCTCAGTGAGCTGTTGCATATTTCATACCTTGTTAAATATAATCAGATGAACGTTTACAGGAGGATATACCCGTAATGCATTTAATATCGCTAATCTGTTAATGTTTAACAAAGGTGTGATGAGAGGGAGGTGTGGCCACCTGAGTCTGAGCCCGTGTGAGCGTTTGTGAATTACTTCCATCACTTGATTTACGCCAATGCAATGCGGGCGCTGACAACAGAACTCTGCTGGCCATTAAAATATGTCGCCATCTGATAGATCTCTCACTTCTTAGTCGGTTGAAACTAATGCAAAGATGACACTACACAATCTGACCGGCGTCTGCAGCTCTCTATCACCCGTAGCTTTGTGGCCGTGTTCCAAATTATTTCTATCGAGTATAAAACGTGTGTTGGAATCAACCCGATGCTCTTAATGCGCGCGACCCCTCTCGGCCCAACGAGACACACGCGCATGCGAGTGCAGCCGAGATAAGAGTCTGCGTGTCGGAGCCGTGTGTAAATTACAACGGCGCGCGGGCCCGGGAAGACATGGCGGTAATGCGGAGCATCTGTGGGTGTCAGGGGGTCGATCTATGCATCTTCTGAGCGCCGACATGTTTTTTTATTTACCTGTGGAGGAATAAAGAGATGATTTATCAATTCACCTCTTGTGTTCCCCCACGCTCTCTCTCTCTCTCTCTCTCTTACCCTCTCTCTTCCTAAGGAATTAATCAGTTGTCTGACACATGCACCACGGCAGACAGGGAGGCAGACAGAGGGAGGGAGATAAGAAGAAAGATGATGGGGCGGGGGGTGGGGTCAGGAGTGGGAGAGGGGGGGGGGCTGAGAGGGATGAGGGTGGCACGAGCCAAATTGGAAACATGTCCTTTCAACATGTCTTATCTGAGCATTTTATCTGTGAAAAGAGGCACAAGGGGGGGGGGGGGGACCCCACGGTTCAAGGGGCCTAACTCGATTCAGTGACGAGACCGTGGGCCCCGGCTTCTCACCGGGGCGAATGTCAGCTCCGCTCCCCGAACACCTGCAACCCATCCGCCGGACAGGGATGAAGAGAGAGAGAAAGCCAAGAGGGAAATGGCGAGAGGGATTCTCGCAGCTTCACTTGAACATTTTTTTTATTTTATTTTTTCATTCCAACAGTCATTAAAGTAAAAATAGAGCCACCCACCCCTAACACCTTTCAAGAAAAAGGCCTCGTGTGCATATGGCCCATCACAAAGCCTCTATTTTTATCCACCTCTCTCTCTCTATTTCGCTCTCTCTCTCTCCTCTAACCCTTTCGATGCCAGTCCCACTTCATTCTCTGGGAATGTAATCAAGAGGTGCAATAGTGTGCATCTGAACTGGTGGTGATCCCAATGATGGCAATGAAACTCAATAACTGTTTGATATGCGGGACTTCTCGATCATTCGTTACCATGAAAACGAGACATTATCTGTGACACCGTCATGACCAGATAAGATCCTCCCAATACACCTTGCAGATCAACTTATCTCCATAGTGGCAACAGTAATCACGAAGGTTTCAGGATAACTTGAGTTTTGGTGGCTTGTGTTTCCAAAAAAAAGCACAGCGGGAAAGATAAATATACAATGGTACAAAAGAAAGTGTCCAGTGATGACTTTGCAGCTTGACTGCATTATGGGTGCATTTATTGAACTTAAAATGATATATATATAAAAAAATATATATATAAAGACATATATATATACAGTATATATATAAATAAATATATATATATAAATAATTTAAAGATATACAGTATATTTAAAATAAAGATATATATACAGTATTTTTTATACAATAAAAAATAAATAAATACAAATAAATCAAATATATAAGCATGCAGCGAACTACCCCACCTCCAGTTCATGACAAGTTAGGGTGTCTACCTAATTTATACCATCCCCCACTGTCCAATAACTCAAACATGAATGAAGAACCCTTTAATATCCCAAAGAACTACATGAAAAGTATGTCGAACCTTCCGATAGTTAAAATGGTTCTTCAGTCGGTGATGGTTCTTTGTAGAACCACAACGCCTTTTAAAGAACCATTTAAGCGTCAGGGCAAGAAGGGGTCGCACCTTGTGATCCAATGGCAGGGTAGAATACCCCAGACCCAATGGGTTAACCTAACAGGAAACCTGGAGGATACACCCTATTAGGCCTGTGCTTCCTGCTACTTTGAGGGATGTACAACTTATGAGCCCAGAGGTACGGCGCACCGCTGCAGATCTGATGGATTTCCTCTTTCGTTCTCCAAAAAAGAAAAATCGAGCCGGAGCATTTTATGAAAGAAAAATGAGAAAGAAAAGAGAGAAGAAGTAGAAAAAAAAGGCAGATAAGGTGAATAAAAGAACCATCTGCAGGGTAATCTGCAAAGCTTTGTGCCAAATGGTCTGGAAAGAATCACACATTCTGGCAGTACATCTCATAAATATGCTCTGATCCTTGTAATTCATATGAAACGTAGGAGGATATTAAATAGATCCCATTGCCTGAAAGCCAGTGTACACCAGTGCCAATGGTGTAAGTACAGTAACTCACTAGGAATATACGCCTACGAGAAATAACTCAAAATTGATAAAAGATTTACATGGAGGGTTTTTGGACAGGCTACAATTTCCTTTGCTACATCCATACAGTGCATCGCACATCTTTGTCGCATTGCACCGGCACACACGTACACACACACACACACACACACACACACACACTCACGTACACACAGGATACGTCTTTGTTTGCAGAATGCTCTGTATTTGTCAGCATCTGATGCTGAGGAGTCTTTTCTCTGGAATTGGGTTTTTCACGCAAGACAATGACACAACTGCTTCTTCACAGTGACGCAAACACGGGAACACCACAAGGCCACACGCAGGGAAAAGAGTTGGGTTGTAACTACGTCAAAACATGCAGCGTGACTCATAATGTGCCGAGTCGGGTCAGACCACGTGCCACGTTCTGCTTCGAAAAGATGTCATGATTTGCAGGGGGAGAAAAAGTAAAATCCTCACGAACCACTGAGGTGATGTAGAGTTATTGGGCGTGTGTGTGTGTGTGTGTTCAGACACTCATTTGGTGATGTAATATGTGCCTCGGCTTGTCGTCTGCAGTCTTGCAGCGTTGCAGCCGAGCGTGACGAACACCTTGTGTCGTCAATTCCAGCAGATGTGATTCCCCCCCGAACATAGAGCAAGTTAATTGTGTTGCGTTCAAGCACGGCATGGGTGTAGGAATTTTGGGGAACACAAATAACTTGGAATTAAGAACTCTTGAAATGATATTCAACTGTAATGAGTTACAAATGTAGAACAATCATTCTGTTTCTGTAAATATATAAGGACTATTTATAGTAGATTAGATTAGAGTAGATATTCCTTTAATAAGTACCACAGAGGGGTAATTTCAGGATCACAGCAGCGGGTGCACATTAGAGCATTAATAAAAAATGTAAATGAAACACTAACAATACTAAATACAAATACTAAAATACTAAATATACAGAGGAAACAAAATATATACAAAATATATAGTATGTTAAAGGTCCAACTTAGTTCTACCTTGTTCCATTGCTAGACTGGTGTTGGTTCAGGCAGCAGGAGGATGAGGAAAGATAGAGAAAAGAAAAATGAGAGGAAGTCGAAAGTACAGGAGGAATGGGGTCAGGGGGAGATAACAGTGGTTTAGCAGGGAGGATGCTTGGATGGAGAATTTGAAGAATATCAGGAAGAGGAGGATGAGACAGGAGATAGGCAGGCAGTCTCCACTGCTGTCAGATATGATAGAGTAACTCAGCATCTTGGAAGAGACTGACTCCAGCTATTATCAAGATGCAGTAAAACACTGATCCCTGCACGGCTCGGATACAGAACTCGTAGATCTCACTTTTGCCACTTAAGCAGAAGATCAAAGCGTGGATCCGTTTAGTGGAGCGGTGACATTGTTCACTATGACGAGTGATTCCAAGGTGAAGTCACAAAACACACATTATTTGGGTTTTTTTTGTGATCAAATCTTGTATTAGTTTTCGAGATATGCACATGCAAAGGATAAGATGTACACATTGTATGTATACAGAGGTACTCAGACAAAAAACATAACATAAAAAAAGAAAATATGTAAGAATACGGTAGACATGCAAAAACCTGAACACATATTAACATATATATGCACATACCTGCATACCCTAATACATACACACACATCAATAATGTTAATTTACCCCCCTCCCACTGTTGGCGACATCCATCCCCCTCATACATCTCCAGATATTATATAAGAGAATGTATTATATTATGTTACAATTATATATATTGATGCATTTTGTATTATTTCGTGACCAACTTAGACTTCACTGGGCATGAAATAATGATCAACGAATGCATTTTAGGACGAACAAGCTACCAATAAAGCTAGAACCAGAAAGAAAAAATACATATTTTAGAAAGATCCTCTGTCTATTTATATAGAGTGCAATGCAATTCCCATGTGTGCTCACACGCCTTGTGTGTCAGGTATCAGATGTTACATTCTGATTATGAATCTGCTTCTCAATCCCGCTTTTAATGAATTATATTTCAGATTCTTTGAATAAGAAAATTAGCAAAACAAACCTAATTTATTTTTCAGTTTTATAAGGCTGCTATAAACACTGATTTGTCAAATGTCATTAGAGTGCAAAAACAGTAAACTAAAATAATAGTACTTTTGCTTTGTAAAAAGAATGATGTCAGTAAAAGTCACAAAATAACTATGTTGACATATTGCCCAATTGCACCATTAACTAGAACGGGCACTCGGTAGAGCGCATACCTTCGCATATCACAAGATTGGGCATTGAATTATGAACATTTTGGCATTAGTTGCATGCCAATTGAATAAAAATTGCTATGGTAAAAAGAAGATTTTGACCTATCCTTGACCTTGACCTTTGACCTGATTGATCCCAAAATCTAATCAAATGGTCCCCGGATAATAACCAATCGTCCCACCAAATTTCATGCGATTCAAGAAGATGTTGACCTTTTCATTACCTTGACCTTGACCTTTGACCCAATTGATCCCAAAATCTAATCAAATGGTCCCCAGATAATAACCAATCATCCCACCAAATTTCATGCGATTCGGTTTAATTTTTTTTTGTTATGCGAATAACACGCATACAAATAAATAAATACACGGCGATCAAAACATAACCTTCCGCATTTTCAATGCGAAGGTAATAACTGATTTTTGGCCACAAGGGGCAGAAAAAACAACTTGATTTGTTAACCTGTTGGCCAACAGTTGCCTGCGAGCTCATCCAGTAGACACAGAGCAACACGAGCATGGATGTGGACTTGTGTTTCTGGCCACCTGCTCAAGTTCATTGTCTTTTTTGTTTTGTTTTTGGTCTCCACCAACCCCATATGCATAATATCCAGAAATATATGCTAAATGCTCTCCTCCAATCTCCACCGAGTTGCCTCGGTTGCTCCCCAGCTAAGTTGCTGGGGAACTTGCGTATAGTACATCTTGAATGCATGTATTGGTGAACATTGCTAACGGCTGTAGCCGCTTCAGAGATGGCCGATAACTGTGTCTAACCTGTGGGTTCCTGTGGCACCTTTCACACACAATCATGTGATCCATTTCCATTATAAAAATGTTGATTTTTGTTGTTTTTGATGTATACTTGTGGTCAGAATGAACCAAAATCTTACTTTTTATGGTCACATGTCATAATGCCCAGTTTCTAATCACACAAAAAATGCCAAATACATCTTCCCACAGTGATAGTAACACGGCGGTGTACGTGTTGGGACTCCTTAATGCCTATAAAGTTTGACATCAGCTATAGAAGTATTGAAAAGTCATTGTTCCCATTTAAGTCTTGGGATGCATTTAGTGGAAAGGTGACTTTGGCTGTCATCCAACCTGTCTCTTAAATGAAACAAAGGACATTATTATTTCCTGAAATAAGCAGCGAACGGAATCTCACGTAGGCCTGAAGGACTGCAGCTGGCTGATTATCCCATTTGATGGACTATTTTAACTCTGCCTTAGCGCAGCAGATAGAGTTCAGTTACATAATGTCCTCTGGATAAGAAAGCCCTCCCATTTGTGCTTCTTGAAGGCCAAACCACTTGTCCAGGATCAAAAATAGCTTGCCTCTCCCACAGATGATGACATTTGGAATATGATTTAGCCCTGTCGCCAAGTTACTATCAGTGTGGGGCCTTAGGTAAACACATTTGATGGGACCCAAAGGTCCAGCACCAACACTAAGCTGGGAAGACAAGTGCGCAGGCCCTTGGCACCGAGTAAGTATCAGCAGCAGCCAAGCAGGAAACATCTGGAAGACCCAGTGAAACAGATGTCGGAATGAGATAAGATTCTATGAGTTGGAGTTCAGCCTCCCATCTCTGTATGATGAGGCTTTGTAACATCCAGGTGGGCCGTACCCTTGGCTCTAACAGCTCAAAGGTCCAAATAATCAAACTAGAGGTTGTTTTTTTCTCACACTCACATCTGGTCGAGGCTGTGAATGTTGTCAGTAACTTTTATTCCATTGTTCCTGCTCTCGTTTTGATCCATTGTCAGCCAGACTCTCATGAGACTCCCTTTATACAATGTTTTTGCCTCTCCGGGTCACCGTTCACATCATTTCCTGCTATAGTTTTAACTTGGGCTGGGCAACAAAGTGAAGTATGCATCAATGGTGAGCCACGCATTGGTGTCACCCACACTTCAGCTTGTATTGTATTGGTTTTTTGTCTGCTTTTCAATTGCAGCGTCAACTGTGTTGTTTATTTTCAATTGCTCCCCTATACACCTGAAGCCAGAGTCTCTGAAGAACAAAAGACCCGGCACAAAACTAATTTGGAGTTGAAGCTGCAAAGTATTATTGTGATTCAGTTTTTAACCCTTCGTCTCACCATCACCACAACAACAACAAAACATGTTCACTTTTCCCTCATGACTGCTGATTACCTCGTGTGAGGAACATAAAACAGGGGAGAAAATAACGGAGATCAATTCTGAAGAAAACTATGTCATTCGCACAGATGAGGAGAAGCCACATGGGAGGTTTGGTTCCTGTTAAACTATAAAAAGGTCTCTCTTGGGACATGAGATCTGAAGTGGAACTCACAGATTGTTCTGCAAATCAGAGGCGACCGCACACTACCAGCCTGGATCTTCATGAATTGATGAATAATGGGTCCTTGGTGGCAAGGAAAAGTTACAGAAAAGTTAGTCAGAGTAATAATGTGGATAGATATTTTGACATGGATGAAATAAACATGCTAGAGGAAAGTTAGCCTCAGAATTTGTGACTTCTGTTTTGGATTCAACCAACAAAACACAACTTTAAATGTCTAAATTGACCATTTTAAATAGTCACTGCCATGTGTATATATTTTGATTCCTCTGTATATTTAGTATTTTTGTATTTAGTATTGGTATTCTGTTTTCTGTATTATTTTGTATCTTTTGTTTTTATTAATGCTCTAATCTGCACTCGCTGCTGTGATCCTGAAATGTCCCCACTGTGGGACGAATAAAGGAATATCTTATCTTATCTTATCTTATCTTAAGCCTGAAATTGTTGAGCGAAGAAGTATATTTCAGTAAAGGTCAGTAGATTATATTTTAGTTTCACTTAACACAAAAAATTTTGTTGAAAGTGCATTGTATTGATGTAACTGGTATAATGAAAATGTTTTCCTATTATACATTATATATTATTAAAATAGATTGTTTTCATGTCAATTAATTCATCGAGGTATTGTATGTATTGCCAACAAAAGTTTAGGAATACAATGTAATTTAATGGCACAGCCATTTTGTTGTAAGGGCATGAAAATAGCTTTTATTTCATAATCATAATGAATGCGTTGCATGTTATTGCAGGTATGTCACATAACGTGCAATTTCCCTGATGTTGTGATCATATCCAATTGCGACAAGCAGTTAGAGCCATCGATTTGTGATTGATTTGTTCTTGACCCTTGACTTCCTATTGTCCACCCTTAAGCGAGACAATGGATTCCCAAAATGTACCCAATGTACGCACATCCGATTCCAATATAATCAATGTACGGCACTTCAATGTGGTCCAACAGGACCCTGTGACCATATGAGGATAAATCACGGTGGGTCCAGAAACGATTCACATTTCCCCGCACTCCATGCTGCGTCAACCACACCCTTCTAGCCGTAGTAATTAAGGATTTTCCAGATTACCCTCGGGATGACCACTTGTCGGCTGCACAAACAGGAAGTAGAGAAGAGGTCAGTGAACGAAAGGAGGAAGTGCCGAAGCGCAACAATACAAGAGGAGGAAACCCCCCTCCAGTATAAATAGGAACAGAACCTGCTGTGTGGCGTTCGGGGTCACGACTGCAAGGCCGGGAGACAATAGGGGAGCAAGGCCGCCGGCTGACCAGCGCGAGTGTGACGTGTCTGCGCCGCCGAGATAGTCGAACCTCAAGGGTCAAAGGATCGCATAACAAGACCGAATTGCACGGTGACGATTCATGACTCTGTCGTCGGGAACAACAAGAGAAGAGAGTCGTCTCAATTCAATTCAATTCAGTTTATTTGTATAGCCCAATTTCACAAATTACAAATTTGTCTCGGAGTGCTTTACAATCTGTACACATAGACATCCCTGCCCCAAAACCTCACATCGGACCAGGAAAAACTCCCAAATAACCCTTCAGGGGGAAAAAAAAGGGAAGATTGTTGACGAAAAAACAAACTACTAATGCATGTTGGTTCCATTTGAAAGACACAAATAGTGTCAGAAAGAGCACCGATGAACTGTCCACTCCATACTTGCTGATGATCGCTTCGAGTAGAAAGACATTTTCTTTCTGCCCATGATGGTTAAGAAGACCCTTTCTTTATTAGAATTTGGGTTTTTGTTTCTATTGGTTATTGTCCCTCAATCTGGTATGTGTTGTAACATTGGGGGTTGTGTGGAATGCTACTTTCCTCAATAGTAGTGGCACACATCGGTGGCATCACTCATCCAATTGGCTTCTCGCACTGCATGTGTGTGTGTCTGTGTGTGTCTGGTTGTGTGTGTTTCCTGTGTGTGTCTGTGTGTGTGTGTGTGCCCTTTGTGTCTGAGGGAAGAGTGTCATCCTGCTCTTCACCTAAAGCGGCCTGTGAAGCTGTAAAGGGATGGGCCTCCGCCCAGTTTCGATGGAGCATCATCACGACTGCAGCCAGACACTTCCCGGAGGAAATCCTCAGCCAGGCCAGACACAACAGAGCAATTATTATCACGTCGTACCATCTGCCAAAGCTGTTTTGCACCAGTTGAGTCAGATTGAGTGAATGTTTAGAAAAAAAGAGAGAAAGAACCAATGTCACTTGTGTGAACCATTGTGACAAAACTGATTCAAAGGCGAGATTTGTTTTTTACGGGCACGGCAGCAAAACCTATTTTTTGGGTCCTTTGCTAAAGCCAAGATGATGGCTTGAAATGATCCGTGCACGGCCGTGGCTTCACGCCACGCTTCAGCCGATCTCTGGCCGATCTCCATCCGATTTCCGGCCGATTTCCATCCGATCTCCAAGTCTCACTCCTGTCTCGCTCTCCCGTGGGTTTCCCTTTGTGGCCCACTCCTCTTGTTGTCCTTGTACTTGGCTTTTTCTCTGTGTGTGTGTGAGTCTCTTTCTGTCCTGTCGTCAACCTGGGCCCAGTCTATTCAATTCAATTCAATTCAGTTTATTTGTATAGCCCAATTTCACAAATTACAAATTTGTCTCGGAGTGCTTTACAATCTGTACACATAGACATCCCTGCCCCAAAACCTCACATCGGACCAGGAAAAACTCCCAAATAACCCTTCAGGGGGAAAAAAGGGAAGAAACCTTCAGGAGAGCAACAGAGGAGGATCCCTCTCCAGGATGGACAGATGCAATAGATGTAATGTGTACAGAAGGACAGATTAGAGTTAAAATACATTCAATGAATGTGACAGAGTGTATGAATAGTTCATAGTAGGCATATTCCACGATGGAGACCTCCACGATCCATCAGGCAGATGGCGGTGGGGAGGAGGAGTGGGCGGAGTCTCAACAGTGGGCGGAGTCTCAACAGGACAGTGGCGTAGTCAGGAGCAGGAACTCCACGACCCAGACCTCGATGATCCATCAGGCAGATAGGATCTATGCCGTCTCATAGGGTCCGATGACCCCATGAGACGTGAAGTCAAGGACTCCGGGGAGAAAGCAGAGTTAGTAACGTGTGATTGAGAGATGAAAATTCATCCTTAAGGAGAGAAAAAAGAGGAGAGAGGTGCTCAGTGCATCCTAAAACGTCCCCCAGCATATCAAGGGGCTGGACCAGGTGAACCTGATTCAGCCCTAACTATAAGCTCTGTCAAAGAGGAAAGTCTTCAGTCGACTCTTACCTACACACCTTTCTGCCAATTGGTTCATCGCCTCCCTCCCTCACACACCGTCAGCTCATTGTCTCTCTGATATATCTTTCCACCGGCTCTTCATCCACTCATAGCCGGACCATTATTCCAACTGTTGCGTCTCCGCTCGAGGCCGAGCATATAGGTCGTTAGCCTATAGTTCGTTAGCCTATAGTTTGCTAGCCTATAGTTCGTTAGCCTATAGTTCGTTAGCCTATAGTCCGTTAGCCTATAATCCGTTAGCCTATAGTTGTTAGCCTTTAGTTCGTTAACCTAGAGTCCGTTAGCCTATAGTCCGATAGCCTATAGTTCGTTAACCTATAGTTCGTTAGCCTATAGTCCGATAGCCTATAATTTTCTAGCCTATAGTTCATTAGCCTATGGTTCGTTAGCCTATGGTTCGTTAGCCTATAGTTCGTTAGCCTATAGTTCGTTAGCCTATAGTTCGTTAACCTATAGTCCGTTAGCCTATAGTCCGATAGCCTATAGTTCGTTAGCCTATAGTTCGTTAGCCTATAGTCCGATAGCCTATAGTTCGTTAGCCTATAGTTCGTTAGCCTATAGTCCGATAGCCTATAGTTCGTTAGCCTATAGTCCGTTAGCCTATAGTTCGTTAGCCTATAGTCCGATAGCCTATAGTTCGTTAGCCTATAGTTTGTTAGCCTATAGTCCGATAGCCTATAGTTCATTAACCTATAGTCCGTTAGCCTATAGTTCATTAGCCTATAGTCCGATAGCCTATAGTTCGTTAGCCTATAGTTCGTTAGCCTATAGTCCGATAGCCTATAGTTCATTAACCTATAGTTCGTTAACCTATAGTCCGATAGCCTATAGTTCATTAACCTATAGTTCGTTAACCTATAGTGCGATAGCCTATAGTCCGTTAGCCTATAGTCCGTTAGCCTATAGTTCGTTAGCCTATAGTTTGTTAGCCTATAGTTTGTTATGTTTCCTCTGTATTTTTGGGACTGAACTAATTGCCGTCTGTTTCCTGTGCTCCGTGATTCCCGTCGTCCTATCTGCATGTTTCTGCTACCCCCTCCAGTTCAACCTCAGACTGTCACCTCCAGCCAGCCTTCGTCTCGCCACAAAGCTTCTCCCAAACTTCACCGACCTCTGTGTACCGCAACCACCCCATCAGGATAATGGCTGAGCATGTTGTGTTTGCATTAATACAATATCATCTGATATTGTATTTAATCTATTCAACTTGTCCAGGATGCCGTGAATCAAACAACGCTAGACTCTAGTTGTTCTCCTGAAAGAGATTTCCTGAATATAAAGAGCAAATCTTTAAAAGTAAGATGATTAACTGAGAGAGGGGTGAGAGGGTGGGGGGGGGGTGAAGAGTCAAATGGGAATGACAGAGGAGACAAATCACACCTGTGAGAAGAGAACAACTGTTATCATGAGAGGCATGTCCGCGGATAGAAAATGACAAGTGTAATTTCTGACGAAATAAGCAGAGGGTCTTCGGGGCTGGCGACGGATCAACGCATCAATTTCCACGTTTGGATTGATTTTGACAGGTTTAAATGTGCTACACAAGCGGATAATGGTGAGAGAGATAATGGAAAATTTCTCTCAGCTGACACTGTCAAAAAGATAAATTGTGGGGTCGGGAAAAGGCCTGAAACAATAGCTGAATACTTAGTTGACAGCCGTGCATATATTTAAATTATTAGAAGTTCACTTTATCTCTCCTGCAATCCATCATCGTGCGATGGGTAAACAATGCCGACGGTGGTTGGGTGAATGACATGACATGTCGGAAACAAGTAAACACTCCTGATGCCTCCAACCAGACATACAGTGCAGTGTTAATTAATTACCAGTCATATGTCGATTTAATTATCTATTCCTTCTGTGCCATACCTTTTGAAAAAGTAACCTGTCCAATTATATGTTGACATAAAAAGCTAAATGCCAGTTTTTTACAATGAACGTGATACCATGGCATCATCGAGGCAGGACTTGGCCCAAACTGGGCAGTGCACGCCGCAAAAGGAGAACCCCGAGGAGCAGGCCCGACGTCTCCAAGGAGTTCGCTAAGCCAAGGGAGAATGCGACATGGAGGGCTTAAAGGGCAGCGTCCGAGGCCTTTCACCTCGGAGCTGTTAACAGTCGGGCCTGTGATCCCAAGGCCCCCGTTAAAGACCCCCTTGGGTTTAGGACTGTAACCAGAGAGTTGGAATAACAGAGGAAGAAAAAGCACCACGCTGCGTGGTGGGCACAAGCCGGCTCCCCGCTTAGGGCCTGGAGAGAGGTCAAAGGGTAAGAGAACTCTTTTTTTCACCCGTCTCTTTCTCTCTCTCTCTTTCTCTCTGTCTCTCAAACATAGATCAGCCAGGCAGGAGGAGGTCAAAGGGAGGTGGACTCCCCGGGGCCTGCGGTGGGTGGACACAGTGGCTAAGGTCAAAATAGTCCGTCCCCCCCCCCCCCCTCCGGTTGCAAGACAATTATCACTGAATACCTTGCTGCTCTCTACCAGGAAGATAAACGGCTGTGTCATGGTTCAATCAAATTGGCTGTGTTGTTTTGAGAATTGTGGGGCGGAAATATGCCGCCCGGCCACCGTCTGCCGTCATCGTGACGGCTGCCGCGTCGAGCGTCGCAAAATCGCTTCGCCTCTCTTCCAAACAAACTTTTTGGACCAGTGCCCGTGCACGTTTCAGATTTAGAGTGTCATCGTCAGATTTAACTGGCAGAGTATGGACAGTGAGATGTTTATTTGTTTGGGGGGGGGGATGGTGAAGAGGCGTGATGTCTTCACATCTGTCATTTCGAATGAACGGTGAGCGTGGACCGCTCTCGGTTTCATATCACAGATGGAGTGGTTGCCGTTTGTGTGTGTTTTTTTAGCCTTACCCGTCAGCTGAAACCTAAAAACAGAGCTGTGGGAAACATGTAAAGGTCAAATCGAGTGGCGGTTGATTCGGAGCACACAGCAACTTTGGTAACCTGTTTTCTTTTTTTATTTTCTTCTCTCCCTCATGCTTGATTTGCATGTGTGAACCAAGAAGAGGTCTAAAGAACCTCTTCTTGTTTTTGTTTTTTCTTCTTCTTCTTCTCAACCTCACACCTTCAAGGGGGGTAGGTAAACAAATGCTATGGATCCCATGGGTGTGGGGCTCAGCCAACCGCGGAGGCTGATTTGCTCCTGCTTGTCTCAGCTTGCGGTTGTGTATTTCCGTCCCTCTGAAGATGCAACGGTAGCATGCTAGGACACACATCAGCACACTCACTTGCAGACAAACACACACACACACACACACACACAGAGAGAGAGGTACTTTAGCGCACAGCACCCTGCAACAAAGCAATCAAAAAGTAACGGGCACCTGTTGCTCAAACCACGATGTCTAAAGTGAAGCCAAATTAGAGCGTTTCCTTGGCAACGGTAATTTCAATCACACGCCGCCGACACGGCCTAGAAAATAACAACTGCACTTAAAACACGCTGCAATGGCAAACTGTGAACTGACACGTGTGCGTGCTCATCTTCCATTGTGTCGACGTTCAATCTAATAATGGACGGCGTGCGATGGGAAGAGCTCTAAGACGCCTCGGCTGTTTGAGGAGACCGCGTCAACCCCCCTCCTGTAGACTTCTCCACCAGCAGCTATTCCCACTGTCACTTGCAGCGGAGAGACTGTGGCGTTCACGTGTCATATGGGCTCCTCTAGTGGTCACAACCAGAACTTCACAAAGTTGATTATTTTCTCATCACCTGTAGAAGTCGTGTGACTTTCAGTGTGTTTTCCGCTCCCGAGAGACACACACACTCACGACGTCGACGCATCTAATGACAGGGAACAGAGTGTAGAGACTTCTTCGTGGCATTGTCTTGTGAGCCGTACCCGTTTAATGGCGTATGTGCAAACAATACACGCATCCTATTATCGCTGGTTTATTTGAGCCATTCGACACCTGAATCCTCTTAACACATGAGATGGAAGGGAGGCAACACAAATAACATTTAAGCAGCGACATGACTGACGGCATTCATTTGCATTGTGCCAAAGCGAGTCATTCGACACTAACAACACCAAAAGGGAGCTCCTCGTGTGTTGTACCCATGTATGTTCATGTGAACTGATGTGGGGGTGTGTGAACACAAGAAAGGGGGCGGTGGTCTGAGGAGGCTCACTCCTTCACAAAAGAAAGCCCTAATTGGAAGCACATGTGTTGCACCGTGTGCAACAGTAGGATGCTCGAGGGGTGGAGGTTGCGATCGTGAATGAGAGTGTGTCACTGATTGGAGAAAGAGAAGAGGGGAGGGACACACACAAAAAAAGAAAAAAAGAAGCTTTAAGGGGTGGGAGATCGGGGTCTGGCGGTTGGGAGGGCATGAGAATGTAAACCCCCCCACACCCCCCGACGTAAGTGAGGCGATTTATACAAGCCTGGGAATACAAAGTAAGCAGAGGGGAGGGGGGGATTGTGTGAGTGGACACAATTTAAACCATATTGTCCAACAAACGGAGTGCTGCCATAAATTAATGTCCCCTTTCCGTGTCTCTATCGCCCGTGTCACCATGACCACGGTGCATCGGACGACACTCGGAGCAACATGACAGTGGTCGATACGCAGATGGCTCAAATAGCACCAATACAGAGTTTGACAGGGCCATGCTGTCGTGTTATTCTTCCCTTTATCAGCGGTCCCCATGGTTTTCCTTTTATTTTTTTAAAACTATGTCTCTAAAAATAATGTCTCTTTATGAAGGTCTCAGCTTGTAAGGCTTATGAGGGACTATAAATGAAAGGAGGATAGGATAACATGGATTTGTTTTTTTTACGTTCCACAATCATATAATAGTCGAACTTCTATTATTCCCCTTCACGGATCGACCAGCAAGGCTCAGACTTGCATCAAGACGACCCTGCGTGTTTTTTGATGACACATTAAGCAGCATGGGTTCTTCATTGGACACTTGTATTTCAGCCCCCTACCCCCCCCCCCCCCCTGACCGCCCCTGCAATACGAGACCAACATTGGAACAAAAGGCCATGAGACTTGAGAATATATATATACCTCCTTCTGTGGCTCAGATTTATACACTTTCATAAAAATGGGCCCAAAATGTCTGGGCCCAGGGACCGCTATTCCATCCTCGTGTTTGGATCGCGGCCAGGAAAATAATGTCTGAGCAAAGACAGGACAATATATATTTATCCCCCCCCCCCCTAAGTTATTACTATAAATTACACGGGGCAGGCAGGTAAAAGAGGAAGAACGGAAAGACAGTGCAAGAGGCATAAGTGGAAGACGGAGGAGGAGGAGGAGGAGGAGTGAACGCTGGAGAAAGATGAGAAAGCAGGAGAAAGATAAGCAATACAAAGGAAGTGAGGGATGAGGAGGATGATATTTGAAGAAAACGGGAGGTCTTGTGCCGGGCTTTTCAACTTGATGTATCTTTGAGGGCTCAGACGGACACCGCATGAGGCCTGAAAACAACTCCCTTCACCCGCGCACGATCCCCCACCCCCCCCACCTCTGGTCTGCTATCGCAGCACCTGAATTCTGGGTCTCATCAGAGCTACCTGTCGGGGCTAAAACCAGAACCTGTTACCCCTCAGTGTCAGATGACTGAGCTCTCTCTCGCTCTGTCTCTCTCTCTCTCACTCGCAACACACACACACACACACACGGTGAGACTCTTTAATAGGAACCAGCTGGGCTCTCAAGGCCGTGCTGCGGGCCAGACAGGCCCATTCATAACCCTCGAGTGAGTTTTAATGAAGGTGGGTTCTGGGGCAGCGGCGGTGTGGGAGCGGGGGGATGATGAAAGAGGGGGAGACGGTTGACTCTCTCTCTCTCTCTCTCTCCCTTCAAGCCAATGGATGTGCTGTACCCGAGGCTGTACGGGCCGAGAAGTTCACCATTAATCCATTTATTTACATGAAGCTCCCGTCCTGTTTCTCCAGCTCCCTCGGCCGCTGCACTGTGGGTGGGTCGTACCATCTTGTCATGCATCGGATACAGATAAGAAAATGAGATGTGAGGCTATTTGCTTCCTAAAGAGAAAAAAACAACGAGATGAATGACACTTTTAGAGTTATCTACCTCCCCCCCCCCGACACAAAGGTTCCCATTTATTTACACCCATTACCTCACTTGTGATGCTAATGGAAAAGAAAGGAGACTAAGCGATCGCCATAGTAATGGTTAAGTCGCGCACGCCGTACTCCTATCGCGCGTTCTTTTTAAGAGGCACATTACAGACACCCGACTCATAAATACAGAGCGATAGAGACGTCAGCAGCGGCGTACACAGTCCTGCAAGGGACAGCTACGTCCATTACGGACGGAGCTGAAACCCCACACCGCAGGATAACTCTATAACAACCGCACTTTTTGGGGACTGTACACATTCTCTCAAGGACGAGCACGTTTTCAGCATTCATTAAAGTGTCGAGTGTCCCTCTGTGGGAGGGTGATTACGCATATTCTCATGTTGTGGTTCCAGGGCAGGGGTCAAATGTGAGCTGACAAGATCTATTCCAGATATCTCTTTGCTAAGGTCACCCCTACATAACTACCACTTACCTATGCAGCCGGACTAAGGAGTTGGTGCATGTGTGCGTCTTATTAGCCCACATGTAATCATGCATAATGTGGTGTTGTGCAAATGTGAGAGAGAAGGACTGTGATTGAGGCAGTGGTCACCAGCGTGTTGCTTTCTCCGAGGGCCGGGCGGCGGGTGATGTGTAACCTGAGCTGGCCAAGTAACGGTGAAGCAACACCCTGAGGTCAGGCTGATGGGAACACCAATAAAACCAGGCGCTGGCACACATTCCTTTTTTTTCTCCCGAAAACGCAGAGATGAACGTATACACGCTGAAACAAATACGAATAAAAAGGGGAGGAAAGTGAAACGAAGTTATTCCGATTTGTTTGTTTTGTTTGTATTTTTTTTTTCAGTCAATCAAATCAAATACAATACAATATTATCCTATAAAATATACAAAAGAGAAAGACTGAAAAGGTATAGGTAGAAGCAAAAAAATGCTTATAAATTCCTATCCTAAATTGAAATCAAAATAAATCAGAAAATTAATTTAAAATAAAGAAGAAAATAAAACAACAAAAAAACAACAATAAACAAAATATATTTATATATACTACCACATACATCTTCCATATTAATACGTTTTTAATTACATTTATAACTCTCAAGAATTTTTTTATAAATAATCCCCTAAAAACCAAAAAGGAGTTCACCATTCTTACATTTGCACAGTCCGGAGTTTGATTTCACAACGTCGAGATATTGTTCATCTTTACTATGAATACACGCCATTTCTAAAACTCTTATACCCATAAAAAAAGCATTTCACATGGCCTCACTGAGGAGTTCCCCCAGCAGGGGTTTGCCTGAGGATGCGATGATGCTCCGTTGAAATGAGGTGGAAGTCCACTGCAGTGCAGCCAAACGGACAAACACACAAGCTGCTCTCACACGCACAGGCCACGCGTGTTTTAGGTGAGCAGATGGAGAGAATTCGGGGGTACGTCCCAAACCTCCCACGCTCTCTCCACTCCAGCCCCGGTGGCCGCACAGGCTTTGATATTCACCACATAATAACTGCGTGGTTTTTCCGCTAACCCGAGGAATTTTCATATGAAGAAAAGAAGAAGAAAAAAACCAACACAACACACGACTACATTATGCAGTGTGTGTCTTGCTCGTTTGCAATAATGATCCAGGAAATATTTCGGTCGTGCAGAAGCTGGATTCCATCTTGCTTTCCCCTCTGAAGACCAGAGCGGAATCAAACCATCGGTTTTGCAAGCATTTACCCTCCTCATGATGCGATCATTAACGACCAAGCAGAGTATTTCCATTCATTCAAGCCAAATGAAATATTGTGTAAAGCAAATGTTTTTTTACATATGTATATATATATATGAATGATATTCAGCCTTTTTTATGTGCTTTGGGGTACACAGAAATCATTAATTATTTGTTTAAAATATATATAAAATATTACAAAAGAAAATGTACATGTATAGAGTATATATATATATATATATATATATATATATATAATATTCAGCCTTTTGTATGTGCTTTGGGGTACACAGAAATCATTAATTATTTGTTTAAAATATATATAAAATATTACAAAAGAAAATGTACATGTATAGAGTATATATATGTAAATGTATATATATATATATATATATAATATTCAGCCTTTTGTATGTGCTTTGGGGTACACACAAATCATTAATTATTTGTATAAAATATATATAAAATATTACAAAAGAACAGGTACATGTATAGAGTATATATATGTACATATATATATATATATGTACATATATACAAATATATATATAGATATGTATATATATATACTGTATATATATAGATATGTGTCACACTGGGCTGATGAGTTGAGTGCGCGGTGATTTCAGGGGGGAAGAGGTCATCCACAGTTGAAAGGAAGATGGCTCTCTGGTCGTGCAGGGCTTTCCCCTCTGTGATCACCGTCTACATACGGGGGCTGAACCACCAACCAGCGACCAGTCGATCCGGCTGAGAGCCAAGAATGCAGGAGCTGCTGTGTGGCGTGCTGGGTGCTTTTCCTGTCTGAGGGGTCTTCTCGTGGTCGTAATGCGATCCGCCCCTCGGTCCAAAAATAACCAGCGTCCCTGCAGGCGATGGCGGTGCAAAGCTTGTGGGGCACTGGTGCAGCCTGCCCTGCTTCCTTCCTCAGAGGATGCTGGGAGGATGGACCTGATAGTGGCTCAGAGTTAGTTGTATACCGTCAGCAGCTGGGAGGGCAGAGACAAGGCCATTCGATTTGTGTAAAACAGGTGATACTTCTCAAAGGCCCCCAGTCATGTTCCAGTAACAATAACAAGCCAAACCGCGACCGCTATTTGTTTTTGCCGAAAAAAATGTTTGGTGATTTATTACCACCAGCGTTTCGGGGGCAGCAGAGTATTTCAAAGAGGAAAAAGGAGTCAAAAATCCAAATCAACACAAGCTCTCGAGAATTTAAATGAAAGCGATCATTCTCGCGAGAAATGTCACATTCGGGGCGCTGCGGTTGCGCAGTCGCTCTGCCGCGTGACCTCGACGCGCACCGTGCGGCGCAAAGTCAGAACGATAACAAATCGACACTTTTAATCGTTGCACGGTGTGCCAGAGACACACGGAGGGGGGAGAAAGAAAGAGAGAGAGGGAGAGAGAATGAGGGGATTTTATCATAGATGACTGCTGCCCCGTGGGGGGGGGGGCGAGGTTTTTTTACGCAGGCATTTAGGTGGCTAGGCCAGCACCTTACAAACCGCAGCACGAAAATCAATACACGTGGGTCCCCCCCCCCCCTCCTCTTTGAAGAGGATCCACTGGAGAAGGTTAGCTGAGGCCCTTTGAGCCAAAAGGAATGAGACCAGAGTTTTTTGTATTGGGGGGGGGGGATGAAAAAAAAGAAGAAATTAGAGGGCAACCAGCGAAGGGGACGCTACAAAATGGGCGAGACCCGATCGTGAAATAAATCTGCCCACAGCTTTTTTTGTTTTAATGGACGTGCAGCTCATTTATTTTCCGTGCGGCTCGGCACATTCGTCTGGGCTCAGAACAGAGCGGCGCTGTGTTCGGCGACCAGGTGTGGGACAGACGGGCCGAAACCAGCTGAAGGTAAACGGAGTGCAGTGGAAATGGATCTGCCTCAACATTTTGCGGCCTATTTTTTTCTTGTTTTGCTTTTACAGGTTTCCGGGGGGGGGGGGGGGGGGCTTGCCGGAGCAGTCGCAAACCGTCTACTTCACAGTCACCGGCAGACACCTCTGCTTTTGTCAAATGTCTGAACGGCTGTCAAGACGTCATCTCTCCATACGGACGTCCTATTCTATATGCATTTTTTGGGGAAATATGAACATGTCCCGATGTAGATACGAGCAAATATATCAAAGAGCAATTTAGAGAATGAATTTAGAAAAAGCGGCCGAGCGGGATATCGCACTGGCAGAAGAGGGAGATGAAAAGAGAGGACGAGGGAGAGATGGAGGGAGGGAGGGAGAGAGGGGAGGGGAGGTGGAGGAGAGCATTAGTCGAGAAGAAAGAAGTGCAAACAAACAGTCGGGGGGGGGGGAATATCACTAACAGATCTGCTGAGACTATCAAGCAATGTAAATATGACAAATGCCAAGCTCGAGTACATGAACCCTTGCAGGAATGAACCCCCCCTCCCCTCCCGCCCTTTGTACCCGAGCAAACTCTGTTTATGAAGACAAGCGAGAGCGGGCTCTGGACGGGGCCTTGGGGGACGCCAAAAAGCACGCTCAGTTCTCTGAGTATTTTAATGTCCTGCCCTCCCTCCGTCTTCCCCGACAGTGGACACGCACTCACAATGCTGAATGTTGATAGATAACAGTTTTCCACCGGGGCGTCACCGTGACACGGAGAAGGTCCGAGGTCAACGCTTGCGTGCGGGCCACGGGGATCTCGCTGAACGACGCATCGCGTTGAACTTCACTTCAAACTTATTTGTCATATTTGTGTTGTTGTTTTTTTAGCTTTTTTTTTTTACAACAACCGACAAGACCTAACAAATGCGCACGATACATTTCACGGTGAGTTCAATTACAGTTCATGCGCACGCCTTGTCATACTCGCATTTTGTTTCCGGTAAGAAATGAAACGTTCAAGTTTGAGCGACACGGTTTTTTAACCGACGGCGGCACACGAGACCAACTCAAGAGTGTGAGAAGAAAGTTATTGACTGTCTTTACAGCCTGTCATGGAGAAGATTACCTTTCACCCACTGGGTGGTGTAAACTCTTCAGGGGGGGGGGGGGCATAAGGACCATTACATCCTCTTATGTGGAATATTCCAGTCATTAAAAGGTCTCGAGAGGGCCACACTACAATCCGACAAATTTGAGTGGAAAAAAAAGTCATAACAGAAGGTTGATAGTGTCTTTTAACCCACCGTTTCTCCCCTTTGTCATGCACTTTGTTGCACAATATCGAGATGACTCAACCAGCATACGCTGCTTTAAAATTCAAATGAAGCCACACTCCACACATGACATATTGTTTCAATGCAGCAATGTGCATGCAACCCCAAAAATATGGCTGGCAGACTTTCAAATATGCTTCTGAGACGGAGCAAACGGCGGTTTGGCTCTCCCCGGACAGACAATGTGCAACCAGTGAATCAAACAAGCTTAAATTGGACAAATTAGGCAGAGTGTGATCAATTTAGCTTCCTGGCTTGTCGTCGACATGTGGCTCTGGTTTTAGACTCAAACGGAGCCTGCTGGTTTTTTGAATAGCTTACTGCTGCCCTCTGTCAAAAAACGAGGGTCACTGCAGCGAGCCGCGGCGAACAGATACAGTAGCATCGCTTCCAGAGAAATAAAAAACTATAACAATGGGATGTGAAATTTTTCCCAGCATACAGTTATCGCCTCTTCGTCAGGCCCTGAGTCTGCTTCCAGGAACTCAAGTGCCAATGTGTGTTTCATTTGGGCTCTCTGTCTCAAACACACACATGTGGCTCAAATATGTGGCCCAGGGTTCCAACAGCGAGGCTCCGAAATGAGCGCCTCACCAGAACGTGCCACACTGACACCAAACTCAATCAGACAGGGGCCAGGTGGGGCCACGTGGTCTCCTAAAGTGAACACACATTCTTGAGGAGTCCGGTCACAGCCCTCTGCAGATGAGTCGACAACGAGTATTGCGGTCTCTCACTGTGTAATAGTCGAATAACGAAATAGAAACCCTGAGAGATTACTGCAATTGTTTGAATTCCATCTTTAATGACGTGAGTTTGTACTGCCAACACTGAAAGTACAGCATGCATAATAATACTAATAATAATAATAATAAAATAAAAAATAAATAAAATAATAATAATAATGTTATTTATATAGCACCTTTAAAAAGAAAGTTTACAAAGTGCTCTACAGAGAATCAAGGCAAATAAATAGAATAGTAAGATACAAATATAAAATATAAAATTAAATACAAATAAAAAACTAAATTTGGGGAACCAAAGAACTGCATAAAAGGAAAGTTACACATAACCAAAACCCACAAAATGTCACTATGAACTAAACAGGCTGTCCATTTTTAAATAATAATTAATGATGAACTCAACATCGAGATGATTTAAAACGGGTTGAATGATGTGACAGAGGGCATCGCTTTTTTTTGGTTGAAACATCCGATGAATATTTATCAAGCAATAAAAATCAACAGAACATCCATTAACATCAATATTATTATTACACACATGTTGCCAATGCATTCATGGTTGATTAGTAGTACAGTGCTAAGGTACAGTGGCTGTATTATACACACACATAGAAAACCACCAGGTTATTTATGTAAAAAAAAGATAACCCGATTTCAGGTAACCCCTTATATGGCTTCATATTGTACATTCTTAATGTTTTGACCTCTAAGGTCGTTCATCTGCTGCCGTGTGAGGCACACTCCGGTCATCTGTTATGGCTTCATCCAGACGGACACATCACAGAGGGAGTGGCGCTCCACAGATCCTGGTGTGGCGTGGCTTTGGGAGGATTCAAGCAAATCTCGGCCATATTCACGAGATTCACATGATATATTAGATTAATTTAGTATGCTGCGTTTACATTTGTGTTGTTGTTGCGTGTAAAGCAACGCTCTGTTACCGAATATCACAGCTGTATATGTGACGTGACATGCGAAAGCAGATCCTCCATCTAGATTCTTGGATTCTGTAAACAAAGTTGTGTGTGTGTGTGTGTGTGAAATATACAACAACCCCCTCGAAAGCCTTTTTCTGTTTCTCTTACTTTGACCTTGTTTAAAGGCGCTGCAGGAGAAATCCAGTTCAATCAAAGCTACGAGAAGAAACCGGCACACGAGCCAAGATTATTAACAAGTTCCTTCCAGAGGTAGAGAGAAAACAAAGAGGCAGAAGAAGAAGAAGAAGAAGAAGAAGAAGAAAAAACAACAACCTTTGATGTCTTCAATAAACTTTGCAATGAACAGTAAGAGATTGAATCCACAAACACAGCATGGGATCTGAGGAACCATGACAACCAAACATACACCCTGAAAGAAAAGGTATTTGAAGGAGATGCTGAAAGGAGGCCAGTGAGGGAGAGATATGTGTGCAAAAAGCTTCACTAAATAACTAATGAGTATAAAAAAGGTAAAATAATGTCAAAGTAAATGCAAAATAAGGCCCGACTAGCTGGCGATCCTAAAATCTCAGTTACAACTCCTTTGTGTCTATATGTCTGACAGGAATCTGTTCATATATACTCCTCCAGGTTTAATCTGTCTACCAGAGCCGAACACACGTGGGGATTCAACGTTTGCATGGAATTCCGCTTGAAGGAACCGTATTCCATAAAATAAAATAAAAAGTGCTCAGTAGCCATCAGAGAGCTTCCAAAACCGACCCTCAAGCCGGCCGTATAATTTACAACGTTGAAACAGAGTACAGCAAATAGCTCTTCGGAGCGTCTGCTCTGGTGACGGGACATATGAGGATCAAAAGATACTTTTTTTTTTAGGCATCTGTGAATCAAAAAGGGGATACTATTCATAGTAAAAAAAAAAACACTTGCAGTGAGATTGGATTTGAGTGTGCAGTCAGCGTCACGGTACGCACATGTTGCAGATGGTCGGTTGGTTCGACTCCATTAAAGATACACGTTGTTTTTTAATGACTGGATAAATTGCTGCGCCGCGATTCCTTTCCTGAATAAAGCAAATACTCTTCATCCAGACTGGGGCGACTCACGTATTCATTGCTAAACTTTACCATGTTCCAGGGGCGCCGTTAGGCCAATTTTAGGGGGGCTTCAGCTTTATCCCAGTGATCGTGTCCAAATGAGCGTAATATATCACCATGACCCTGACATTATGTCTCTGGTGTTCTCATAGACTGAATGCAAGAAAACTACAGAGCAAAATAACTTTTATGATTGAACCAATCTATGAACTGTCTCTATAACAATGGATATCCGCCCCCCCCCCCCCAAACAAATTGCCCCATTATATATTCCATCATACCTCTGCCCCCCACTTCATTTGAATCCTACAAATGCCCCTGCCATGTTCCCATTTCACTTCCAAATAAAAACTTTTTTTTCGTTGGACAACAAAAGAGAGGGAAAGTAACGAAAGACAACAACAAAAAAGGCCTCGTGCTACCAAGGTGCAGCCGGCTGCTTGCCAGATGCACTCTCGGTAGCCGGGTGACGGAGTCAATGACATTTCTGATCGGTCTATAAATAACACCGCCAGCTGCTTCCAGTTAATGTCAGATGATTATTATTATTATTTTAAAAGCACTATATGACCCGTTCACTATCAGCTATTGAACGATAACGTCCTTTTTTTTTGTCTCCGGAAAGAAACCTAATTCCTAAACGGGGGAGGTACAGGGTGACAGCAAGAGGTCAGAGGTAATATATGAGTGTCTTAAACTGATTCGACATGAAATGGGGTTATGAGGTATGTTGCCTGAGGGGGTGAGGGGGGGGCGGAGCTTCCCTTGGGACTCAGCTTTTCTTTCTTTTGTTTTCGTGCCGTCTCTCTTGTTGCGTTGGTTTCTGTGGAGTCGTACGAGGAATAACACGCAGAGGTCATGTATGTGGGGACTGACGAGCATCTTTCACGGCTCCGTCCAGCGGCTCTCTCCGCTCGCCCCGGGGGGGGGGGGGGGGGCTTCTCCTGTTACCTGCTAATGCCTCCCAGTCGCGCGCCTAATATCGCGTGGGGTGGGACATATCTTGTAAACGTTTGGCGTTTCATTTTTTTGTCCTTCTTCTATTCGCCTCACACAGACAAATACAGACACCTCTACTTCCACCACCAGGTGATCCCAAACCCAGACGGATGAATGACAACATCTGTGCAGCGTAAAAGCGATTCACGGCAGTGAGCGGACCTCAACAACTTTGAACGTTCCAGCTGTTTTCTAGGCCTCGAGTTGGGGTATTGTAAAACATTGCGTGACATTATTTTGTCCATCGCCTCGACAACGCGTGCAACGCGTATTCCTTGAGCTCTAATCTCTTCCTCAAATCATTTCATCATTTACACAGAAATAAACCAAGATAGCCGAGCCAATTTGGATTATTTGGATTATTTGAGCTGCCCACAGGCTGGCGTCACATTTCCCGTATACCTGACAGGACTCACAACAGGCTCGTGGGACCTGCCCACCCCACATGGCACGGCTGTGGCAGGCAGCAGCCACAGGTAGAACCGCTCAGGGATCACGCGGCGACAAATCAAATATGCTTCAGGCTTCAGGACTGAATGGCTGTGGCCATTATTATTATTATGATTAATTTATTTTATATTACAAATAACAGTCAACCTTCTGAACAGTTTGTGTGCTCGCATGCACACACATCATCTATCAGCCTGGTTTTCATTCGCGGAAGATTTGTTAACGGTCAAGAACAAAAGCCACAGAGATGGCGCCCAGTGAATCGTGGCGATGTGGCCGGTTGTGAGCCATCGGTCTGATTGATAAAAAATAAATAAATAAAGTATCTCAACGTGCCACGCGAGTCTTCATTCATCTTTCTCCTCTCGCGTTTTGACTCCTCATCTGCCGGATATTTAGGTTGCTCGTTGTCCTTCTTTCGTCTTGGCAATGCCCAGAATTCATAAATCTTCGCCTGGGAATCTCGCTGAGATTAAAAATACTTTTCGAGGAGCCCGTGGGGCTGGAATCTGCCGTCACGAGACCCACCCCCGCCCGGGGTGGCCATGTGTTCCACCGTATGACTGACAGTGTGCTGGCACTTGCGTCCGACTGAATGTGCTAACATGATGTGGTTTTGGAGCTCGGTAAAAAAAAAGCCCAGGCTTCGTGCGATTTGATTGATTTTGGCAAACGGCGCACTGTAACCCTCAAACGGCTGTGTGCAGACTTCAACCTCCCTCTCCACAGCTGTTTCCTGCCCCAAACTGCTAAAACAGTGGTTTAGCAGGGCCAGAGGTAGAGGCCAACTCAAAACAAAGCCTCTCCGTCTGCCTCACACATGCGCACACCCGCGATTACCATCCCCGCCTCCCCGCGGACTGCTACTGGTCACCTTGCAGCACTTCCTGTTTGAGTAGGGTCATTTCCTCTTTCTTTTCCGCTGAGAGAGAGAGAGAGAGAGAGGGTTCAGACTTCGCTGAGGTTGAAGCTCAGGATGGATGAGGAGAAGACAAGGTTTCCAGCTTCCTCTCTTTAATTGCCTTCCACCTGTCTGTCACTCACAAACGATCACACACACACACACACACTTAATACATGTGGACAGACATGTAAAGCTGATTTATTTTATTTTTACATCCCAGTTAGAGAATCTGTGCTCCAGTATAGTGACTGAAAACCGCTTACGAGTCCCATGTCGCACATTTGTTTAAATTCACATCTGGGCAGAATGAGGCCTGGTGAAACTGTGGGACTCATATAATTCTAAGTAGGGTATCATGGCGATGTAAAGGCCTGGAAATCAGGCCTGTGACTGGGAGGTTGCTGTTTATTCCTGTAAAATTGTTTTGTGAAATGACAATGGACCCTCGAGCAAGACATGTTCCCGATCCAGTCGAGTAAACAGCGTTTATTTCAGTTTCACCGGGGAGCTCCTATACATGTACACGATCAGAATTTGAAACAAAATCCCTTGTGGATGTAGAAAATGTACAAACATGACTGCTTAATGTGTCGTCACGGAAACAAATAAACTCACAGCATCCTGGGAAATGAACATCAAACAAACAAAAAACAATCAAAATAAATTGTGTGTCCCACTCAGTGAATATCCCTCCCCTCTATCTGCGATGACGAATCAACAATATTTCTAAATGGAGGCTGTTTATCGCCGGGGACTTAAAACAACTGTTTATAGATAATCCCCAAAACGCAGATTGCTGCGGAGAGAGAGAGAAAGAGAGAGAGATTTTCTTGAGAAACACTTCAAAGTGGCCCCAAATGAGCGGACCCATAAATGGTTTGGCCCCTCAAGTGTGCTCAGCTCTTTGGTAGCGGGGCGCGGACGCGGGGGGGGGGGGGGGGGTAAAAAAAAAAAACAAGGCGGATTGTTTGTGACAATTAGGCCGATGCCAGATACTGGCCGCCATGGCCTGCACAATCGCCCGTCCCCATCAGCCGACTGTGTTTATGCGTAATTGTAATTTGGAAAAAGAACTCTCTGCTGCGATTAGAGGCCCGAGGAGTGGTCCGATGGAGGGCCCGCCCCGCCCTAAACAAGAGAGCAGTGTTTGGGTCGGGTCTGCACGAGGTCCCACCGAGGGGAAAAGCATGGAGGGGTAGGACGGAGTGTGAAAGGCAGGAAGGAAGGAAGGAAGGAAAGAAGGAAATATCAAGAAAAGAAGCAAATATACAACTCGACCTCGTCTATCACACGAAATATTATCTGATTTTTCACACATTGTGTCTGATAAGAAGTATTATTTAGACACAATTTGACTGTTTTTGACAGGGGTTGACTTCCACCTAACATATATTTCTGCATTATGCATCCATTAAGAATAAAGTACACTTTCCCCTTGACTGCATGGCCATTTAGATTGAACACCATAAGTAATGTGAGTAATTGAGCATTACGGTTATCTTTTAAACTCTCATTAACCTGTTCATCATCCCTTCTACGTTCACCCACCCTCCACAGGGGGTCGTCAATACACCACGTCCTTCCTTCTTCCCCTCAGGTCTCCTTTCTTACCCGTCACAAAATGTCCCACCACCAGTTGTTTAAAAAATATATATATATTTTATTTGAACATTGATGTTGAAATTGTTCAATGAATCATCACAAATACGCTAATCTGGCAACGAGACAGAGAAGTGCGATGGAATGGAATGAAAGCAGCATCTGCCCGAGTGATTGAAGAGCCATGTGCAGAGAGCGTACACACACTCCTCCGCGCGATCGTTCCATCTGCACATCACATTGAAGACGGCCGAAGCAACAACAAAAAAGGGTGAGGCTACAATCGCGTTTTACCCAAAATGTCCCAACGGTGCGGATCGTTGGACTTCCCTCCTCGTGCTGCCGGGCCTTTAAAAAAAAAAGAGAGACCATGTAGGAGCGTGGCTGACATCCAGTGGACGCGTCTGGTACGGCCGCATGTCGCTGCATGGCGGCGGTGGCTCGTTGTCACTTCCTGGGATTCGGCGTTGCGTGCCGGGAGATGCTGCAGCGCATTAGCGCACCAGATGATGTGAAACCTGCTGGATTTCGAGGGCTAAACGCTCGCCGCCACAATCTGCTGTTTAACCATTCCAAAACCGGTTTTATTTTTCTCTTTCTCACACTGTTGAGCACACACACACACACACACGAGCCAACACACCATTCCTATTCATATGAGTGTACGCCTTAATGGTTCCTTACTTCTCGTCCCGTGTGATTGTAACACACTGGTTGATTTATTAATAAAACATGCGTTTCACCACAGAAGCAAACAGCAACAAACCATTAAAGTGTCCAGTTGGCTCTTATTAAAAGTACAACATAATCACTGGATTGAGAACACAAATAATATTAACATTTAAAAAAAATGCAGCATCTTTAATTGCGTTCAAGATATTAATGAGATTCATATGCTAAACTGTGTCTTTCCTCTCCTTGAAAAATGCAATATGGCACCTCCTGTTGTTTCATTTCTAATTCCATCATTAATATCCTTCTGATGTGGTCCATGTCAGTGTGGGCTCCCTCGATGTTCATACGGAGTATATCAGTAATATATATATATATATATATATGTGGATGCTTTACTGTAGTAATACTGTTGCTTTATCATATTCAGTGTACAGTGGGGATCACGGGGAAAACATACATCACGCCAGCTTTCAGATCCAAATGCAACATCGTTATTTATTACTTTGAAAATATTTTCAATTCCAAAACAGCAATAAGCTGTATTAAAATGTTCCATGTTGGTGCCGTCTGCTAAATGATTCAATGTGTGAGCAATGAGTGTGTTGGATATGGAAAAATTGGTAAGTTAGTGAAGCGCATCAGGTCATTTGAGAAATGATGTAATCAGCATTTTGTTTTACCAACGTGGAAATTGAATTTGAATCTTTACAAGCGAGAGGCCGACTCCTTTATTTTGAGCACACTGAAATGAAAAATGCAACACGTGGCACATTTAAGTCCCCAAACTATAGCCGGCGGCCATATTTCTTCATATAGCTTAAACCCCGGAGCTCAGGAGGCTGCAGGCTAAAGCGGCTTCTGACTCAAGTCGTGCCAGCTTTTTGTGATTTTGACTCTTTATACCCAAAACCACAGAAAGAGGAGAGGGGGGGAGGATCCTCTCTATAGCCCTTTCTGGAATTTAATAGAGATCTCTCATTCACACACACACACACACACACACATACAAACAACTAATCAATGTGAAGTTGGAGCTGGAGGAAAACAGTGAACTTTTAAGCCTCTTCGCCCACCGAAAAAATCAATTCAACGTCAAGTTATGCTTCAGTACTGAAGCAAAAAGCAAAACAAACAGAAAGACATCAACAGAGAATCGGGGAGGGAAGTCAGATAAATAAATCACCCTTATCAGTTTCAAACAGTGAATCCTCCCACTGCCAGACAAAGTTTGGTGTTTTCATACCTTTAAATTAGGCGATCGCCTTTTAAAAAGTCCCGAGTCGGCAGCCACGAGGGCCTCGAAACGGACGGAACGCAAACAGAACCGAGGAACGAGGCCCTTAGATCTGGCAGATTGTTTGCTTTATTCATTCTGTCAAAGACCCCGGAGGAGAATAATCTGCTGCATTCCGTCTGCGGAGCCTTCAGGCCGTGATGTCGACCCTCAGTCCATTCGCCCTCACAATCCTCTTTGACGCTTTTTTGTGTTGCCCGAGAGTATTATTCTTATTTTCAATAAAAACAGATTAGCACTTCAGTGGCACTTGAATGGCACTTACTTATGCTATTTTTTGTAGTTTGGCTTTCTTGAAGGAATGCTACTCTCTTGATTCTTGTAGTTCTGAGTTTGAACTCATGCTTGACGCACTTATTGTAAATCGCTTTGGATAAAAGCGTCAGCTCCATGACATGTGATGTAATATTATGCTTCTGTTAATCTCACCACGTAATCTGTTGAATGCATATGACATGTGTTTTTCTGTTCTTTTCTTTTTTTGGAACTCTTCTCTTTTGTACACTGGTAGGTGAACCGGGGGTCAAAGATCAAAATAACTGCAGGACTTTTGAGTTCCTTGATATGTTGCATGTTCATATTGAGAAAATAAAAAAAGAAGAGGACAATAAACCAAAACAGAACTTCGGTGTCAAGCACTTGAGCATTTCTTCGTCCCTGCGCCTTCCCACCAAGCCCTTTCTCGTGTTTTCTCATCGCTTCCTGTAGCCTTTACCCCCCCCCCCACCCCACCCCCGCCCTCACCCCTCCATCCTGTCTGCAGGCTGCCAGGCACAGATAAGGTGTCTTGGCAGGGAGTTGGAGTGCCGTCCTTCGCCTCGCTGAGTGGGAATCCAGGAAGCCGTGTTTCGCGCCGTGTCGCTGGAACAATAGGACGGGGAGGGGAAGCAATTGGGATGAAAAAGAAAGAGAAATATATATATATATACAAAATGAGTGTGGGGACAATCAAAGCCTTGCCCTGCCAGGAGTAGACATGGTTTAAGAAACAGCGAAAAAAGCAACAGTTTTCTTCTCTGATGGAACATTTTGTCAAAAAAAAAAAAAAATCCTTCACATCTGCTACACAATAGAAAGATAGGCGAACATTTTCACTTATGTTGAAAAATATTTTACTTTTAATGCATCCCACGGCTTATTTTGTGGCGAAGTGGTGCCAGTGACTTTTTGGTTGCGTACACTTCTCCCGGGCAGTTTGTGAAATAGTGAGGGGATTGAATATGCTTCACGTATATGGGCACGAATATACTTTTATTTGTATTCTACCGATCAGCACGAAAACAACGCCGGTGGACATTTTAATCCTTTTTTTCCGACAAGTAAATGCGACATATCCATGTGACTGGCTATGGGAGGTGGATGGCGTTATGTATCTGTGAATCAGAATCAGAAACATTTATTAGCTATGTGTCCTAGACACACGGAGAATTGGACTTGGCGGCTGGTGTGTACATGAGACAGACAAACAAAACAATCAACAGTCAACATATAAGATCAAATGAATCAAATAAATCTGTTTATACGGGTCAGTGGGGGACCCGGGCTCTGTTCATGAAGTGCAGTGGGGGACACAAGCTCTGTTCATGAGGGTCAGCGGGGGACCCGGGCTCTGTTCACGAGGGTCAGTGGGGGACCCGGGCTCTGTTCACGAGGGTCAGTGGGGGACCCGGGCTCTGTTGATAATGGTCAGTGGGGGACCCGGGCTCTGTTCATGAGGGTCAGCGGGGGACCCGGGCTCTGTTGATAATGGTCAGTGGGGGACACAAGCTCTGTTCATGAGGGTCAGCGGGGGACCCGGGCTCTGTTCACGAGGGTCAGTGGGGGACCCGGGCTCTGTTCATGAGGGTCAGCGGGGGACCCGGGCTCTGTTCACGAGGGTCAGTGGGGGACCCGGGCTCTGTTCATGAGGGTCAGCGGGGGACCCGGGCTCTGTTCACGAGGGTCAGTGGGGGACCCGGGCTCTGTTCATGAGGGTCAGCGGGGGACCCGGGCTCTGTTGATAATGGTCAGTGGGGGACACAAGCTCTGTTCATGAGGGTCAGCGGGGGACCCGGGCTCTGTCTGTTCATGAGGGTCAGTGGGGACCGGGCTCTGTTCACGGTCAGTGGGGACCCGGCTCTGTTCATGAGGGTCAGTGGGGACCCGGCTCTGTTCACGAGGGTCAGTGGGGACCCGGGCTCTGTTCATGAGGGTCAGCGGACCGGGCTCTGTTCACGAGGTCAGTGGGGACCCGCTCTGTTCATGAGGGTCAGCGGGGACCCGGCTCTGTTCATGAGGGTCAGCGGGGACCCGGCTCTGTTCACGAGGGTCAGTGGGGTGATAATGGTCAGTGGGGACCGGGCTCTGTTCATGAGGGTCAGTGGGGACCCGCTCTGTTGATAATGGTCAGTGGGGACCCGGGCGGTCAGGGGACCCGGTCAGTGGGGACCCGGCTCTGTTCATGAGGGTCAGCGGGACCGGCTCTGTTCATGAGGTCAGCGGGGACCCGGGATCTGTTGAGGGTCAGTGGGGACCGGCTCTGTTCATGAGGGTCAGTGGGGACCCGGCTCTGTTCACAAGGTCAGTGGGGGACCCGGGCTCTGTTCATGAGGTCAGTGGGGACCCGGCTCTGTTCAGTGGGGACCGGGCTCTGTTCATGAGGGTCAGTGGGACCCGGCTCTGTTCATGAGGGTTAGTGGGGACCCGGCCTGTTCAGAGGTCAGTGGGGACCGGGCTCTGTTCATGAGCTTCAGTGGGGACCCGGCTCTGTTCACGAGGGTCAGTGGGGACCCGGCTCTGTTCATGAGGACCCGGGCTCTGTTGATAATGGTCAGTGGGGACCCGGCTCTGTTCATGAGGGTCAGTGGGGACCGGGCTCTGTTAGGGTCAGTGGGGACCCGGCTCTGTGGTCAGTGGGGGACCCGGCTCTGCTCATGAGGGTCAGTGGGGGACCGGGCTCTGTTCACGAGGTCAGTGGGGACCGGGCTCTGTTCATGAGGGTCAGCGGGGACCCGGCTCTGTTCACGAGGGTCAGTGGGGCCCCGGGCTCTGTTCACGAGGGTCAGTGGGGACCGGCCTCTGTTCACGAGGGTCAGTGGGGGGACCTGGGCTCTGTTCATGAGGGTCAGTGGGGGACCCGGGCTCTGTTCATGAGGGTCAGTGGGGGACCCGGGCTCTGTTGATAATGGTCAGTGGGGGACCCGGGCTCTGTTCACGAGGGTCAGCGGGGGACCCGGGCTCTGTTCACGAGGGTCAGTGGGGGACCCGGGCTCTGTTCATGAGGGTCAGCGGGGGACCCGGGCTCTGTTCATGAGGGTCAGCGGGGGACCCGGGATCTGTTGATAATGGTCAGTGGGGGACCCGGGATCTGTTGATAATGGTCAGTGGGGGACCCGGGCTCTGTTCATGAGGGTCAGTGGGGGACCCGGGATCTGTTGATAATGGTCAGTGGGGGACCCGGGATCTGTTGATAATGGTCAGTGGGGGACCCGGGCTCTGTTCACGAGTTACACTTTTAGTGAGAACGTCGTGCTGAAGGAAAACAAATTCTGTCCCCGTGGTAAAATGCAGGGAGGCTGAGTTCCGACCCGCAGTGTGTCGACACAAACCGCCGTCACCGGCTCCACTTCCTGTCTGATTTACAGTCAAACGTTAATCAGTTAATCACATGTCCAACATCACACTGCGGTGAACCTCTTCTATACCCTGGGCCCACGCCCACCCACACACACACTGCCACAATCAGAACCCTCCACCACCACTGCGTCCGCGCCCTATTCGCCGGGCCTCACAGGCATCCAGTACGTTCACAGTCCGATCACACGTAACGATTTACCACGGCCCTGGTTCGTGAATTAAAAATCCAGATGCATCTTGGGAGTTTTCACACATCAAGAAACATCTGGCACGCTTTTCCGTCAGAGGCGTTGCGTCGTTATCCGGCGTACGACAGACACCATGAAGTGTAGGTGTCCACCCGGGTCGCGACAGCAATACATACGACAGGTGTGTGACATGAGAAGTTATTCACATCTTTTGGAAGCGTACGACGGCAGGAGGTTCAATTCACTTCCACTGTTTCACTTATTGTGAACACGTTCAACTTTTTCCATGAATTGTTGATGAGATCTCAAAAACTAGACACGCACAAATCTTGGCACACCTGCCAAAACTCTTCTCATCTCATGACTCTTAAACTTCACCACTATAGAAGAGTTCCTTTCACCAGTCTGCATTCTCAGTGAACGCGGGACACACCCTGGAATGCCTCTGCATATACGCACTAGCACAGGGGTCAGGAACCTTTTGGACTGGGAGAGCCATAAAAGCCAAATATTTCTAAATATATTTCATTGAGAGCCATACAGTATTTTTAACGTATAATTTTAATGTGACTTCTGGTGCAGCATGATGCTACGGGGGGGGGTGGGTGCAGGTGACTTTTTCTTTGCTCCGCCCCGATGCGCGCGCAAAGAAGCCGAGAAGTGTTAACGCGACACATAGAGACAGAAGTGACATGCTGCTGGTTAGATACGATCAATAACAGACGGCTGTTTAGTTTTTAAAAAGAACAAAGACGTGCTCTAAGAAAAGGGACCTTAAATTACTTCTGCTGGAATCTGGCGCGATAGAGATTTTTTTTTTTTTTCAACTCAAAATTGTCTAGGAGCCATATGCCGTCACCGGAAGAGCCATAGGTTCCCGACCCCCGCACAAGCAGAACATATCACTGTTTGAAACACGGCCTGAAGAACTGGCTTTTTAGCAATCAGATGTGTGAGCATCATCAGTGATTGTGTATACACTTATTTCTTTGTATCATGTTTATTATTTTTTTTCATGCTTTTATGATGAGGCCAGTATTTGATCGTAACCTGTATTTTTATTGCTCTTTATGATGTTCCCGTGATAATCTTTTCTCTCCATTAGTGAAGGCTTGTAATATCTGGCCACGGGGACGACGGTTGAAATGTAGCCTTACAGCTAAGACTGACACATTTACCCCTGGGGTTGATTGATGTGTACGGTCATTGTTCAAATAAATAAATAAATGAAATAAAAAAATACCCTCCGCTGTCACGACGTAACCTGACTTGCGTCTCTTCTCCTAAATCTGCCGCCTCTTCCCGCCGTATGTATCACTCTTATTCTATTATCGTCAAATAGCATCTAACCTCATGTCTTCGCCAAAATACCACATGAAAATCAAACTCCGCATGGTGGGTCGGTGTAAATGGTTCAGAACGGCGTAATCGGTGGGTCAGCTCCGGAGGGGGCATTGGAGGAAGCCACAAATTTGGGGGTAGAGTACAGGGGGACCACAGCGAGTAAACATTGCATCATCCGCGGCGGTCGAATCAAGAGTCGACGCATGCAGACCGTTGCATTTAGAAAACCAACCGATGTTGGATGCGTTTCAAACGTCGCCACGGCTGCCAAAATGAAACTCATGTCCATTAAAACAAAGGGAATCAGATCATTGGAAGACTTTAAGGCTGGGAGGATCATCGTGGTTTTAACATCTCTGGAACTTCTTTTGTAAATCGTTGTAACGAGATGTCTCGCCGGGGGTTGGAAAAAAAATAAAGAAATCCCCCTCTGAGCTTCAGTAGTTGTACTGCTTTCAAAGAATAGAGTGAGTTTCATGGTTTTCTCAATTTCATGTTATTATCTTTCGGTAAATTTAACATGCAACCACTTTGCAACATCACTGTTATAATGTACTGGTAACTCGGAGGAGTTGTGTGAGCAGCAAACACCGGTGCCTCAATTCAATTGAACAACACAGTATCAGCATCCCAATAACTACGGGAACCGGTTCTCTTTAGGTGTTTTTAAAAATAGATTGAAAGAGTTGGAGGTAGGTTCATCTGGTTGGAGATGGGTTTTTTGACGGAGGTATATGTGCACCTGTGTGAACGGGGTTATGATGACTTGAGTCCTTGTTTTAGTTTTATTCATGCTGTGATCTAAAAAAAAATCTTTCTTTTTTGTCATTGTTTTATGTTGTATTGTCTGAAACGTTGTGTAATGTGCTACTGCTGCTGTCTCGGCCAGGACACTCTTGTAAAGGAGATTTTTACTCTCAATGAGGCATTTCTTAGTTAAATAAATAAAAAATAAAAAACCCCATCTAACCTTCTTCGCTTGCCAGCCTCATTTCAACTGGTGCACCTTGAATGGTCTTAATGGTGCTGCACACTGTACGAGTAGAGGACATTTAAAAAGAATAACTGGGTCTTGAGGACACTTTAAAATAATTGCTTCATGTCTACCGCAACAAATCTCCCATATTCTCATCGATGTAAACGCTTTACGCTCCTCCACCTTCAGTTTATCCTGTTTATGGTGACATTTGTCGGAGGAGGGAGGGATTCCTCGTGCATACCATGAACGTTAGGTGTTGCTGCCACCGAGGGAAGGCAAGACAAACAGAAAAAAAGGCAAAGGATGTGAGTGCTGCTTTCCTGGAGCCAAACCAGAGAGGCGGTGAATCATAACCCACGAGCCGAAACTGAATTCACCACACCTATCAAAACCCATTTAGGATCAGAGGCCAGAGGTCCAACCATTTACTTTCAGTCAGCTCCCCATTTTCTTTCTCTAATCCCTTTCTTTCAGGGGAAGAAAAGAGATAAATGAAAGCCAAATACACATGGATGATCTCCGACATCTGTCCAAAAAGGAAATTATTATATTTGAAGTTATGAAAGTGCTTCCTGAAGTGGAGGAAATGCACGGGATTTTTTTTTTGGGGGGGGGGAGGCCTGTGACTTGATCTAAGAAAAACATTAGCAGAAACACACTGGCAGAAAGACAAATACATAACCATCCACAACCTTCTCTTTCTCCTCCTACCTCAGCCCATCCAGGTGTGTTGGGATTTACTGTATATCTCAAAGCGAGAAAAGAATTTCTTACAACAAAAAAAAGCAAAAGTGGTGGAAAACTCTAAAAAGGTCCTTTTGGCCCGAGACGTGAAGGGAGGAAATTGCATTGATTTAAGCTCAGCTTCTCTTGGCATCTGTCCGCCTCCTTCATTTCTTTCTTTCCTGAAGTGAGGGCGTTTGTTCCACAGCCGCCGGCTTTGGATACAGTCATCTATGATGTTTTCCTGCCTGTCATTAAATCCACAGTCAGATGACGGGTGGACGTGAGTGGCAACATCTACTATAAACTTCTCTACAATCAGATTTCTCATTGTGAAGGAGCTCGAAGTGACTTACAATGGCTGCTTTTATTCATAAATGACGTACAACATTCAATACAATGCGCGATGTCTACAGTGAAGATGTAGACCATTTTTTTCTTCCACGTGTGGCTGAATACTACACTGAAAACTTGCAAAAGGATATGTAGTGATATACAGTAATATGCATCATATACTGTATATTTCTCCTCACTGTCTAGTTAATGTCATCAGGCATTAATTCCCCTTTTTACCGTTTTACATAATTCTCCATTATCTCCAATATACTTTTGATAATATTTTCATCTGTTGACTGTTTCAATACACTTTATTATTACCTTTTATATACTTTTATTTGATTTTGTATTCCGTCTGTATGTATAATTAATATTTCTATTGTATTTTTTGTATCTTTCTTACTATTTTTCAACTTTTTTTAATGTATATTGTATTACTATTTTTCAACTATTTGTTATTTATATTATTATTATTATTATTATTATTACTGCTCTACTAGGATTAACTGCTGCTGTAATCCTGCAATTTCACCACTGAGTGACTAAAAAAGGAATATCTAATACTGTTTCATTGAACAAAAACTCCCAAAAAAACATTTTAATCCAGATGAAGTCATCCAAGCATTTGTCGACAAATCCTTTGTTTTCCCAGAGGAACTTGAACTGGAAATGAAATGGCAGGCTGTGTTGCTTGTTTTCACACTTCCATAAATTTGGAAAAAGAGAATATTTGGACCTTTGGCCCGAAGCCAATCCTCCAGATAAAATGCTGTGGATTCTCACAACCAAATCGCAACTCCATTTCAATATTGCCGGGACTCGACCATATGAAGTGTCCCTGCTCTCCTCGGAGTTAAGCTCGTTTCCCACTTTTACTTCTTTCAATTTCATTTTGTATATTCTCTCGTTGTGATTACCTACCCGGCAAAAGTTCATATTTCCATCCAACCTATGTTTTCCACTCGTGCATTTGAGCTCATCCATTGTCTGTTCGCCCCGGTGTCACAACGTTGTGCTGCAATGCTATTGTGTTGGTAGAGACACACAATACCTGAACATGAAATACACAAAACAACACAACGCAAAACCCTCCCTGGAAAAGCAGTTTTATTGCACCTCCTCTGTCTGAAGCCTGAATGCCCCCCCCCCCCCTCTGTTTGTGTCTGCATGTTTTCACAGCTCTGGAATGCGCTGGACAACACAAGCGTGAGTCCTTTCTCCGGCGTGAGCTTCGGTTTAAGGACGATTGATGGCCGCCTCCCCGCTGAGTTCCCATAGCATCGGCCCGCTTCCCCGCAGTCTCTGAGGCAATCGTCTAGTTCCCCCGGTGGCGCTCAAGAAGACGCCCCGCAGGGCTTGTTCCACCACGGCTATATCATATTCCCTTGTTAATCATAGCCGCACGTTGAAGCATTATCTCTTTTTGGTGTCTGCACCACATGCAGGTTACATAAAGGCAACGACCGTGAAACCCACTGAGCGGGGTGGGGGGGGGGGGGGGTGTCAAGATGGAAGCGCATTGATTTTCAGTGTTGGTAAACAAAGACACGACAGCAAAGGTCGTTTCAGTCGAGGGACATTACGTCTGTTTAACTCTCAGGTTGTAGTGGAATTATCGATGTGATGTCATCATTTATTATAGGAAATAGTAATGTCCAAACAAATACAATTTATTATTTTATATTCCTATATTAGATTTGATTAGATTAGAACACTTTATTAATCCCCAGTGGGGAAACTCATATGCCACCAACAATTCATACAGACACAGAGCACAACAGGCAAGAACACACACTACAAGGAACAGAAAAAACCCAGAAGATGGTCCATAAAACATGACCATCAGAAAGATAAGTGTTCATTAATACATTTAACTGGTGCACACATATATATCTGGTTTTTTTCAATATCTAATATTTTCAATATATATAATACAATATATTTAATATATATATATATTTAAAATATATATAATATATATTAACATATATAGATATATATATATAGATATATATATTCCATCTCAATGGGAACATTTAGTTTTTCTGCATATTTCCGTTGTTATCCCACTTCAACATTGTCCGCGCCGGGTGTAACCCGAGCCTGCTGTTGTTACAACGCGGCATCTTTTCACATATTGGAACAGTTAGGGTTAGGGCTTGACCCCCGTGACCTCTTGACTTCACTCGCGTCTCCGCGCAGCCTTTCGAAGAGATGCCTTGTCACTGGTGCCAAAGGAGAGAGGCCGAGGGTGAAGTAATGCGTCAACATGGGCCAACGGACATGCCGGACTTACAGATTAGCATACGCACTTACGCAACCGCTGAAGGCGTGATGTAGCCGAGCTCAGGGCTGCTTGGTTGGCTCCATGTCATTATGTGATGGGGCCAAACACATTCCCTTCCAGTTTGCAGCGCCGTGATAGAAAGGCCTGGTGAGCGTCCCGGCTCGTCAGAAGTCGGGTGCAAAAAATTGTTTCCGCCTTCTTACCCCTCTCACCTCCGCTCATGCCCCCATGTTCTGCCTCTGCATACAAGAAAACACGCTAACTCTTTTAAGTCGCGAGTTTCTTCGCCGCAGTTTTAATATGTCATCAAAGCACAGAGAGGGGGGGGGGGGGGAAAGCAAAATAACAGTGAGTGAACCAGCCGAGTCAGTGGAGGCTCAAGGACTTCTTACTTTGAGTCTCAGTTTATATATATATACATATATATATATATATATACACTACCGTTCAAAAGTTTGGGGTCATCCAGACAATTTCGTGTCTTCCATGACAACTCACTTTTATTTATCAAATGAATTGAACATTTAATAGAAAATATAGTCAAGACATTGACAAGGTTAGAAATAATGATTAATATTTGAAGTATTAATTTTGTTCTTCAAACTTCAAGCTCAAAGGAAGGCCAGTTGGATAACTTATATCACCAGCATAACTGTTTTCAGCTGTGCTAGCATAATTGCACAAGGGTTTTCTAATCAGACATTAGTCTTCTAAGGCGATTAGCAAACACAATGTACCATTAGAACACTGGAGTGATAGTTGATGGAAATGGGCCTCTATACACCTATGGAGATATTTCATTAGAAACCAGACGTTTCCACCTAGAATAGTCATTTACCACATTAACAATGTAGAGAGTGTATTTCTGATTAATGTTATCTTTATTGAAAAAACAGTGCTTTTCTTTGAAAAATAAAGACATTTCTAAGTGACCCCAAACTTTTGAACAGTAGCATATATATATATATATATATATATAAATATATAAATATAAATATATCAAGCCAATGCCACTTCCCAACTTCACTCCTCTTCACGTTGCCTTCCAGCCTTCCATGTTTCTCTCGACCTCCAACCTCCTTCCCTGCATGACACACTGCTCTGACTCCTTTCCAGTGGTTTTGGTTCTGTCCTCTCATTCCTGCTCTGTTTATCTCTCTATTTGATTGATGAATTTCACACTACTCACTGAAGAGGAACACAACACCAAAGAAACAACTGCCCTCTCTTTGCCTCCGTCTCTCGGTCCATTTCCTGCTCCTTTCCTCTCCCTCTCCTTCTTCTGTCTGCCTCCTCTGCTCCACTTATGCATCCCAGCAGGCTTGATTTCCTTTCCTCAGGTTATAATAGTTAGACTGTGAAATCACCCGGGCCCCCACAATCCCTCCCTTCATCCCAGTGTCCTTCTTTCCCCCCTTCCACTCCGTCTAACATCCTTCTCCTCTGATTCCCTCCCTTCTCTCACTACTTATAGTCAATCTTTAATATTTATGGCCTCAAAGCTTGAGGAGTGGGAGGGGGCGCGGGACTTTTACCCCACCTATGATTACTGGCGTGTTGTCAGTGACTTAGAGGGTTGCGCTAGAAGGTTGAGGCTGTGAAGCGACAGCGCAGAGGCTCTACCCAATCTCCTCCGAGCCCCCATACTGAAGTGATTAGGCCACAGGAAGCTGAACCTGACATTGCTGACACGAGGCCTCCCCACACACACACACACGCCACATCCTGCCCCGACATCCACACACACCACACGACACCACCTCTCTGCGCTGACACCCGACTCGGCGTGGCAACCACAATGGTTGATTTACATGCGCTGATATTGTTCCAATGGATGGAAGGGAAGAGGATTCAGGGACACTCGAGAGAGTGGGGGGAAAAAAAGAAGAAGTCAAGAAGAAACCTTAGATCAGTGAAAAAAAAAGAGGGTGGAGGAGAGGGGGGGGGGCTTTTGGCGGCTGCCTTTTTTTAATTGTTTCCTTGTCTCATGTGTTGGCACAAATAAACAGGACAGAGAAATGCAACCTGCCAATTTCAAGCCCATTAAGTGTAAAGTGGGATAACTACTGCAGGTGCTTTATTGTTGCTGCTGGGATCACATCAAGAGATCTGTGACAAGATGTTGTTATTCATATCAATCCTTCCACAAGGATTTAGATGTGGCTGCTCTGGACTACATCACCACACTTTTCTTTTTCTTCTTACATATCTAAAGAAAAATCAAAAGAAGAAGTGATGTTTTTATAGGAATTGCTCCGCGCCATCTCCCCAAATAAAGTGAAAATTGTTTATTTGAGTGTAAAAATATTGTACATAAGAACATATCTCCTCTAATATTATCACATACATCCAATTCATTTGAAACCTTCAAATATAGGATAGGATATTTTCCAGAAATAATATTCTAAGTAAAGGTGATTATGTGTATTTCAAGCCGTCGGGGGCCACGTGAAATGACGTGGTGGGTCGGATTCGGCCCGTGGGCCTTGTGTTTGACACCTGTGCCCTTAAGTGAATGGTTTGGTTTGAGTACACAATGATACAGATGACCTTTGTGAAAGAGCACTCCTGCCCTCTTGTGGTGGAGGTGAAAAGGGCAGAAGTGAGAACATTGGAAAGGGCAATTGATTTAACCCTGACTAAAGAAACTTTGGCTCGATTTTGGAATAAAGATGTGGAACTCACTCACAAGAATAAATCATATCCAAACCGATGTTTTTTTTCATTTCTTTAATCTACAATTTGCTTCCATAGCTTCTTAAATCGACAGCAGTTCACGAGACAAGTTCCGAAGGCACGTTGGGCTTTTTTTCGATTTGCATATGAGGGTAGAAAGAAAAAAATATTGTTTGCATTCTGGAAAACATATTCATCAATCAATTAAAATGTAAACTGCATCTCCCCCTGATCATTTAAGATAAATACAAAACGTATTCTATTACATTAGGCACATATAGGCATTAAAGTAGTGCTGGTTCTTTCATGAGCATTCAGCAAACCCCAACCTGTATCCAGTAGCGCCAGTTAAGTCTTATTTATCTTTCTTTTTTTGGTTGTTCTCTCTCTGTATCCCTCATACTCTCTCCTCACCAATCAAAATGTGTGTGTGAGTGTGTGTGTGTGTTTTTGAAGGGAGTGATTGCTCTCTGTTTGACTCCCGTCTCCGGTGAAAGTGTTTCATTTCACTAATGCAGAAGTGAAACCGTCTCACTGAATACTCTGGGGGCCGTGGAAATAATCAAAACACTGCGAGAGCCAGCGCGGAATGCAAACTCCAGTTAAGAACAAGGGAAATGGAAATCAATGGCAAGATATGGAGATTTTTTTGACAGCTTGACACAAAAATAATCTTTTGGGAATTTGCCGTCTGTTGTCTTTGCCAGGTTAAAATAACAACTGAGCGGGGAAATATGAAATGCAGTACGCTGTAGAAAGGCCACAGCATTACACCTACTTAGTTTTGTGTGAAGGTATTCCAAAACAATCGATAAAGAATGTGCTGCATCGCAAGCGAAGGCTGAATCGCCCGAAGGCATGGTCATATCTACGAGGTATGCGCGGCTTCTAAACCTCAGGAATTCATCTCGATATATATATTATTGAAAATGCAACACTTTATGTCTTATGAGCAGTTGTATCTGTCGGTTTGTCGACACTTGAGGAGCTTGAGGAAAGTTTCCATCTTGTGGGCGTCTTTCTTGAAGCAGCTGAGTAAGGCGTAGTCCCACATCACCGACTCCAGCATCTGCGGCTGCACGTCATTCGGGAGGAGGCCTTGCTCGCTGTGGTTGATGGTCAACATGCCCTCGTCCAACATCTGGATGGAGACATTCGGAAAACACGACGGATGGATTAACCCACAGGTGTGAAACACAAGGCCCGCGGGCCGAATCCGGCCTGTCGCATCGCTTTATGCGGCCCCTGGCGGCTTTAAAGAAACCTTTTCTTAAAGAAATTGGAGAAAAATATCCCGTGCTTTTATTTTGAAGGTTTTAGATTAAATGGATTCATGTTGAAATATTAGAGACATTTTCTGATGTACAATATTTCTACACTCAAATAAACAATAATCAAATGCACAGAGAGTTATTTAACAACATGTTCGAGGAGTTTATAAAGTGTTCCCGGCCCTTTAAGAGGGCGGCCATGATGCCGATTTGGCCCACGGGGAACATGAGTTTGACACCCCTGGATTAACGGCAACAAAACAGGCATAGACGGTGTGTTTAGTTTAGTTTTCAAAGTAAAGTCGGGTGGGAGGAGTCAGTTTCTAGTGTCCAGTCAATTATTCTAATTCAACTAGTGTGGGTTCATGTGTGGGTAATAAAACACGGGATATGACCCACCTTCCTGATGAGGACCACCACCCCTTGCTCCAGACTGATCAGTTTCTCAGACACCCACTTGGTCTTGTTGAGGAGCGTTTCGGGAGTGTCGTCGTAGCGATCCAGCGAGGTCTGCAGGTAGTCCAGAGGCTCGATCCAGGACTGGACCAGCATCAGCACCGAGTGGAGCAGCCATTTGTCCTGCGGGGGGGGGGGGCACACAGCAGGTGACGTTTGAATACAAAGAATTGAATGAATTATTCGCGAAATTCAAATTCAAACAGTACAACAAACATAACGTCGTGTTTACACACAAAGCCGATGAGGAACAATCCACTACAAGACGTGACAGAGCGGCAGCAGGAGTGACTTCTCTATTCGTGTCTCTGTGGGAACATTTATGTCTTTAATTAATGGCAGCGATGTGCCCTTCACAATTATTGTAAGATAGTTATGAACAGAAGTGATAAAAAAAGACAGACGACCTCAATAAAAAGCATGGCTTTTGATCGAGTGCCCCGACAGCGACAAAACATTCAGCAACAACAGTGGGCTGAAATGTCATGGGTGAAGCAGTTAAGTCGGCTTAAATTCTCCAGATTCCAAAAGCAAGTGCAAATGACCACTAGACAAATGGTCATTAAACCGCAGAACGGGCAATATTTCAGCAGAAAGGGCAGAGGATGAATTATTAGCAGTATATGCAGGACACGCGGTTTCAAAGATCACATTCAACATTATGCCGATGACATCGTTTTCAATTCGGCTTCACTTTAGAACCTTGCGGATGTCGTCTTCGTCATATACACTTGGCCTTTGTTACGTGGAGGAGGATGATCGTGGAACTTGCCGGATTACGGTTCACATCAGCCCTTCGCTAAGTGGTTCGATCCAGTTGCCACGCCACTGATGATGAAGCTGACGTTTGGCCTCAAAGGTCGCGGCCTACGTCGGACGGCTTCCTAAACCTCGGTGGGCACGGGCGAAGGAGAAATGAAATGTTGTACAGGCGAGTACATTTAAAAGATTGAAGGACCATTCATGGTAATTAGTGCAAACGACTAATCATTCGGTAGCGGACGGGGGGGGAGGGGAGTTTAGAAGAAGGGGAGGTACACTTGCACGCTAAGCATCGTTTAAAAAAGAAGAAGAAGCTTGGGCTCTGCAGCTTCGCAGTGATTTGTGAGCAGAGCAGTGTGTGCATTAATATAGCAGACAGCTGCAAACGCAAATGCACAGAAATGATTACGACTCCACTCGGATGCAAACAGACACACAACACAAATCCATAAACACATACAACCACCTTTACTTGCATTTCCTTTGCTCTGAAACATGCCTCGCAAATACAGACGCAATGGCATAAATTCCCCCCCTCAAAAAAAATAGAAGAGGAACTGCACACACTCCCCGACTGTCATTGTGAACGGAAAAAAAGATCAACGCCCTTCAAATTGGAATTGAAAAAAAGATTCTGTCGCCATCAGCATCGCCATGTACTCACAGATATCTGTTGGATTTCATTTTTGGAGCTGGGGACGGGTAAGGTTTTGGTGATGCACGCGGAGCCAGCTCGGTTCCTCTGGAACTGCAAAGGCAGCGGGATGAACATTACCTCCTGCAAACCAAACAAGCAAGTAGAATAATCACTCTGTCATACTCATTGAATATGTTATAACACTGTCATACTCATTGAATATGTTATAACACTGTCATGCTTCCTTCTGTACACATGACATCTATTCTTCTGTCCATCCTGGAGAGGATGTTGCTCTCATGAATAGTTTCTTCCCTTTTATTATTATTTTTTTACTTTTTATTTTGCATTTTCCACAAACAGATTAACCCTTGACATCGAGAAAAAAGAAAAGAAAAAGAATATATATATATACAACAAAATAAAATCAGCACACATCCAAATCCATCCATATCCACATACTCACCTGCCAAACATTCCCACCCATCCCCTCCCACATGTTTATACTTATACATCTACCCTCCAAGAGTAGGACCCAATGAGGAGAGAGGGAAGGACCAAACAATCAAACTAAATACAGCCAAATGATAAGCATTCAATAAAAAATGTCTTCTTCCCTTTTTTACATGTTTTTTTCCTCTATATATATTTTTTTTCCTCATCCGATGTGAGAGGTCAAAGGTCAGATGATGTCGTATGTGTACCGATTGTAAATCCCGCTGAGGCAAATTAGTAATTTCTGATATTGGGCGATATAAAATAAACTGAATTGAATTTAAAAACATAAAAATACACACACACACCAATAAAGTGCACAGCATACATATTTATATTACAGTGAATACTGACCCATTTATCCTCACCCCTCATTAAGGTTATGCTTTAGTTTACTCTCCATATTCAATTTACAAGCAGTATGTTTAAATGATTAAAAAAACAATGCTTTAGCTGATTTCTTGAATTGTTTTGAAAACCTTCCTTTCTCACAGTTACACAGCGACACTCAAAAAGACAGAGAAACAATGACACCCGCTTCACCGATCTCGGCCACCGGGGACACAGATGAGATTCATTTTGTTTTTCGGCGGCGTGTTCTCATCTGGAGGACCGCACGCAGCGTCTCCTCAGTAACACATCCTACATCATCCCATTTCAAAGAGCACTTTGGATCCCGAGCCACCGAGTGAAGGGGGATTCAACAGGCGGCAAAAAAAAACCCTGTGCTCTGGCTGCGGCGGTGTATCATTATCACATCCGTGTGACTCCACCGTGGGCCTGCTTCTTCAATAAAACATCTTTGGCTCAGAGGAGAGATGGAAGATTACTTTGAAGCCCGGCAGCGAGGCGATGATCATGTCAGAGTCAAAAGCAAATAACACAAGAGTGTCTAAAGGGAAGTGTCAGAGCTTTTTGGGTCCGGCGGATTGTGGGAAAAATTAGATTTGGCCATTTTTGATACACAATAACGCAGCTCGGGAATTACAACAGCTGTGCATTGTATTTTTTATTAATTTTGTAGAGTTGACATGAGAGAAAACAACATAATTCCATCACCTCTTTTTTGTTGTTGTTATATCTAAAAATAAATATTCAGCTTCTCACATGCAAAAATCGACATTGTTGTCACTGTGGCGTTTTCCCTACTGCTTTAAAAAAAATGCAGATTACAAATTCCCAAAAATTAGGCCAAAAGCAAGACACTTCACCCTGAATTGCTGCCCATATAGACAGGTTTATGATTGTAAGTCGCTTGGGATAAAAGTGTCAGCTAAATTAAATTAAATTAGATGTTGAATCTGAATATCATGTACTTTCTTTGATTATGTTTCAGTTGAATCTTCTCGTTTTAAGCTCAATGAAAACATGTTCTCATGTGATGCTCATGTGTGAAGAGTGATTCAGTTTCTCCTGAGGCTATACACACACACACTACACTATATTTATTAGATTTTTCTATTTCCTTTATTATTTAAATTCTTAAATGTAATACGCCCTGCTATTTTATTGTTTTGTTTTGTATATATTGTAAACATGTTTGCTGCTGCTTCAATATCTTTCCCCCTGGGGATGAATAAAGTAATATCTAATCTAATCTAATCTAAATATATGCCTTCATGGCTGAATGTACGAATATGATTCCCTCCATTCACCACAGGAGGTTCGTTTGAGGGTAGCGGACGGTGTTACTCACATACAAAGAGCACGATTCTTTCGAGACACGGTAGATGAGCTCAGCGTGCTGGATGACTCGGTCTAGAAGTTTCTCTTGGGAGATGGAAGGGCAGCGGGAGAGGATACCCTGCTCTTCCCTGCAGTCTAGAGGGATGCTCGATGCGAGGAGGTTATGCCAGAGCATCACAGCCCACACACCCTGCTGCATGACTGAAGAGAAACACACAAATACTGGTACACTCACACAATCACGCACAAAACACCAAAACGCTGATCATACACGTCTTCATTGTTAGCCGTGGTTCTGTCGGATTTACCGTCTGATGCACTGAATAAACAGGTGAAGTGTAGTTATTAACAATTATTTAAAAAAACACCTGTCATTCCATCTTCAACTGTGATGTATTACCTGAAACAAGGTGCATTCTGTGAGTCTTCAGGTCCTTCCTTGCTTCTCTATCCTGGGGACTTTCTTTATAAAGCCTGAGCAGGTCATGCACAAAGGAAAAGGTGGTCTTTGTCTTGCGTAGGTTCTTGTAAAATGATACTGGTCTTCCCGAAAACAATGGATTTCTCATCTTATGCATAATACCAGGACGGTAACTATAGTCAGGCATGCTAAGTCTAAATAATCATTGTTCCCGATTTGAAGTGACGAAATGGAGGTTCCTTCTAAATATATTGAACTAGACTTTATCTGGACCAGCAGCCGATTAAGAAAAAAAGAAGAAAAATCCAAACAAATGTTTTGTACATTTCTATTCCGCCATGCATCCTGATAGCCATTGAGAAATAATACACACATGACGACTATTTTATACGATTAATTATACAAAAGCTCAAAAAGGGAACAGGCTGAAACAAATGCCTCCTTTCAGCTGAGGTGAGGATGTAATGTCGACGTAAACACGAAGGGCAGAGGAGGCTTCGAAAAGACAGCTTAGAAATGTAATAGACACATTTAAAAATGGAGGAGATTGAGAAATCACTGGGATCTAAAATACAAAAATCTCCAATCTACTTTTAATTTTTTTATTTTGACATTCATATTTCATTTTGCTCAGTGTGCGAGAGAAGCTTCGTTTTTCCCATTGCACTAATGACTGTTCAGCTGTCACCGAAGAGAGCGCATGTGTAGTCGTACTCCATGATGCCTTCTTTTAAACAGATGAACTCCATGTTCCACTCCCCCCTACTACTTATTTAATCTGTCCTTGTTTAATCAAATTGGAAAGATTAACGGGGATAAACCGTCTAGTAATGAATCCATCCATTTCTATAAGATAAGATGAATAATTGTATTCTGAAATATTTCTGTTTGTAGATGGCACAGATGTTTATTTCCTCAGTGAAGCATGTTTAAGGATAAGCGAGAAGCAGACAGGAGATGAGAGCGGAGCAGCTGATGCGTGTCTTGTTACTGAAGAGATGGTTTCCGCCCACCCTCAAGACACCTGAAGCCTGTCACAGATGCCAACCTTTTACACATGAAACAATGTTCTCTTCTTATCACCTTTCGTTTAATCCTCCACTTCCTTCCTTCTCCCACGCATGGGCGGCGAAGCGGATTTTCTAAAGGTAAGCAGACATCTCCAAAAAAAAAAGTAATGTTATTTTAGAAGAACAGGTAATGTATTTTGATGAATTTGTAGTTTTTTTCAACACATAAAAATAAGCGTGAGAGGACTCAGGTCATATATTGTGTATAATTTTGCTCAATCTAATCCGATTTGCATATCTTCCATATAAGGTATTTTTGGCTCAACCTTTTAAGGGTTTAACCCAATTTATTCCACCAATCCTCATTTGAGGTAATTCATGTAAGTTTAAGCACAACTTGTTGTTCCTCCACAATTTTTTAACACTGCGTTTTACATCAAAAGAGGCCGAGCATGAAAATAAACAAAAAACAAAAAAAGAGCGTCTGCAATTACCAGTATTCTGATGTTGTGGTGTAAATGAATGGTGTTAAAGACTTCTACAGAGACTGATAAGGGGTGGGATATATATATATATACATATATATATATATCAAGCAAATAAGAGACACACCATTATAAATTGTTAACAAAATAGATGTAATTAAACCAAATTAAACATCATCCTCTGCTCAGGTAGACATTGCTCCACTTAGGCAATAGACAATAGTAGTTTGCTGCCATATTACTGCTGTGAGTGTTCCGCTAAAGCAACATACACAAACAAACAAACAGGGCCCTTCAGGGAGGAGGCAGAGCACTGCAGCAGCAGGCAGACAGAGAGCAGCCAGGGCTTTGTGTCTCTTCCTCAGATTTTCTCGGGCAGGACTGAGACGCGAGGAGAGGAAGCAAAAACCGGGTTTGAGGACGCAAGTTAGCATTATTGAAAAGCACCCCATGGACTGGGAACACTGGGACCGGCACCTAATAAGTAAACATCCCTCAGAATTGTGTTAACAGTGTCAAGTGGAGGGATCAGTGGAGCACGTCATTGTACAATACCCAAATTACTCCAGAGAGCGACACACGATGAAGAGGGAAATCACAAAGCCGAGTCTAATATGAGATCATATTAGCAATATTATTCATAATATTTTACATCAGGGTAGGGAGTTTATTCCAATATCTGAAAGAAACTTGGGTAGACAAGATCATTTAGTGCACAGTGAGTGGGGGAAAAAGCAGATCCCTTACTCGAGTCCAGACTTCAATGTAGTAGGGGGATGGCACCGGAACACTGGCGAACAGAAGAAGAAGAAACACTAGGCCCTCGTGTTCCCCATGTTCCCCGTGGGCCCTGGTGTTCCCCGTGGGCCCTGGTGTTCCCCATGTTCCCCGTGGGCCCTGGTGTTCCCCGTGGGCCCTGGTGTTCCCCGTGGGCCCTGGTGTTCCCCGCGGACCCGAGTGTTCCCCGTGGGCCCTGGTGTTCCCCGTGGACCCTCGTGTTCCCCGTGGGCCCTGGTGTTCCCCGTGGCCCCTCGTGTTCCCCATGTTCCCCATGTTCCCTGTGGGACCTGGTGTTCCCCATGTTCCCTGTGGACCCGAGTGTTCCCCATGGGCCCTTGTGTTCCATGGGCCCTGGTGTTCCCTCGTGTTCCCCGTGGGCCCTGGTGTTCCCCGTGGCCCCTCGTGTTCCCTGGTGTTCCCCGTGGCCCCTCGTGTTCCCCATGGCTCCTCGTGTTCCCCATGTTCCCCGTGGCCCCTGGTGTTCCCCGTGGCCCCTCGTGTTCCCTGGTGTTCCCCGTGGCCCCTCGTGTTCCCCGTGGCCCCTCGTGTTCCCCGTGGCCCCTCATGTTCCCCATGGGCCCTCGTGTTCCCTGGTGTTCCCCGTGGGCCCTGGTGTTCCCCGTGGCCCCTGGTGTTCCCCGTGGCCCCTCGTGTTCCCCGTGGCCCCTCGTGTTCCCCGTGGCCCCTCGTGTTCCCCGTGGCCCCTCATGTTCCCCATGGGCCCTCGTGTTCCCTGGTGACCCCTGCTACCAGGTGAAAAGCCTCATATTGACTTCAATGGACCTAAACATAAAAATCTATATTTTTTAAACCTGGACAGGGCCTTCTTTAAAACAACCTGAACGTGTGGACCAGTTGATTTTCAGCACGCTATTGACAGCCAGGATGCATGCACAGGTGCATGCAGGGTGTGGTACAATTGCCCAATGCCGAAATGCGCGAGGTCGATAATCCAGGGGGGGGGGGGGGGGGACCGGTCATACTGGGACAAAGAGGCCGAGTGTGGACAGTTTAGACTAGGACAAAAGAGGCTGGCCATAGAACCTGAGAAGATGGAGGAGGACTTCCGAGACCGGTGTGTCGCAACAACACACTCTGTCCACGCCTACCAGTGTGTGTGTGTGTGTGTGTGTGTGTGCAAACACTGTGCAGAAATTGTTTATACATCTCTGTGCTTTCACGATGTTTTTTTCAAATTCTGCTGTTGATTCCACTGACACCTTATTTAGTGATGTTGCACTCGGCGCGGTGTCCTCTTGTTATTGTGTCGTTTGTTTGCTCTCCTCGACTGCTTGCGCCGTTTTTATAAAAGGATTAGTTACATTGCTAGTTTAGAGACGAGGCATCTGCGGGGTATGAGAATGTCAATGCACTAGATTGGGTTGCCTGACAATGTTTCATTTTATAGGTCTATCATACGGCATCAGATTGTTTTTCTTTTCTTTAACCCCCCCCCCCCATTTATATATAACGCAATAGTGGTTACACAGATACTTTCACTTACCTACTGAATAAATAATGTTGATACACAATACTGTAAAGTGACAGCTCTGTTATATGATGCTGTAAACCTGCTGGTTTTTGGTGACCGCTTGCTTCTGATTTTCTAGATACTCTTTCTTCAAGTTGTTTTGTCGGCTTTGATAGCATCTGACGGGGTCGTTGTCGCGCTCGCTTTTCTTTTCTTTTCTTACCTGAAAACATTGTTTTGTCAGATAGAGAGCTCTTATTCTTTCAACCCTCTCACTTTTTTGGGCATCTTTACAGCAACAGCCCGCCAAGAGTGTTTCTCATGCAGCTACATTCTCATCAAGAACTGTCACCGTCAGGATGTGATTTGGTGAGAATGCTTTTAGTCTGGTGTCCATGGCGACAGAAGCTGTGCACCGTCTCCATGTCCCCCCTGGAGGTGATGTCAACTGAGCCTCCCCCACGTCAACGCCAAACGCTCGACAAAGTGCGGCTGCACCCATTTCGTATCCTGTCAGATGTCAAGAGAAGGATTTAGCTCCAAAAATTCACACTCCCAAAACTGTAGAGGGCTTTTTCAAGAAACTGTTGCTCTTAATGTTCTCATAACATAGACCTGCAACGTTAAAGTCCTCACAAGCTCAGTGCGACTATAGAAACTTCAGGTTCATTTCCAAGAACACATTTTTCCCCAAGTACTTAACCACGTAAATGCATTTGAAGATGACTTACAGCTGTTCCATTAGCCAGACAATAACTCACAGGTGTCAAACACAAGGCCCGCGGGCCGAATTCGGCTGGCCGCATGGCTTTATGTGGCCCCTGGCGGCTTTAAAGACACGTGATCACCTTTTCTTAAAGAAATTGAAGAAAAATATCCCGTGCTATTATTTAGAAGGTTTTAGATTAAATGGATTCTAGTAGAAATATTAGTGACATTTTCTTGTGTACAATATTTGTCACGGGAGTATTTGGGTGGACCCAAATGCACAACTCAGGAGACAGAACTGGAAAATAATTAACTTTACTCCAAGTACTAGCAGGAACAAATCAGACGGGAACAGATAAATACACTTAGTAACGCTGGAGGTCTTGGTCAAGAAGAACACAAAACAATCTAGCAGAGGGCAAGTGAGGGGACTTAAGTAGACGGGGACTAACGAGGGAATGGGCAACAGGTGAGATTGGCATGAAGACCAGGTGAAGGTAATGAGGGACTAACGAGGGAGTGATCAGAGGCAGGTGAAGGGAGTTGGACTGACGAGATGGGAAGCAGGATCTGGAATGACATGATAGTTAGAGACAGGATGAAAACAACTAATAAAAAAGGAAGGTATGGAGCTAAACTGTTACATATTTCTACATTCAAATAAACAATAATCAAATGCACAGAGAGTTATTTAACAATATGTTCGAGGAGTTTATAAAGTGTTTCCAGCCCTTTAAGAGGGTGGCCATGATGCTGATTTGGCCCACGGGGAACACGAGTTTGACACCCCTGCAATAACTGCTCATGGAACATTTGAAAACATGCAAGACTGTTTTCCCGACCTTACCCTTTTTAAAAAATCTTCTTCTCTAAAATCGGTGGACTCATAAAAATGTTCTCCGTCCGATTTCAGCGAGCAATCTGAACTTTATTATGTAGCGTGTGAGGTATTGACCCAGAAGCAGCGATGCTTTATTTCCAGGCAGAAGGCACACAGGCAAACAGTCTCCGATTTACTGGGACAGAAGGCCGAGTCGTTTACCGGGGCGGAGAAGCCCAAACAGGCCGGGTCGGCAACAGAGAAACCAGCCCGAGGGTGAACGCTGGAAAGTTGTGCATAATGCAAAGAACCATCTGGTGAGAGACCGCAGTCTAAATAAAGAAGAAAAGGTTCGAATTGGAAACAAAAAAAACACCTTGCTGTCGGTGGGGTGGAATAATTACTTCTTTTTTTTTCAGTTGGAGAAGTTCATCTTGAAATTGTAGTGATGTACACAAATCAAAAGCCAATTAAAATAGATGATGATCTTGTGAGGCGATGTAAAAAGAGTCTCCATCGCGAAAACAAATCTAAATTTGAGAAAACAAATTATAATAATTCAATTCAATTCAGTTTATTTGTATAGCCCATTCTCACAAATTACAAATTTGCCTCAGAGGGCTTTAAAATCTGTACACATAGACATCCCTGTCCCAGGACCTCACATCGGATCAGGAAAAACTCCCAAAGAAAAAAGTGACGAAACCTTCAGAAGAGCAACAGAGGAGGATCTCTCTCCAGGATGGACAGAAGCAATATATGTCATGTGTACAGAAGGAATCATTACAGAGTTATAACACATTCAATGAGTATGACAGAGTGTATGAATAGTTGGTAGTAGTCATGGACCACGATCCAGACCTCCATGATCCATCAGGCAGATGGAGGTAGAGAGGAGGAGTGGGCGGGGCATCAAATCCAGACCCGGAACCTTTAAGCTGCCACTGCTTCCTCTTTCTTTACGTTTTGTTCCAAGACGGTACCACGATGCTGTTGTCTCTATGGTTCTCTCTCCACGTGTTGTTGAGTTGCACAATGCACTTGAATGGCACTTCATGCCTCAACTAGATGAAATGTTTCATAATATATATGTTGTATATGCCCATAAAATATACCATAGACTTGTACTAAGTTGAAGATTTGATTTTTTTATGTCACACCAATTGTACATTTACACTTTTTTCCTTTTGTTCTGGACAATACAGTTAAGGACGATATGTCTCAGTAGTTTGAAATAGATTTCCTAAAGACCATGATTACACGCCATGTGTGTCATGGCCCGCGAGAGTAAATGCCCACTCTCTCCCCCGGTGCTCCGACGGTATCGGGAAGAGAACACACATGAATCACCGCGGTCCCGACGGACTCCTCGCGTTCGCCGATGCTTGATTGGCAACTCTTCAATAAGGACGTATTGCTCCTCTCCTGCATGAGATAAATAAGTTTTTGAGTACTGTTTAGGTGGGTGTTTATGTGTGCTTGAGATGCAAAAGAAAACTGGTTCACGGTTTTGAAAGCTTCAGTGAAGAAAAGGCTAACTTAATGTCAGGGGTATAATTGTATTTAAGGAGAGGATATATTCCTTTAAGACGATGCAAACCGTACCAGTGGGCAGGATAGACTGTGGAAGGCAAATAAAATGTATCCCACCGCTGGATATTTGCCATATACAACATGAATACTATAATGTATTTTGGAATTGTTCCAGATAGTAACACACTACATTACTTGCACATCTTTTTTCCATTGGCTCAAACAGATATATAATTCATCATGTTCTTTTTACATTATCATTGTATTTTTATTCCAATGTTGTTTTTTCCTGCTTCGGATATGATTCTACCAACACCGTGACAATGACATGTGGATCATCATGGTCTTACCTGATTAAATAAACATTATATGTCGCAGCTTGTTTTGCACAAACTACATTTTTTTCTTGGCCTATATTCCAGAGAACATGAACACTGTGTTAATACACCTTTTCCCCCAATTTACATAAACGGTTCCTTTTAGGACCAGATGAGTGGCATATTTTGGTCATAGAAAACATTTAGAAGAAGAATATGTATTGTAACAATTTCCTGATTATTAATACAATCATTTAAGCTTCTCAATGTCAGCACATTGTATACAATCTAATGGCACAGCCTCAAAGAAATAATGTAAACTAGAACGGGCACTCGGTAGAGCGCATACCTTCACATATCACAAGATTGGGCATTGAATTATGAACATTTTGGCGTTAGTTGCATGCAGTGGTGTATAGTAAGAGTAAGTAGTTACTTTTTTACTTAAGTAGTTTTTGGGTATCTGTACTTTATTTTACTACTTATATTTCTGTTTACCCAGTGATGCCCAGGATGCTAACAACTCACCAACCTCAGGAAACACATTGAGGTAAATTAAGATTAATTAATGTTTAGTCATCATAAACCTGTTAAGATATCTGTTAATGAGCTGAAGAAGTGTTTGACAGTTGTGATAATTTGTTGATTTGAGTCGTTGATTTGGGACTGTTGTTGTGTTTAACTACAGAGATACAAGTACATATTCACAAATCAACTCTGGATGCATGGACAGTGCATGAAACTAAATGTATAAACTTCAAATTAAAACAAACTATTTAGTACAAAACTGTTGGTTGGGGTCATGACATGTTAGGAAGTGTTATTAATTCTATCATGTCTGTAATACTCTCACTTTATTTCAGGAATGGACTACATCAGAAGAACCCTCCTGCAGCTATGTGATGCCACCAGGTCCAGTTCATCTGATGAATCTCAAGGCATGACAGCAGCAAACAGCTGGATGGAGACGTGGATCACGTTGACTTGCTGCTACCTGCACCATCATTTGAAGATGAACAATACAATTCATATATTGCTAAGTTCATCCTAGCTCATACTCCTTGTTCATCCAAACAAATAAACTTCATAATTCTCAAAATTTTTTTATTAACAGCATTTACAGTACATTTAATATCAGAAAATTACAAAAATCAGATACTTTAATACTTTTACTCAAGTAGTATTCTCATAGGTGACTTTTACTTTTACTTGAGTAATTTTCCAGTCAAGTATCTTTACTTTTACTCAAGTATGACTTTTGGGTACTTTATACACCACTGGTTGCATGCCAATTGGATACAAATTGACCGCGCTATGGTAGAAAGAAGATGTTGACCTTTTTATGACCTTGACCTTTGACCCGACCAATCCCAAAATCTAATCAAATGGTCCCCGGATAATAACCAATCATCCCACCAAATTTCATGCGATTCGGTTTAATACTTTTTGACTAACACGCATACAAATACACGGCGATCAATACATTACCTTCCGCATTTTCAATGCGAAGGTAAAGATTACACGGCAGATATTTTATTTTCAAATGAAGTTGCGGCAAGGGCATTTTAGTGAAAGAGTATTCAATGACACAATGAGAACACATGATGCATTATTTTTTTATATAGTATTTCATGGCGAGTGCATTTCAGTTCACGGTTGCTCTCTACCGAGTGACTGCAATGCAATTACCCTCTGAAGTAGTGTTGATGATATTTGTCTACTGAGTTATCAAAATGTGACGTACACATATAGACTATCCAGGTTGTAGATTAGATTAGATTAGATATTCCTTTATTAGTCCCACCGTGGGGAAATTTCAGAATCACAGCAGCGGGTGCACATTAGCGCATTAATACAAAATAAAACACAAAACACAATAACAACACTAAATACTAATAAAAAAATACTAAATATACAGAGGAAACTATATATATGCAAAATAGGCAGTGACCAAAGTGAGTTTCCAACAGGTTAAAATACAAAATAAAAGTGCTGAGTGTGCCAAAATCTCCAGCGACTTGTAAAGGGCATTCTAAGCTTTATTTTAGTATCGCAATATGTATCATATCATAAATCGCAATATATTGCATCGGGACGGATGTATCGCGATACGTATCGTAAGGTGTTGTATAAATACAAAAGTGTTTTTAAAAAAAATTCAGCCTAAGTATGAAAAATAGACAACCAACCTATGACATGCATGTAGAATATGTTTTTTTTCTTTTTAAAGAGCTGAATACAATTAGAGAATAATACAAGGATTTGGCAAATGTGTCACCTAAAAGTGGTTCTGGTACTCCTTAATGCTCAATTCAATGTAAACACCCACACACACTAATCACACACAATATGTATGAACTAGAAATTGACATTAAAAAAGACTCGCTTTGTCTTATCTACTGTACTATTTTTAAGATGCTGTTGTGCACTTTCCAACTGTGAATAGCAATAATTGAGCGACTCCTCGGTCTTTATATGTCATGTTATGTTTTTGTTGTAGGCATCGCGATGAAAGAGAAACAGTACGTCCTAGTAAGTTCTTAAATGTCTTTCTTGCTGTGTTCTTTAACCGTAAGCTAGAGTTTTTCTATGGTTATAGTTAATTTAATTATTAATTTCAGTGTAATTACTGGTATTAAAAGACATTGTTTTTGTCGGCACACATTTCTCCCCATGCCGAAATCACAAATGAATTATGCACGCTTGCAAAACTCACAAACACACAAAAAATATGCACACAATGACCCAAAATGAACAGTTTTAAAGAGATATACAATATAAATGTGTGATCCAAGGACGGGTCCCCAAACCCGTTGATTACATGATGAAGACCAGAGGATTGATGCGCTTGACATCATCGGCTCTTTTATCGGATTTATTTTAACATTTTGATGGAGGCCAGTTAAATATCACTCTGCAGCGCGATTTCACACACACACACACACGGAAACACACACACATAAACACACACAGGGAAACAAACACACACACAGACACAAACGCACAGACACCCCCACACACACACAGACACACGCAAACACAGTTACACACACACACACATACACACACAGAGAGACACCGACACACACACACAAACACACACAGAGACACACACACACCTACACGCACACACACCCACACAAAGCACACGCACACGGATACGCACACAGACACACACACAGAGACAAACACAGACACACAACAACAAATACACAGACACACACACACACATAACACAGACACACGCAAAAACACAGGCACACACAGCCACAGAGACACAAACAGACACACACAAACATACACACACAGACCCCTCCCCCCACACAGACACACACACACACACAGCACAGTCATCAAACCGATCAGAGAGGAGACACTGTGGTGAACCAGGTGATCGATTACCACGACAACCACGCTCGTTACTGTACGTTTGATAAAACATTGCCCCATTAAAAAGCCAATACTTTATAAATGCATGTGTTCAACAGGCATGAACATTCACAGTGTTTGTCTTGTACATTTCTCTCCCTCTGTGAAGGATACCTGCAGAGGAGGAGGAGGAGGAGGAGGAGGACAGAAGACCGAGAACATCCCATTTCTGTTTTCTTCATTCTAAAAAATAACATTCAAAGACTTTTTTTTGTTTCCAGAAAGATATTATTTACTTCATGCAGTGACCGCTTTACACAACATGCAACTCCAATACATGTCCAATCACGCGCCTGCTTGTGATTGGACATTGAGATGAATCGATCGGGTCAAAGGTCAAAGGTCAAGGTCATGAAAAAGATCAAAATCTTCTTGAATCGCATAAAATTTGGTGGGATGGATGATTGGTTATTATCCGGGGACCATTTGATTAGATTTTGGGATCGATCGGGTCAAAGGTCAAGGTCATGAAAAGGTCAAAATCTTCTTTTTACCATAGCGCGGTCAATTTACATACAATTGGCATGCAACTAATGCCAAAATGTTCATAATTCAATGCCCAATCTTGTGATATGCGAAGGTATGCGCTCTACCGAGTGCCCGTTCTAGTTTCTTATTGTGTCACTGACCCCTCTTAACTTCCATATGGATACCATAATCAATAAGTGTTAATAAGTAAAGTTGTCTCTCGCTATAGATGGGGTCACACCTCCAGGTTCAGGACCTCTGCGGTGGTACCGTGTCGTGATGCGGAGCGACGTCATCCTAACAAACGACTCGGCGGCGTCGGCGTCTGACATGGCGCATCAGGGGAAGCACGTTGCTATCACCTCTTTGTAAATCCTGCCGCTGCGCTACGATATCCATGATGTGTCGCCAGGGGTGATTCGGGATCAAACACACGGCTGCTTGCCCGTGAGACGGCATGTTGGGATTTTTTCACCTGGATCAAGTGATGTCACTGGAGGTCACCGGTCTTAGCTCAGAAGGCGATGGGCAGCGACATCCAGCGTTCCAGAAGTGTAGGAGGAGGTTGTTTGGAACACGTGGGGATTCAAGGCCATTTAACCCTCCTGTTACCTTAGGGTCAATTTGACCCCATTCAATGTTTAAATTAATGTCGGTGTTCTTTCGGGTCAATTTGACCCCAGTCAAACGTATAAGAAATATCAACTTGTTTATATATTTAAAGGGCTATTTAGGTAGTCAACAAACAAACATAAAGTACCTCACACTTAAACTTGGAAAACAATATTAATTCTAATAATTTTCTGGAGATTTTAATAGCTGGGGTCAAATTGACCCCGAGGGTAAAATATGTCAGTAAATATAAAGGTAACAGGAGGGTTAAACATGGAATGGGGTCAAATTGACCCTTAGGTAACAGAAGGGTTAAAGGTCATTTTAAATTTGTTTTAAAACAGGACTTGTGTCTATCGTCGTCGCGGACATATCGATCGTCTATCGTTTCAAAAAATGTGCGCAAGAGTAAGCTACATCAATATTTTTTTGCAATGCCCTAACATGCATATCTCCCCCTTTTTTTTTTTTTATTACGATTTTGCAAATGTTTTTGACCTATGCTGAACTAATAGTTGAAGTCCACGTTCATATTTTTCTTTTTTGATTTCTGCGGGTTGACAGAGAACCACTGGCCCGTCAGAGGCAGCAGGGCACCGGAGAGTTGCACATGACAGTTCTGGGCTGATCCATGACCCGTTCGCCCCGGGGCTTCATTACCACGTCCCTCCAGTAGCATGCAACATTCCCTCCTTCCAACACCATCTTGCACTAACTTCTCAATCTGCTTCGCAAGCCGGAGCAGCGCTTCTGTTTTCTTTTGCATTTTCACCCCCCCCCCCCCCCCTCCCTCTGGGGCCTCTGGTGGAGCACACCTGCATGCATAAAAACAACAATGACAGAGTGACGATCGGTGGTGATGAAGTCAGCTCTGCAAGGTTGTTATTTCCCACTGGGTTCTGGTGGCAGAGCGAGAGGCATGCCTGTCTCGCCGCGTATGCCACGTGGCATGTTTTGACAAGTCTCAGGGATAAAGAAGGCAGGCGTAAAGCTTTCAATCAAATCGGTAACGCGGCCTCGCCGATCACCGTGGACAACACGCGCGGGCGCTCGACTTCTCGGTGGATCGGCTGTCACGCAGCTCCGCGGCGAGCGATCTCCCCCTCTGCTGTGAAATGGAAATGAAACGGTTGCGCACACACCCGCCCCTCTTGAGCAAGGCATTCACGTGGGCCGAGGTACGACTGTATTCGATCGCCGCCGTGGGAGACGCTTCAGCTTTGCCCTTCATCAAAGTGAGATGTACAACAAAAAAAAGGAAATGCTTGGCGAGGTTTATTCAAAAGGAGCTTGTGATGGTGGGAAGACAAAAGGTACTTCACACTCATCCTCCCTGGGGCACATGTACTCCAGAGCTCCTCTCCTTCGCTTTATTCCTTGTTCTAAGTACATGTTCCCCCCTAGAGTGCACTGCACTCTCTCCTGCTCCCGGTTCCACTTGCTCAATCTCTTACCTTTTTTATTTATTTATTTTTTTACCTTTTCTTCTTCTTTTTTTCCTTTATTCTTCGTGTACCTATACCCACGTTTCTCTCACTTAATTTCCCTCGTCTTTTCCCTCGTGCGCCCCGTCGTCATCTACTCGCCTCTGCTCCTTCCCGTCTCCCGTCTCCCACCTCTAAGTTGTCCCTCTCTTACCTCCTCCTCCTGCCTTCTCCTCTCTCTGCTTTACTCCCCCCCCCCCCCACACACCCCTCTCTGTCTGCCTGTTGGCTATCTCAGAGCGAAAAACCCTGTAATAACAGACGCCGAGGCCAGATGGCGGCTCAGAGACGGATCATATCAACTCTGAAGGTCTCTGTGAGTTCCAGACTGCTTCTTTTTTTCTCCTTCTTTTTTTATGGGCGTCTAAAAAAAAATAACGTGCACTTTTACCATTTCACCTATACAGACCGGGTCTGGGACTTATTACTTACATTACTATTGCGTCTCAGCCCAGGACAGCAAAGCCAACTAATGTTGCTCGTCGTTAATCAGAAAGCCTAATATTAGAACTGAAAACTTTGTTCAGAAAACATCCTTGGCCCATTATTAATCATATCTCTCTTACTGAGCCAAAACCAATTCCAGGAACAGGAGTGTTTTGTGTCGATTTTGGACATCTCTTTTCACGACACACTTTCATTACACCCTGTACCCTCACTAAAGGCTGTCACACTGTGATGGGTCTTGTTAACGCACAGACTTCCCATCCCCAAGGGTGACACTATTTATTCCCGAAGGGGAACTCGTGGCTGTAGAATGAGAAATGTAACATGTCTGCAAGTACCAACAAAGAAGAGAAGCAGGTACGATATATATCCACAGGGAGGAAAACCCTGCAGTTTGCCTAACGAGGCATAGCCAGACGATACACTTTTGTCAGTTCAAGAGATGAGCGTGAAATTCCCCATTAAATATTATGAATCTCACATTAAGTGGCCAATTCTGAAGCAAAGTGTGTGTGGTAGGGATGGCTTGCTCAATTAACTCACAGTCCCTCTGAAGGTTTTCTTCCAAATCAAGAGCTCGCTTTGTGGTACCCGGTGTCAAAATGCCCATTTGTCCAGTGTGCGTTGCCTCTCTGTGTGCGTCCAGTTGTGTGGTTATCGCAAACGAGGTATACACCCGTGCACACTGGGTTCAGGCTCGCCGGGCAGTGGTGGTGGTTGCCCCCCCCCCCCCCCCCCCACACACACACACGTCTCTTTTTCTCCCCCGTCCTTTGCCTTCACAGCGGAGAAACAAGTTCATTGGGAATCGGAGTGCGGTTCCACGGCTCGATGGGCTCTGCTCGAAATGAGATTTGAGGGAGTGAGCGTTGAGAGAGAGAGAGGAAGAGAACCTCCAGCTGCCTCGCGTCTTGATGAATAAAAGATGGAGGCGCCGGCGTCTTACCAACGACAACGGGGCATCATTAATTTGGTTCTTTTTATTATTATTTTAGGAACACTTGATGTGATATTTCCTTTGCGCGGCTGCTTTCATCGCGCGCGTTCTGCCTCCTCTACACTCAAAGAAATGACTCATTGGATGAACTCAATTAAATTGTTGGCAGGTTTTCCATCCAATAATTATATGCAACTCCAACTCAAATTTAGCACATCAGTGCAATACAATGTAATTAAGTTAGTCCAACTCATTTGTATCAAATACATCTAAAATAAAATAACGATATTCATTAATTTAAATTAATTTGTGTTTGTCCAACTCAAAATATAAACCAACTAAAAAAAGATGCAAACTCCAGACAGAAGGAACGCCCTGACTGGGAATTGAACCCACAGCCCTCTGGCTTTGAGGCGACAGTGCTAACCACTACACCACTGTACAGCCCTGAAAGTGTCTTCAATTCATGAAAACAACTGATTTTCAGAAGGCGCATGCGCAAAGGGTAGTCCTCAATGAAACACATTTATTTTGAGTTGATATGTACACCATCTAACCTAAATAAATCTAATTAATGAAAGTATTCATACATTTTGTGTTACACCCATTAAATATAAATATCTATTTTTGTAATTGATTTATTTAAATGTATCAAACAATATTTAAATGTGTCACCTCGAAGAAGGGCTTGAATCGTTTTTTTGAGTGTACATGTGTGTGTGTGTGGACTTCCTCTCTCTCTTCCTTGTAAGTCAACGGGAAAGCTGGAATAATATTTGTGTTGTATGCAAATGTAAATACTGACAGACATGTCTGATTCCTGTGCATACTGCTCCCGCTTTACGGCCTGCCTGTATGGATACAGTAAACTGCTAGCAGAAAACTGTCACTGGGGATTATTATAATTATTTATGTTATATAACCTTGCAGAATCATGCAGTACCGAATACATGAGCGGCCTGAATGATATTTACAAACCAGGGCTAAACAGGATTCGTAAAATTAAATGAAGTGGAGTATTTCATGTGTCGTGGAGAAAAACAAGACATTTCTCCAAAAATGTAAAAAGAAAACTATTAGCATCACTGAAAAAACAACTACAAAGACTCTTCTGATGATAAAGTGGCAATATTTATATATTTTCTTCTAGTTTTAAATGCTAAACATTGTTCTTTTTTTGGCCGATGCAGCTATTCTGTATCTGAAAATGTAAGAGTCTGACTCATACAGGAAAGCTTTTAGAATAATCAAACACTTTACGGAAAAAAATTACCTGTAATTGCGGCACATGTGATTGTTTCTCATTGAACCTCTGTTAGCCGTCGAATGCTTTCTTAAAACGTCACTTTAAAGTTAATGTTTAATATTTGTCAGACTTCTTTTTGCAGTGGACTATATTAATTGGCTTTTAGCATAATGGGGCCTACTTTTAGCTGTATTGGTGATTGCGGTAATTCGACATCAAAGCCCGTTTCCATGAGCCGTTACATCGTTTTGCCTACCCCTTGTTAATAGCTGAGTCCGTATATGCACCTTTCACTTGTAGACAACTTACCTGACATTATAAAGACCTAGCGAGACAGTCAATTCCCACATATTTTGAACACCGGGGGAATATGAACCACATTCATCTGTGATGTCCCCGGAGCACCTTTAAAAAGATGCTGATGACGGTATGTGTTTGTCTTTCTTCTGCTTTCTTTACCATACGCGCACGGATAAAACACACGGTGCATCGGCCTAATCCTCGATTCCGCTCCCCTGGCCGCTGTCGGTGCTTCAGAGTCAGAGCCTTGTAAAGTCTTTCGCCCCAGGTGCCGCCTCGGGGTCTGAGCAGTGGTGCCGGCTGGCGGAATCAAAGGATGATCGTGGCGAACATATGAGTATTAAGATGCGTTTGTTCCAGGGTGTTTGTCCTTGAACCTCTCACCTCCCAACCGCCCGCACAACCTTCCAGCTGGATGTTCTCGCTGATCAGACGCCCCCCCGAGGGAGCGCACCGAGCGGATTCAATTAGCCGCGGTAGCTGAAGCGAACGGGGCCGGCCGGCACAAGAAGCTTCCGACATGGCAACCCGAGGAAGTGACCTTCAGTTGCCTGCCCACAGCAAAGGTCACCTCAGATGTCAAAATCTTTGGTTCAGTTGGAGACTGTCATTTTGATTTCCAGTTGTGTGCAATGGGAGCACTTTAATGCCTCGATCACAGCTTGTTTCTGCTGAAACTGTCAAAAGGAAATAAAAAGAATGAAAGACAAAGACACCAACATATTTCAGCTACTTCATAAAATGTGATTTGTGTGTAGTACAGGTGAAAAAAATCTAATTTATCGGCATGAAAATGTACCAAATTTGAGCAATCGTAGATTTCACAGCGTCGGAGAGAAAGCAAGGCTCACTCACGACAAGAAGAACTTTAACTTGCTCAAATGTGGTCCTCGTTACCAACTCAGGCATGACTGTGGGAATCTGGAGCGCCATGATATTCACCCTGAAATGACTAACCAGTAGAGGTGTAAATGACAACTGTCGATGCGTGATCTTGTGAACCGCGGTTCCGTCGCGGTTCCGTCGCCGTGGTTTTTGTTAAGCCGCAAACGAGCTGCAGACACACTGAGTTCCTGTTTCCTCACGCAAAATAACGTGGCATCGTCTCTTTCTTTTCTGCTTGTTTTGATTTGATTTAAACAAAGATACCTTAACTATACACACAAAAGAAATAAACTATATCCTACTTTCATACAATCTTACGGTCTTGTTCTTACGTTCTTCCGGTATGTAGTGGGGATGATGCCCAGAGAAGGAAGGGTAGGCTTTTGAACGCACATTAATGTGATATTTCAGTTTTTCTTTTTTAATAAATTTCTACATTTTTGTTTTTTTCTGTCAAGATGGGGTGCTGAGTGTACATTAATGAGAAATAATATATAGATTTTTTTGATTTTAGCAAATGGCTGCAATGAAACAAAGAGTGAACAATGTAAAGGGGTCTGAATACTGAGTATATTCAGTACCCACTGTATCATTAAAACTACTGAAAATATGTTTTAATACAAAAAAAGTTGGATTTAAAATGTTTTTTTTTACATAGACAAAAATGTACTATAGATGGCTATAACAAAGTAAAGGATAACATTTTTAATTTGTTGTGGTTTACATACTTCAGAGCGGTTGAAATGGTTTGTGGGACGAATGTAGACTAGCTACTGTAATAAAATAAAAAGGAAGGGATATGTATATATTGCCAATAAGAAACATCAATGATCGGCAATTAGTAACAGCTGAAAAAAAAAATTTGATCAGGGATCTGTAAGAGTTATTTTGTATCTCTTGTTTTTCTTGAGGTAAAGCGTTGTGTTTTTGAAGGACAAATCAAATGGAAAAGTTTAGCCAAGGCAACGCAACAGCAAAAGAGAAGCGCTGGAGTTTGTGAGATAACCGTTTGAAAGCATCACATTTACACATTTGATAAATGTTTTGCACACAAGATGCAGACGCAGTGTTTGTCATAACAGGACCGTCGGACACACTGGATGGCTGAAGGACAGAAAAGATTCATCCGGTATAAGTCAACGCTTTCCCTACAAAGGAGTTATTCACAAAGAGTGGCCGTGGCACTAATGTGATCTCTAATAACTCGCCAAGTCTGCATGGGAATACTTATTTCTTTTTGTATGTCACCATGTGAAGAACTGGAATAAAGGTTCAGCGTGCACAACACGGTGTAAAAGTAAAAATGAACTATGAGAAAAACTGTTGAATTACCACTAAAGGTTGATTAGATGGGGGAAATAAATGTCGACATTCAAGAGCATGCACCAACCAAAAGAGAAAGAAATACGCCGTGTACATTTTATTACAAACCACACGACGTGGGCCAATGGCATTTCTCACACAGCACACTGCAAATGATGACATAACCCACCTATTTAATCATTTGTGAACAATGACAAGTGATCTGTATGCCTGCTACGAGATATTCCCTTGAACCCTGCTTCCTTGGACACTTGGTTCCATTTACCCCATCAATACTTTGCTCATAAATACATTCTAGGTATATTTTATAAACATATCGCAAATATGATTTAATTAAGAAAGGTAATACTGCATATTCATTAAGGTGGTATTTATAATAATCATTCATATTCGTCTTATATAATATATCAGAATCTCATTGTACCATGTATGTTGTTACAATGCTCTTATTGTTTTGTGTAGTCTTGCATTTAATATGTTTAATTGAATGCAATGCTGTTTCATTGTAAATACTGTCAATAAAAAGGGAAAGAAACAAAACAGAAAGCGGGTCATTTTATTGCAGCTCACCGTATGGAAAGGACTTTTATACTAAGGTGAATAAAACGATGCACCTGGATGCCAGATGGGGGCATATCAGATGTACAAAAATATACCCGATCCGTTCTGCCTTTCTTCCCAGCCTGAGGCATGGTCCTATTGTCCGTATTCAGGGACGATACTCACAAAATAGAGGGAGGAAGAATCAGGGGAAACAAAGGGAATACATATATCTTGAAGGACAACCATGATTGACACCATCCTCCCCCCAGTGCTTATACTAACACCAGTCTGGGGTCTGTCTCCGTTTTGATCGACAATTGGAGAGCACGGCCGTCATTCGTAATGTGGACGGGTCCACGGGCAGCGTGACGCATGACAACCTTGGAAAAAAAGACTCACCCACCAAAATCTATCCGTTTCCTCTCCTCCTTCCCCTCAATCTCTCTGTCTCACCTCATAATGGGCATCAACAAGTGGTCTTTCTGGAACCACGGGGCCGGCAATAAAGAATAGCCAGATAGATACCACTGGCTTTTGAAAGCCTTATTATTACAGAGAGCAAGAGGCATACTTCCCCCGATGGAAGAAAAGGAGAGACACAAGTGAGAGAATACACTTGGATGAGGTGGAGGGGGGGGGGGGGGGGAAGACAGCTATAGTTGAAGACAGGCATGGGCGGGTACTGAGACGGAGGGCACAGTCCCGGGCTCATCAATGGACCCCGGGACTGACTGACTGTCACCCCCAGGACTACCACCTCTTCTTCCACCTTCCTCTCTCCTCCTTCTTCCCGCTCCTTCCTCTTCCTCCTCCTCCCTCTTCCTCCCACTCCTCCTCCCTCCTTGCGTTGATTGTTGTTTGTCATGTCCAAATGTTGCACCTTCCACCAAAAAAAATTCCTCGTTTGTTTGTGAAAACATTCATTCTTTGGCAATAAACCTGTTTCTGATTCTGATTCTGATTCTGATGGAGGATTTATGAGGAGCAGCATGTGTCCTTGCCTGTATGCGTGTACATGTATAAAGCCCTGGCAGAATTTATTCGTTGAGTATAACGTTGCATGGATGAGTGAGGAGATGAGGAAGAGCGGGGGCTGGTTGGTTGGAATGGTAGATGGGTATGATTCAATGTGGTTACTTTTAAAATGTCTAAGCCTGGGGTGTCAGACTCATTTTCACCGTGGGCCACATCAGCATCACGGCTGCCTCTTAAAGGGCCAGTACTGAAACTCTGTATAAACTACTCCTGATCATATTGTGAAAAAAAACTCTCTTTGCATTTGATTATTGTTTTTTTGAGTGTTGAAATAGTGTACATAAAAAAATTTCCCTAATATTATCACATGCAGCCATTTAATTTGAAACCTTCAAAATAAAAGCACAGGATATTTTTCGTCACATGTCTTTCAAGCCGTCAGGGGCCACATAAAATGACGTGACGGGCCGGATTTCAGCCCGGGGGCCTTGTGTTTGACACCTGTGGTCTAAGCCTTGATATCCATATAATTACTGAATGTTAATTTGCAAGAGGAAGCAGGTGTATAGACCCAGAACGTGGTGGTGCAAGACTTTGTCTTGTACTGGCTACCACTGTCAAAACACATCCTTTAATCTCTTCTTTTTTTTCTTCCTGTGCACAGCCCCCTTCTTTCTCTGAAAATCTCGGCCATTCTTTTTCATCATCAGTGTGTTCCCTTGTCTCTGTGGTGTGCCCGAGAGCCCCAACGCCAAAAAAGGAAACTCTATAGTTAAGGAGTCTCTTTCTCTTTCCTCTTTGGCCGAGGTGGCGCATCATGTTCCCTTTGCCCTTTGCATCGATTCATGGAAGGAGAAAAAAATAACATCGGGGATAAAAAAAGTTGCTTCAACACATTGCCATCGCAAAGAAATGCAAAACACATTAACAAAAAAGTAAAAGCACAAAAGCGTGCGTATGTGAAATGACACTTCATTAAAAACTGAGCCGATAACGATGGACTTGTACTGTAGAAAGTGTGCACCATTAGTAATGCCACTGGATTAGTTTTTGTTTGCCTTCAAATCGCCGTGAAAGGATGTATGAAACATAATTGAAGGGAGAAAAATAGACATTATTAGGATACAGCATTGCTGATTTGATGATGTGCCCTGGAGAAATACAATTCACATCAAGCAACTATGATACAATATCTTCTTCTGTTATCATTTCCTTGCCCATTGGCTTTCCTTGCTATCATTTCTCTAATGACAGTTTCATACCACACCATTTGGCTTATGAGCCATTGTGCTGTTCCCCTAATGCTGCTGAAAGGACCAAACGGGTAATGGAAAAGTGGATAGTTCACTCTCTTCAACGCTGTCAGATTCCCCGTTCTGTTTCTCTCCGATGATGATCTCTAAAAGTAAAAGCAGTATTACCTCTAAGATGACAGCGGGGGGGGAATGCGTGCTTGGACTCGGCACAAATGGTGATGGATCTTTATGGGACGTGATGTAAAGCTATTCCACAAACAATGCATAGTTTCAGAGGCTGCCACTAGGTGGTAGTGAAATCCTGTCCTCCTCCCTGGTCTATCGACCCCTATGGGCTTCTATAACTGGGGCTGACTGTGTTGTTGTCGAAGCAGTTTGGCAGGCACAAGGCAAGAGTTACAGTCCCGGGCTTAATTGTGTTCTGAATTTTAAAAAAACGCCATAATGACGTAGGAAATACAATAAAGCTATAATGGCCTCCAAAAATTCCATTTTAAACCCTCAGCAGCCCTCAGTGTTGTGGTACCGGCGGTATGTGGATCTGGCGGGGTGCTTTTTGCACTGGTAGCTTGTGTTGAATCTTGTGATCTATTATTCATTCTGCAGATATTTCTCATCATTGCAGCTGGTTTGCATAAACCCACAGCATCATTCAATAAAATCAGTGTAATTGATCTAGTTTTACTGTAGCACACGTTGGTGTTCACAAGGACAACATATTGAGAACTCGAGCTTTTCCACGATCTTTAATGGTGATTTTCCCACACGAACAAGCCGAGGCCAGCTCGAGAAGCATTTTCAAGCCTCGAGATTGAGATATTGATGGAGCAGAAATGGATGCAGATCGATAGTTGGAAGGTGCACCTATTGTTTTCTCCACTGATCCTACACAACCTGGTAGAACTAAGAGACGCAGAACTTCAGAAAGAAAACTCTGCTCACAGCTGTGTGGGAGAGAAAAGGGAAGACAGATTGCATCTGGCAAGAGGCTATGATCTATAAAAAGGAGCTGAGGGAAGGGATAGACAAATCTGACTCTGCAAAAGCAAACAGATATATTGGTCTCCACCACTAAACCTCACCTCAGGCTGGAATATCCGCGATATTTGCTTTCCACTCCTTGGCCACACAGCCAAGACCAAACTCCAGCACAGATAACCTGGGATGTTTCTCTGTGGCCCAACACATTAGTGGCATATCACAGCCACTGGAAAATTAATTGGCGAACGGGACAAGGTTACAGACACGTAATGAAAGTTATTGGCCATGTCACTTCATCATTTCCCCAGCCCCCCTATTACTCTCCACCAGGGTAGTCAGCTGTGAAATGGTGGTTTCATATTATGCAAGGAGGAATATGCCACCACACCTTCACCACCGACACCTCCCATGCTATTCTCCCAGAGGGTTCGCACATGGATGGTTCAAGGCACTTAGACTAATGTGGGTGTTACAGGGTGGTGATGACGAAGAATTGGGGGTGCTAACCCCAGCCTTTTATATCAGCACAGCACATTTAGGGATCATGGTTTCAAATGACAGCTTTCACAACCAGCTATAGCCTGTATTTATCGAATTAACCTGGAATAAAACACGAAAAAAAGCCTTTGGACTTCACTGCTTTACACTGACAGACGGTGAGGCCAGTAGCATGTTTGGGTCGTCAATGGTGTCCCATCCAGGAAAAAGGAGAGAATGTAACGGTCCATATGGAGTGATTGTTGGTCACTCTTGGGCCTAAAGGATTTGGATGATGAGGGTGGTATTTATATCATCAATAGTTATACATTAAGTGGCTATAGCTGTCTCTTGTTCTTAGATGGAAGTAAATGGTAGCGACAACTATTCACCACAACTATTCACCACTAGGCATAAGGAAAATGGGCAACAGCTAAAAAGAGGGTGTTCGTAAGGGAAGAAAGGTGGGTCAAACAAATACATGAATTACATAAATACATACATAAGTTACAGTTCAATGAGGAGAGACTGGTATTCAGAGAATAATGTATTTACAATTTGCATATTGAAATAGTGCAACGTCTTTTTCGCGATTGGCCAGGGGTAGAGATGCTGATATCTGCGCAGGCAGAATCCCCCCATGGAGTCCAGACCCTGGTGGTGGTGTAGATGAAGAGTTGCTGTAAGCTGATTGGAGGAGCCTGGGGTGGAGGAGGGTCGCATCGGTTTGAGCTGAAACGACAACTAACAGCAGCAGAGAGGAGAAGATATTGCCAACGACGCTGTGATTGGCTTACAGATCTGCACTGACTCTGATTGATTCATTCATCGTGCCCGCCCCCCAATCAGCCGATGGAGTAATTACTGCAAGACTAAGAGACTGCTTATGAACTAAACGAAAACTATGACATTTCACTAAACCTAACCAAGTCATTTGGTTGCTATTTGTGCAACACAGATATACAGCAGAAACACACACTGTTGAATTGACCACCTTTTACAGAACGTTTTACTGTCATAAAGGTAAAGGATTAAGCGAGCAGTTCAGTGTAGTTGGAAAGGACAGATAGAAGAAGAAGAAAAGGTCTGTTAAAGGAAAACATGGGCATGGACACACTTACTACACAATGGGTGTGTTGGCAATCTATAACGTTTCAAAACTAAATGTATCATACTTCTTACTTGTTTTGTTATGACAGTATTTTTTACCCTCTGTTTAAGATGGGACCCATCCATCACATAGGCATCTCAGACATCAGCACGGCTCTCCAAATCAATGGCTCATTGACTGGCCCGGCAGCAGCCGTGGACACACGTCTGTCTCCCTGACGGCGACAGAAAAAAAGAAAACACAGAAAAAAGAAGAGAAGTACAAATTGGGGCTTCACTGTCGGACTGAGAGGGCAAGAGAACAGATCATTGACAATCATGACACAAATCCATGTCTGATTCTTGAAAAGCCCTTTTTCTATTGTTACCTCTGGTTCCCCCCCCCAAGTCCCCCTGCTTAGTATCTGTCGATACAGACATGCTTGGAATAGTCATTTTGTTTGGCCGTCTTTACAGGAGTTTGGGCTTAGGTGCTTTAGAGGACATTTTGACAATGGGAGACGGATTGAGGCGAACGCCTGTCAGTGGCTTTGCTGTTTATTGATTGCAAATGTGGTGAGAGCTCAATTGATTCACACTTTGGGATCAACACGATAATCTCTTAGCCCCAGGACTACAGTGGGCTGTGCAGGTTGGAAACAGACAGCCGGGAAGGACACGGGCACTGTGAATCAGCTGAGAGGAAAGATGAGTTTGCTGTTTGCCTCTGGTCAGTGTGTACACAAAAATCAGAACCGTCAATGCTGCTTCGGGGGGGAAATCAGGAGACCTTCAAGTAACTGAAAGTGAATAGCTGATGTGTGTCACAGTGTTAGATCCTTCAGAAGTTTGACCCATCTCCACTCAAGATTTTGTTCATCCATCCATTGTTGAAAATCAATCATGTTTGTTAATATACTGTATTGAGATATTCGGCGTGAAGGGTACCAATCCAACTTTGACTCCTTGTAATCCTACTTTTGTAAATTAACGTGACATACTGACCAGAACAGGAGACATCAAGATATTTGAATACAAATGGGTTCTATGGGAACTCAAGAGTCTCCCGTTATTGGAAAATACCCTGCAGTTGTTTGCATGCAATGTCAATGTGTATAGTGCATAGTTTGTACCCTAAATGGTCTTTTTGTGCATTGTTGCATCATTTGGGTATGTCTGGAAAGCTTTTATGGCCCAATTGTATTTATCTGTGATAATACTGGACGCCAATTTCAGGCCATAAGGATCTTTTTTAATCATGACATCACACTATAAAGTAAACAGTTGTGACCTCTAGGATAGTCACAGCTTCATTAAACTGTGGATCCCCAAACTAAAGACCCTATAGGCATTCCGAGGACGTATGGCTTTCCTATAGCTATATTGACAATTGGGGGATTTCTAGGCAGTTTTGCAGAATAGAAATGCTCAATATTCAATTGCAGAGAAAATTGAATTCTCACAGAAATCTCAAAACGTCAAAGGTTTTTTAAATATTAAATCGAAGCATTACTTTTTGGGGGGATTTCACTAGATGGAGTGATTTCATCATTTCATTCATTCCTGAGTGCTAAGAAGGTGATACATTTAGCACTAAATCAGTACAATGCATGGTATCAACCCCAACTTGTGTTATCTTTTGAGACAAGGATTCATGTACCCCAATACTCTTTTTTTAAAGAACTCCTGTAAAAGAAGTAATCTTCAATGTCTTGCCGATACCGTGTCCACCTAACAAGGTCGGTATTGGGGCCAGTACAGTTCAAACACACTGAATCACTGCAGACATCCGCTTCCTTCAAGAGCTCACGAGCATCGCAGCAGGCCTCCCACTGATATTAGAGCAAAGTGCATGAAAGCAACACATTTGTATCGTTTATTTTGGTGAGTTCTATTTGACCAGAACCATTTAACAAACATCAAACACACCCACAGACCTGTTTTCAGCTTTCATCCTGTCCAATCAGTGGTCACTTAGTGTGCGCTCAAACGGGCTGATCAGAGGAAACAACCTCAAGTCAACTTTCGATGTCTTCGCGTACTTGAAGTTACAAAAGTGCCTGAATCGTGTGGCAGGAGCTGGGTTTTTAATATGTTCTAGCTACATTGGCAAAGCAGGGTGTATATTTTTATATATATATATATATATATATATATACATAAATACATATATACATATACATACAGTATATACATATATATATATATGTATATACATATATATATATATGTTCCTCCATCAATCACTCCATCTCGTCCTCCTCTCCATCTCCTCCTCCTCTGGTGTTTTAAGGGGTTGTTAGAGCAAGAAGGTGTACAAGATAAGATGTAAGAAAGGGAACAAAGCCGATTCGGTCCCTTCAATTCCCATTAGAAATCCTCCAGCATTTTCTCTCTTTCTCTGCCATCAAAAGCAGAGCACCGCTGGTTCACCCATCAATACGACTTCCCAGGGTGAAGCCTCGAATCTGACAAGGGACAGAAGTCACTTGCTGCTAGACCCGCTGGCAGCCGGCCAGGCAGGCGAACAAGTCAGACGGACAACTGAAAGGGCTTGTCAACACGAAGGAGCCCATTTCACTGGTGGTCTGGCCCTTTAAAAATGGGAAATGCAGGGTGGAAACAGGGCTGCATGGGACCCCGGCTATTTCTCTCTGTTCTCCAGATGAAGAAAGGGATGCCTGATCAAGCGCAACAAGGGGGGAAAAATAGGCAGCCTGAGAGGCCAGAGAGATGTGTGCCTCTGTTTGTGTATTGCTGTGTGTGTATGACCATGTGTGTACATCGGGGCACCGCAGTCGTAAGATTTTTTTCTTCTTTTTTTCCTGACATAAAAAAAGCTTTGCAAGAGATGCACACTGCCTTTAGGCCAAATGTGCAGGGTCCGGGAAAAGTTTCTTTCCGTACACCAAAATGAGTATACTACTATTATTAAGCTGCTTCTAAGATGAAAGGCAAAGTTGCAATATATATATATTTATATGAGATGTATATATATATATGACAGTTTGACGCTGTATTCTGTGTAGTTTTGCAACAGCAATCTTGGCCATCTGCAACCCTAAGTGCCTTGTTCATGCGGATAGAAGGGATTTCTTAAGATGATACATGCTTAATTATTACGTTGAATACATATTATTTCCAATGTTATTGTTTATACACCCGCCTCCGAGGCTTCTGCAACTGGAGCACAGCCCCCTTCTGTGGACAACGGGAACAAGAACAGAAAACCTCCAGAAAAGTATTCTAATTCAACTCAAGTTTAAGTGTCAGGTATGTGTGTCGTATACCCCTCTAAATAAAAAAAAGTTTTTAGGCTGCTGGGCAAACTTGCTTGCCCCTCCCCCGCGTCATGTCCGAACTATTAGTGGTTTGCTATGGTTATGTTAGGGTCCTAAACCTTTTTGAAGATTATATAATTACAAGTTATAGTTACCTCAATATCATCCAAAACAACCAAAACCTATAAAATAGGTCTGTAAAATGTTGATATTTCAGCCTGGGGTCAAATTGACCCCAAACAACACCGATATGTACTAGTTGTGTACAGGACACATCTCATCATGTTCATTTTATTTTTACCCTGCAGTTGTTTCCATTAAATCAGGAAAAATGGTGACATATGGAACAAAAGACATGATGTCAATCATATATTTTGAGACGTTAAACATCGAATGGGGTCAAATTGACCCTAAAGGTAACAGGAGGGTTAAATAAATAAAGCAAGCGAAAGGATCAGCATGGAAAGGGAAGGAGCAGTGGAATCGGCAGTGGCATAGTCGTCTCAGTTTACTGGAAGTAGTGTATGTGGACGGGTGAAGTGTCAGCTGTCTCAGACAATATACCGTATGGTTAAGAGCGGAAAAAAAGCAATCCTTCATCTTTTTCAAAACATCAATCATTTACATTGTCTTGCTTTGGAAAAAAAGAAAATATCCACAGCTGTGAAGTAACCTCACACCTCCGGCAAAGGTGGAGCGACAGGTCTGAATAATGCACAGTGCCTTTAATAAAAACTGACTTTGGATTTAGCTTTACGGTGAAACGCACCTGCGGTTTTGTCAAGAATGACAAATGCATTTTTCTTTTGTTGTTTCTGACATGGAACATATGTTTCAGTCTCACTGCTCTGTCCCGGTCAGTCTCCTGCTCTCTCTCTCTCTCTCTCTTCATTGCAGGTCTCCAGTCAGGCGAAAGCAGCCGGAGGTGACCATCCCAGCATTCTCCTGCTTCCCATGCTTCGACAATATAGCACGAGTCTGTCTTTGGCTACTACGACGACAACAATAGTCACAGCTACTTGGCTGCCAAAATGCATTAAACAAAACCCAACTCTGAATTATTAAATATCTGGCTGGCACGGCTTGGCAAGAACACCACATTGCTCGATTAAAAACGTTATCACCAGACAGTGAAAAGTTTCCAAAACAATTAATTAGCGGCGTATTAGTGGTGGTTTGGCCCGTGTGAAACGGGATAAAGCGGGGTACTTAATTATAAAACTCATTATGCATCCGTTTTCAGAATTTCATCGTTTTCAAATGAACATGGCAACATTTTCTTCCCTTTTTGTCACTGTCGCGGTCTCTCTTTCACACAAACACACACACACACACACACACACACACACACACTCCTTACGCCTCTGTGGAACCATGTGGGTGTGTGTGAACTTTTGCATTCATTATCACAATTGCACATTTAATTCCCGGCTCATTTTTCGCAGTTCTCCTTCTGCTGCAGATGGGGATCCACTCGAGGAAGCTACTCAGTCTTGTCAGTGAAGACAGAGGGGAGGGAAACACCTCGCTGGCAGGTATCGAGCCGCTCTTTTTTTTCTTCTTCTTCTCCTTTCTCTTGTCCTCTCCACCTTCGCTTGCCCGCCGCACTCACACTCGTGCGGACGCAGTCCTCATCTCATTATGAAGCAAAAATGCATCAGCATACACTCTGGAAAAATTTTAAAAAGCTAAAACACCTTTTATTGCACCTGACCCCCCCCCCGACATGCTCGGTCCAAGGCTGTGCACAGTAATTGAATATGAATAAATGGGCAGCACAATGGCTCAAGCACTTCCGTGCACACAATAACGCCTTTCCTCACTCGGCATCCCGTCTTCACAAAACTCATCCCGGCGTCCTCAGCCGACGCGATTTGACAAAAGACATGAATAGAGATTACTGGTGGGTCAGACGGCTCCCACAGGTCACCGTATGAGCAGCACTAGAGGGACATCCATCCACCTGAAAGGCTGAGTGATCACGCTCGCCCTGTTAAAAAGAAGGAACAAAAAGCAACGTAATGTGGAGGTTGCGCTGAGGGCAGATTGTACTCGCGCACAAACACAGATGCACAAATGACTCTCGTACACACTCGGTCGTATTAGTCACAGCTGCTTTGGCAAGAACACAGCAGACACGGACGCACATTCAAGGACGCACAGGACACAAGTGTGCCACACACACACACACACACATAGGGAAAACACACAAGCAAACACGGTCTTTGTGAAAAGGACGGTTTTCTACACTGACCCCGCACTTGCTCACGGTGAGGGTCTAACCGGCGATGAAAAAAAAGATAGGTAGTGTACACCCAATTCGACTCCGTCTTAACTCGCCCCGTATTGTTTCCAAAATATTGGAGAATGAGGATCCCCATTTTGCATCCCCTGGATTTTTAACTTGATGAGCCTTGAGCACTGTGGTGTGTGTGTGTGTGGCATGTGTGTGATATTTATGAGGCTGAGGAACCGAGGAGGAGGGTAATTTTCTGTACTCACTGAGCCAGGCATTCCTCAGGACAAAGGGACTAGGGAGACACGTAGATTACGAGGTTGAACACCACACACACACACACACACACACACACACACACCTATTTTCTCCTCGTCACAGCCTCACCAAATCCGACTCCACCCCACTACCTCACGGCCGCGCCGGCTCTCCCAAATCCCTTCCCCTGATCGCTTGTCAAAAGGACCAAATTCGAAAATACTACTGTGCAGCTGACAAACACGCCGTTTGCACCTGGCCGTGGCAATTAAAGCTCCGCCGAGCGGCGAGGACGGCCTCTTAATGTGGCGTCTCAAGGCCCATCACAAGGATGCGCCCCATCGTGGCAGCAGCCTGTCGTTCTTTGGCGCTTTGTGCCGTCTGTTGGACTCTCTCGTGAGCACCAAATATGCGACATATCGAGAGATTCACAATTACAACGGTGGCAAGGATACAACCGGCGCTCCACTGATTTGGATTCAACGACGGATTTTTAGATGATCCAATCAGGAAGAAAGCAAAAACACCCGCGCCCCCAAAAAGACCTGTGTATAATCAAATTTAGCGCTACAAATTGTGTTTGAATAGCCAGAATATGTTGTTGTCGGCGTATATCAGAGATCAAATATGCATATCAAGTATTCCAAGCGCATCCTAATTTAATGTACTGTGTGTTCGGTGTAAACAGTGCAGGCTGGGGCTTCTACTCAAAGTCCTCATGTTCAGCGGCTGCAGCTCGAGGGACTTTTTCTGAGAGCCCCTTCCTCTTAAACAGCCACATATGAATGACATCAGAAAGGCAAACCCAAAGTGTTTAAATGTACCACTGACACGAGCCGATGAGATTTCTTCTCTCTTATTTGCGCCGGAATAATAAAACGGACCCTTAGCGTAAACAGACGCCGCATCATTATTTCATAAGTTTGCTGTCTTGAGCGCAGTAAATTATGTAGACTTTCCAGTGGAAGACGAGCTTCTCTCCCTCTACATTATTGTAGAAGCTGCCTGGGAGAGGACAACGTCGGCATACCGTATGCCGAGGGGTGAAATGAGGGCATCAATTAACTGCTTGACTTCTGTTAGGTTGTCATAGTTTATTTTGCACATGTGCAGATGAAGTCTTATGCTTTAAATTAATACATATAGAACTAGTATGGGCACTCGGTAGAGCGCATACCTTCGCATATCACAAGATTGGGCATTGAATTATGAACATGTTGGCATTAGTTGGATGCCAATTGGATACAAATTGACCGTGCTATGGTAAAAAGAAGAGTTTGACCTTTCCATGACCTTGACCTTTGACCCGATTGATCGCAAAACCTAATCAAATGGTCCCCGGATCATAACCAATCATCCCACCAAATTTCATGCGATTCGGTTTAAAACTTTTTTTGTTATGCGAGGAACACGCATACAAATAAATAAATACACGGCGATCAAAACATAACCTTCCGCATTTTCAATGCGAAGGTAAAGATATTGTAATAGGAAATATTAGGGAGAATATTGATATTGTTATTAATGTATTATGAAGCATAGGCGTAATGTTTACTCTATGCAAAGGTAAATGGCAAGAATAAATGTATGTTGCATGAGAGTGACTGTATGTTAGGATTATAGATTGACGAAGCCGGTTGAAATCCGTGAAGTGACTTACAATAATAGACGGGACTTTTATTGTGAAAATACTTGTTTACTGACTTGACCGGAAGTGACGTTTTGACCCGGGGTTCAGTGACATTCGACCCCTCCATTGTTCTAGCGGGACATTGAACCAATCACTAGGTGTAAAAGGCTGGATTCACCTTTGAGAATGATTGATTGGCTGATTTTGCGACTATTACTCTGAACTGGAGAGAGATAGATTTCTCTTTCGTCGGGATCCCGGGGGCTTCAGGCTGGACCTGAGGAGCCGGGACCTTTGAAGACCACGATCGCGAGGCCTTGAATGTTTGTTTACACTTCCTGCCATTAAATGTTGATAACTTAATTCACGCGCGTCCGGAAGCCTGTTTACCATCATTTGCGAAGTGTCCAGTTTCAGAATATCCTTATACTTCATAAAATAGATACTGGAAAGTGTAGATCCATATGTATGCTCCCTGTTATGTGTCGTTATCCTTTGCGTGCAGATGAAAGCGCAATATAAATGCAGTCGGTCACTTCTCGTAGAACCCCGATTCAACAGTGCATCCCTCTTTGCATTTTCCAAGTTGTTGATTCAAGTGTTTCTATTTTTTGATTAGCACGGAACGGACGGCTCTTTTTTACCTTCGCATTGAAAATGCGGAAGGTTATGTTTTGATCGCCGTGTATTTATTTATGTATTTATTTATTTGTATGCGTGTTACTCGCATAACACAAAAAGTATTAAACCGAATCGCATGAAATTTGGTGGCATGATTGGTTATTATCCGGGGACCATTTGATTAGATTTTGGGATCGATCGGGTCAAAGGTCAAGATCTTGAAACGCATGACATTTGGTGGGATGATTGGTTATTATCCGGGGACCATTTGATTAGACTTTGGGATCAATCGGGTCAAAGGTCAAGGTCATGAAAAGGTCAAAATCTACCTTTCTACCATAGCACGGTCAATTGTTATCCAATTGGCATGCAACTAATGCCAAAATGTTCATAATTCAATGCCCAATCTTGTGATATGCGAAGGTATGCGCTCTACTGAGTGCCCGTTCTAGTTTCTTCTTCTTTGATATAGATTTTAATTGTGGCTTCTCCCCCGTCAACCTTTTTGGCTCCTCGACTGTCATTTTAATGCCTCTCATTTTATTGCGACGGGCCTTAAAAGAGCGTCGCTCTCCTCATTAGCAGTCGCTCTCCTCCTGCTATGTTGGCTCTGCGTGGTACCTCTCCCTTTAGTGGATTCCAGTGTCTCTCTGTCTGCATGTGGAGGAGCGCTGGAGAGAGCTGGGGGCTTCAGAGTGACAGATGGAGTCTGGGTTGTGACCCTTAGAGATTGGCAAGCCCTTCTGTCCCCTGCTGATTGAATGTCTAACTACCGGCCGCTCTCCTCACATCAAACAACCCCGGCTCTATGTTATCTAAAGCTCCCGCTTGGCCCGCTCGCCACAGCGGCGATGTCAGATCCTGACAGCCGTTGTCATCCGCGGCTAGCACCGATGACATTGAGGCGAGATAAATGGCACTTTTATTAAAATAGTCGAAAGCCAACGGGGGGGCCGGACAGGTTTGTATGAAGATGTGAGAATGAATATTAACGGTTATTTTAAAAAAAAGGAAGAGATGATTATAATCTGAAAACAATTCCTTTGTTTCAATAACGGGGGGAAATAGGGGGAAACGTTTTGAAATATCTATTTTTTTTTTTTACAAGCAGTTTTATATAGTGAGCTTGACAGGTGAGGAAAATAGTAGACCGCTCAGTCAAGGCAAAATGTCGGACATCACTCCCGCCAGCAGGAGATATCAAGAATTAGGACGCACAACGACCACAACGGGGTCACAGTGGGTTAATGTTTCCTAAATCCCATGTCTGGTAAGATTTATGAAACTTGAATTTGTCTACATTCATTCGATAAACACCTTATTTTGGTTACATTTAAATATATTAAACATGTACGGTCTTTTAATAATCATACACAACTTTTTTTGTTCCCTTACCTTAACAAAATGGGCTTTGACTGCCTAAATATAACGAATAGAAAACCCCGTGCTTCAGCCGCTAGACACACCGATTGCAGGAAGATTGGCAGAACAATGCTAATGCGTTCAGTGTCACCTTTTTATGACATTTCGTCATTGCTCTGTCAAAAGAAGCCATGACACGTGATTTATCGAAGACAGGGGTTTGAGGGGAATAGTATAGTAAATGGAAAAGTTATGAGCGTCAAACATCAGTGGGCACTCTTCTCCAATTGAAGCAGTTAGGACAGTTTCAGAAGATATGAAAACTCTCAAAGCCTGACGGTTTATAGTCTCATTCTTCCATTTTCGATATCGTGTGCTGAAAACAGCTCCGAAACAATGCCAGCATATCACCAACGCATTTACCTTTTTTGATTTTGGATGTCTTTCGAGGGGGCTTTGGTGTGTTATTCCGAGGTGCTCGTGTTCAGCTCCTGAACAGCTTGTCATTTAGAGCGTCTGCTATTCTGGATTGAGAGGTACCCGCAGATGGAGTCATCTGCCCGGCAGTGAAGAGCGACAGAGCAAAGCGGAGTCGTCTAAAAGAGAGTGTAAATGTGTTTCCCCCCCACCTGCACTCTGCGTTGGGTTTCTCTTTCTCCAGCTTAATATGTTCTTAATGTGTTATTCACAGGGCGAGAAGAATGTCGAGGAGAAAAAAAGAAGCCGTCTCGCGGCAATCATATCTCAATCGAGATTCACGCCGTATCTGACTTCTGCCAGCTTGTTTATTGTTCTTCTCGTGATGGCACCGAGCCCCGTTGTGTCTCTCCGCCAGTAATATTTTCCTCAGGAGCTCTCGCTAAAGAATGGATCGCAAGTTCAGCGCTGTCGAGGGCTTTTCTTCTTCTTCGTTCTCTTCGTTTGATATAAAAGTTTTGAAATAGATGCACTCTTCCTTTCAACCTAAAGGCAATTATCGGGCATCAGAGAAAGGGAGGGAGCAATCAAATCAATTCACTGGTCTGAGTTTTCTCAGTTTATATCAAAACAGCTCCGACTAATTCAGCAATGCCGACTCCACATACACACGGTGGAGTTTAACGGCATCTGCAGACATTTTTTTTTTTTTTTGCTTGCTTGATTTTTCACATGCACTTGCTTTAAGCTCCATGTAAATCTTTAAGCAAATTCCGAGGATACGGAAAGCTCTATACTGGAAATGCCAAATCCAAAATATTTTACCTGATCCAACTAGCTAAGCCAACAAATGAATCATTATAAGATATACTGCACAATGATTGCAGTTCATACATTTTTAAACAAAACTTACTAACATCCTTTTTTGACAAGGAAGTTCATATTGAAATTAATTATCAACCCACATTTGTGAGTAGTTAATAAGGAAAGAGTGGGGAGAGAATCACAAACAACTGCCTCATTAATCAATTGCTAATACAAATACAGTACATTTAGTGGATCACGGTCATACACTATATTAATTAATTATACGGTAATGATTAGTTCATCAATAGTAGTGAATAACCACTATCCTCAAGAGTATTTCCTGATTAACTGTGAATCAGCCATCATCATATGTAGAGCACATGCAGGCATCAATATTTACAACCACATGTCATATACGTTGCAGACATATGCTAGTCTAACTTGTAAGCACAATAGGGTACATTGCAATACATAATTTAATCAGTGTAAGAATATTTATTAATACTTTTTTTGTATTAGTGATAACATGGTATGCTGTGAGTCTCCCATCCTTGTAACAAGCTTACAACAATGGTGCTACAGTGGAAATTCAAGTTTACAACACACACACAACATATATCAGGGATGCATTTTTTTTTGTTGTGAATGAACACATGAGAACGATTTAGAAAGACTATGGGAAACCAAATGTGTAATGTGGACTCCACATCTCTCATCTCAACTATAGTTTGGTACAATAGTAAAAAAATGCAGATAGATTGGGAGCGATTGGGCAAAGAAGTGAACTCTATGTGCCTCCTGTACATCCTGTGTGTGAGTGTGTGGGAGTTGTTTGTTGTTGACCACAGCTCTTTTTTTTTCCTTCTCCATTCCGGCTCGCTAATAGGACATGTATTTTTTCAGATTGTTAACACCCACTACACTGACGCACATAATTTGTAACTCATTTAATTCCAGTCAATTCAGGGCGAGTTCCGACGCCTAAAGTGTCAACTCCTCAAATTTGGCTGAACACTAAATGTCCAAAGTGGAATGCAGCCAAGCGTAAAGCAGCAGAGCGTTTCTGGCAAAAGCAAAATGCACATTAACATGAACCTGCATGAGGCTCTGCTGAAGTAGCACTGTGCACGATGCACAGATGAGCACTGTCGATAACCGTAAGTCGTCTATTGTCTGCTCAGCCCTCCTGGAACTAAAGCCAGGGCTGGAACCAAAAACGTTGTACTTTTGCTGCCCTTGAGGGACGACGACACTGAAGTGTGTGCCTTCCTTCTGCCGACCTCTCCTCAGAGTAAAGGTCTACTGCCCATCCACACAGATTATTATTGAATCTATTCAGAGCATATTGTTATTTGATCATTGAAGGTAAGAGTTTGGAGTTATTGCCTTTCCGCCCATGTGAATATGATTGTGGTGGCTGGGGGGGGATGTGGTGAGAATTATCTGTCGAGGTGTGTGGGGGAGTGGCTCGGGGAACAGGTGTCGGGAATAGGCTTAATTGGCCACAGCTGCAGGGGATCAGCTGATTAGTGTCTCTATGAGGTGGCATCGTGATGGAGACATGAGGGGGGAGAGCGCAGGCACAGTCTGCAGTCCAAAAAAAAAGAAGAAGCATATTACCAAAAAGCACTCAGTGTGCTCGTCCTTTGGTGCTTGTGGGGGGGGAAGAAACCCGTATGTGACAGTCTAAAATCTGTTATAATGATCATTCTATTCATTTTTGTGAGCCGTCTGGTTTTCTATTAATATGGAGCCGCCTTAACCTGCGGCTAGTGTCGTTAAAAGCAGAAACAGCGCCGCCTTTGGCAACAGCGCTGAACCACCTATCTAGCGGCGTTCACTTGAGAGGGAACCAGAAGGTGGCCGCTACGCCTCCACGGTGACACCGCCGTGTGAATCAAGAGCAGAGCGGCGGCCAGCAGGAGAGCGCATGCTAATTCTAACTATATTATTGCTCTGGATTTCAAATTCAGCAACGACAATTGCGCGTCATTTGCAACCGAAGTCTGCCCCCGTCTCGAGGTCAGATTCACAAAAGCCAACGCATTGATGTGATGTAAAGTACTGGAAGGGAGAAGTAATGAGTTGTGTGTGTTGTCCTGCTGCTCGGTGGCGGATTCTACGGCTCACGAGGAAAGTTTCTCGTTCCAATATGAACTTCTCTTTACCTTGTGATTTGTTAACGTAGTTGTTCTCTGTTTACTAGACACTATTTACGCATTTGACCTTGATTAGAGATATTCAGGAGCTACTTTTGAATAATTAATTATTCATCAGGTTGCTCCTGACTCGTTCTTCACTCAGTCCTTGGTAATTCTATTTCAATTCAGTTTATTTGTATAGCCCATTTTCACAAATTATAAATTTGTCTCGGAGTGCTTTACAATCTGTACACATAGACATCCCTGTCCCAAAACCTCACATCAGATCAGGAAAAACTCCCAAACAACCCTTCACAGGGAAAAGGGAAGAAACCTTCAGGAGAGCAACAGAGGAGGATCCCTCTCCGGGATGGACAGGTGTCATAGATGTCATGTGTACAGAATGAATCATTATACACAAATCAAAACACAGAAACAACACAATCAATGAATTTGACAGTGTATGAATAGCTACTCGCACTGCTGTATTGCAAAGCTTTACCAATGCACTTACCTCTCAAAGGTTCTTCTTGTCTGTATTTTGAGTTGGAGGAAGTAGAACCTGTACGGGGTGAAACCGTATCCTGTAGAAAGGCGTCTGAAAGCACCCTGTTTGACTATCATGGGAATACATAGACGAGACACGTTCACACTCAAAAACCGACCTTGCTCTTTCATGTTGAAAAACTTTGTTGCATTACTGCGGTGTGTTGAATATTTGCTTTGTTTTGTTCGTATGGGATAGATGGATAGATGGTTTCGGACTCTCCCACGTGCCGTCTGACAGCGCAGATGCCATGTTTCTTTTGACAGCCATAAAGCTGTGACTTGTGAATCACTCGGCCAATAGTTGCTCTATGCCCACCGTCCCCCCTCTGTCATGGATTTACAGTTATGTTTCGATGTTTAAATCTTTCTTAGATGACCATATACTCAAATGAACATCCACTTGAAACTTTTCTTGAATTCTTTTTCGAATTTAGTTTGAATTTTTTCTTGAAACAAAACTAGATGTGAAATCTCCTTATTTAGTCATAAAATATCTACTTCAACATTATGCGTACAATTGATTGACGGCGTGCACACTCCCTTGCCTCTATTCTGTCTACAGAATTTGGTACGACACATGTTCACTGTCGCATGTTGAAACATCTGTATTTATTTAGAAAAGAGGATTTATTGAACACAATGTTACTGAACTATACATGTATTGTCGCTATCCTCCATGCAATAGAAGATTGAGAATTCTAACTTTCACTTTGCCTGATCCACTTGATAAGAAAGTGCAATTTGATATTTGAAAAGTTTTTATTAAAAACAAACTCAACCCAAGCGTATGAAGTTTGTGGTAACCTACATTGACCAGTCAGACACGTCTGATGTCTGGGTACAGCACAATAAAATGAGGCTACTACCCTCTCATCCACCTGTTTGATTGTACAGTAAAATATAGTTTATATTATCTACAGTTTCCCCAAACTATTGGAAGTAATCGATAGTTCCAGCTCCCGGAGCATCATTCAGCAATCCCAACTCCTCCACGGAAAGCACCGGCGTTTTTCAAGTGTTTTCAGGAAGCATCAACGACTCTAAGGAAATGGAAGGAATATTTGTTCCTGTCCACAGAAGTTTTGATATTGACTCATAACCCAGTGGAGGTTTTATTTCAAGTACGGTGTTTATATGTGTGACCAGGATCGTGCAGCGAGGAACCGACCACCCTGACTACACTCAGCTAAAGAACAGGGCCTAAGGGTATAGTTGTAAGTATAACATTCACGTACTTTATTACACATAGATTAGAGTACTTAGACCGGTTAGAATGTCCTTCGGAACATTACTACCTGATTCAACTATTTTACTGTTTAATTAAAGGATAGAAAATATTGTTAAACGTTGGAAAGCATCAGCTATAAAAATGAGTTTAATACTAGTTTGAAGGAGAGGGTAACGTTCTGGCTACCATCCTCCGCAGTTTTGTCCTTTTTTTTAAAGGAGTTAAAAGTTAAAGTTAAAAGTAATTCACTCTAATACCGCTGGATTTCTAGGATACAATAAGACTGAAACGAACTGCAGAATGTATGTAATATAAATCATTTGAAGGAACATTGATGTATGGGAGACGCAGGAAATCTCTGAAAGAATGACAAAAACTCGACTCACTTCTGACAATAGAATGATGGACAGAAAAAAGAGCGGGGGGGGGGGGGGGGATTTAAAGAGTGGCAAAATAACCACTAACAGAAACAAATGGAGACAATGAAGCTGTGAGAAAAGTTATCAGTCGTTCACTGCTTTGCCTTGATTTTCCTTTCTTCATATTTTCCATATTTAAATACCTTAAATCGCATTAGGAATGCATGATAAATGAGAAGCTGCCAGGCATATACGCTCCGGTGCGATCCACTTTGCAGATAGAGATCAGTCACCTTTTTTTAAAGTCATCTTTAAAAAAAATCAAAGCGTCGCAATTAACGCCAACCGGCACCGCACTTGCCGGGGTGACTCATCAGGCTGCGGCGGCACTGAAGCGAGCGACTGCTAGACTTGAAGACGAATGATGAAGTCGCACCAACCTTCAGAAGTTTTAGTCCACCTCCTCCAATGAATCACCATCATTGTCCAAAACAATGTGTTCTATGCAGAAAAGAAAACACCCACGGGTACAATAGTTACCGCTGAGAAACATCAGTCAATTGCAACAAACAAACAACTTTGAAGAACCCTCTCATTGTTGGGAGATTTGAGAATTGTACATGCAGCAGCTCATTAGCATACTGAGACTTAAATATTGAGGGAATAATGCTTGATATTCCCTCAATATTTAAGTCTCAGTATGCTAATGAGCTGCTGCATGTAAAGTGTGTCGTGTTTAACTTTATAGTACTCTCTCTCAGATGAACCTCCCTCCAACCTGACACACGTGCACATGTTTTTCAATGGCAAGTGCATAACATAGTAATTACCACTGCCTACCCATGAATACTTTGCAATTATTGGTGCTTTGGATTCCATTCAATCTGAAAAGTGAGTATTGAATCACATGTTATGTAATATATGCAGCGCGAGTGAGGTCATGGTGTTGCTGCATGGTCGGTTTGGGAAATGCCTCTGTCCGTGATGCTGAAGTCCACGTGGAGAACGCCTTTTGCAGACGGGATCTCACACAGTTGCATCATATTGTAAATGAGAGTATTAAGGCATCCGACTTGACAGCTGTGGATTAACTCACTGGGTAAACCACGGATAGATGGATGGTATTATGGTATGCATTCATGGTCAACATATGTAACATTATAGACAAAGTTTAGTCGGCTAACGGTATTTAAATGAGTAGCCGCTTGCATGTAAAGTAGATGCAACTTCCTCTTTGACGACGGGTCTTTGTCCCTTTTTCTTAAAACTACAACGGACGCTTTGCATTTCATCCACTCGCACATTTTAAGACAACGGAAGTAAAGAACAAGGGAAGAGGGAAATGAAGAAAGAAGAACATCCCCCGCTGCTCATTGGTTCTCTGTGTTCTCCGGTCCGGGAGGAGGTCTGTCACATTTATGCCCAAGAAGACAAGTGTTCCCGCAGCTCCCTCTCCTGGGTTTCCAACCCCATCTCTCTCTTTGAAGATCTTTTTTATTTTCCTTTTTTTTCTTTTTTGCAGCATCTGCTTTTTTTCCTCTCCTTCCCCCAGCCCACTGCTACATCGCCTCCCTTCCTCTTTTTTCACACTTTGATTGCATGTATCTCTCATCGGAGTCCTCTGGCTAATTGCATCATCCTAATGGTCTTTTTCATGTGCACGCTCCGTGGTAAGTTGACGTTTCGTGCCGCTTATTAATTAGAATTAGCGAGAATAGGACAGCAAAGTGAAGAAAAAGTGCTGATCAGTAGTTTGACTGTAGAAATTGCGATTGTCTTGGTTGAGGGTTTTTGGGGCCGCGAGGGTATCAGGAAATGAGGCTCGGATCCCAAAAGTTTACATCACTCCTGGCTAACCCTTTTAACAATTTTAATCCCATAACATTCCCAATATAAATAACCACACATTGTGTGTGTGTGTGTGTGTGTGTGGTACGGCTCGACTGTCTGCTGACATAATATCTCACTTGGCTGGAGCCATTATCAGCCGCATCCACACAGCAGCGAGACTTGGCCTGCTATCGGAGAGAGTAGGTGTCTCATCCACATTTTTCCCTGGCACACACACACACACACACACACAGAGAGAGAGAGAGGATGTTGGAAGTTTCCTCCTTTAGCTGTAGGGCTTACCTCTCTCTCTCTCTTCTTCCACACTCAGTCACTCCGAGATGAAGCGACGTCAGTGCAATTTAACAGTTCTTTGATCCATGTCCTGAGAGTGAATGGCAGCAAATTAAGCAAATGATTTGAACCACCCACGGGCCTAAGGCAAAGAGAGGAGTGGAAGGGAGGGAGGCGGGATCGGAAGATGCCAAGGTTGTTAAAAGGAGGGTCGAGTGTGACTGCCAGAGCTGTGATGGAGGGAATCAAATAAATAAGTAAATATGTGCCGTGTACGAAATGTATGGGATAACCGAGGAATGGCCTGAATGAGGGGAGATGTGTCGTGCATCGATGTCTCCACCCGATTGATTTCGTTTAGTGCTGGCTGGGATACTTACTTTGACGTTGGCAGAAGAGTGAATGCAGGATTGTTTTGTGAACTGTATCAGAAAACGACATCACCACTCGCTCTGATCTTTAGGAGGAAATCAATTGAGTTTAAAAAGGAATCCTTGTGTCCTTTGCTTTTACTTTTTACCCGAGGCAAAACGATGATGTTTAGTGTTTTTACCCATGCAGATATCTTCATGCTTTTTAAACACGATTATTATTCTTATTTATTTACACATAAGGAAATTATTACAAATCCTGAACAGATACCACATTAAACATAACGCCTACACGGCAAATACACGAATTATTTTAGCAGATTTATATCAAATGATACAACTTACAAGAAATACAAATAAATGCATAATTAAAAGTATGATTAAAAAAAAAAGATTGATGATGTGACTGTTATAGGGTTGGTTACAGAAATGTTTGGCATGTTTCAGGGGAGTAGAGGTATCACTTTCATTATAGTAGCACATTTTTTGGCAAAAATTGGAATTCATTTCTCATCCCAGTCATGCCGGTACCTTTTGTAAAGGACACATTTTGCATTTTTCTTCTGCATTCATGTGGCTCTATTATCCAAAGCGCTTTAAAATCTGCTTGTTGGTCACCCATTCTCTCACAAACACAATTGGAAATAATGTTGAATGTTTTGGCTTTTTTAACGACTCGACATCCCACAACACGCAGATCAACATGTGGCTATATATCAGAATAGCGGCATTAAATCTAATGCTAAATGTATCACTTTCTGTTTGTTTGACAGTGTTTTCCATCTCACGCACGGACACTGCGGGGGAAGATTCACAATAAAACAGAAGAGTCAGAGGCAGTTTGCATGGAACAAAAAGTGTCCTTATAATAAAGTGTGTGTGTGTGAGAGAGAGTGAGTTTACAATCATTATAACAGAACAAAAACACTCATCAAATCAACACTATCTTCATTCCGTCAAAAGGAGCGTTTAAAATTAGTTTTCCTCCAGAGACGCAACATAATACATCCTTCTCGCACCATTTTTTTCATGAAGTCGTCCATGTTGCTCTTGCTCTTAAAAAAAATCTAAAGTCAATCCAGACTCTGGCTTTGAGGGACTTGAAGACAGGAAGTGCTTCCCGTCTGGTCCCGCCCTCCACTCTGCTCTTCCTGCTGATGTAGATTGCCAGCTCGGCTTCTCCCACCCCCAGGTGGAGGAGCTGCCACTTGGAGGCGTTGACCATCTTGCAGCAGACCCCTAGGATAAAAGGTGGTCAGAGACCACGTTTCACCAAACTTTCTAAAAACAAAGTAAAAAGGTTACGCAGTCTTTTACAGTCATAAAAACAATGACACACGGTCTCCACAGTCCGGCAGAAAGGAGATAGATCAGACACAGTGGGATTGAGAACGGAGATAAAACTGACGGTGTAAAACCCTCCGCTGGAGATCCCCAGTCTTCTTCTTGATAGGAGGTTTGTACGAGACCCTCCATCCTGGTCTCACCCCAGAGTCCAGCCCCAGTTTCTCCACACAGTGTCTGCTCTCCCGCTCAGTTTGGCCTTGTTTAACGGTTTTACACAGTGTGTACACATCCTTTCCTTGTGGCTGAGCAGAGACCCACAAGCCCACCCACCCTACTAAGTAATGGCCCATCTTCTAAGAGAGACGTGTTAAAATGCCAGTATGCGCTTTTTGGCTTTACATTGGGAAGAAAACAAAGTTGCACAGGATGCTGCACTTTAAAAATGTTTTGAAATGGTGCTTAAAACAGTCAAACCTATCGACCCTAGCAAGGGGAATTAAATTCCCTCTAATATGAGTGCACTGCCTCTCGACCGACTGTTCGTCCTCCAGACATCGACCACCTCATGCTCCTCCACCTGCTGCCTCATAACTCTCTGTGAACAACCCTGTATCACAAAAATTACGTTCCCCCAGACCTAAAATGCAATTTGCAGTTACGTTTGACTCAAACGTATTTCTCTCCAAATTACGTTTCAATGAAACGTATTTCTCTCCAGATTACGTTTGTATTTGACGTATTATAATTACAAATACGTCTCTGATGAACGTATCTTTGCCGTTTGTTAGGCTTATCTCTCTTTTCTACAATGCTGTTATGAATTGTAAAAAGCGTCCTCTAGTCTTATTTATTATTTTGTTATATATGTTGTTTCGCCTGCGTATTCTGACAGCAATAAGCGTTGTAACGGATCATATGAATTGGCGTGAAGACTTACTGCTGGTGACTCTCCTTTATTTTCTTTTTTTAGGTGACAATACATTAATTAAAACTCGGCCACTATCACCACCTCATCACCACCGTAACAGAGTTAGTCCCATACGGGTCAAATAAACTATTAAACTTGTTATAAAATGCGCATCTGTCCGTAATCGATACCATAAAGTTCGCATTTTAACCTAAAACAAAAGTGCGCTTCCTTTTAACGTTTCAAAATAAAAGTCCGATTTGTCTGTTAAGCGGAAGTAGTATAAAACGTCTATATTTATTCAAATCATACAATATAAAATCAATAAGGAAAATGCTAAACAGTCAAACAACTCAAAACAATAAACCCTTCATGGCGTTATTTACAGGTGTGTTTACTTCTCATCAAACAAAAAGAGCAGGTACCCGGAAAAATCTGGGAAATAATAATTTGGGAATTGTAAATAAAACATGATTTACCCTTCAACTTCCACTGATATGCATGCAAACTAATACATCGTTTCACACACACACACACACACACACACACACACACACACACTGACAGAAACACATAGACACTCACATACGTACACACACACACAGGCAGAGACACACACATACTCACACACAGACACACTCTTACACACACAGACACACACACACACATACACACACACACACACACACACACACACACAGACACACACACACACAGACACACACACACACACACACACACTCAGACACACACATACAGACACTCACATACATACAAACACAGGCAGAATCACACACACCCACACACACACACACAAATACAGATGCACACACATGCATACTCTGCAGACTGACCCTTGACCTCCCAATTGTCTCTCAGATATAAACCTACTGCTTTGTATTTAATATATTATATTTACCTAAATGTAATACTTTGAGGTTGTGGGGGGAATCCCCTCCAAAACTTTCACAAGAGAAAATTGTCACCGTGCCAATAACCCTTGTACGATCCTTAAAACCAGTCTTTTAGTTAATTTTTCAGACTTTCAATCAACTTAAAGATCTGGATTCTTTTCAGATTCAAAGAAGGGCCTCTGAATATGAATACCCTACGGCGTTGGACCGATAGCTCTGAGTTAAGGGCCCCAAAAACAGGTCCAAAGGGTCAAATTGGGCCTTATTCTCTTAAATTTGCATATTTTTTGACAAGTGCAAAAATGGCCATAATCTCCTAAATATTTGTCCTGGAAATCCCAAATTGAACACAGACACTCAGGACAGGGCCTACAATGAGGTGATGGGGTGAAATTTCCTCCGAAACACCCACAAGAGTTAATTGGCTGTCTGAAATCCAGGACTTGAAGAGGGTGTGTGGTTTTACAAATCTGAGACCCTGTTGTGAGCTTGGGCTGATTTTAGCTTTTTTTTCTTCGAAACATGTCATAGCTTAGCTTTCTTTTGCAGGTTGTAGCCCCTCCCAAATGGGACCCAACCATGTAGGCTGGCAACATATAGCACTTAGCATCCCTGCTTGGGAAGGGTTTAAAAACCCGGAAAAAAACAAAATTCCTTCCTTCAAAGGTTAACAACTCCTTACATGTTTGTACTATATGAACAATTTCAATTGTATTCTACCCCATCTGGGAGTGGCTACAACCTGGAAAAGAAAGCTAAGCTCTGACATGTTTACCTAATTTGACCCTTTGGACCTGTTTTTGGGGCCCTTAACTCAGAGCTATCGGTCTAAAACGTTAGGGTATTCATATTCAGAGGCCCCTCTTTGAATCTGAAAAGAATCCAGATCTTTAAGTTGATTGAAAGTATGAAAATTTACTAAAAGACTGGTTTTAAGGATCGTATAAGGGTTATTGGCACGGTGACACTTTTCTCTTCTGAAAGTTTTGGAGGGGATTCCCCTCACAACCTCAAAGTCTTATATTTAGGTAAATATGATATATTAAATATAAAGCAGTAGGGTTATATCTGAGAGACAATTGGGAGGTCAAGGGTCAGTCTGAAGAGTATGCATGTGTGTGCATGTGTAAATGTGTGTGTGTGTGAAGCGATGTATTAGTTTGCATGCATATCAGTGGAAGTTGTAGGGTAAATCATGTTTTATTAACAATTCTCTAATTATTTCCCCAATTTTTCCGGGTACCTGCTCTTTTTGTTTGATGAGAAGTAAACACACCTGTAAATAACCCCATGAAGGGTTTATTGTTTTGAGTTGTTTGACTGTTTAGCATTTTCCTTATTGATTTTGATGTATGTATGACTTTTATATTGTATTGTTTGAATAAATATAGACGTTTTATACTACTTCCGCTTAACAGATAAATCGGACTTTTATTTTGAAAGGTTAAAAGGGCGCACTTTTTTAGGTTAAAATGCGAACTTTATGGTATAGATTACGGACAGATGCGCATTGTATAACAAGTTTAATAGTTGATTTGACCCGTATGGGACTGACTCTGTTACGGTGGTGATGAGGTGGTGATAGTGGCCGAGTTTTAATTAATGTATTGTCACCTAAAAAAAGAAAATAAAGGAGAGTCACCAGCAGTAAGTCTTCACGCCAATTCATATGATCCGTTACAACGCTTATTGCTGTCATAATATCGGAATGTCACAACATATATAACATAATAATAAATAAGACTAGAGGACGCTTACAATTCATAACAGCATTGTAGAAAAGAGAGATAACAAGCGGCAAAGATACGTTCATCAGAGACGTATTTGTAATTATAATACGTCAAATACAAACGTAATCTGGAGAGAAATACGTTTCATTCAAACGTAATTTGGAGAGAAATACGTTTGAGTCAAACGTAACTGCAAATTGCATTTTAGGTCTGGGGGAACGTAATTTTTGTGATACAGGGTTGCTGTGAAGGCCCGTAATAATAAAAAAATCCTCCGCATCTACTCTGTTTAAAACACTGCTGACAACTTTTAAGAAAACCATTTGCTCAGGCCCGGTGGCAGGAGCACACACACACACACACACACACATTCACAAAGTTCAAACGCTCAAGCTTGACCCTCACCACCAGCAGCCTGCCCTTCACCACCTGCTCCACCTCCAGAGTCCACGGGGCAAACCTTCTTGAGAACAGGATCCGGCTTCCAACTGCTCCACCCCACTCGTCCTATCTGTGTTCCCCTCCTGCCTCTTCCTGGTCTCCACCTGTCACCTCCCACCTCCCACCTCCTGGCCTCCACCTGCCTCATCTTGGCCTCAACTTGCCTCCTCCTGGCCTCCACCTGTCACCTCCTGGCCTCCACCTGTCACCTCCTGGCCTCCATCTGCCTCATCTTGGCCTCAACTTGCCTCCTCTTGGCCTCCACTTGTCACCTCCTGGCCTCCATCTGCCTCATCTTGGCCTCAACTTGCCTCCTCTTGGCCTCCACTTGTCACCTCCTGGCCTCCATCTGCCTCATCTTGGCCTCAACTTGCCTCCTCTTGGCCTCCACTTGTCACCTCCTGGCCTCCATCTGCCTCATCTTGGCCTCAACTTGCCTCCTCTTGGCCTCCACTTGTCACCTCCTGGTCTCCACCTGCCTCATCTTGGCCTCAACTTGCCTCCTCCTGGCCTCCACCTGTCACCTCCTGGCCTCCATCTGCCTCATCTTGGCCTCAACTTGCCTCCTCTTGGCCTCCACTTGTCACGTCCTGGCCTCTATCTGTCTCATCTTGGCCTCAAATTGCCTCCTCTTGGCCTCCACTTGTCACCTCCTGGCCTCCACCTGCCTCATCTTGGCCTCCACTTGCCTCCACCTGCCTCATCTTGGCCTCTACTTGCCACCTCCTGGCCTCCACCTGCCTCAACTTGCCACCTCCTGGCCTCCACTTGCCACCTCCTGGCCTCCACCTGCCTCATCTTGGCCTCCACTTGCCACCTCCTGGCCTCCACCTGCCACCTCCTGGCCTCCATCTGCCTCCTCTTGACCTCCACAAAATGATTATTACTACTATTATGCTCTGCTCCAAATGGCTCTGAGAATGTTCTTATTTATTTCATCGTGTTTCCCTCTTATGTACAAACAACTTTTCAAGGAAAATATTAGTAGAGGACAATGTGAGTTTGACTGAAATGCCCTGAACCCCATGGATGAGGTCGTGGATGCTCTTTCCTATAGAAGTGCATTTCAGATTTCAGAGCGTTTTTCCAGCATCGTATTGTTTGATAAATAATATTTGTTGTCAAAAATTACACTGCGATCGTTACAAACCTGCTATATCGCTTGGTAAAATAATGACAGTGGCGTAAATCCAAGTCAATTGTACATTGACCAACAGTCTTTCTTTTCCCAGAGTGCTCCTCACAAGCTGTCAATCATTCCCTGCCATTCCCTCTCTTCCACTCCTGAAATAACCGTGCTCCGTAGAATATCCGGCGTGATTATGCACCTCTGCGTTCAAAATCTCCGAGAGCCTCCCGCACCGCACACCCCCTCGACTCGGTCGTCGGGATTTAAGTTTGGGAAAAGTTGTCCTCATCCTCCGTGTCATCTGCTCGGTTTCACCGAGTTAACGGGAGGAACCGGGCAGACTGACGCCGCGGCTCCTCTACTCCGAGTGTAATTTCACAGCTCATTATAGTCCGAGGACCGTTTGCCTTCAGACGGTGTCAGCGGTGGTGCTAGATATGCATTACCTGGCAGATCTGGGTCACACGGCACTTGCAAATCATTCCTGGCTCTTCTCTGCTGTCCGTCCAAATGTTAAGACAATCCCCCACCAAAAAAATATTTGACATTTTACCAGTTAAAATCTGATGATTTTTTGCTGGGCTAGACACTATTTTAATTGTCCTGGTGTGCCACACATATGGTGCTCCATGTGTAATGAAACACCCCAATAATTACTCTTGAATATTATATACGGAACAGGGGGGGCAGGTGCTCAAACCCTGAACCACACCCCCGCTCCACCCACTCTGCAGCCGAGCCTAAACACCCCCCGCTGCCACAGGCACCCATCGCCAAAATGATTTATCTATTGATCACTGCAACTTAAAGTTAGTGAGTCATTGGTTGCTACGCAACACCTGAAACACATTGTGTCGTGAGAAGACATGAGAGCTAAACAAAATGACATGTTTTCTATGAACAATAAATTTTTATTTACAAAATGATAGGAGCGAAAAATGCCATGTAATAAATGGAGTAGGAGGAGGAGGAGGAGAAGAAACATGCCATGTAGGAGGAGAAGGAGGGAACAATGCCATGTAAGAGGAGGAGGAGGGCTTGTGGGCGCGAAATTCTCACAAGAACTCAAATAAATGCCCCGTCAGATATCAAAACACATTTTGGGGGGGGAAGTGATGAATTTTTATTAAATATAAAATGTGTCTCCAGCAGAAAGGGCACTTTTCTGATCCAGGGCAAAAGGTCAGGTGCTTGACCACCACCAGGGGTCTATCTGATAAGGAACGAGGTGTTTGGAGTCACGCCGCCCTCCTGCCGTCTGGTGAACCACAGAGCATGTTGTTTTGCTCTGAGAGTTAGTCTGACCGTTCACAACGGTAAAGTAATTACTGCGTCCTGCCGTACATCTTTGTAATGAGCCTTAATGAAGCATTTTCAGAAAGTCATTAAAGAGCCAGATAAAGATCCTAACGTATTCAGCGCACAGGTGTGCCAACATTTATCTTCAAATCCATGGACTCCCACTGCCTGAGCTGTAATTAGACTGTCAGACTCTGATAAGGGTCATGCCAAATGTATGTGTGTGTGTGTGTGTGTGTGTGTGTGTGTGTGTGTGTGTGTGTGTGCTTTGCTGCCTCAGCTGGACTGCCATGCAGCAGAGGTGGCTCTGCAACAGTCCCGTTATAAATTATCCGATTAACCTTGTAGACGGATCAACTCTTGATTTTTTTTTTTTTTGCTCAAGGTGCAATTACTTCATTAGGCTGCGTAGCAACGGAACGAGGCCCAGCGTAGGCAGGTGTATGTTCGGTGAGGTTATTGTCGGTCTGCAGCTCCTCGCACACTCGAGGCCTTCTCCTTTTTTTGCAACGCTTTGCTGCAGGAGAGAAACCGGCAAATTAGTAATGAAAGCCTGATTGATGTATTGATTTGGTGCATGGTGCTTTATTATGCCCCATACCTCATGGGACACGTGGCTGCCTTGTGTCAATATTCTGCTCATAGCCACATACACAGCTCTCTAGGATGAAACGTGCAGCTATTGTATAGATTGTGGTTTGATAATAACCTGCACCATTCCACAGTGAACCCTAATAAACTGGAAGACCTTTTGAGGTCCTCAGGATCTTAAGAATATGCTGGAGATCAATGCGCGTGTACATATTTTAAAACTCCTTTGAACTATCATTTAATATTAAAAGGGATATGCTTTATTGGCCACTCCAAAACTAATCTAGCCAAACATTTCTAATAGCATCCTTTTGGAAATGATATGATGGGAGCATTCTGCTGCGTTTGATCTTCAAGAGACCATTAACTCAATTGCAAACAACTAATAGAAATGCCAGACGCGGAAAAAAACACAATGCGAGATCATAAAAGCAAGGACTATCTATGACACACACACAACCTCCCGAAAATATATAGAAATTTAGAAACGCAATCCGGTGCCATGCCCATCGGTTGCATTTCAGTTCACAAAGTCAATAACAAACATCCACAGAGTGAGCTGAAGAAGTTATTTTGGATATGATGGCTTATTACTGTGTCATAGATGTTGTCAATGTTGCATATTTTCGTCATGAGAAGCAAAATGGGAAAAATGCTCGTGGAAACAGTAATATAAATACTGTAGTTGAGGAATATAATGTATCCTAGAGAGCACAGTGTTTTCAGTTTATCTCTCGGTGTTATTTGGGAGGTTTCACAGTGAAAATCACCGGGCACCGAGACAAACCGCTGTGAAAAGCGCTTTCTCTTCCCTCCAGTAAAGACACTGAACTCCTCACGTTAATCCCCCGGCTCACCGAGCACCTGCTGCTCTACGAAAGAGGACTTCACACTTCCCTTCCAGGGCAACATTGAGACTGTGGTGTTGTCGTGTATCTGTGTTGTTATTTGATGCGTGATATTATACATGAAATGTTGCGCAGCACATCATGGGGTTGTGTGGCGATGTTGTTGCTCTATATATATATATATATATACCGCTTACACCGTTGCTGTGTGATAATGTTGCTGGTGCTGCGCTGTTGTAAAGTTTTTAGAATGAATGGAGAGAATTTCTCTTTTCTTTAGAAGCATTTTCTATTTTTTTTCTAATCACATGTTGTCTTTGATTAAAAATAAGTCTCAAAAAAAGGAAGACACTTTGGGATATTTAATTGCATTCTTTTATTATATTATTCATAACTATATTTTTTTAACAGTAAATTTGTCAAAGTAAATTATACTCAAATTGAAAAAAAAATGTATTCAAAAAAAATATAACATTTGGTGCCAGTCTGAATAGAGTAAAATCTACTCTTGCCTCCGATTTAATAATGCAGAGTGATGTTTACTCTATTCAGTGTTTCTAATTAACTCTACATGATGATAATTTACTCTATGTAGATTAAAATCAAAACAACTCTACAGCCATTTTGCTCAAATCAGAGTATAATTCCACTCAATTATGAGTATAATCTTGCTCAATTAATTAATGTTGTATAAACACCTTCACATCATTGTTTTTTGGTGAGTGTAGAACCCGTCATATGCTACATGGGAGCTGATTCTCTTCGGGGACTCTGTCATGTTACTCCGTCATGTTACTCCGTCATGTTACTCCGTCATGTTTCTACCGGAGCCCGGAGTGGACAAACCAAGCACTGACTCCAATGAGAGCCTCCCTCGGCTGCTGTCTGACTTCCATTGCTTCCTAAATAAGGGTATTATGGTAACGACGGCTGTAAATCACCAATAAATGTATCGAAGGAAATCCAATTTATTCATGGGATTTACAGAGATAGATAAGAATTATCTGTTAATCCCACCAACATACAGTGGAATGTAGTGTGGCCGTAACACTTCACATCTCAACGTAGTTGCATATAGAATACAGGCATGGACGGTGAAAGTGAAGGAGACGTTGTCCGTCGCATCAAGTGGACCTCAGACGCTCCGTGATGAGTTGTTTCTCTCTTCTCGAGGCCATACACTTTCTATAGGTTCAACCCGGGCACAGACAAATAATCCCTACGCCTGTTCCCGTAGTCGCGTCACAGGCCAAACTCAAACTCATTAACGTGCAAAGAAAAACAGAATCTGAGAAATCCAATTCCACTTTGAAGGAGCGGCAGCACCACTTCACCGGCTGGAATTTATTTTCTTCTTCGACGGGCTTAATAAATTAGCGGTGCTTACTCAGACGTGAGTTCGAAAGTATCGGTACGTGCATCAATTAGCGATCAAAGTACATAAATCTGTATAAATCCATAACAGTAATTAGTTTTTGTTGGTGAAAAGGGGGAGGGGCCGGTTCAAACCTCCCGTGCTCCTCGCGTCACTTCTGCTCGATTGGGGGCTTAGTCGAGCACTATGGGAAAAGGCAGTTATTACAAGCACACATCATGAAGGCATTGTAAAATATTCATTGAATTCATCTTTTTGAACGACCGTTGTACTCGAGGCTGCAACCCCCTCCTCCTCTTCCTCTTCAACACGGGGTTAACAGGTGCAGTTTTGTCCGTTGACTGACAGTGGCCACAGGTGCCTCGTGCCCGTGAGTGAGTTGTTGAGTCACCAAGCATTTCTAATTGGTCGTGACAGGAGCTTCTGGTTGCCAGATTTGATCTATAGCCTTGAGAATATTCATTGTTCAGCATCACCACACACTGCGCCTCGAGAGCACGCACTATTTGAGACCTAGTGTCGGCCTCTACCAGTAGCCACCATGACTTGTACCACAAAATGACAATAGGAATGTCATAAATATTTTTTTAAACAATGCGGAAACAGATAAAAACTATATAAATGCCTTGGATCTGCTGGTTTAACCCTTACGTATTGTAATTGTTCTTCCTTATTTTAAGGAATAATCTCCTGCAGTTAAGATATCTAAAGTTGATGAAGCACTGAGGGTTAAAAGAGAAGAAGGAGGATCCGGATAGTAATCAATTTAATTAGAAACTAGTCATTTTAGCAGTCAGATTCATCCGGCTGATCAAACAGTTCCCACTTAAATGGAGTGGAGTGGAGTGGAATATAACGGAGAAGAAAATACTTCCAAAGTACCTCCAAATCAAACTGAAGTACAGTATTTGAGTCAATACACAAATTACATTTTGACCTATATGAATTACATTTGTTGAATCACACATAACATACTGCAGAACTGAACTGATTTTTCAAATCATGCATCAACCACCAACATCCTAATTCTTTAAACGGACAATAAGAGTCCACGTATATTCTTTTTTATAGTCCTGGACTTTTAAACTTATTTGTGGTATTCTTAGAATACCATGAACCCAAAACTACTCTTCAGCCGAAGGTCCTGTGTGAGCTGTACACATCAATATTTAGACTCAATGCACAGTGGATCATCTTTTGTCATTTTTATGAAGAATAATGAGCATATTTTAAAGGTATATGGTATTGGTTAAGCTAATAATTAACCCTGAAACATCTTTTAATGGGTGGTTAGCGGTTGGGTTTTCATCAGAATGAAATAAAAGCAGTCCCGTGTGTCATCTGCGTCCAAGATATACAACTATAGCTTGACTGGTGGGGTAAAGTCAAATATATTATTCCATGCTCATCTCATTCTCACGAATTGTAATATCACGGGTTAGACAACTTGATGCATAACAATGCTTTGGGACATTTGCCTTCATTAATTAGTCCTCAGACACAATTTCCATGTAACGAGTGAATTTGAACCACTGATTTTTGAACATGAAAATGTGACATGACATTCGATGGCAGGAAAGGTGGCATTGGGAGTAGAGTCAATCTGATCAGGGAGCTAGTTCATTAGGAAAGTGAGACGGGCCTTTTGGGGGCGAGTAGAATCAGCTCACACGATGTAGTGTCAGAGAATCCGTATCATTAGCGGTCCATTCCCTGTCTGGACTTCATATCCCACCGCACTCTGAGTGACAGAAACTGTGTTACAATGTGACTAAAGTTCTGTTCGAGAAGGAACTCACTTTGAGATGGAAATATTTTCAGAAAAGTCTTTATGAGCCTCGGTTTTCAAGGGCTCGAAGTAGAACTTCATCTGTGAATTAAATTGTTGAATAATTCATTCAGATGACTTGTGACACTGGGAATGATCAAGACGGCACCAACTGGAAGGCTTATTAAGATAATTCAGAGTATATATATATATATGGTGCATACAGTGAGAAAAACAGGTTGATAAATCCCAAACGCTTGGCTGATGTCAGCATGTTGCTTCCTGCAGGCTCAAAAGCAGCACCATGCATATACCCAAAGCAGAGGCAGGGGGGAAGAAAAAGCTCTTTCAATTCCCATGATGCAAAGCAATGGTCGGAAATTGATGACTACTGAAGATCACTGACAACTTCAAAGCTGTGTGGATCCAGGTCACCCTACAAGACAGTTTATGCATGAATGTGTCCTGATTAATGAGCAACCTGCTTTAATCCACCTCCCCCCCAGTCAATCATTCCCCACCAGAGCATTATAATGGAAATTATTGCTCCCAGACCAAAAAGAAGCCAATCACCCATTTAGCATTAACTGAATAGATATTCGAGGAGAAATATCATAATTATGCAACAATTTGTTTACCAAATTAGTAAATCCATGATATCTCCCCGGGGTCCTCTGTTTTTCGGATTTTGCATCAGTTGATGCAAATATGTGCGTCTATGGTGACGCTCGTCTGGCTTTTAATGTCCCACGATCCATTGAGTAGGCAGTGGAATAAAATAAATCTTTTTAAATATAAATGTGTTTTTATCACTGCGCTTTCCAACAAGCTTATGGACAATAACCACTGACTGCCTCTGACTCACACACAGCAGCAGTTTCCATCAAGGTGCAGCAGAGCAAAGTGGCATCACAGGACGCTTCAGTCCCTCGCTTTATAATAGTCACACGACGCATGACAGGAATTTCAAGAGTAGGTTCTCACTTTGTCTCTTCTACCCATAATGCAATGTGTTTGAAACGATCCCAACATGCCGGCACGTTGTAGTGTATTCACGATGAGTTAACGTGTAAAAAAAAAACCCGGAAGAGGGCAAGTCATTTTTGCTTTGCAGTGTTAAGAGTTCAGCTGCCGTGACAGCTGTGGCATCGTTTTCGCCTTGTGTGTCAAAGTGTAGTCATGGAGACGCCTACTGTAGTTGGGACCTAGCACATAAGTGGTCCTGAGTACATTGCCAGGTGTTTTATATGTCACTGTGTGTATCCGTGGACAGATTGTGTAACGGTGATTACATCACAGCCGTGCAATATGCAGTCGCACAACTTTAAAGGGGAGATCGGAAGAGCGGTCCACATGGCCTCTCTAAGCCACGGAGCTTGGCTTTATGAGAAAAGCAATTTCTTAAAGAAAATAAAGAAGAAAACATCTTTGAAGTTTTCCTCAAGCCTTTTGTTGAAGTCGATATGTGTTTTCTTATTTATTAATTTTTCCGAAGCAGTGTTTTTTCTTCTTTCTGTCGACTCCTCCACTGAGCTCCTTCGGGGTTATCTCTGCGCCCCTTCGTTGCATCTCCTTGTCTGGGAGTATTTGTTTTTGTTGTGCTGCCATTTTCTCCTCATGTTATCCTAATGGATTTGATGGTGCACCTTTTGGTCATGTGAAACTTTGATTGCACACATGTGGACTATTAAATATAATATATTATTTGAGTCCATGGACAAGACACTTAACCCAGGGTAGGAAATGTACATGTTTTTTGGGGGGCAACCGACTGAAATCCAGGGGAATTTAAAAAGAAATTGGGGGCATGCTTTGAAACTTGTGAAATAACATGTAACTTTGTTTAAATAATAATAAATATACATATTTAGGCTCACATTATATGAGCAATTGTCATAAAAATGGCAATAATAACATTATGAGGCAGTAGTCTACAGATTCAATGTGTTTTCTTAGATTTTTTTAACAAAAAACAAACAGAAAACATAAAGATCATCCTGATGTTAGATCATCCTGTCGTCAGCATATGAATGGGTGAATATGTTAATTCTTTACACGGGCAGTTTGAAACCAGAGGGTCTCAAATGTTAAGAAACCGTGGTGATTATTAAAAGCGTCAATGTGAAGTGCCACTTCTATCTTTTGAGCAAACGCACAATACTCAAATCTGAAATGAAGGCATATAACAACAACACGAGTGCCCGATATGATCAGAATCCTCACACATGAATTCACTGTCCAACACTTATAATAGAGAGGAGAATACAAGTGGTTTCCATAACCACGGATAAAGTCCTTGCACACAACCTTCTCTCATGAGAAGATGAGAATAATATATCGTGGCTTTTCTGAGTGACACCACTTCACACCTGAATTGAACGCATTTGATTTGACAGTCAGCTGTTGCTCAGACGTTGATGGACCCGTCGGCGACTTATGGGACACAATTAAGTTCGACATTATTGTGTTCTGGACAGATGCATGAGAAAAATCTCTCTGTCTGGAGCTCATTTTATTTGAATTGAATATATAGATGATGTTCAACTGTAAGTAAGGAATGTTGTGATGTTAGATTAATGCAATAGTTTTGTCATCCGTACTAAATGAATGCAAATCAATGACGTCCTCTTCTATAATGCATAGGTTAAATTGGATGTAACAATACTGAACATACTAAAGAGTAGTTTTTGACGGACGTCTCCCGCTCGATGGAAATCAGGACTGGAATGCGATGGATCAAGTTTAACAATATTTAATGGCAAGAAGTTTAACAAACAATCAAAGCTCACGATCGAGGGTTGGTAGTGATCCAGGCTCCACAGGTACGAGCTAAAGCAAGCGAGTGTTGCTGGCTAGCGGAGGTCAAGAATGAAAAAGGGATTTCTCCCAGTAAAAAGAGGTATTAGTCGTCAGCAGCCAATCACCTATTCCCAAAAGGTAGTCCTTTTGTTATTCAGTCATGCAACACCTTCCCGTTGGCTAAAAGTCTGCTATCAAAATGGAGGGGTCAAACGTCACGACCCCCGGGTCACAACGTCACTTCTGGTCAGACTACTAAAAAATGTCCCTCCACAATAAAAGTCTAGTGTGTTACTTTCCGGATTAAAGTAACGTCACGGGCTTCAACCGGCTTCGACATTTCTGAAATACTAACTAACGTTCATCCCCATGCGACAAACATATAAACAGTACCTCTTGCCATTCACATTGTATCATCACAAACAGTCAATTCAGTAAACAGTGTCTTTCCCTAATGCTTCACAATAAATTCACAAAACAGTCATAATAATATTCTCCCTAATATTTCCTATTATAATATATTTACCTTCGCATTGAAAATGCGGAAGGTTATGTTTAGATCGCCGTGTATTTATTTATTTATATGCGTGTTCCTCGCATAACTAAAAAAGTATTAAACTGAATCGCTGATGATTGGTTATTATCCGGGGACCATTTGATTAGATTTTGGGATCGATCGGGTCAAAGGTCATGAAAAGGTCAACATCTTCTTGAATCGCATGAAATTTGGTGGGATGATTGGTTATTATCCGGGGACCATTTGATTAGATGTTGGGATCGATCGGGTCAAAGGTCAAGGTCATGAAAAGGTCAACATCTTCTTGAATCGCATGACATTTGGTGGGATGATTGACTATTATCCGGGGACCATTTCATTAGATTTTGGGATTGATCGGGTCAAAGGTCAGGGTCATGAAAAGGTCAAAATCTTATTTCTACCATAGAGCGGTCAATTTTTATCCAATTGGCATGCAACTAATGCCAACATGTTCATAATTCAATGCCCAATCTTGTGATAAGCGAAGGTATGCGCTCTACCGAGTGCCCGTTCTAGTTCTATATGTATTCATTTAAGGCATCAGACTTCCTCTATGTACATGTGCAAAATCAAAATGAACTATTACAACCTAACAATACACAGTGATGCACACGACTGCAACTTACTGTACGCTGCAGGGAGAGCGAGTGGGAGCGGTACAGGAGAGATGGCCGTCTTTCAGCTGAAGCCGACGACTGGGACACCTGAGAAGAAAGGCGGCCTCAGCACAGACTTTGCACTGGGAGTTCACGAGGTAAAAAAAGTGAAGAGACGGCAAATGTTTCCTTTCCCTGCCTTACCCAGAGGTCTTAATTACTTTAAGTTAATCATGCTCTGCTGTAATTGACTACTGTTTCTCCTTTTGATCTATCATTTTACTGCCTGGAACCAACCTGTGGTGGAGGATCTCATTTAACCGAACACTCCCGATACCCGCCCAATTCCCTGATATAATTGTTCAGTAGCTCCCTTCCTCCCCCTCTTGTCTCCTCGTTCGTTCTTCCTTTATTTAATCACAGTCGCCCACATTTCTCTTTGCCTCTCATGCACCGGCTTCGTCGTCGCACTCTTAACAGTCGGGTTTGGTTTTTTTTCTGCACTTTTGAGCAGAAAAAGACATAACCAGGAATCAGTCGACTCTAATCATAACTCACACCTTCTGTGCAGAAAAATGTAATGTTTTTGACGCTTACTCAGAGTAATTTTGTCTCACACTCGCACTAAAGAGTGTCTTTTTTTTCTTCTTTTTTTGTTGCCATTTTGATTATTTTAACATAAAAGGACATATTCATATACAAAATCAACTAGAGGGCACTTGTAATCACAAGGTGCATCTTAAAAAAACATTAATCAGAAATTCTAATTGCATTCCTCTTTCAGGTGGTGTGCTCCTTGCTTCCGTTTGGTAAGCAGAGGATTTTTAGTAAGTAGTTGAGAGAATATTCAACAGTATGCTTTCGGTCTTAATAATTTAGTTTGGAGTAATTTAGATGAAATGCAAAACTTCAGCCATGTAAATAGCCGACATGTCTAATTGCAATATCCGATTACCTTGAGGCAGTTTTCCTTAATTACTTGCTAGTAAAAGAAAGACGATACAAACAAAATAGACAGACTTTTTTTGATTCTTATGTAAATATAGATTAATTGCAGCGTCTAAGATGAATTATAGTGAATTTGTACTTTAACAAACTTATTACTGGGCTGCTTTGCACAACATTTGTCATCAATCATTATACAAAGGCCCTCACGAAAACAGTCAGTCTGGGGAGATAAACCAAATGTTTTTTTTTTTTAAAGTCTATGGACATTAGTTGTTCCACAAGTAAGTATCAATTGTCTCGTAGGTCGAGTAAATTATAGTAGACATACGCACATATTTCAGAATAACCCAAGAGGGCTAGTTCTAGTATTTTGAGTAATATTGTTTTTTCTCACATTTCAGATCACAGGTTGTTTTGCACTTCTTTATTGTCTATCATAAACAGTTAAACCTGCAGTGTTATTTGTGTTTGAACAGTCCTTAAAGTTATGGTTTAATAGGACAATAATAAAAAGATGCATACCAATTTCTTGGATTACTTTTAAGTGATTTTTATGTTGTGGACTATGTAATATGCTAGCTTCGCATCCCCTTTTTGTTTTATTGCATGGGCTTTTTCTTTCCCTTTGTTTTCCCCGAGTATGCCAGCACTTTGGTTGCTGCTGTAAACATTTATCTGTGTGTTGAATTAACTGTTTTTTTGTGACCTTTTGTATAGGTCACGTTTTTGAGGTGGTCAGACGCAGATGACGGCCCACTTGGTATCAGATGGCGAGCTACCCACAAGTTTGATCAACATGGATGACTGCCCACTTTAACCAAGTTTATTTTTCATTATAAATGTTTGTATTACTTGATTTGTTGGAATATTAGTAAAACCCTTAAAGCCCCATAATGGAGTTTTTCCCTTGGAGCGCCCCCTTCAGTATTTAACGTTTACTTCAGTGTCGTAAATACCCAGTTACGATAGATGCAGCCTCGCATACACTTGTATTGATGACCAAACGAAGTCAGAAACCAAGAAATGATGTCAACCGATAAGGTAAGAATATTCAAATATTTTACATAAATATGACTGCATAGTTTTATTCATTGTGATATCGGAGATGAATGCTAAGATAACCAAAAGAATGACAACATTTAGTTTAGATGAAATACCGATCACGTTTTCAGCCTATATACGTTGTTTTCTAAATGTTTGAATGTGGAGTACGTGTGATCGAATACAATATTGTTGACAACACCAAAAAGCTACATATTCAAAATTTACATTGGAACGTGTAATTCATTACAAGAGACTTTGCTTGCTTCGCCCTTATACTGTAGCTGCGAGCGTGGACTGGCACTATATGACATTGCGTAATCACTGCCAGAAAGCAGGTCGAAGTACATCCGCCCCGGATCGGGCGGCCCCAGAATCCTACATAGCGGAGTTATTTCCCCACAGACCCCCGATGGCGAAGGCGCAAATCGCCATATTAAAAGTCATTGTAGCGGCACAATTTTTTTCAAGCTGTTATTTTAAGGTACAATTGTTGCATAATGTTACTTTAAAACGGAACTATTTGATTTAGTGTTTTTTTACCCACAAGACTTGAGCTCCGTAGCCGAACCCGGTGCCTAGTCCAAAGACTTTGGTGACAGTTATTAAAATAATGTCATGATCTGGAGTTTGTGTCTCGTTTTGTGTCGTCTGTCTCCCTGTGATTGTCTGCCCTGGTCCTGATTGTTTCCTTCTGTGTGATTGCTGGCCCCGCCCTCATTGTGTCCACCTGTGTCTCGTTCCCCGTTGTCCAATCCTCTCACCTTGCCTGTGTATGTAAACCCTGTTCGTCTCATTCCCAGTGTGGCTTCGTACTGTTTGGTCCGCGTTTTTCTCGTTCCTGTCTGGTCTGGTCTGTGATTTTCGTAATTAAATAGTTTGTGGAGTAATGTCGGCGTTTGGGTCCTCTCTTGCTGCGACAACCGTGACCACACATAACAAATAAAGCCACAGGTTACACATAGCACCATCAGTGCTAATTGTCATGCCATAAGATCAGACAAGTCAATTAATTCATTGTGTTACTATCCAAACTTCCTTTAAAAAAAGATATCGAGGTCGATTACCAATTGTTGAGATCATTTTGGAAGCAATCTGTGCTCGGTATTAATTGTAAACACAACAGTGATGCAGAATCACCAGGGGAGGAGTGTTCGTCCTCTCTGTAGTTGACGTGATTGAGTGTAACGAACCACTGCTCTGCCGGCTCCCTTCTATGCACCGACGTTCATCTGGTGCTCTGCATGACCATATTCGGTGGAATGTGGGCGTGTAGAGGCTGAACCTGCTGCACTCGTATACAGGTTGCTTTTGAATTCATGAGAGGAAGCTGAATAATTGTTGCCGTTTGTGAACGAATGCAAACCTCTAGTGTGTAAATGAGATCCTGAGACCATAAATGATATTAATCCAGTAGATTTTAGGTTTACAAAGTTGCTAGCCATGCACAGTATAGCTCTTATTTCCACAAAATGCTCTTATTTCCACAAAATGCTTTTATGCATATACATAATCAGTACACCTCGCACCTGTTTACAAAACTATGCGTTTTAAATTACAGTTAATCCCACGCTAGAGCTGAGCACACACGTAGAAGTTATAAGAAAGAAACACCCCAGTGATTGGCTGCTTTAAAACCCTTAATCCAACCTCCAGAACCTTCTGCCAGTATTTATTTTAATGCACAATCTTTTCACTGTGTATTGTACTTTGCTCTTTAAACAGTTTGTTTTGGCCCCTGATATTGCCAAATTGTTTTAATTGACTACTGTACTTTGTGACACTTTGTCTTGATGAGTCCAATATGAATAAACTTTACTTGCTTACTTATTACTTAATGGCTGCTGTGTGTGTGGGGAACGGCGGTACGATCTCCCGGCTACACTGTCGATGTGTCCTGAGGCAACTTAAACCCGTGAATGGGTCATCAGTGTATGATTGTATGAATGGCTGTGAATGGGTAGTCAGTGTATGAATGGGGGAGTGACATGTGACGTGTTTTGATTAGATTGCCGTAAAGACAATAGTACAATTCTCTTTGCCACTTAGCATTTAAAAGTAATTAAAAAGGGGAGAAAATATACTGGTATACAGTAAATACTGTTCTGATAGTATCCCTCTGGTTCCATGAGCACAGGTAGAGCCTTCTACTGCACTTTGGGTAAAGCTTTTCTCCAATCACGAGCATACGATCGCCCGCTGGACTTTAGCATAACACCGGGACACGAAACATTCTGAGCATGAATTGTAAAACAAATGGTTGCCAATTTCCTCTGTTATCCAGAGGTCTCGGACAAATGAATACAATTAGGAATTCACATGAGCGTGACTTCATGTGAACAGACCTAAATCAGAATCTGGCAACACCTGTTGGGAGGCACACTGGCACAGTGGGGAGATAATGGCTCCTGTTTGTGCACACACACACACAGCATATGCTAGAAAAGACGTGTCTCTGTCAGGGCCTCAGGCAGCTTTTGTTTAGACCCAAGGATAAAGATGCAATAGTAATGCTTGCCAAATCTGCTTTGGGGGAAAAAAGTTCTTACAAGAGGACGCTAAACAGCGGGTTAAATTATATATGTTTTTCAATAAATGCATTTTGTAGACTTTCTAAATGCCATGGCAGGCTATCAGAATCTCCGTAAGTTAAGAGAAGAACTAAACCGCTCACGACTGGCTGATATCGGGCTCTTGGCAGTCTCATCACCAGCCCGCTGCTTTTCTTTTGGCATTCTTTAGGAAGAAAATCAAAAATGAACAGAGAAAACTGCACACCCAGAGCTGCACCAAGAGCGGATATGAAATACATAAAGACTTCTCACACCGACTGTGCAAAGTAAACGTGTTTGATTATTCCATCACATTTTAATGGCCTATGTCCCCTGTGGGGTAGGGAGGTCCTTTTGTGCAAACCGGTATCTTGATTGAGCCGTATCTTGGTCGGTATTCATATTTCAAGTTCAATAGTGCCCTCAAATTGTTCGTGTTTAATTTTCGTGCGCCACTTTCTGTGTTTATTTGTGGCTAACAGCAAGTCTTGGATCGGATGACGAACCAAAGAGACAGGCTGACACTGGGATGCCAGGGTGATGCCAAGCCATCTGCTGCTCCACGCGGGGGAGAGGTGGACAAGAGTGGGGAAGAAAAAAAGAATGAGACACCTTGCGTTAACCCCGGGAGTACTGTCTTTTTGCCTCACCTGTAATTCCCAGGAAGCTGCTATGAAATGACAAAACATGAAATTATGTTAGAAAAATATGTCAAGGAGAGTTCACAATGTTCCGTGAGGCCTGGTTGCACTAGCGAATAAACAAATTCTTCCAGAGACGACGTGTTACTCATGGAGCCCTCGGGAGAATCCCAGCTGGCAGCATCTCAGCAGTCCTGAGTCATAGTGTGGAGTGCATAAAGGTCATTTCACAAGATGAAGAAGAGGAACAAGTTGGAGGCAGAAATGTTTAATATTAAGGCTAATGGTTGGTAATCTCAACAAACTAGTAGCGCCAACAGTAAAGCTACATCTAGAGAAAACGTTTACCAACCATAGGTTTAAGCAAAATTGACAATGATTTGCAATATTATGTGGCACTGATAGTTATACCTGTACAGTAGTTACATAGTTATACCTGTACAGTAGTTGCAGAATGACATAAGTGGGTGACTGTGTGGTTAAATGAAATTTAATGTAAAGAACTTAAAGTGCTTAAACAGGAGACAACCGAAGATGGCTTCTGTCAGTTTAAAAGGGACAATTTGATAGGTCCACACCAACTATAGGTTTTCGCTTACCCCGGTAAATACTTATGCTGCGTCCACACCAAAAGCATTGCAAATGTTTTATGCGAGTAGATAAAATGCACAGACGCGAATGGCGCAATTTTTTGCCGGGCGCCGTAAATGACGCAGATTAAGCAAAGCGAAAAATCCCCCCCGACGGCAAGTTGCGAAAGTCAATCGGCGTTGACTCGCCCCGCCGTTGGTGAATCTAACTGCTGCTGGTACTCTCGTAGCGCTGCAAGCGGCAGTCATTCAGATGTAGTCGATGAAATTCCCTGAGCTGTGTGAGCCTCCGGGTGATGTCATGAACCCGAACACGAGGGTGTTAGATGTTCTGACGTTTGTGGGATTTCCAAGTATGAAGCAGAAGTCGTGGTTATTTCTTCCATGGTGGATGGCGGATATGATAACAGTTTCCACGGAGGAAAGACAGAGATAAGCCCCGCCCCCTCTCAAGGCACAAATAGCGCGAATCAACCACAACTTGTTGGTCGAGTAAACTCACACGAGTAAAGCTTTTGGTGTGAACGCAGCATTATAATAGAAGCAAATTAAACAACAAAAATAAGCGCTCATTTTTGATTCGTCACGATCATAAATTCAACGTTCATATGAGCCGTGAACTTAAGATGCGGGGAAAAGATAAACGTGTTCTCTTTAGTTTTTCTGCTCTCAGAAGTGTTTCTGTTGGGGGACTTTAACACCTTTTGTGGATCATATGTCCTTCTGTAACATTACAAAGTAAGGGAACATTGACTTGTTTCTCCTCTTGACTACAATATGCTGCTCAGAGGGTTCATTTAATATATTTTTTTGTCAAAGTACATTTGACTAATTGATTTTGTCTGACTTGAGGAGGAACTAGCCCTAATATGCTCCCTCGTTGGCCACAGGCAGCAGGTTATGGGTTAAAAAGCAAACCGTCTCTGTCATTCACACTCAATGAAAATGGCCGACGACTTGTGTTCCGTTTACCAACAATATTCTGCAGATGACCGTCAGTGATAAGTTTAAACAAACTTAACACTTTACTTGAAAGTTTATGTGCAGAGATACGAAAACGAAACCCAAGTTCATAAAAAGCAGAGGTTTGCATAAAACGTCATATTATAATTGACATATCCTCCTGCTTTTCTGGGACACCTCTGGAAATAGCATGTGCAAGATAAACATTGTTTCAGAGTAAAAATGTCTCGTTCACTATTTTCAGAATGTGGAGAATTTGAGGCCAGGAACATATTTTACTAATACAGAGAGAGAGAGAGAGAGAGAGAGAGAGAGAGAGAGAGAGAGAGTCTAGGTGTCTTTATTTTTCATTCAGGCTTTAGTTACATTGTTCATCCAAAAAAACGTACAAAACTAAATCATCCAAATACAAACAAACAAAACCAAGAAAACATTAGCAAAGAAACAAGTCATAAGTTCATCAACAGAGCGTCTCCTCTGACTAAACACAGGACGTCCTTTAGCGCCCACACATTCACTAACGTCAGTCTGTGACATAGACATGCCTGTCTGATGCCTCTCTGGACAGCCCCCCCCACCTCCACCAGGCAGGAAGCTCCCTGCACATCAAACCCCAAAGTGACTCAAACCCTCCACCAAAACCAAAAGCCCTTAAAGTGGAAAAAAAGGAAAACCCTGATCAACACGACTAAAGGCCTTTTCTTGATCAAATGATATTACGCACACATCAATATCATACAGTTTACAAATAATTAATAAATCTCTCATGAGAAACCAGTTGTCCATGATGGATCTGTCTCTGTGGATTATCGTCTCTAGAAGCTTCTTCAGACGGTTGGCGAGCAGCCTGCACAGAAGTGTCTGTCTGACCAGCCCACCGTCCGCAGTGTTCAGGCCCCTTGTTTGGGGAGCAGAGCTGCCTGTCGACATGTCGTGGGCAGCGGGCCTGTCCCTGAACGCCCCGCAGCTCCTCCCACAGGTCGGCTCCCAAACACCTCCGGAAGTGCTCACAGAAATCTGCAGGCACGTCCCGTCCAGGAGCTCCATCAGCAGCCCTCTGACCCCCAGCAGCGGTCAGCTCCTCCCGTCCAGGAGCTCCATCAGCAGCCCTCTGACCCCCAGCAGCGGTCAGCTCCTCCCGTCCAGGAGCTCCATCAGCAGCCCTCTGACCCCCAGCAGCGGTCGGCTCCTCCAGGGTGACGCTGGCGTCCAGCGCCGCTCTCTCCTCGGGGCCCAGCTGAGGAGGGTCTCCAAGCAGCTCGTCAACGCTCTCATTCCTGAAGATGGCGCCGCAGAAGCTCACGGCCTGCCGTCTCACTTCCACCGGGTCAGTCGTCATCTCACCATCAGGAAAGCAAACCATTTTTTTTGGTCCGAGAGACGGACCTCTCCAGACTGGAGGAGGAGGAAGGAGGAGCCACCATGTCCCCAACACCGGGGAACCTCCCCCTGACCACAGCTTGTTCTTGTGAAGACGAACCGAGTTGTTCTTTGTTCCCGTTGAAGCCGATGCCCAAAGACCCAACCCTCACCTTGTGCACCGAAACATGAAAAGGAAACGTGAAGTAGAAAATCAACAGTCTCAGAAAGAAAACTAAAGTGCAGCACATTCATGACAGTTTCACTTAGTTCTCCTCTTTTTGGAGCCTTTCTTCGGCTTCAACTGCTTCCTGATAGCAGTCATGTATTTTTTAAGACGGTAGCGCTTCTTCTCATCTAAAGTCTCCACACCAACCTTCTTCTGTATTGATAAGACACTTTTCATGAATTTGTGTGCATCTGGAAAATGCTCTAGAACATCTACCGATTGCCCAAAATTCTCATCCAGAAAGCTATTTATGTCCTCCAGCTTGTAGAGATCTCCAACGTAAGCCTGGGACCCGGTGGAGGCAGAGTCAGAGTCAGAGTCTGTCTCGTCCTCCATCTCCTCCTCCACATCACAGGCCTCTCCACTCTCCTCCATCTCCTCCTCCACCACACAGGCCTCTCCTCCCTCCTCCGGGCAAGCAGCCTGGCTCTGATCGGGTTCAGCTGTCGGCCCGTTGCTGCTGCCTGCTGCACTTTGCTTCCTCTCTTCCTCTTCTCCTCTGTGCTACCTTCACCTTTTTTCCTTTTGTTGGTCCCCTTCCTTTCCTCCCTTCCTTTGCTCCTGTCAGTACTTCCTCCACCTTTTTTCCTTCCGTTTCTCCACTTTCCTTCCTCACTTCCTCTGCTCCTGTCAGTAAATCCTCCACCTGTGTTCCCTCTCCTGTTGTATTCTGAACAGCTGAAATCTCCTCGTTAATATTTCCTTCAGCTGAATCAGCACTCTGTTCCCCGGTGTGACTGTCGCTCCGCCCCTCCTCCGCCCCAGTGGGCGGAGCCTCGCCGCCACTCGGCGGAGCCTCCGCGGCCCCGCCCACGGGCCTCGCCGCTCCGCGGAGCCCAGGCGGCCCGCTTCTCCGCCGGTGCGTCCCCCGGCTTGGGGTTCCCTCCGGCCGGCTCGCGAGGACAGCTGTCGCGCTTGTGCCCCAGTCCCCCACACCTAAAGCACTTCATGCTACCCGTGCTAGCATACAGCATGTAGTGCTGAGCCTTGTGCTTCACTCTGAAGGAGATCTCCAGCATCTGAGACGGACAGTTCAGAAACATTAACACCTGCCTCCGGAAGGACTTTATGTGTTTTAGTTTAGGGTGCCTGCACCCCAGACCGATCGTTTTGAAGCCGCCGCGAGCTTCCCAAACACTGCAGCTCGCTCTCCAACACGGAGTCGAGTATGAACGGCGGGACCCCGGACACGGTGACCCGGGTGGTGGGCACCGTCAGCGGGGACACCTGCAGGTACACGCCGTTCAGCGTGACGCCGCTACATATCAGCGCGGACACATACCGCTCCTCCGTAAAAAACACCAGCAGCCCTCGGTTCAACCTGGAGGCGTCGGAGATGTTCTCGTGGGTGACAACATCTCCCACCGCCAGGAGAACCTCCTCTACCGGGGTACTTGCGTCGGACTCGATCCGGACGCCAAGACCCGGAGACGGCGTCTCAGAGGACGCCATCTCACACCAGAAACACGGTTATCTCCACAAAACACCAATAAACCCCAAAATAAACCAACAATCAGACACTAGAAACACAACAACTCAATCACACAGTGAAATATGAAGAACAAAATGTGAAAAGTTTGAGAAAGATTACCAAACATTTGCCCTCACCACGCTCTCGATCGTGAGCAGCTCCCTCCAGAGAGAGAGAGAGAGAGAGAGAGAAACAAAGGTGTGATGAGCCAGCCCAACATGCAGGAATGCTGCGATCATTTTCAAGTACAGTGATGAATTAGATTTGTTGTGAGAAAATATGTCAGGCTTTGGACAGTGAACATTTTCGGTATTTCTGTAAAGAGTGAAAATAAAACATTTTTGTATCCATTCTGGTGAAAATGAAAACTGCGCTTAATATTAATACCTGCAGCGTGTGTTTGCAAAGAAAAAACCAGACATCTTCACATCCCAAGTTGCTCGACGCCAACAAGTTTTCTTTAAGAACAGCGGCGCTGTCTTGCTTCTATTTCGGTTGCCTGTTTGTTAATGCGTACAAAGACTTTAGAGTTTCCATTTCCTTAATGTCCTGAAAGCCACAGCATGCTAAACTGGGTATCAATGACCTCATTTGCACTCCTGCATATTTCTTTCCTTTAGACTTTCTCGCTTCTGAGTAGCAAGAAACGGTGACTTGCTGGCATCTGAAGTCCTGCTTCGATGCACGCTGAAACGGGTATAAAACAAATGCGGCAGACGAGAACAAAAGCCGACCGGGGAGCTCACGGAGAATTTTTTCCGAGGCATTTTTTTCTCCCCATTGTGAAATATAATCATCCTCTGTTCTACGTGCACAGTCAAGGGAAGTTCCCCTGGGAGTTCATTTACACGGAACTTTGCGAATTTAACAACTTCTCAGATTCACTGCTGTGTTCTGGAGATTTATTCATCCCACGAATTCCCACCTATTCATTGGCACCTGTGCGATTGGCATTCAAAGGTTTCCGGAGTAGAACAACACACACATATTGAGGTTATTTGTAAGTATTATATGATATTTGCCTAATTAATACACTAATACCAATCCAATAAAAAATGTAGAGCCACCAATCTTCATTATGGAGATGTGCGTACCATTGAAGATGAATTATAATTACGTTGGTGATCCTTGACTTTTCCACTCGCTATTCAAAATGTGTCCAATACTTCGCTTTAAACCCGCAGAGCTAATTGCCATTATCCTCACCTCTGCTTTGTTTTGTGCTTAATAGCTAATTTTAGCGTGCTAACCCATTAAACTATGATCGGGAACAGTGTCAACATGATACCTGCTTAACATTTTCATGATGAGCATGCTCCCCTGCTGACTTCAGCTCGATGGTCGGTTCAGAGTTGCCAGCGTGGCGTTCCGTTTTATTATGTCAAACTGAACGGCGCATATTTCACTTGACTAAAATTCATATTGTTTCCAAAAACACAGCTCAAATAAGATATCTGGTGGGTAAGTGGGCAATTATTCGCCATGACAACTTAATAAAGCAATCTACAGTATCAATCTTAGTTGAAGTGTTTGCCTTTTTGTGCTCACATATTTGCTTTGTAAAAAACAACAAAAACTCTTAAGATTACACTGAACATGCGAGTTGAGTTTTTCCAGATGTTGCTCAATGCTGTTGTATGAACATTTTGTTTCAATATAATCAGGACTGTTTATTCTACTGTGTATCATGGAAAGCAACATTTCATGAAAAATAAGTCACGTGAACACTCGAATGTGTAGCCTACTCTAGTGAAGTGTTGTACGACTGTAGGTAAATTAGGGGTATTGTGAAACTGTCATTTTATCTTTCTCTCTTATCCAGCATCTGTCCCTGGAAGAAAATAAAAACAATGGACTTTGTAATTGAGAAATTAAATTCAAATGAGGGCAAAAGTTTTGCCCTTTGAAATATGATTTTACTCGCTCACACTTCCGCAATTTCATGCAGTTCAATAACAAATTGCACATTCAGAAGCCGTTGGAAAGCAACGCTTGAAAGCAGCCGTTGCTGTTTGCGTACATGCAAAGGCGTTTACAGAACAAACTCTGTAAGATGGAAAAATAGTCTCGTTCAGTCTTCAATATTTTCAACAAACTGTCAACAAAGTTCGCCGCAACAACGCTATCTTTCTCAAGAAACGTTGTTTGTGCGGGGTTTCATAAAAAGACATGGATCCAGGCAGCTTGTGCATTGTGTACACACATCCCATTTCCCTTCCCCTCCGTCTCACACGACCCCAATGCAATCCGGAATCCAACTTTGCTTTTAAGTGTTGTCGCTCGACACAAAGGGGATCCTTCCTTTCCCCGTGCGTCATCTGAAAAAGAGAGAGAAAATCAACACAAAAAAAGACACAAAGAGGCCGCCTCGCTACTCAATGGGTTAGAAAACTCATTCTGTCATCGCTGCCGTTTCCACGTGAGATTACAGTGGGGACCCGTGTTGCCTTTGCATCCCTCTTGAATCCCCTCATTCATGGCTTGCGTGTCTGCGTAATGAATCCTCTTCGGTGGGAGGCTTCGACGCGCGTACCGCGTCTATATGCGTTTCGATTAACATATTGTTTCGCCGAAAAAAAGGTAACGCGTACTTCCCATGATGCACAGATGTGTTCATTGTGATGCTTTCTAAGGGGTAGAAATATTCATAGGCTGACCTATCTTTGTTAGCATCTGGTAATACGGGCGTTGTTAGCAGCTACTGTGTCTACATGTGCATGTGCCCTAATGATGTTCTTTATTTTGTGTATGGAATTTGTAATGAAGCGAAGAAAAACTATGCAACTGGGTGGCATTAGAATACAACACACATTAATAAGTAAACAATGAAATGGTAAATAATAAAGAAGTAGGCCTATAATCTTGTTAATTATTTTTTCTTCTTCTCGTAATTGGTTTTGGAACTTGTACTGCCATACTTTCCATTTAATCACACAACATCTGCTGTTGCTGTCTGTGATAATGCTCCGACTGCAGTGTTGTGCCCTCAATTCAACCAAAACAGAGCTGTGTGAAATAGAATTGTTAAAACACTCAAGGAATCCAACAGGCATTTCACAGAGAGAAAAGAAGGGGAAATAAAGCTCCGTAATCATAAAACGAGCAGAGTATTTATGATATGCTGTGACAATTCAGATTTTATGAATGAAATACAAATTGAAAAACTTTGTATTGGTTTAACACTCCTGGGAATTTCGTTCATATCCATCCTCATGTTAGCGTGCGCCATTCACAATTCCCCCAATCTCCATGACATTTAAAAGATGTTCGTCTTTTTTTTTCTCACATTTGATACTTGGCAAATTGCTGTAATTATGTAGCTTTCATCCGAAAGCTATTTCCAATTTTGCTGTATCATTCACAAAGATGGCAGCGAACTACTTTGTGAGGTGCCGGACCACGGAGAGCAATTTGGGCTTCAGCCGCCACAGCTGGAGTTAAAATTAGTTATAGGATTTAGGCCACGTTTACACATAGCCGGGTATTTACAGAAACGAATATTTCTGCCCCTCCGTTTTCAAAAATAACGTCGTACACACAAGGTCGTTTTCAAAAAAGTTTCTGTTTATATGAACCCGCATAAATACGCCCCCGGGCGCCATCATAACTATGCCAAACCTGTAGTCGGCAGTGTAACGAGAAGGATAAAGACATGCAAACCAATCAGAATTCTCAAAACCAATGTTAAGTTGTAATAGTTTATTTTGATAACATCTGCAGAGGTCTTATGGTTTAAATTAATACATATAGAAATATATTATAATAGACAATATTAAGGAGAATATTGATATTGTTATTAATGTATTATGAAGCATAGGGGTAATGTTTACTCTATGCAAATGTAAATGGCAAGAATTAATGTACCGTATGTTGCATGAGAGTGACTGTATGTTAGTATTATAGATTGACGAAGCCGGTTGAAATCCGTGACGTGACTTACAATAACAAGAGACTTTTATTGTGAAGGTGACTTTAATTGACGGGATTCTTATTGTGAAAGCGACGGAACCGGAAGTGACGTTTCGACCGGTGAGAGAAAACTCCGTGTCTCAGAGAGACCGGTCTCTTTTCACAGGTAAGCCCCGAGGGGAAAGGCTGAGCTCCCGAGCCGGGACACGAGGAAAGAGCGCTTTGAATGTTTGTTTCACATTTCCTGCCATTAAATGTTGATAACTTAATCCACGCGCGCCCGGAAGCCTGTTTTCCACCATCTGCGTAGTGCCCAGTTTCAGAATACCTTACAATTTGGAAACCACGAAGGAACAACTGAGATGGCCCGCTTGAGTTACGGGACTAAGGATGCGTTCATGCGGTGAGTAGCCCGCGCTAAGGTATCGAACTATTTATGCCGTCAGAGCACGACGGAGGGCACAAGCCCGCCGGAGAGTTTAACAAGCAATCGACGCTGTGTGTGTTTGTGTTTTATGTGTTTTTTCCAATCGCCTTTTGCATGCTCTGCGCGTTTAGTGGCATTTACGCGGGCAAGTCGCCCACGTGTGGCCCGCGTGGTTGATCGAACGCTTCGTGTCACAGATGAGTAGTCGTGTGTGTTTGTTCCAGTGAGTTTGCATGTTCTGCGCGTTTAGTGGCATTTACGCGGGCAAGTCGCCCACGTGTGGCCCGCGTGGTTGATCGAACGCTTCGTGTCACAGATGAGTAGTCGTGTGTGTTTGTTCCAGTGAGTTTGCATGTTCTGCGCGTTTAGTGGCATTTACGCGTGAAAGTCGCCCACGTGTGGGCCGTGTGGTCGATCGAGCGCTTCGTGTTACTGATGTGAAGTCGTGTGTAAGATTGGGTGTGTTTGTGTCTTTCTGTAGTGCGTTTGCACGGATGGTTGTCTCACGCTTTTCACGTGATTTCTTTTTCCTGTTTTCTTTTACCGTTCCTCGTGTAGAGACTCTCTCCACGTGTAGTCTCTTTTCTGTTGTTCCTTGTGTTGTAGAGATTTTTCCACTCTCTCTTCACGTTTTTCCACGTGTTATCTCGTGTGTGTGTGGCCTTGTTGTTGTGTGAGTGGCCACGTGTGAGGCCATGTTGCGTGTGTAGCCTGTGTGTACTCCCAACACCGGGTGTGTCGCTGTTGCAACAGCGTTGTGTATTTATCGTGTTATATAGTGCATGTTTTTGTCATATTGTGTGTTCCTCGTTGCTCGTTTTGTCTTGTGAGTATCACGTTTTGTATCAAGAGTTGTGGCTCAATGATGTGCCTGGAAGCCAGGAGTGCTTGGCACATAGTAAATTCGACGAAGACGACGCGGGGTCTCTCTAAGAGCACGCTAGATATCCAATATAATATCCTAAATTAGTGCGTGAACGTTGCTATTTACGAGATTAAAGTTATATACGTAAGCTGGTGTACGTCGGCGCACTGCACAGTTACAAGATCATTGTCCCACAAAACTCAGTTGGGTGGCCCGTGTAAGTTGTTAATGTACGTTTGATCCTTGTTTAACATGTCCGGCATTGACAATATTCACTAAAGGGGATCCTTCTTTTAAGTACAGTGTGGTTTTGCGGTTCCTGTTTTAAATCCACCATTACGTTGCATGTTTTTGTCATTGTTCGTTGCTCGTTTTGTCTTGTCTCACGTTTTGTATGAAGAGTTGTGGCTCAATGATGTGCCTGGAAGCCAGGAGTGCTTGGCACACAGTAAATTTGACGAAGACGACGCGGGGTCTCTAAGAGCACGCTAGAAAACTAACATAAACATCCGTAAGCTAGCGCACGTCGGCGAACGACGCTGTTACGAGATTAAAGTTACATACGTAAGCTGGTGTACGTCGGCGCACTGCACAGTTACAAGATCATTGTCCCACAAAACTCAGTTGGGTGGCCCGTGTAAGTTGGTAATGTACGTTTGACCCTTGTTTAACATGTCCGGCATTGACAATATTCACTAAAGGGGATCCTTCTTATAAATACGGCGTGTTTTTGTGTTTCCTGTTTTAAATCCACCATTTTGATTTGGCCTGAGAAGAAGGGATGGTAGTTCCCCTTTGTTCACCCACATGGTCGTTAGGGAGTTGAATACATTTACTTAATTTGCATGACTTACTTGGTTAAATTAACAGCTTCTCCCATTTCACAGAAAATATCACATTTGGTTCATTGGTTAAAATAACACCGTTTTCCCATATGTTGTTTGTTAACATTTTCCCCCATTTAAAAATGTCTATGTATTTTGTATGCTGTGCAATTTCACTGTATTCACCCTAATTTGCATTCTTTCCCAACTGCACCGCATCCACAAATTAGACACATAGTGAGGGATTTTGATCAGAAATTTTTTAGGAATTTCTGTGCTCTACATTTACATTTCCTTACATATATTAAGCCTCAGTACCTGATCCCTTCAACAATGTCAGAATCAACGTCAATTAAGACCCCTACCGCGTGGATTGAGGATGTTCTCTACGCTGCCATGAAGATGGTGGAGAAAGCCGACAGACTGCACCACTACAAGAAGCTGAGGAAGCACGTGCAGGAATGGCATGCAGAGGGTTTACTGGATGTAACAGCCCTGGAGGGGCCCACCGAAGAACAGAAACTTATGCTTATGATAGTGCTCAAGCGTCGCATCAAAGCAGCAGAGGAGCAGAAAAAAGGGAAACGCTGGTTCAGATCCCGATCAGCAGACATCGCCAAAGCCAGTGACGCTGTGGTGCAGGGAAGGCGGTTGTTGCATGGGATGACAGTCCATGCTGACAACAAAGCAAGGAAGCTTCAGTCCCAGCAGCAAGGAACAGCCCCCAAGAACGCTCCCAAAGAAGAAGCTCCCCCGACTGAAACCCTGCATAAAGAGGCAGCTCCAAGGCCATCAAGCCTGGCCCCCACCCCCCCCAATCCACCGACCAGAGAACTTGGCGAGCCAAGCAGACTCCGCCAACAGATGACGTCCAACATCAACTACGGAGATACCAGCCCTCAGACAAGACCGCTGCCACAGACGGAGTGCCCCCAAGACAAAGCGGAGCAACACCATATCCAAGCCCCACTCATAACAATGAGCACCGGTGTCACCCAGTACAAGCCGTACAGCCCAAGGGATATGCATTTAATCACCGACCAGCTCCCCCCCATATCGAAAGGAGGAGTCCCCTGGATAAAGGCACTCGATGCTGCCACCACCGGGATTCCCTTGGCAGTAGGAGACATGAGAGCAATCCTGGCGAAATGCTCCTCACTGAGAGAGCTAGACGACCTGGAGAGAGATGCTGGCTGCTCATCTGCCCATAACAGCCAAGATGTGGACACTGTCAATATACACCTGTTCGCTGCCATCAGAACACGGTGGCCCTTTACCCCTGACATGGCCAACCTGTCCGGCATCAAGTTAAGGCGAGATGAAGACGCTGAGGCCTACTTGTCACGCGCTGCAAAAGTCTGGAAATCAGCTACAGGCACCAGACACGACAGGGATACCACCTCCATGAACATATGGAAGGATGCAGTGATAAAAGGACTCCCACCCAAGCTCGCCAGAGAAATGTACCGGACGGTGGGCATCCAATATGTCACTTTTGAGATATGGAATGCACACATCACCCACTTCATTGCCCAGCACATCGAAGATGAAGAAGAGGAAAAGGCAAACAAAGAAAAGATGACCATGACACTGCTAAAGCTACAACTAGCAGAAAAACATACAGAAGCTTCTAAAGACCACCAGAAGGCACAAAAACAGATGGCTCTTGCACCTGAAATAGCAGCCCAGATCAGTGTAGAAGTATGCAAGGCCATCACCCACTTCATACAACAGGGAGGACCACACCAGCCTGCCTCCCAACGGCACCAACAAGCCATATTTCCCTGGCAACAGTTACAAGCGGATCCCAGAGAAAGTGAGCCACGTTTCCTCCAGTTTGGATACTGGATGCCGGACTGCCAGCATGAAGAAGACCCAGGAAGAGGAGGACTTCTGTATAGACGACCGAGAGGAGGACAAAACGGCCCAAACCCTCAAATAATGCCACGTGACCAAGAGTCTGAGGAGAACCTGTCATCACAGGTTCCATAGATTGTGCATTGCCAAATTGCACCATGAAGTACCACCACTCTCCACTTGAACACTGCTGAACAAAAGCTGACTGCAACATGCATCCACCTTGAGTTTTCTGAATCAAAGGTTGTTTCAGAAAAGGGAGGGATGGGAGATGCAGAGACAGTTGTGGCTGGTACCGAGATGTGGCGTTCGAGGAGCTTTGCAACCAAACACTTAACACTTTTAGAAACAAGCACCTACATGAAGAAATATATCTAGAGAACACAGGAGCAGGAGCAGACTATTGCCCAGGGAGGGGATAGCAGAGTTCATGGCGTGGTTTTGGAGAATGTTTGAGAAATGAACTAACCACAGTTAAGTTTTTCTTTGAGCAGGTTACCGGAGCCCACCAAGAGCCAGTGGACTAAGTCCAGGCGAATGCGGTGCTTTGAGGTCATTGCAAGGACCTCGGAGCGCCCTCGATGTGAGTGGTCTCACACAAGTGACACCATTTCACATTTTTGTAATTATGTTCATATCTGAGACATTAGAGCGAGAGTTAGGACTGCAACATAGGAAGATGTGTGCAGACAACATTGACTCTCACTGCTCACTGTCTCCTGTCATTAATGGCACCTCGAGGTGCAAATGTTTTGTTTTTCCCCATAAGCTGTTTTAGGGTTCAAGCACGAGAGAGGAGGGTGCTGGACGAATACCTGCCTGCTATCAGATCCTAGTAGGATTTGAATATTTCTATGCCCTAGTCAAGGGCCATAGATAGGATCAATTACATTTATCATAACCAGTAAAGATAAATAAAGTTAGATTGGATTGGATGAGTAATTGAGACTCTGTTGGACGACAGATGCGCATTTAATAGATGATTCCTCCCACACGGGGTGAGAAGCTGCTCCTCCGACTCAGTTAAAGATTGCGTATCCAAGCCTAGAAAGTATTAGATACTTATTTAAATATAGAAATTATGATATAGACACTTTTTCATAGTCAAGTGTCACATTCTGTATAGAGCCGCCCTAGTGGCCGTTGTGTTGTGTTGTGTTTTCTCATTCTCTTCAACAGCTACACCTGGCGCTCCAGCATCGACCTCCATCGTGTGCTGACTGCCTGCTGTGAGGACCTGCCATGAGGAGCTGCCCACAGGAGCATCGGACACCATCATCACCAGGCTCAGAGAGACTGAGGAGCAGACGGAGCCATCCTAAGGACCCCTGCGATGCCATTCGGAGCAGAGGAAGAGGGACAGATGACATCATGTGGATATGCAAATCCACCGACGAAGGACCAACGGCTCAGCCAGTGAAAACCATAAGGAATAATATCTCCCCAGGGGCTGGGACGCCCGGGAGGTATGAGACAGGTTCCAGAGAGACAAGGCTTTTCCGACCTTTTGGATGACGGCAGAGAACCACGGCATGCAGGTAGCTGCATGTAAGCCGAGATCCTTGAGAAGTCCTCAGCTGAGATTTAGTGAGTGTGAATTGCTGGTAGACAGTTAACTGCTTGCAGTCTGTGGACGCAGTAGTTCATGCTCCCTCAGCTGAGTGGGACGATCGCAACCATCATTGACAATGGAACTGGAGTTGCAGAGCATGTATGCGGAGGGACTGGATTCACAGGGATGCACAGACACCTGCACAGAGACACTTAGACAGTGCACACGTTACATCAACCGGAGCCATCAGGACAGCAAGATTTTTCACCTGTGTGATGAATACATTCACACTGACACTTAGTGTTATTTAGTTTCCTTGAGAAGCAGGGATGCAAGGAGGGAGTGATGTTCTTCTTCCACAGGGATGCTGAATGGTAATGAGTGATAATTAAAATGTTGTACAATGTTTGTTTACATAGAGCGTCAAAATAAAAGGGCTATTACTTTGATGTTTATACTATTGGATAAGTATAAAAGGAGGGATTGTTAAGTTGTAATAGTTTATTTTGATAACATCTGCAGAGGTCTTATGGTTTAAATTAATACATATAGAAATATATTATAATAGACAATATTAAGGAGAATATTGATATTGTTATTAATGTATTATGAAGCATAGGGGTAATGTTTACTCTATGCAAATGTAAATGGCAAGAATTAATGTATGTTGCATGAGAGTGACTGTATGTTAGTATTATAGATTGACGAAGCCGGTTGAAATCCGTGACGTGACTTACAATAACAAGAGACTTTTATTGTGAAGGTGACTTTAATTGACGGGATTCTTATTGTGAAAGCGACGGAACCGGAAGTGACGTTTCGACCGGTGAGAGAAAACTCCGTGTCTCAGAGAGACCGGTCTCTTTTCACAGGTAAGCCCCGAGGGGAAAGGCTGAGCTCCCGAGCCGGGACACGAGGAAAGAGCGCTTTGAATGTTTGTTTCACATTTCCTGCCATTAAATGTTGATAACTTAATCCACGCGCGTCCGGAAGCCTGTTTTTCCACCATCTGCGTAGTGCCCAGTTTCAGAATACCTTACACCAACAACAACTACGAAAAACACGATCAACTTCCTTTTCCTTTAGAGAGTAAATATGGCGCGAGGTTCATTTGTATGGACAGACAGCGAAGTGGAGGTGCTGCTTCGAGTCGCCTGAGATTATAAGGCAAATAAAGCACTCGATAATGTGGATTGGGAATCGTGCCAAACTAAATATAGGGATATGTTGGCATTGTTCTTAGAACAGTACCCGTCCGAGACCTCCGAGAAGTATCCTCATGTCAAGGAGGAAATAACTCGGGCGCACCTGACAACGAAAATGAAGGCAGTCGACACTGGACGTAGGAGCCAGTGTTGCCAGGTCTGCGGTTTTCCCGCGTAATTGGGCTACTTTTGAAGTGTTGCCGCGGGTTTAACTTTTTGTCCTCTGGTTCGGGTAGACCTATTTTGCATGCAAATTACATGAATATCTTTAAATAAAAATCCATATTTTAAATGAAATAATTTATTTATACACAAATCCTACCAAACTGACTCCAGATCAGCACGTACACACATGGACATGGGACACGTCCACATACACACACTTTAAAAGCAGTGTATATGGTTTGGCACGGGCATATTTTGAGTTCTGATATTGGGCTGGTTTTGTCACACAGACCTGGCAACCCTGGTAGGAGTGTTGGAGTTGGACAGCGACACACCACCTGGACGACACTCACTGGAAGAAAATAGAGGTAGACTTCTACGTTACATTTATTAGCGTTTTATTCAGAAATCAGGATACAAGTAGACATCATGCATGGACCCCCCTCCGGCTGGTACCTAGAGTATTCAGACCAGAGAGAGGCGCCATAACAGAGGGCGCGACGGTTTAAATAGCCATCAAGGCCAGTTCTGATTGGCCCAGCGAAGAGATAAGGGGGTGGGGTTTTCTCATTGGCTCTTGTTCCTCTGCTTCTGCCGTTGTCGCTCCTTCATTGGTTCTTCTCGTCTGCCAATGAGTGCATATGTTGTGAAAAAGAGTGTGGGAAGAAAGATGGAATTCACATGTAGCTTCCTTTGTCTGAGCTGGGGAGTTTCCTAAGATAATCTTATCTCTTCCAAGGTGGGATGCGCTGGAGGTCATTTGTCAAAAGAGGCCCTTCACGTGTGTGTGTGTGTGTGTCGGAGAAAGGCCATGTGTGTGTGTGTGTGTGTGTGTCAGAGAGGGGTCAGTGAGTGGCCTCGAGTGTCTAAAAGGAGAATAATGGCCCCATCTGGACCCTTTCTTATCTATCTTCCCGGTGAGGTAAGGACTGTGATTGCTCTTTCTAAACTATGAATACAATGAGCTCTCTCTCTAGTCATCTTCTTGGATGAGTGCAGTGCAGAAGGGGGGTTGCATCAAAATTCCTTAGGTGTCACTGTTATCTTTCTTTAGATCAGCTCAGGCGCCAGAGCGCCCTGCCGAAGTATTCAACTCTCATTCAGTGTTTTTCATCTTACACATAATATTTATGCAAACAATACTAGGCTGTGCTAAGCTAAAATATATATTCTTTACAGGAGCGGCCAAACTAACTGTAAACATAGGACGCTCACATGACATGAAGTATTTTTAGTCGCATTCTGTGACGTTTGACAACCTAAAACTCCGTTTGACCTACTTCACACGCAAACACAAAAACAGAGTTTTCAGAAATCTCCACTTTGGCCGGAGTTTTTAGAAATGATCGTTTTCCGTTATAAAACCTCAGTTTTTGTGTAAATGAAAGGCCAAAACGCATGAAAATATATGCGTTTTCCCATCGTGTAAACGGGGTCTGAGTCATAATGAGAAGAAACCAATGTAGACTGTTATGACAGGACGGTTAACGGGATGTGGGCAGCGATGCTGCGTTGTGTGTGTGACACTTGAACTGTATTTCACTAGGTTTGTGTCCAGTGCAATAACATTGCTCAAATGACCAACGCTGCAACAAAAAAACCATTATGCAAGTAGTTTGCATATTCATACTTGTATTCATGCTGAGTGTGACGCTACTTTTATTTTCTGTTCTTGACAATTCAAATTCTTGTCATACCCCGGTACTTCCAATCTTCATTTTTATGTTTTTTAATGCCGGAATCACTGCAGTTATCTCAATCAGTAATGTCTTCATTAACATTTATTACAAAGGCATTAAAACTAAGCGGATTACTTCACATCCTTGATTAAACGTGAGCTTCTTTGATTCAAATGTTGTGTCTCCTCGAAGAAATAAGTATCTGTAAAAGTTAATTAACAAAAGAAGAAAATATGTCCATGCAAGACTTTTAATCCTGTGCATTGCTGAAATCACTGGCTTCGCTGTAGACATTAACTTTTATTCACTTCTTTTAAAGTTTCCTCATTATGAAGAGGCAATAAGACTGGAGACATGTAACAGAGATGAGACATTCTAAGTTTTATTAGCACATTACATGAAACGTTGCTTTCTGTGCTATTAAAACATGTGGAGATCAAACTGTAGATGTGTGCTGAGGTGTACAGGGGAAAGCAGGAGCAGGTGGCACGCACTTTTAACCTTTATATATCTTAATATACAAAGAAAAGTATGTTTACCAGTTGAAGTACAGTATAGCTGCATACATTTAAAATGTGAAAACAGTTTTTAATCTGTGAGAACTCTGATCCCCAGACACATCGCTGTGTACTGAGTTCATTGTTCTGTATGTGTGTGTGTGTGTCTGCTTTAGATTAGACTCCATCCAAACAAGGGGGAACAGAGAAATCATGTTATTATGGCAAGATTGTTAGAGTGCGTCGCATAACAACAAAATTAGCACAGCCAATTCCGGCACGTGTGATAAAAATTCGGCATAATTTGAAAAGGGAAGAAAAGAAAGCGTGCGCCCATCAGATACTTTGTGGTAAACAGCTGAGATGAGAAATAGCGTGTTTATGATGACTCGTTAAGGTGAAGGCTGCAAATAATGACGGGTCATGTGACGTGGTGTATGTAGAGAGAACTTTTCAAACTGAACTAACCTAAAATATATGTTAGATTGTGTGTGTATTGTGGCAGCCAGCCCCGGACGAGACCACGAGGGGAAGTCAGGGACGGTAAATACCGACTGTTCCCTGTACTTCCCCACTGCGGCCCAGAGAGGGAGCCAACGGGCCCCGACAGCCAGACCGGCAGGCAACAAAAGTGGAAACACCTGGGGGTGATGGGAGGCACGGGCCGGCAACCAATCACCACCCGGTGCGTTACAGATAAAAGAAAGGACAGAAGCCCACAAGGGGAGGGTGGTGGAGATGAAGATACGAGAGCAGATACGAGAGACGATTAGGAAGTATGGGCTGTGTGCCCCAGAGCGACTGGATAGAACTCTGTTTTGGAATACGCTGCTGGCTGCCTGATCCTCGCCTGTCTGAATACCCCGATCCTGCCAGACCCTCGCCCGTACCCCGCGGACCCGAGTGATCTAAACCTCTGGTATTGTGAAATAAAGACTTTGCATTTGGTTGTAAATTGGGTGTGGACAGTGGAATTATTATTTCTCAGTCACGGGGCACCCGCCGTGTGCCACAGTATATACACATTGTAGAAATATATCTGTTCACCTGAAAAAACAAAGGAAATCACCCAGGGCACTAAAAAAAACATTAATTTACACAGTGCATGAAACATAAAAACAAAGATATATCGCACTGTAAATCAACATAAGAGAGATAATCACATATCACAGTGGCAAAATGTCCTCTATTAAACACCGTGGAATAAGCAGTAGCGCTGCCTAAGCCATTCATAAGCCTGTTTACAAGTGCCATGTCCCCCCCGAACAACGTTGTTATGTTCATCTGAAAATGAATGAAAAGTAATTTCCCTGAGAAATCCTTCGCCAGAAAGTGAGCCAAGGGATTCACTTTCTAATCCTCTTTCAAAATGTTCGTAAATGCTTTGGCACTGCTGACAGCGGTCATGTATGTCTAATCTATACGAAACTCCTGCCCCATGTTTTACTCTCCCCACAGCTGCATTCCCTCTGTGGTAATCCCGCCCAATCTCGCAGTCTGACCGCGCGGCCGGAGCGTAACCAGGGCCGCGATGCAGTCGTCAACCTTGGCCGCGTTCCTCTGGACGTCTGCCACTTTCTTTGCAGTGCCAAAGAAGAAGAAAAAACTCAGATCTCGGCAGATCCGCCACACGGATATCCCGCGAGCACGGAAAACAACCGCGTGAAGTCAAACTGCCGTTGCACTTTAAAGTCTCGCTGTGGCAACACTGTCTCACATAGTTGAATCCAATGAATGAATACATATTTTGGCGAAGGTTTGACCACTACGCACTTCCATTGCCGTTGCTCAAGTCTAGCTGAGGAGCTATTTAGACAATGCCCTCACCCAACAAAAAACACACACAACTCCCTCTCCCCATATCTGTAATTTGGGTCACTGTCATCCCAGAGAAGACAGAGTTCCTCTCCTTACCGTAATATGAGCTAATGCATCACGGTCCGTGTGTACACCATGGGTGTGTTGGGGGGGGGGGGGGGGGGATTGTGTGATGGGTTTAAGGCAACTATGGGCAAGTTTAATGTGGATGATATAGCGGAATTGTCATATTTTATGGCTTTCAATATGTCTATGAATAGGGCACAGAGGGGAAAGGGAGGCTGTTCTTTGATGCTGAGAGAGGGGCCATCAATGATTTTCATTTCACAGCCTGCTGAGCACATTCACTGTGGTCTTGATAAGGATGGGAAGAGAGCAAAAAGGGGTCAGCGTCACCCTTGGCACCTGATGAGATGGTCACCATTATCTAGTCGCAGCCATTGACCACTATAATGTATCGTAAAAGCTTTTGCAGTCGCCATTGTTTGAAGATTGAGTGTTCATGGGTGAGAGCAAGTTTCTCGTCGCACAGATACTACCAAATACGACTGGATTAATAGTGATAGAACAGATTACTGATTCAATTGTCGTCAGACTATGACACATCTGTATTTATTTGGCCTCCAATGGTTTAGGATTTGCACGAGTAATTCGAAGAAGTTGATTGGCTGTTTACAGACAGGAGCAGCTCACTGGTGAAGTCTGTTTGAAATGACGCTTTACTCTCTTGGTACACACACACACACACACACACATTACAATTGTGTTAGATCTAAACTATGTTCGACCAAGTATTGAGACAGAAGAGTTCATTTGATAAGCATAAAGATTTTCTAGAATTTTCTTGCGGGCAGGTTATTACTTTATATGAGGCCCGGCTTTTATTACATAGCTTGAGATTTTATGATATGCTCTGTCTTTGTCAAATGCACAAGGTGTTTCAGAGACAGACAACAGCTTTGTTTCAGATGTGGCCAATGCAGCCATTAAATGAACACAGTGGTTGGAGATAATGCATTTGATTTAAATACCATAGAAAAAAGCATGGTGTTACAGCCTGATTAGATTTCGGTGCAATACTATAGGTAATCAATTCATACTAAAGTAGCAAATAAACAATCACCGTGTGAACGGCTATTTTCATCTTTTGCTACAAATGGAATTTTGCATAAATAATATATAAACACATACATGAAATCTACCAATGAACAAATACATTCAAAAACAAACTAGAATGGGCACTCGGTAGAGTGCATACCTTCGCATATCATAAGATTGGGCATTGAATTATAAACATTTTGGCATTAGTTGCATGCCAATTGGATAAAAATGTACCGTGCTATGGTAAAAAGAAGATTTTGAACTTTTCATGACCTTGACCTTTGACCCAATTGATCCCAAAATCTAATCAAATGGTCCCCGGATAATAACCAATCATCCCAGCAAATTGCATGCGATTCGGTTTAATACTTTTTGACTTATGCGAATAACACGCACGCACGCATACAAATACACGGCGATCAAAACATAACCTTCCGCATTTTCAATGCAAAGGTAATAAACACAGCATTAAAACCTTTTGCTTCGAACACCAGCAACTAACATTAGCTTCTAATTCAATGTTTGTCTTAAAAAACAAACAAAGACATACGGCCTGAAAGCCTCCAAGAAAATGTCAACTTTGGTTAGTATAGATGTGGGTGTGGTCTATTCTTCAATACCTCTGATAACAGAACACTATGTGTCCGTGGTGTGTCTGTGTCTGTGCAAAGTACCGTTTCTGACATTTTCCTGAATATATATTTTTTTCTTGATATAAATATTAATCAACAAATCCCCGAAAAATCAGTCTTGATTTTTGACAGCAAAAAGGGTGATTTCCTACTCAAAATCAACAGAAAGACGAACCGTTTTTATTTTGCTCAATCAGTACCACCCTCTTGTTGCACGAAATGATGTGTGCCGTCTGTGCGGAATGCATTATAATTATAGTTAACAGAACAGCCGCCTCCTCAACTTTAGGAATGGAGTCATGTCGGGGATCGACAGACGGCTCAAGCTCAGCCACCGCCATGTTTTCCCGCCGATGATTAATCGAGCGCAAGAGAAAAATTCATGGTATGTTGCTCTGGTAGTGGGTGATGTTTGGGGTCTGATGCTTTTGTGGGACCAGCAGGATGGCTTGCAGTTATCTGCTGTTTACCCTGCTTAATTAACCAAATTCCCCAAGCCTCCCCTTTTTCCGAACAGCCACCTGTACAACACACCTAAGAACAGACGCAGATTACGGTAGCGAGTCCCGGGAGCCGCTCTGATCAACAGCCCGTAATGCCTCCTCAGCTGGGACGCGATGATATTTGCTCTGAGCGCTGGCAAAAAATAACAGCAAACAACCACCGACTGTCACACATGCACAGATATGGAATACGTGGATGACACGTAGACGCAGACATACAGTGCCAGACATAACATGTCGTACAATGTGGTGACACAAAAAGCCAAGACAACACATTTTTAATCAAGGTTCGTGAACAGCTAGGTGTACTGAAAAAAATAAAATTTAATTGCAAATAAGCATAGGCCTACAGGATCAGGTGCTTGTGTGATGCAAGTGTTGTGAAATAGTGTTTATAACATATATACATAAATATATACACATATATACATTATATATATATGTATACACACACACATATATATACTGTATATATATTCACACATATATATATATACATACACACGTATATACATATATATATATATACACACACACATATATATATATATCAGTGGTGGGCGGGCCAGCAAGGCCTTCTCTGCTGGCCTAAACATCATCAGAATATATATTTGTTTCTAAATATTTTCCCACAAATATGTATTCAATTATTTCCCAGAGTAAGAGTTATTCTCTTAATTTCATAGCGTTCCTCTTGGTTGCACTGCTTCCAGCCCCAGGTTGAGATTTGGAGGGCTGGTCTTTATGTTAGATCTTTTATCCAATCATATTCAGCCATCGTGTGTTGCCAGGGGGCTAAAATCTGCCCTTCGGCCTGCAGAATCAACATTGCGGGCGCTGGTAGCTTAAAGTGAATGGGAATGAAAATTTCGTGTCAACCAATCAGCTTTAGAGTTGGCTCCTGTAGGCCTTCTAGCTGGCCCCGGAACCGGCACAGGAGCGGAGGGCGTGCACGTCTTTTGATTGGATTACCAATATTGAGAGGCGGGACCTATGGGCAGGTAAATGCAGAACCTCAGAACTAGGAAACTGAATTTGATAAACGAATTAATTCGCGTACTACTAAGCTGTTTTTTCAACCCACAATGGCGGAAGGAGGAGAAGATATCGATTTGGTCGAGGATATAATTATAACGCCATTCTCAAGAGTCAAGACGAACTTTAAGACCGACGCCGCCGCTATAAAGTCCGTCACAGGCGGGGAAGGGGTTCGTTCGCCACTTTCAAAGTTCCAACTACGAGCGCTATCAATGCCTCACAGGCTCCGAGAAGCTCTGCACATGCCTATTATTTGCAAGTGATCGATTTGGTGTTGGGAGCCACACTGGCTTTGCAAACTTGAGTTGTCTAACCGAGGCAGCAACGAGACACCAAAGTACGGCTCGGCACTTACAAGCATCGGTGCTTTGAAAACTTTTGTGGACACGTAGCGGATCTACAGATCAACGAACAAGCGGCAACGGAGCTGCACAATGAAAAGGTGAAGAAAAATAGGGAAATATTGAAAAGACTCATAAATTGTGTCATGTGTTTGGGTAAACAGGAACTTTCATCTTCATCATCATGGTGAAACTGCTCTGGGTGACAATGCACTGTTTAGTGAACACACTGTAAAAGAAAGTTGGACTTAAAGCTCAAAGTTTGTGGACCAGAAATGGATAGAAGAAGAATATTAATATAACTCTGTTGAACTGTACTGTATTGTACTCTTCCTCTGCAATTCTCTGAATAAAAATGTCAGTTTCAAGGTGACGCAACGCGTCTCTGTCTACCTGTATCGTGTCTAGAGCCATGGCGTCATAATGATGGTAATAAGAGGTGGATTAATACGGATGGGACTGTGTAGGACCTCAATGAAGGCCCACGGCACGCCACTGACATATATATATATATACACAAAATAAGAAGTATGAGGGAAAACAGACTCAAACACGTGATAGATAATGCAGTGCTTAGTGCTTGGAAGAGACGCCGGTGCTCTAATTTATATTCAGATTAACATCTGTTTATTTGATTTTCCTGACCCTATAAACCAGGGGTGGCAGAAACAGATTAAAGAGTGGCTAAGCAGCCTACACCGCGTGTCAAGAAGTCCATTAATGTGCAGGAAAGGGCGTTGGGGGAGGGTTATCTGGGTGGATGCGAATGAATCCATAACTGATAGGCATGTTTACAGTTCTCCTAATGGATCTCTGTTTTAAACTGATTTTAACTCCACAGGGTCCCCCTGCCTTCCTTTCTGCTTTCTGTGTTATGATTGCACTCTCACAGAAGATGTGTAATTATATGAAATGGGATGCTCTGTGAATGGGGAAAGCTTTCAACATATATACGCCGCTGTGTACGGACACTCAAATACACTGGATGAACATTTGAATTACATTATTCATGGGAAATTATCCAAATCCTCTTGTTTAAAAAAAAAAAAAACAGTGGTACGAATTAGTAAAACAAATAAAAGCTTCATTTTGTTTGATATATAGTCAACGAAACACTTTCTAAAGTAAGATAGTCAGTGATGAAGTGCGTAACAATCCAGTCGGGAACAGAACTGACTGCATCAGATTTGAAGTGCACAAATGATGCAAGACTTTTGTTTTGATATTGTTTGCTTGTTTTACTGTAAACACAAATATTGCAAACCCTTCATTTGTGTCTATTGTTGATATTAACGTGTAAGTGAGCCTCCCAGCTGTATTCAGTCCTCACTCCATTGACCCGCTAATGCCCTCTACTGGCGCTGCAGATGTCAAACTGGTGCTGACCCGTCACATCCAGATCCAGGGAAACCACTTCCTTTGTCCTCGTCCTATATCCTTCAAACTTTGGGATAACCTGCCAATCTATTCTGGAGTTTGCCACATGCAGAAATAATTATACTCTTATCATTGGTTAATTATAATCAGTTAATTGACTAAAACATTTAACTGCTTCCGCTTTAACTGTGTGGCGTATAAGTGGTTTTATTCGTAAGATGGATTCTGGCAGAAACACATATTGTATTAATTCTAATTCAGTTGGGAGATTAATTTCTTAAGTCATTTAAAAATAGAATAAATAAACTATAATTAAGTGACGGTCATTCTTAATTCATGATCATTTTAATGACTTTACATAGTCTTTTTTGAATAGTTTAAATAATTAAAAAAGTTAAATTAATCAATTTAACTTGTACTTAAAGGAGCCAAGTTATCAACTGATAATAATTGAATATGTGTCCAGTTATTTAGGTGTCACGCTGCAGACTCCAGCATTTGGGTGATGTATGAAACATGCAGCCGCCTTCTGATGTGTCGCCACCACTCTCACGCCAAGCCTGCACCGAGTGTAAAAAAAAAAGCAATTTATTTTGTGTGTTATTGTTAGTAGGTTGTAATCTAAAGCAACGGCTGTACTGTTGATGTCTGTCATCCCCTGTTTCTTGGACTGGCCTGTGCAATTTAGCATGGAAAGTGGAAAATTGTTTATAGTGGCAAAGTCAGCCTGGTGAAACAATTCAATCTGCTGTCTTTTAGAGACCCAGCAAATAGTATTTTCTCAGAGCCCATTATGGCCTTGCATATATCTTTATTTACTATGACCGTGCATACTGTGCGTGAGTAAACAATATATTGACTCTGTCAGCTCCTTGAAGGAAATTAAAGCGTCTGGTATAACCCGCGCTGGGTGTCAGTGAGTTGGAGGTTAACTGCGGACGTCCAGCGGAAAGCTTGTGAGCTTTTACTGCCAAGGCGCTACGGGAAGAAACATTGATTTGTGTGTATGTAAATGTGTCTACTCGTGAGCTCACTGTGGCTTAATTGATTGGGAAGCTTCAGCACGCATCATGACCATGTCACGGTTGTCTAAAATGTTAGTCCAATGCGCTGCGTTCAGGTGCAAACGGTTCGATGCAGCTTCATTTCGTCAGACCTCGGCACACCTTCGAAGACGCACTCGGGGGGTGGGGGGGGGGGAGACCGTTTGCCTTGTGTAAGGACTACGAAGTTCCAGCAAGTCATTTGTTCCTTCTGCCACCTAATCAATGCCCCCCCCCCCGAGCCACAGATAAACCAATGGGTTCCTCCTAAAAAAGGTCAAGGAAGCCATTACAGATCTATGTTTACTGATTTAAAGAGCAATGGCATCCCTTTACCACAGACGTGCTCGTCTCTCAATTTATATCAGTCACACATGCAAATGGAAATGCACACACACACACACACAAACGGTGTATTTGTGCGCAACCTTGCCACCAAGGAACTATATCAGTGCCAGAATCTATCTTGTTAAAGGTGAAATGGGCAGAGCAGGCAGTGTGCTGTCAGCTCATTTTTCTAAAACCATAAATTCAGTGCATAAAACTCACTGGAGTAAAACTCTCAAAAGGGAAAAGTACATTTTCTTTGCAGCCGGCGAGATTTAAAGTGTCAATAAATGTTCACAACAAAGCCTTTCTTTCCTGTACTATGAAGATAGGAAGATTAATTTGCATTTTACATTCACGCTAGCATCGCAAAGCAAACATTAAATTCCTCTTGGGATATTAATGGCACACTTTACTCGGGCCTGTTTTGCAATAAAACCTAAAACTCATGAGTTAAATCTGTTTTTTTCTCAAGGTGACACGAAAGCAATAAATAAGCACCTTCTGTTTGAGAACATAGTGGTTTTTAATTTAGAGGTTTTACAATAGATTTCCTTGTCATGAGCTGACGTCCCCGTGTCACACTGTAATAGATTACTGGCAGTATGATGTCAGCAGCTGAAGTGATGGAGTGTCATCATTCGTTGTCATCCGTCCATGACTTGTGAACATTCACCACGCTCAATGTGAGGGGGCGGTGGCAGGGGAGGAGCCAATGAGACGAGGTGAAGTTAGAACAGCGCCCCCTGTTGGATGTCTACAGAAGACCTCAAGTAGGTAATGTTAAGGTGCGTTCACACCAAAAGCGAATTTTTTTTTCCGCGCGACCAAATCCCATGAAAGGTCAACGTAAGGTCGCGCGTTTTCAGCAGCGCAATTTTCGCCCCGAGTTGACATTTTTCAACTTTGAGGCGGTCATCTCACAACTCGGGCCACTCAGCTCTCGAGTTCCGCTCTTGTAGCGCTGGAAGCGGAAGTCTTTCAGGCGTAACAGTAACTTCATCGGTGAAAGTGACCGAGCTGAGTGAGCTTACGGGTGATGTCATGAACCCAAACATGAGGGCGTTAGTGTGTGGGACGTCCACAACAAGTATAAAGCAGAACTAGTGGTTAGTTATTCTGGTGGATGAAGGAGATGATAACGGTCTTTACGGAGACGAGGCACGGAGATAAGCCCCGCCCCTCGCGGAGCGTCTCAACGCTTATAGTGAGAACACGGTGAATGGTCGAGCGAGTAAACTCACGCGTTTTGGGCGACGCGAAAAATAGTTTCGCTTTTGGTGTGAACGCACCTTTAGAATCAGTGTTAAGATTCGCACGGCTGCTTTATTCACCAGGCAAGTTGATACAAATATATTATTGAATTACAATGGTGGCCAGGCAAAACACAATTTGAGTCTGTTCGTGGAATATAGATTTGCCTCAGAAGGAATATGAAAAAAAATTGAAAATAAAAAATATATATATATTTTGTGACAATGCAGTGTTTTTAATTCTTCTTAAACCTTACAAACTCTGTGTGTCATGCATATGTTACCACCACAGTAACAGTTACAGCAATGTAAATGCTAATCGTCAACAGCAGCTCTTTTGGCAAAATTAGATTGAATGTGCTAATAAAAAGGACCCGCAGGGCTTCATCTATCTCTCTCTCTCCCTTTCTGTCCTTAAATCTCCCTCCTCCCCCTGGTTTTTTTCTCCCCCTGTCTGCCTCATCCTCTCCAGCAGAGCACAGCGTAATCTCCCACTCCCCTGTGGGTGCGGGGAGTAAATCTGCACAGCTGGATCACAGGCATCAATCTCAGCCAGCCCTCAGGATGGGCCACTTGTGAGCCCACAGGGAGGCATTTCCTCTTCATTCCAAATGAGAGGTAGATGGGGGGGGTAAGGCAGGCAGGCGATGAAGGTGGTGGTAGTAGTGAGGGAGGCAAGATTGGCGGGGAGTAAATGTGATAGAGTGCGGAAAGGAGACACGCGGGGGAAAGAGAAGAGAAAAAGTGCAGTCGGCGCTCCAATCTCACTCTTCAAAAATGGAATGAAAAAGTGCCAGCGCGGTTTGAAGATTTAACGTGTATCCATGCAGTGGCTTTTGTTAAAAATGGCTTTGAAATTGAGCCGTCGAATGAGTGATTAATCTGTAAAACACTGCAGATCTTAATACATGCTCAAGTGGGGTTGTTGCGCAGCTTGAGAGGGATACAGATGGGGGGGGAAAAAGAAAAATGGAATAAAACTATACTTTTTATTTTTCTGATTCGCGATTTCCATATGTTGTTGTGTGACTGAGCTTGCTTGTTACTCTTTGTTGTGGGTCATCGATTGGATTGCTGTTATCTCAGGGCTCCAGACTAACTTTTTTTACTAGGAGCACAGTGGCCCCTAACTTAAAATTTTAGGGGCGCAAGCAGAACATTTAGGGGCGCACACTATAAATCGACTTGCAAAGTGTTCCCATCATTTTTACTGACCTTCCGGGGTTTTACCCTAGGCCTACAGACCTGTGCTTCTGATATGTTGTTTGGGGCATCCAGAAGATGCTGTGATTTCAGTTTCAAGCACAACGGACCTTTCGCTCATGAGTTGTGAGCCTTTCAAAGTGGAAAAAACGCTATTTTTAAAGGCCTCCCCTGGCCCGATGCCAAGTGCTAGGGATGGCTAGCTCACATGGATGGACCCCATTGGAGAGGGGCTACACCCTGGAAGTGAAAGCTAAGCTCTGGCACGTGTAGAAGAAAAAATCCTCCAATCAGCCCAAACTCTGAACATGGTCTCAGCTTTGTAAAGCCCTACAGCCTGTTGAAATCCTGGATTTGAGACAGCCAATTAATAGCTGTGTGGGTTTTCAAGGGGATTTCACCCCTTGACCTGTTAATAGACCCTCTGATGAGTGTGTGTGTTAAATTTGGGACTTCTAGGAGTTATATTTAGGATTTTATTGCCCGTTTTGCACTTGTAAAAAACAAGGCCGGCATATAGTCAATTTAGGCCGGAATTGAGCCTTTTTACCTGTTTTCGTGACTTTACCTTGCAGCGATTGGTCCAAAATTCGGGGGCATTCATATTGAGATGGCCCTCTTGAAATGAGAGGAGAATCCAGGTTTCTAGCTTGCTTTAAAGTAATTATTTTGAATTAAAAGACTGGTTTTGAGCGAATTGGTTTTTCTGATAAAACTTTTTTTCTGAAGGTCTCAGACTCGGGCCCTAGATCCGTCCCCACTAACATGGCCCTTGCGCTTGCAGGGGTACCAACGGCGAGCTTCTAGGACCTCGGGAAGGTCCTTTTCTGATTTTATGTGCATTTTCATGTCACCGTGACTTCGTTCAGGTCTGGATAACGGGTTATAAAAGTGGCACAAAAATAAACCCGGTATCCATCCAGACTAATCGCGGCATTGCGGATCCAACGGTACCAGGCCCGAGTTCGTGGGACGTAGGGAAGGTCCTTTTTCGATTTTAGATAGGGCTTTGGGTAACCGTAACTTGGTTCAGGGCCGCAAAACACATTTTAAAGGTCGCACAGAGATAAACCCAGTATCTATACTGACTAATCGCGCTATTTCGGATCCAACGGTACTAGGCCCGAGCCTCTAGGACATCGAAAAGTGTGAGAAACGACATTTGGGGCTTGCGCTTGTAGGTTATAAGAAAATTCGACGTTGATCTGGACTAAGCGCGGCCTTGCGGATCCAACGGTACCAACCCCGAGCTTCTAGGACCTCGGGAAGGTCATTTCCGGTCCTTTTTGATTTTTGTGACAGGGAGTGACATCATAAATCGTGTTTCGGTCATCTACGTTTGACTCGAAGGTCGTAGAGACTCGTGGATGGGCTCCGCCCCCACTAAGTCGGCCATTGCGGATCCAACAGTACCATCCATGAGCTTCTACGACCATTATTGAGCGACCTCATTAGTATTCACACACACCATAACTCTGGGTTGTCTGCAGGATGGGTAAATCAGAGCGAAAACTCCTCCCACTTTTGTCTAAATATCCTGGTTTTTTACAGTTTAAAATGACTTTGCTTCAAGATGTTGCGGCAGAAAATGCGGAAATCCTTAATGAAATTTATGGGAGCTACTCTTCCATACCTGAGTTTCTCAGTGATGAGGTTGTAATCCCAGTTCATGCAACGACTGTGGAAGACCCCAAATTGTATTTGGACTTTGCATACGACATCGATGGAATTGTCATTGAAGTGGGCTCACTTCAGGCCGTTAAGGCCAGAATTCCTTATTTGAAGATGCCAGAATTCTGTCCATACCACCTCCATGGGCAGTTTTCGTATTTAAAGAAGCATATTAAATTAACATCCCTGTCATCCGTGGCATACAAGTGTGTCCAGCTCATTCGTGGAGTGACCATCGCCCATGTCGGCGATGGCTACTTTCTTGATCTCTCTTTTCTGCCAAAGGACCTAAAGAACCCTGACATCCGGCTGGCTAGTCAGGGTTGGGTCAATGAAACGTCTCTGAGACACATAAGAAACATTCAGAAAAGCTTCGTTGCCAAGATTCAGGGATTATCAGTGAAGGATAAATGTCGGCCGACAATCCAAAAAAATAGCCCTACAAATTTAAAAAATATGAACATCCTCGAAAAGGACCAGGAGTTCATCATGGGGTTGCTGGATTCGGCCATTGCCGATGAGTCGGAAGATTCATTATTCCGGGTCCTGATAACAATTCAGAAATTTGGCATGAAATCAGAAAGTGGCCTGAAGATCAATGAACTGGTCAACCAACAGTTAATCTCCAAAACTACTCTCCATGTGGCTTGTAATGTCGTTGCCAAAGATCCTGACATTTTGCTCATGTGGGCACGAAACGGGATGGAAAAAGTAGTGGGTTCCGAGGGAACACTGTATACTGCACTGGGGATCCACGAAGCAGTAAATTTTCAGACCGTTCTTGACATCTCTCCCATTCGGATTTCCAGAGCACTCGATCTCACGATTAAATATCCCGTGCTATTCATCCAGCTCTATGTGGACTCCCCCCACATACATGTTAAAAGCCCGTTTAAACACCCGGTCAGTGGGACGATTGTGACATGTGGGCTGTCACACCCCAAATATTCCACTGCGCTGGAAACCAGAGCCACAAACTACCTTGACCACATGCAGGACCTAAGCTCCAAGGTCATCTGCCCATTTCACCTCAGGCTTGAGTTTGTCATTTTGCTTAAGGATGTATTGTACCCTGAATGTGTGGAGCCTTCTTACTTCTTTGTTGAGGAGAATTTGGTCAAATTCTTTCAGGAGTACCCGGTAGTTCTGCCTTACAGGCTTGGGTGCTACAACCAGGGTGTTCTTGTAATCCTTTCCAAGGTCATGGATTTCTTGGTGCAGTCCTTGTCTAGACTTTACTTCAGGCACCGGAACACAGGGGGCAATGAGCCAAGCTGGCTCTGGAAGAACTGTTTTATGGCCACCCCCTGAGCGTGAGCGATGTGCCATATAGTATAAGTCTGGGGACCAGTTCGTCGGACGTGAACAGTCTTACGTACAGGAGGGGATTCATCGGCCTTGCTCCACATAACAGTGCAAGTGCCGGTGATGACCCTCCACCCCTGAACCATTGGACGCGGGACGATCTCCAAGAGATCAGGATCCGGAGAGTATTCCCTCTAACGGATGTGCTTTGTGCCCAGCCGGTGGTAATTGGAGCTCAACTGGTGCAGGTCCTTCTCTGTGATCTGTACCAGAGGAACGATAGGATCCCTCTGGCTATTTTACAGGGTCCTGATCCTCCAGAATCACTCAAAGGTGCCATGACATTGGAGCACTTGGCATCGGACCTAGCCACCAGGGATGCTTTCCCTGTACCTTTCACTTTTCAGAGGGCCCGGAAACTGGTATCTGAAAGAGGACACGATGTGACAGATTGTTTGGTGGCTGGATTTCTTGAACGGAAGATCAAATTCTTCCCAGCCATCCAATACCGTGACACCCGCAACACCAAGAAAGTTTCCTGGAACTTTTGATAGACTTTGTAGAGGTGCACTCGAGTGGAAAGGAGCCGTCTCTCGATGCCAAAGCAGCCTCCATGTGTGGAGACATCTGCACAGAGATCGAGAGGCGCTCCCTGACTCTCAAAAAACTTGGAGCGGTTCCAGGAGCATGGGATGCCCTGGCTGGGGACAGTCATGAGGAGATTGCCTCAGCAATGGGAGAAAGAATATCATTTCTTAGTGCTCACTTTCGCTAGCTGCATTGGGCTAATCCTGAACCAAGTCTACATATGCTACAAAAAGCTAGCAACCCTGATTGTGGACATGAAGTGTTCACAAAAAGAACTGCAGGACCTGCAAATCCAGTCACGCTTCTTGATGCCCCAAGTGGTAGGGCTGAAGCTGTGGCGCCTCCACGAAACGATCGCTTACAAGTTGGGACCAGCTAAAAAGCCGATCTTCACACACAAAGTCTTCAAGGACGATGAGTTTCTGCAGCCTGTCGATGACGTTCAGGCTGTTGTCAACAAGGAAGCCCGCCAGATGGTCCCCCGATCCAAGTTCATGCCGGTGAATTGTCGGACAGTCTGGTCTAAATTCGAGACATCTCTGGTTTCCGTTGACCCAACACTCAGCCTTAACGTGGCCTATACCCAGTTTCCTTTTTTCAATTTTTATAATTTCTGCTAAGACTCTCATTGCCCTAACGCATGGAGGGGGAAATGCAGTATTTTAAAGATAAGTTTCCTTTCTTTTATTAATAAAAAAGAAAAAAAATTATTCTAAGTTTCCTTTTTTCAATTTTTATAATTTCTGCTAAGATTCTCATTGCCCTAACGCATGGAGGGGGGAAATGCAGTATTTTAAAGATAAGTTTCCTTTCATTTATTAATAAAAAAAAAAAAAATATTATAAGTTTCCTTTTTTCAATTTTTATAATTTCTGCTAAGACTCATTGCCCTAACGCATGGAGGGGGGAAATGCAGTATTTTAAAGATAAGTTTCCTTTCATTTATAAAAAATAAATGTAAAAAAATTTATTCAGTTTCTTTTTTTCAGTTTTTTTTGATTTTCGGTAATTCAAGGTTGACTCGAAGGTCGTAGAGACTCGGGGATGGTCTCCGCCACCACTAAGTCGCCCATTGCGCTTCCAGGGGTACCATCCACGAGTCTCTAGGACCTCGGGAAGGTCATTTCCGTTCTTCTGGGCAGCGGCCATTTTGTTTTTAGGGCTTTCCGGTAATTGAGTTGACTCGAAGGTCGTAGAGACTCGTGGATGGGCTCTGCCTCCACTAAGTCGGCCATTGCGCTTCGAGGGGTACCATCCCCGAGCTTCTAGGACCTCGGGATGGTCGTTTCGACAATTTCCGGTCATTTTGTAGTTCTGTGACAGGAAGTGACATCACGAATCGGTTTTTCGTTCATTTACGTGTTGATGGGCTCCGCCCCCACTAAGTCGGCCATTGCGCTTCGAGGGGTACTGTTAAGCAGAGCTTGACTGCATGTATCGACTCAACATATATAAACTTGGGAGGACAAAAACACTGGACGCAAGTTTGTTTGAATGATACTCCTGTGCTTTATTACCCGCAGGTGCATCAGCTTATATAGACCGTGGTCACATGACGCACACACCTGAAGTGTATAATCAATAATTGGGAGCACAATCAGTCTCAATTAACACCCCCACTTGATCACACATTATTGACAACCATAAATCATAACAAAACCAAACAAGACAAACAAACATGGAAGCCAACTGCCATTAACTGGCTATACCCCAAACAGGTACATGGAAAAAGTAAGTAGCTTTGCTTTAGTAGCTGGTTTTGTCATTAAGTCAGCTACCATCTGGTCTGTTGGGCAATACTTCAAACATACTTTACAGTCGTTAACAGTCGATCTCACAAAATGGTATTTTATATCAATGTGCTTACATCGCTGTCTGCTGACTGGATTCTTGGCTAATGCAATTGTACCTTGGTTATCTTCAAAAATCGTAGGTACGTCATACAGACAGTCATCAAGATGGTCAAGCAGTTGAGATAAGTACAGACACTCTTGTGTGGTGGCGGCCAACGCCATGTACTCTGCCTCACAGGTTGAAAGTGCTACAGTTGGCTGCTTCTTGGTCTTCCAGGAAATCAGAGGACCGTTCTCACTCAGACTAACACAATAACCAGTTGTACTGCGTCGGTCAGTTGCATCACCTGCCCAATCTGCATCACTGTAAGCAATCAACCTCAGCCCATCACATTTTCTGTAGCACAACTTTTTGTCATCTGTGCCCTCGGACACTCCACGCGCGTTGTCTTGCTGCCGCTGTCGCCATCCTCCTCGCCGTGTGGTACTCTCGCCCTGGCTGTACCACTGTTGACCACGCTGACAGTCTCTTATCTTGTGACCTCTCCGGCCACAACGGAAACACACAATGTCCTCGCTCTCGGCGCCTGCTGGGGCAGCTCTTCTTGGATGCGCACGGGCCCCCATGACATTGTCGTCGGCCTCAGCTGTGCGCATACTTTCAGTGCTCTCATAACTGCGCAACTTAGTCTTGAACTCCGCAAAAGAGAGAGTCTCATCACTTTGAGTGACAAAAATGGAAAAAGACTTAAATGATTCTGGCAGCCCCTTCAAAATCATTGCAACCAATAGTCCATCGCTTAAGATCTCTCCAGCATGACGCAGTGCTGTGATTGAAGTCTCGGCGCGTATGACATAATCAGTCACACTCTCACTACTCATCTTTTGCAAAAAAGTCAGTTCTGTATACAGGCATACAATGCGGGGCTTACCCTTGCCTGCATAATAGTCGCGCAAAATCCTGAGTGCTCCACGCCCGTCATCCGCTGCCTCTCGCATGACCAGAGACAAACTTTTGTCATCAAGGAATTGGATTAGTTCCGCGTATGCTTCCTCGTTCTTCGCCGTATCCTCAGGCAGTGCGTTTTTTTCCGCGCCATCGGCGGGCCGATTTAAAATAGTGTCCTTCAATTTCTGCAACCGCAGATGGCCCAAAAACTTAGTCTCCCACAGTTCATAGTTCTTTTCGTCTCCGTCAAACACAAGACGAGACCAACGTGAACTCGTACGTTCGCTCATAGTGCTGGCACTCCAATCCGTGAGACACGCATTCAAACGTGCATACAAACAAATGTCTCTCCGTGGCTACTCATGCCGGATATCTCTGCGCACAAACGTCAAACGCGTCTGGGCCCATAACCTGTTAAGCAGAGCTTGACTGCATGTATCGACTCAACATATATAAACTTGGGAGGACAAAAACACTGGATGCAAGTTTGTTTGAATGATACTCCTGTGCTTTATTACCCGCAGGTGCATCAGCTTATATAGACCGTGGTCACATGACGCACACACCTGAAGTGTATAAACAATAATTGGGAGCACAATCAGTCTCAATTAACAGGTACCATCCCCGAGCCTCTAGGACAGGGGTGGCCAACCAGTCAGAGACTAAGAGCCACATTTTTTACTGTGTTACCGCAAAGAGCCACATCATACACATGTGTGCGCGCGCACACGCACACACACACACACACACCTCTGATCAGCCAGATTTATTGTAAATGTCACACACCAACATGATGAAAAACTGTACCTGCTTTTCTGCCTGGCTTTTCAAAGCGACCAACTTGTTCTTGCGAAGTTCCGTCCCTTTTGGAAATTCCTGTTCGATGTTAGGGTGGAGTGAGCTGAAGTGACGCTGAAGATTTGAAGCTTTGAAATGCGCTAATGCTGCGTGACATATAAGTCAGATCGGCTTGCCATTACGTTTAACAAAAAAATATAAACTCTCCCACTCTGGCAAAAACGTCCTGTGTTCTTCTTCATATTTTCGTTTGGCTGTGCTTTTTTTCCCTGCCATTTCAAGAGGTAACTTGACGGAAATTGTTTACAACACAAATGATGGCACACCAAAGATTCTCTCGTCGCTCGTTTGACGTCACTCAACCAGGCTTACATGGTCAGTGTGCCATCTAGCTGTAGGGGGAGTGAATGACAGCGCCAGCCAAGCATTTTTGACGCATGTCATGTGACAGCTCCTGAAGAGCCGCATGAAACTAGTTAAAGAGCCGCATGAGGCTCGCGAGCCGCGGGTTGGCCACCCCTGCTCTAGGACGTCGGAAAGTGGGAGAAACGACATTTGGGGCTTGCGATTGTAGTTTATAAGACAATTAGACATTGATCTGGACTAAGCGCGGCCTTGCGGATCCAACGGTACCAACCCCGAGCTTCTAGGACCTCGGGAAGGTCATTTTTTGACCATTTTCGGTCCTTTTTTATTAATCAGGAAGTGGAACAAACATTTGGCGAGAATTCTGGGTAATATTTACAAACCTGCACCATGACTGAGAGCTGTGTGCAGGAGACTTGGGTTCGAGTGGAAATGCCACTGATCTCCACACCACCCAGCCTCTGGTGCCAAGGCTGGGCAGGTTTGAACCCACATGCTGGGCTCGAACCCATGTGCTCATGCGCAGAGGCACCGAATGTAAAAGAAGTATGTACATTAATTGTTTATTTTTTATTTATTTCATATTTTTTTGAACTTTTTTTGAAAAACTTGATATAGTATGCACCAGAAGTTACTCTTCAATGATTGGTTGGTTTTAGCTAGCTAGCATGCTGCTAACGGAAGTTAGCTTCCTGATGGGTCTACAGACTTGTGCTTCGAGTATGTTGATCAGGCAGTCTGTGACCATCTGGCGTTTTAATTTCAAGCAATTTGGACCTATTCTAAAAATTGCTAATTAGCCACATGCTAAAACGGAAGTACCTCAGAGAATCAGACAGTAGGGTTAAGCCCTAAGTCGGCCATTGCGAATACAACGGTACCATCCCCGAGTCTCTAGGACCTCGGGAAGGTCATTTCCGTTCGTGTGGGCAGCGTCCAATCATTATTGAGCGACCTCATTTGAGAATTGTGGGTAATTTTCAAAAACCGACACCATGGCTGTGTCTACTACCGCACACTTGAGCACTTCGAGCACTGACTTTCAGTGTTCGAAGTGCGCCACTGAAAAAACCAGGAGAATTCAGTGCACTGAAAGTACCCGGATGGTGCACTGCAAACGGGCAAAAAATGTAGTGTAAAACGATGGACACTACTCGCCCTAAACGGCCGCCATCTTGGCGACGTAGCGGAAGAGGAGGAGCCCTTTCGCCAGCTTTTCATTTCATTTCTAAAACAATGGCGGACGAGATGGCTCTGGTAGCACAAGCGGTCGACCACGGAGGCTCCTGCCGCGATGGTGGAGGTATCGCAGTTTCCACATGGGGTGGAGAAAGGGGTAAACAAGGGACACAGAGGGCAGGAAGTGCATTCATTTTGTCACTTTAAGTTTCGCGGGTATCGCAAGCAGATTTGCATACGTCACTCCCGGCTTAATTTCGCGGGTGCCGTGAACAGATTTGCGTCCGTCACTTCCGCCAAGTGGTTAACGTAAGTGTTCCATTTGAGACAGCACTTATCAGCGACGCAGTGCACTGCAATACAGTGCACTGAATTGTAGTGCACTGTATTGCAGTGTACTTCGTAAAGTGTGCGGTAGTAGACACAGCCCATGAGTCTGAGCCGTGTGCAGGACGAGTAGGTCTGAGCTGAAACGTCACTGATCTTCCCACTCAGCTTCTTGTGCCAAAGCTGGGTAGGCTTGAACCCACTTGCTGGGCTTGAAGCCATGTGCTCATGCACAGAATGTAAAAGAAAAATGTACAGTAGTAATAATTGTATTATTTTTTTACTATTAAATTATTTTGACATTTTTTTAAAACTTGATATAGTATGCACCAGAAGGTACTCTTCAATGATTGGTTGGTTTTAGCTAGCTAGCATGCTGCTAACGGAAGTTAGCTTCCTGAAGGGCCTATAGACTTGTGCTTAGAGTATGTTGTTCAGACAATCCATGAGCATCTGACATTTTAATTTCAAGCAATTTGGACCTATTTTAAAAATTGCTAATTAGCCACATGCTAAACCGGAAGTACCTATATACCGACTAAGTCGGCCATTGCGGTTCCAGGGGTACCATCCCCGAGTCTCTAGGACCTCGGGAAGGTCATTTCCGTTCTTCTGGGCAGCGGCCATTTTGTTTTTAGGGCTTTTCGGTAATTGAGTTGACTCGAAGGTCGTAGAGACTCGTGGATGGGCTCCGCCCCCACTAAGTGGGACATTGCGCTTCCAGGGGTACCATCCCCGAGTTAGGGTTAGGGTTAGGTCAATGAATTTAGGGTTAGGGTTAGAATAAGGGAAGAAAACCACGGGGGACGGCCCGTCGGCCTATAACTTTTTTTCTGAAGGTCCTAGAGCAAATCTGTTTGGATCCGCCTGCCATAATTAGGGGTCTGCGCTTCCATAGAAACCAACCCCGAGGCTCTAGGACCTTGGGAAAGGTTCCAAAATCGAGTTTCAAAAGACGGGACGGCCCGTCGGCTATAATCTTTTGAACCGGTCGTCGTAGAGCCTCGCGGATAGGCTCTACCCCCCCTGAACCGGCCATTGCGCACAATATAGATCATGGGACCGAGGCTGTGCGACCTTGGGAAGTGCCCGAAAAATGCGTTTTTCCGACCCTGAAAACGCTTTTTGTTTAATAACTTTTGTTCTGAAGGTCTGAGAGCTTAGCCGATTCGTGATGCATTTCGTGTATGATCCCGAGGCCATTGCGGATCCAACGGTACCAAGCGCGAGTCTGCCCCCAGAACGCAATTTTCGGATATTAGTCAGTCGCGTGCAATTCCAGGATGCTTTATTTTCATTGGTTGCTGGATTGAATCTTACCCAGATACGGTTGTTTTCTGATTGGCTATTGTATAGCCCATTTCTTTTTTTTGATTGGCTGATAAGTGGCTCCTCACAGCAGAACTCCAGGGGAGCGCTTGATTCCTCCACGGTGAGGGCAGCGCGGCTCATGTTGGCGCGCTGCGGCACATTAAAACATTAAATAGCCGAGAGTTTTTTTCAGCGTGAGAAATACGATGTCTTATCAGCACATTTCGTGTTCCCCGCATGTTGTGGGAATCGACAGCAGAATTTAGTTCATTGAATTGGTCTCCCTGAAATACCTCAGCCAGGTGAACTCGCGCAGCCACTCATCGCGAAAGCTGAATTTCCTGCCTTTTTTCTCGACGACCGTTTCCTCACAATCTGAGTCGGACTCATTCTCGGGATTTGTCTTCTCTATATCATTAGGTTCAGGAAGAAAGTACGAACTGATAGTCCGCTTCGCCATTGTCCATTGTTTACAGGAGACACCGCTATGTAAAATCTTTGGATTCACGCAATAACCCCCAAGACCCGCCTCTTTTCAAACATTAGCCTATAACCGTGGTCATCCCCCCCCCCCCCCCCCCGCGCTCACACACAGGCCAGCCTTCTTCTGTTTTCGTCTCCTTTCTTCTTCTGGAGTTAATGTCGGTTAGCAAACCAGTCATTCAGGCATTACTGCTAACTATAGTGGGCTGAAGTGTAGAACAAGTTTGTCAGCAACACAAATATTTAATTAAAAAAAAAAAAATATCTGCTAATTTATTGGTCGCGCATGCACGAGTTGATGAAAAATTTACTCGCACTGTCTAATTTTAGGCGCAAAATGCGACCATTTGGTCGCAGTCTGGAGCCCTGTATCTGGTTAGGTGCAGTCAACCGGACCCAAGGAAGAGTCACCTGACGCTAGCTACACCTCTTCTCTATAACGTGGGATGACCAGCACACCGACGTTCATCCGCTGCCGATGGCGTTGCATGTTTTTCCCCGAAAAAAGAGTAACCGTCTAGCTTTTATTTTTGTGTGAGTGGAGCGTTGGCTTCACTGGATTCCTTCAAATCGGTCCTGCCGAATGTGAAAAAAACTAACATTTTAAATCAAAGTTCATAGGCAGTACGTGGCTATGATGTGCAATTGAGGGCAAGTCCCTGTAACAACACCGGCTCTCAAATGTCAGTCCAGCACTGCCATGAGAAAAAGCGCCCAGCCAGAAGGCCTGAAGCGTGGACGCTGCGCCGAGAATAAATTGCTGGAAAAAAAAGTGATCCTCTTTTGCAGAGTGGAAACATGTGCTCAATAACTGTAAGTTTATTTATGATGAGGGTTTGAAACCGATAATACTAAGGGCAGAGCTGGACAGGATTACACAGGTTTAATATCTCCGGTCACCACTTTTATAAGCACTTATATAATGCCTATCTTTTCATGAGCTGTTGCCAATTTGGGCTCTATCGTAAAGGTACGTTAATGAAAAGATCACAAAGATCAAAAACTGAATGATGTTAATTTGATAAAACGATATGTTATGACTTCAAAGTGTTTCTTCCAGAGGATGATAGTGCCATCTTAAAAGCCTTGGTTATTATTAATTTGATCAGACAATTTGACACACTACTCCCAGACTGCTGCCGCCTCGTCATTACTTAAATTGATCTGTAGAGGTAGAGCGGGATGAACTTTGAGCAAATGGGAATTGACTGAATTCATTTACATATTTTTGACAAAAGGTTGAGGAAGCTTGATGAGGCCGTCATTACTGTAGGTGCATATAACTAAAAAGGTACGGTCCATGTCACCGGGACATGAACATATACTTTTGCATTCACACTTTCTTTTGAATGTGTTCCTCATTATTAAAGCTGCTGTAAATTCTCCGAGGTCCACGTGTTTGGTATTACCAATTGCAGGCCGGCAAGCAAGTTTTAATGTGATTTGTTCTGTTCTGAATGTAATAATAAATATAATATGGTTGTCCAAACTTTTGGGTCATACTGTATAAATTATTTCCATTATTAGGTTGCGGGAGCTGTGGTCTTATTTCCCAGTTGACCATACAAAATGAGCAAGTTCCATATTCAGTTTATGCAGTATGTGGGTAGCATAATATAAATCAGTTATATATTCAATATAGAGCTAAGAAGTGACACAAATATCAACAAATCCAGTTGCTTTGCAGCGTGGTTTATATTGCGTCAACTGATTAGAGATGTTCTATAAAAGTATAGGTCTCAAAAGGAAAAACAATCTATATAATGAGAAAGGAAAAAAAAGACAAAGTGAAGGATAAAAGTAGCTCCACAATGCAGCCTTCAATCTCAGCCTGCCTGCTTCCAGAGTTCCTCCACTTGCATTGAGTTGCTCCACAAGACAAATCATGAGAGGAGCTACATTAAGGACGGACAGGTTTGGGGATATTGCAAGTGGTAAATGCACATCTGTGGTCCAAAAGTCTTGAATTGGCAGTCGAGCGCTGCTCCATTTGGCTGATTAAGAGGCTAAATATGTTATGGATTGTCCTGGCAATGTATAAATCTGCTCGGCTGTCATGCTCGGGTCGTATGTGCACACTGAAAAGATTTAGTGGTCCACTTTGTAACACATTTTTCATGTAAAATGCAACTGCTACAATGCTTCCAATGGAATGTTAAGGTGTTGGCCACAGTAGTTTGAACTGCTCCTGTACAATTCAATTCAGTTTATTCTGCATAGCCCAAAATCACAAATTAACCTCAGAGGGCTTTATAATCTGTACACATACAACATCCCAGGGTTTTTCCTGCATAGAGAAAATGTGGGCGCGCGCCTAAGCCGTTTTCCCGAGCGCCTAAGGCAAAAAAAGTCTGCGATGGAAAAAAAAACACCAGAAAAAACTGTGTTCATCACGTACATGTCAGCGAATATGTTTTCAATAGTATGTTTCAAGTAGGCTACAGCCGAACCCTCGTTCTGTCTTGATCAATAGTAGTCGAGTTGATAAGCGCGTCTTCTTGTCTGATCAATACGCAAATGGACAGAGCGACATAGACCGTGTAAAAACATTTTTTGGGGAGCACCGAAGACCCATTTTGACCCAGGAAAAACCCTGCATACCTGTCCCAGGACCTCGCAGGAAAAACTCCCAAGAAATAGAAAGCATTTTTCGAGAGCCCTTTCAGCCCGAGCCAATCTGTGGTTTCAGATTCCACAGCTGAAATACATTGCAGATTTTCTTTCTTTATTTTGTTCTTGATCTATGTCTGACTTTTCCTTTTGTGTTTTCACAAGTGCTTCCTCTTCATGTTAACCTTTATAGAAACAGGTACAAATAATGTGCTAATGATTTTAAAATGGCCATATTCACAGAGTGATAGTATCAATCCAAATCCAATTCGAGCATTGAGTGATCATAAAATCCTCTCATTCGAGGATCATTTTATTCACAGCCCTTTTGAAGCTGCCAGTTTGGACTCTTTAAACCTGTGTGAAGTTAGTAACCGCATTGCCACATAATCCTCCACCAACAATGTACAACACTCTATTCACACTAACTAGCTGAAACAAGAGATATGTTTGGCAGACCCAAAAAAATGGCCATTGAAATTCATACAAGGTGTTATTTTTACATTGAAATACGCAGACTTGCCTTTGTTGCAAATCCCACAATAAGAGAGGCAGCTCTGGTCTCCACAATCCCTGGATGGAGGGTACAGTTTTCCTTTGGCATCTATAGAATTCTTTATTCCACTTCAAAGGAGCCTTTCGCCTCGGGTTATGCTTGTAAATCACCCAAATGACGCTCGCGCAGAGATGCCCGACACTCGTTAGAGGCCCACACTCGACAGTCTATTTTCTTCCGTTTTGAAGCTGTCTCTTAAGGCTTGGAGAGCGTCAGCGACGAAGCCACTGGATGCTCTGACAAATCTCTCAAAGAGCATACCTGTGTGTGTGAGATTAGACTTCTCAAACCTGAGCAAACACTAGACAAATGGCAGGAAGCAAAGAGGAGCTACAAGTCCATTATTCCGTTAGCTACTTAACAATGTGTAGCGCTTTTAGAATTGAAGAGTTCCCAAGCATACATGGAGGGACGTGCCCTGCTATAAATCAGTCCAACGTGCCGTGATGCCGTTTATTATCTTTCACTTATTTCATTCTGGAAGTCGTGGAAAGAAAATGCGGCCGTCTTCAGCTGTGTATTTCAGTGATCGCTCGTGCGGTGGCTAATGCCCTATACAAGTCAGACATTAGTCATAATTTGTAGAAGTTGTGATGGATGCGTGTTTGCTAAATGCCGCTACTGTACCAATATTAATCCATCAGTTTCCCTGAAGCCAATAGCCTGAATGGAAATCCCAGTCAGGAGATTGTGTGTTGTGCAGTGCAAGGCTTTGAGGGCCCTCAGAGGAATCACAACAGGCAAGCTGTCGCTTCTGCACTGAATCAGCTGGTGCAATCTGTGAATGAACATTTATTTTGGTTAGGAGGGGCCCCAAGCAGAAAAAAAGGCCATTAAGAAACTTTGCCATTCTTATTTGTCAGTACATTGTATTGACTCGGTTATATCGCAATAAAGCATATCCTCAACAAAAATAACCTCCGTCAAACAGATTGCCTCATAGTTCAAACTTTGCCACTATAAGTGATAATTACCGAATTATTTTTAGCATGCCGTCAATGCGCGCTACGCACACCCACGTACAGGAAGACTGGATTGTGGAGGGTGTTTGATTGTGGCCTTTATGCAGAAACATTTTGCATCAGATGCATCAGCTGTCAAAGGAGCAGCTCCCTTCATTAGCAGTCCGACCAGAGTGTTCCAGAAGCGCCGTGCCGAAAGCCAAGAGTTGTGCTGGAAAAATGCTCTAATCTAACAGCGAAAAATGATGGGGAGGGGGAGAAAGAAATAGAAGATTTGGAAAGGATTTAGGCAGGGGAAAAAGATTAGAAGCCCGTATCGGCCTTATCGTGCAGCCTCCACACTGGGGAGTTGAATGAAGCAGCTGTCAAATTTGAGACGTACAATAGCAGTAATCCTACAGTAAACAGATTGCTGGGTTTTAAATACAGCGAAATCCAGAGAGAGACAGAGAGAGTATCCATCAGCGTCAAAACAGCTTGCCTACGGAGAGAGCACTCTGCGAGTGTCTTCCGGTGCATGACTGTCGGCAATGGCAGAGCGGCATCGGCCACCTGGGGAGTGGGTGAAAGTGAGAGCGTGTGAAGACGCTGACAAAGTCTCCCACTGAACCGGGGCCATTCGGAGAGAGCACTGGTGCGTCATCATGAAAAGGCAGAAGGGACGGTGGTCAAGTGGAGGAGAGCGGTTGACACGGCTTTGCAGCGGAGATTAAGAGCGCACTCGCCTCCCACTGTGACCCCAGAGGTGCCGGTGTCCTTCTTTTTCCTCTCTAAACCGGAGCAAGATGAGGTATTATCTGTGTGTGACATGAGTGCTGGGGGCCTCATCCCAGACAAGATGCTGCGTTATCCCTCCAGGACCGCTGTCTGAAGTGTCCATTTGCGACTGCCAATGAAGAGGTGTGTGTGTATCACATGGTCGGGTGTGCGACGACATGTGCGCGGGAAAAAAAATCAAACACGTCCCTCACAGGCTTTTCAATTATGAATACCCAACATGACATGCACTAACATCCCCAATTCCTTGTCACTGTTGTTGTTTTATATTGTACATACATGTTGTTATTCTGTTGTCTTCAATGTCTTTTTCATATTTAGTAGTGTTGTTACGAGATGTGCCGACGCTTCGAAGCGTGTGTCGAGTAATGGAGGGGGCGTTTCCTCGAAGCGCGTATCGAGGCTTGCTTCATTTAGGGGAGGAGCCAAAAATGATGACGTCCGAAGCCTCGCTGCCCGGCTGTACCACGTGACTGCTTCGGGAAGTGGTTCAGATATTGCCGGGAGGTTTGACAGCAATAAAAAACCCTCAGGCTCCATTCAACATGTGGGTTGTTGGTTGAGAGTTTGGAGAGTTTAGAGAGATAAATAGTTTGGAGAGTTAGGAGAGTGAGGAGAGAAGGAGAGGTGATAAGATGGAACTGTTGAGAAACTGTTATTTCTGAATAAAAATGAATAAAATGTCCCTTGTCCTGTACATCACTGTCCAAGTTACACAAGCATATTCAGTCCCCTCTTCCTAGTTACACACACACACACGTTCACTGTCCTCTGCCTGCTTAAGCCCATGCCATTTTCCTAAAGGGACATAATAACATTACACAACCTGCCATATCATATGATACTGCCATTTTGGGAACATTTACACACACAGAATACATTAAAACAATATTTTATTATGCACATATGTGATAATTTATGTACAGAAATTATTTGGTCATACATTTTTGTAATTCAGTCATTCCCAACAGCCATAACAGACACACACACATTCAATGCATCACATTATGTGGTTCAGATACAGCTGCCTGTGATTATGCACTTGGCCAGTAGGTGGTTTTGTGAGCACATGAAGCTTCGAGAAATGAACCCTTTCTCGAACCAATTGGCTGATGTGGTTCGATGCCTCATGAGGCTTCATCTCACCATCACTAATATTTATCCTATATTAAACACTTAACCTCGGAAAAAGGTCAAACATAAAAACTCTGGCTTTAAAGCAACAACGAAAAACACTAGGAATCACCATGTGAACAAAGGCTGAGAGTGAGACATCGAAACAGAGAGACTACGAGACCGAGATAAAGACAACAAGCCGACAGGAGACAAGGGAAAGACTGGCACAATATATAGGGGGAAACACACAGGTGTACGGCATGAGACAATCAGGGAGACAGAAGAGGCTGAGGGCAGGTGAAGGTAATTAACCAATCAAGGAGACAGGAGTGGCTGAGGGCAGGTGAAGGTAATTAACCAATCAAGGAGACAGAAGAGGCTGAGGGCAGGTGAAGGTAATTAACCAATCAAGGAGACAGAGGAGTGGCTGAGGGCAGGTGAAGGGAATGAAACAATCAAGACAGAGGAGACACAAGAGACACAGAGGAGAAACAGGAGAACCGGATCAGGGCGTTACAGTATGTGCACATATACATGGTCAATAAAGCTGATTCTGAATCTGATGACAATACAATGTTTCCCCTCGGCATAAAACAGTAGCTAAAAGAAAGTGCAAAGTTAAGTTTGGGAAGGATATTTCCAGTCGATAAATTGTTCATCTCCTTCATTTTTTATTTCTCACACTCAATGACTCATCACCTACAGATAATATCAATGATTTTGAGGAAGATACTGCATATTAAGTCTGAAAATATAAAAATAAGACGACTCAAATATTCCCAATATCCTGCAATAATTTCTTAACTAGTTGTCCAAGTCTTTGCCCTTGACCACCTTTGTATCTTTGCTGTTAATGTAAGCAGTATTTGCAGAGAACTTATCAGAAGAAGGCAGGGGAAGAGATATTGAGTTCATAATGTCAACAGAGAGAGCAAATGGCTTTTTAACTGATTGTCGTGGTCTTTCAATGATACAATTTCCAACTACTTTTTAGCGGCACAACAAAGAGAAACAAATAGTCTCACTATTGGCCATCATTAGATTATTTGATTAAATATACTTTATTCATCCCCAGGGGAACATTTCTTTGTAGAAGCAGCAAGCATATGTTTACAATATATACAATACAATAAAATGGCAGAGCATATTACATTTAAGAATTACAAAAATAAAGGAAATGAAAATCGAAAAGTGAAAGTGTATACAGTGCATCATTTTAATGTCAGCATTATTTTGTGATATATCTCCACACATTGTATTCATACTGTACATAACATCATGCTTTATTAGCGAAAGCATTCTGCTTTTATTTTAAGAAGTTAAAAAACAACACTTATCATCGAGAAATACTTTTAAAATGTGATGCTAACAATCAGGCAACCAATCAAAGCATGCTACATGCTATATAGGCTTTGAACTACTGTACAGGCAGAATATTAAGTTGGAGTCAGAGTCAGTGACCCTTTTTAAAAATGAAAACTGTACCTCATGCCGATGCAGTTATTAAAGCATTATGCTCACAGAACACAATCTGAGTTTACTTTGCATATGTACTGCAATGCCTCCAAACCACTGTTTTGAAAGACGTATTTTTGGGACTAATGGGTCTGTGGCCCAGTTGAGTCAAAACAGCCCCCAGATAAGCTGCTGTGTGGTTGTTCATGATGACTGAACAGGTCATTTATATATAAATATGCATATTCAGCAGCGCGTTTGATACCCCGCTCGACTTCTTTGGCCTGCTTGCTTCTAAAGCAGCCTTACACTGCTTGGTATGCATCCCACACAGGCTCTCCTTCAGGGCATCATCAGTGGAGGCTGAAGTCTGATGAGGAAAAAGAGAGGGTGAAGAGAGAGAGAGAGAGAGAGAGAACATAATGAAAGAGAGAACTCTTTATACAGTGTACCAGAAAAAGGCACAGCATTTCCAAGCGGCGTCCATGTGTTGACCACGGTGTTTTTGATGTGACGAACCACATCTCAAAGGCCACAGTTCCTCGGTGCCCCATCGTACCCGCTCTGCCATCGATTGCAAAGTAACTTCTCCCGCCAAACTTTTTTCCCCCCACGACTGGCATGCAGCACGTTCCAGTGTTTTATAAGACCTCACCACCACGAGCTTCCAGAGAGCGCCTGGAAATGAGTACCGTGGTCGCCTTTATCCTTCCTAACTTCTCATAACTCCTTTGGGAAATGAAGCAAGTTGATTTGCCATTCCTGAGCCAGGGCCTTAATTACGTACTAAGTCATGCCTGGCACCGAATTCTCATCTCCTTCTGCTGTATTTGGCCGACGCCGTGTGCTCTGCGTGCAGATTGAGGATTGGATGCAGTGTAGGCGCAGTTCGGACATGGCCCTTGATGGTTGGTCTCTGAGGTCATTGTAATGCCCGCTTGCAGTCCCCACACAGCGCATACATCCATATACAGCAGAAACAACTCGGCACAGCTTCAAAGCCTATGGCTGTATAATGACATGCTGAACTCATAAAGGGAGTCAATCTGTTTTGTAAATCCCAATTGTGCAATTCCAGAATTAAAGGAGAATTAGAGAAATGGAGGTGCAAAAAAAAAAAAAGCACGAAGGGGAAGAAAGAAATTAGATTGCTTCCCATTGCTGGAAGCTTTTCGAAATATGCTTTTTAAAAAATCGCTTTCTCTCTTTCTTATTGGTATCTTATTAGATATGTATCTGCCATACAGAGGTATTGTGCTGGGACTCTTCTCAAGGCCCAAATCCTAGAAAAGCCTGTAATAATCTGTCAGCCAAGGGCTATGCCCCCAAAGACTGGGCCTCCTAATCCACAGAGATCAATAGCTGACTGGCTGGCTGGTTCCTCGGCCCCCTGTGCCACTGTCGACCCAGTGACAGCAGCTTCCTTTGTGGCTTGTGTTTCCCCCACTGCCTCCAGTCACATTTACAAAGTCTCTGCGCGCCATCATGAGGTTAATGAGTGGGATAATGGTTGCATATTACAGTCAATATCTGACCTTTGGATGTGGGTCAACAAGAGCGACAGGGGGTCTGGGCACCGCACCCAATCGGCATCGCTAGAACTAAGAGGTCCTTTATGGACGACAGACTTTCCAATTAGCCTGCATGCTTCAACACACATATGAGCGTTAACTGGCCCGACTTGTCAAAACACAGATGATGTTTTATGAGATCCAGCAATTGGATTTTTTTTTTTTTTTTTTTTTTCATACATGGAGTGAGGCCGAGGTGGCAGGTCTGACACCTTTAATGTTGATGAAATGTCTTACATTGCATTAGAGTACGTTATACATGAAGTGGGAAGATTATACCCTCCCCCACCCCCCAAAAAGGAATACTTTCAGTCTGCATCAACGTCTTTCTGTCTTACCATGCTCTCAAAAAACAAATATCTCCGCCTGCACTTCTCCTTTCATTTCCCTGAGCTGGAGGGCAGAGCAGAGAGTGGATGCCATAAGGGATGGACTGAGAGGACGGTGAATGGCGGTGATTTGATGCACTATATTGGTTGAGATCATCGGGAAATTATAAACTCTGACAACTGGCTGTCATCTCTGAGACAGAGGACCATTGGTATTTCGGTCCCTAATGCGGTTATCTCCGGGGATGTCCGAGCCAATCATGGCTCTAATGAGGGAGACAGGAGTGAGTCGCAGGAGAGAATATTGTTCCTTCAGGCTAGTTTGGCTGCTTTATAAATCAGTTGCTTGGTGAGTGAAGACACATGTCAAGTGCTAGCAATACTGTGGGTTAAAAAAATGCCTCATGGCACATCTCATATTTTAGTCTGAAGAGTGATGGGAATACGCAGATGAGACTGAGGTTTCGGCCATGTGCGGCAGCCTTTTGTTTGCATATTTTCACCGTTTGGGTTTGTATTTGTCATATATTGCTTTTGATTGATCCATTTTATTCACCTCTTTCCCTTCTTCACCATCCCAAACAAATGTTTTCCACAAGGCCACAGAAGACAGTGTCATTGCCAAAATATTCACTTATGATAAATTAATAAAAATGCGTTAACAGTTCCTGCAGCAGAAAGATGGTGTTTATTTTGTTCTATCCAAGATAGATGCATTGCAAACATACAAGATAACAAGTATCCCCTATTGCTCACTGCCCAGGAATATTAAGCATTAAAATTGAATGTGTAAATCTTTGTTATTTTCTACTTCATACAAATGGGATAACGTGCAACTCATTTACTAGACAGAACAAGCCCCCAGCATTCCTAAACAAGTGAAAGTTAGCTTCTCATGGGTGAAAAGTACAACTTTATCATTACAACTTATACCTGTAAGCTATACTCCCTGGTTTGTAGCACCTAACATCGACCCACAATCTGCATTCATACAGATTTCCTCCAGCTCCCTTTTCTGCAAAGAACACGCCATAATACTAGTACTACGACAATCACATATTACTATCTTTAAAAACTGCACAGTTGGACTCAAAGTAAAGTTGAAACATCCAAAACTTTTTGGAATTCAATACGATTATCTGGATATATATATATATACAGATGTCTTTTGCTTGAAATGAATAAAGACGATATGAGTTTCCGTAGTGATAAGGATCACAGCCACAAACTACTTAGTGTCTGCTCTCCAAGGAAGAAGTTGACAATACGAATGGGAGTGAAAGTAGAACCACGTCTTGCCATAAGTGCATCTACACTGAACCATCCTGCCCCGGGATACAGGCGGCCATCCTCCTGCCTGCCCGGGGACATAATCTGTCTGTCTGCATGTGTTTGGACTTCCATGGAGATCTGTACAATTAAAATGTGGGAATTTGTCTTCGTAGGTTTCATATGAAGCAATATTATTTGTAACAGATGGGGACGAATAACGAGATGATATTAAAACCCACCCTTCAATTACTCCTTTTTTGGCAAGGCTGTATTACATTCTTGACTCGTTGTGGAAGCATATTTCGTAAAGAAATGTTGAGATGTACATTTTTCATTGATGGCTCCAGGCAATGGATTTCATATGCAAGCCTCGCTGCTGATTATTTTGGTATAATCACTCCATTACATGAACATGTCTCCAAGGCATCGTGTGCGTTTCCTCAAATACATTTATGGTTCTCGGAGCAATAGTTGTTGTATCTGGGGAAAAATGTGAATTTCCTCTTCTGCACTGAAAATAAAAGGTTGTCTAAAGATGATAGCGCTAACAAACGAAATGCCCACAACAATTTCAAACCAATATCATTGTGGGGTTTTGTTAAATCACAGCTCGGAGACGTTGTTTGAATAATAATTGTTCAACGTCTGTGAAGAAGTGATTAATGACATAAATGAAAACATCGGGTGGTTTAATGAGAATTTAACTACTTCTACAATACCAGTAACACTGATGGTATCGGAACCCAAGGGTGTGCTACTCTTGAGCACCGCTGATGCTTCAAAGGTGCTTCAACCTTTCTCTGATGCTTCAACCTAAATGGCAATACCTATTCACCTGATGGGTCTGCATGAGCTTCATCTCAACCAATTGTATGATTCCCAAGAGTTATGGACAGACTAAATACAACTCAATTTGTACAGAATGAGGGACAATTGTTGTGTACCTTGGGGGGAAAAAAAACACAAGTCAGAACAATCCAAACATCTTGTGTAAGCGGTCGTCTCCAAGGAGCAGCACCACACACACACACACACACACACACACGCATCATTTTGCACAAACCTTCACTACGGTAGAAATACTACACTTGCTTGATTGCATTTTGTTGTTTTTGGTCCGTCAGAGCCATCATTTAATTTGTTCCACAGTTTTACATTTGAATCCATTTTTTAAAGCTTTTTCTATTTCTTAAGGGCCTTGTCATGGATATAAGTGACGGATGTTTGTTGATTGCTGCAATAGTGAGTAAAACACATGACGATACTAGCTTAATAATGAGTATGAGGAGGTTAAAATATGTATAATATGCAGGGACAAGTATTGATACATTTATATTTCTTTTGAGGAGACTAAGTGGAGCCGCTTCAGAATATGAAAGGGGTCCGCACTGGCTTCCATGCACCGGCCCCAAATTGAAGCCCTGCTCGTTACAGATCTCGAAAGCGTAAATGGTTCATGGACCCAGAAACTTGAATACAATTCATCGCAAATGCCACAGGTGCCCCAGCAGGAATGTGCATGTCCCACTGAGGCCACATGACCCCTATGGCTGAGCCTTTATTTTCTATGTCACTAAATATATATTTTATGAGCAAAACATTGAAAGGTCGTGCAATCGGGTTGCAATAAATAGAAAATGAGTTCATCAACTGGACTCACACCAACCCAACAGTTCTGTATTCATGCATTAAGACGTATTCCTCTCCGTCCCTGCGCCATGGCGAAGGCTCGATGATGAATTGGCCAAGTGCGAGCTGGTGACGGGAACTACATTGTTCATGGACGACCAACCCTCGCAGAAAAGTCCGGGGCAATGATGTGTTAGCACATCCTCCTGAAATGAGTCACCCTGATGCCTTCTGACAGGCCTCATTCCACTAGTGAGAGAGGCTAACAGGAGTGCAGCTTCGCCCCAAACACATGCTTCAGGGCAGAGTCCATCTGGCCCAAATGAGACCAAGGGAAGGCAGGTTAAAAATAACCAACAGGGGAGGTATGGCAGAAAGACGAGGCAAGGATGAGATGAAAGGCTGCACGCACAGCAGTAGGCCGCCATTCAGGCAGAACTTGGATGGACAAACGAGCTTTATCGATGTGTTTAGTTATTTTAGACAGTATCAGGTTCAAATGAAAACATAATCCTGACAATTAAGCCTAGTCCCAAAAAAATAAACACGAAATGCGTAGTAAATGTTAATCCATTTGTTAATCCATTGATTTAATAGTGCTATACGTTTGACTTTTCAGAGAAACATTTTCTGGTTTTCAGTCAGCTCACAAAATAAATAAAAATGTTGGGTAGACATGTGAATGGCATTTTCATAAACTAACCCAGATTCATATCTAATCTGTCATTTTGAGAGGGATACAAAATAAACAGTCATCATTATGGACATCTTTGTTGGTAGTTGCATTTCAAAGTGTTTTTGTCAGCTGTTGCAGAATAAAATTCCATAATTCTCCTTTTTGAAAAGGGTGATATTTAAAAAAACAATAGTAAATCACATGCTATCAGTTTAAACTGAAGCCCCGCACATATGTTGTTGGTTATATTATTCTCGATAGGAAAGTATATGTTTATTGTTACGAATTAAATAGCTAAATCTGATCATTTCTCTAAATTGTAAAATAGATCATGTGTTTTGTTTCTGCTTTCGGTGACGCCTATCCCGGTTGCATTTGAGGTCCCGTGTCAAAGAAGCCTTTTCGTAAAAAGAAAATATAAACCTGCCACTCTCCCCACCACTGGCCTTTTCGCTCTCCTATGAGTTCTTATCGTCTCACCAGACTGTAGGCAGAAAACGAACATAAGACAGAATCTTCATTTGAAGACCTGCTCTCTGCCGTCACAGTTCATTGTGGAAAGATATCTGTCTATTTCCTGTGAAAAAAAAGAAGAAGCAGGTTCACGGTTCAGTTAGCATGCGTGTGCCTCGAGCCTGGCATTACCCCAACACGACTCTCTCTTTTGGCCCCCTGCCTTTCTTCCGCATTCTGGTATCTTCATGGATGGTTAACGGGACTTGGACGGGGAGGGGGGGGGGGGGGTAGTAGTAGGAGGGGTGGGGGTAAGAGGGCTGGCTGGGGATGAACTGACAGGTTATTACTGGCTTTGTCAGGGATTAGTCCATAAAAGCCCCCTCAGCCTCATGGCCAGAACGGCCAGGACCCCACCATATCAAATAAAAGTGAGTGAGAGACCCAAATACCATGGTGCTCTTCACCATGAAAAAGAAAAAAACGTTTTCTTCAATCTGTCCTAATTTTATTCTTTCGTTTTTTTCTTCTTTTCGGAAATACCATGCCTGGGGGTATGTCAGTTGGAATGAGATTAAACTCCCGCAGTGTTGGGATGGGAAAGCGGAGTGGAACACATCTGAAATGCTTAGAGCTCCTGTTTAGAAAAAGATGTGTTCTCTCCTATGGTTCAATAGATGAGGATCTGACTCATGTGGGCTGTTGCATAAACCGGGGCAATCATTATCGGGGACCTAGTTTGGTTTGCAAACTCTGCACAACCTTGGATTTGAAATCGGCTTCTCAGAGACCTCATCATGTTCTCTCTTGACCTGATATGAGCAAAAGGTCGCCGCTGGTCTCGTCGGTCCTTGGAGTGGTGGAAATATTGGCTAGATTATTAAATGTGAAGGATAAAATATGATTAATTTATCGAGTATAGCTCTGCCTAAGACATACTGCCAGAGGCTATTGCTCTCCAGCTGACGATGATTTGACCTCAAACTAAAAAGACTCTGAAGTTTGATTACACCTGCGTGGGTGTGACACATTGCCAGTGTACACAATTAGATAAACATGTTAAATACAGTCACAACTCCATAACAATGGTCTCATTAATCACCATTGAATTGATATCTCTATAAGGCAAGAAAAGCTTCTATAAAATGTAGTTGTTCTTATTGGAAGATATTATGGTTAGCATGTATAGTATAGTTCTGTGTTGCTTGTTTCTAAACATGTGCAAATGCATCAAAGTAATTTATGTTTAAGTTAATGTTAAAGATAAAAAGTGAAATACATTTTAAAAATCTGTATCCTGCATGAGAAAAGACATTAACATCTAAAACTGCCAATGAGAAGATTTATTTTAGTGCAGATGATCTCCCCGAAGGGAACAGGGTCTCCCCGAAGGGCACGTGATTCTCATTTCATTTGCACAGTTTAACTGTTGAGAAATTATTCTCAGGCTTAAAGCTTTTTACCAATTTGACCATGTAGTGTAGATATCATTTCACATCCTAATTTGTGAGCAAATTCCGACAGGGAACTAAAAGATTACTTTTGGGGGTGAGCTGGGCAATTTGAATTCAGAAAATATTAACCGATCACTGAGAATAACAGTTTTACACGTTTTGACACTTTTTTTAACCTTGGTAACTATACTATAATAGTTTTTCAAATACTGTCATAACAACACAGTGTTTTTGGTTTGTCTACATGTATATATGTGTATACATGTATATATATATATATATATATATATATTTATATATTAAATACAGCTTCAGTGATACAGCTTTGGTGAAAAATATATTGCTGCATGTTTATCACCTTCCAGCTCTCATCTGGTTGTGTTCGACAGAAAATATGGTGTGCATTTTTATTCAAGATGAACTTTATAACTATTTAGATATAAATGTATATGAAGTAGATTATTCATAATAAGAGTGTTACAATATTTCTGTCCAATTTTCACATTAGTTGAACAATACAAAATAGCTTTAGGCTTTAATGGTTGATCATTTTGACTGACATAACCCCCCTTATCATTTACCCATTAATTTAATGATATTAATGCAAATCACATTAATATTTACTGCTGGCATACTGTCATTACCTTGCATGATTCCTTTTCTGAGACATATTATATTGTAGAGGAAAAACCCCTGACAACCTCAGTCCTAATTATTAATCTTGCCGAGTACAGAGAAGGACAGAGTTTGATTAAATATCCTTGAAATTAAAGTCACTTTACAGGTATGTATCAATATTACAACTCATTAATCTTGATCTGCTAGCTCGCGATAAGACTGTTTATTAATGAGTGCAAAATTCATTCCAGCCGCTTATTTCGAAGTGACCATCAAGGTCCATCAGCACCAAAGGATAACATCACAATGCAGCTTTCAAAACGTCTCATCCTCTAGAAATATGCTGGTTGAAGAAAACATTTTTACCTCTGAACTTACATATTTCTATCTCACTTCAAAAATTGGCACCATACAGAGGTGTCAAAGACACAAAGTGCAATATTGAGTTTTTAAATACCGAAGAAAAGCTTCAGTAACATCCTCGACATGGTGATAATTGTTTCCATTTGGCTGTTGGGAGTGATATTCAAACGTATTGTAACTCATTGGCACAAGAATAATCAGTTCCTTAATCGTGCTTGATTTTTACTTTTTTGAAAAGAGCAGAATAAAGAAGCATTGTTATTGAATTACAAATGGCTGAATTGATGAACTACTGTATTCAATACAATCGATGTTGGAGTGTGAAGGTCAATGCGTTTTATAAGACTTTTACAGACTCGTACTGTACTTATTGTTTCCCTCACATGAAATTTATGACATAGAACGATATTATAAATAGGAAATATTAGGAAAAGTAGTATGATGATGAAGTTATTGTGAAGCATGAGGGAAAGACACTGGTTTCTGTATTAACTGTATGTGATGATAAATGTAAATGGCAAGAGTAATGTTTATATGTATGACACTTAGGAATGAATGTTAGTTTATTATTTCAGAGATGTTGCATGACATAGAGGACGGTTGAAACGCAAGACGTTGCCTTAATCCAGAGGGTAACCTACCGGACTTTTATTGTGAAGGCGACTGCAGCTCGGTGGGTTAAGGGGGTCGTCCTGCAACCCCAAGGTTGTCGGTTCGATCCCCACTCTCCCCATTAGTTGCAAGTCGAAGTGTCTATGAGCAAGGCACTGAACCCCCAGTTGCTCCCCAGGCGCTTCACTGCAGCCCACTGCTCCTTAATAACTAAATTTGGGTTAAATGCAGAGAATACATTTCGTTGCCTCTGTACCTGTACTCTGTGCAATGACAATAAATCCAATCCAAGGAATTTTTGTAGTCAACTGACCGGAAGTGTGACATTTGACCCCGGGGTCGTGACGTTTGACCTCACCATTTTGATATCTGGCTTTAAGCCAATGAGAAAGTGTTGCATATTTTGAAGAACAAAGGACTAATCTTTGAGGATAGGTGATTGGCTGTTGAATACTAATATATCCTCCTGTGATGGGGGAGTCGCTTGCTCGTCCTTGACTTTTGTTAGGCAGACCTACTTGCCCTTGTTTTTTTGCTTGTAGCCTGTGTGAGCAACAGTTAGTTTGGCCGCACGATCGTGTGCTTTAATTGATTGCTAAACTTATAGCAATTAAATATTGTTAAACTGAACCCATTGCATCCTGATCCTGATTTTCATCAAGATGGAGACGTCCAGTATTCTGAACCCTTTCACAAATGAGCTCTTAAAATGGTTCACTTTGAGCACTTTCCACATATGTCTGCTGATAACACTTGAAGGTTAGATGGTTAGAGTTAAGGTCTGCCGAAATACCCTGTAAGTATAATGTGTGTAATGTGCTGCATTTCTTTCCTTTTGTGGAAAATCATCTCAGCACGTGCTGGCTGAATGACTGACAGGTGTTGTTGTTGTTGCGTTTGATAACTCTTGTCAGGAGAAACAGTGTGATTGCTTATTAAAATGCTGCTGGAGGTGAGACCTGATGTCTGTGACATGCGCCCGAAATGGCACTCAGCCTCCGTCTAACGTTTCTGTCCGAGACTCCGTGCCACGAAATAGGTGACGCTTTCAAGCAATTTCCTGTTATTGGGCAAAATCCATGCAAATGTCAGAAGCAACACAAAGGTTAAAGTTCAACACCCTTTTGGTCATCATCAAAATTAAGTCGAGCACAATTCAGAACTGGAGTATGTTAAAATATGTTTTTTAAACAGAAGGATGTGACAAACGGCGTTCACCTCTCATGCATGATGGAAAAATCCTGCATAGTTCATATGGTATGTAGTAATGGTGTGCAATTTACAGGTACTTGCCTCATCATATTGAGACTGATAGGTGTAAAATAATTGTGGTGTTTTTTTGTTTTTTTTAAGTCTGTCATGAGGATTGGCAGATTAGTCGAGCAGAGCAAATACGTGGGAGGCAGACAGCTGCAGAAGTTAATTCATTGCTCGGAGAACAGTGCACAAACTTCTCTCCAGTATATATCAGACTTTGAAGACTAATAGTTGCCATGGTAAAGAGGCTGCTGCATGAAAAATAAATACGTTGTTTACCACTCTATCGTATACTCTTACTTTCTTTCCCTCTGTTTGCAATGTGACACCAATCAGTCGAGTGAGTGGAGTCCATGTTCTTCTCCTCGACATGAAGCCCCACTGTTCATCCGAGCAGGCAGCTTTGTTTGCTCCTCAATGGGCAGCGAGCAGAGAATGAACTAGAAGCTCTGTCAATGTCTCCCACTGCATCAAAGCAGTCATCTTGTGATTAAGGTGTGCATGAACTGCATTGACATCTGAGAATTCTGACACGCCTTATCTTTTAATTAGAGCAGCGAATTAGAACTGTCCCTTGATGGTGTCCTTTGACTGGGATGAGCTAATGATGGATGTGAGACAGGAATTGCCACACAAACTGCAGGTGCCACAAATTGACTTGACAATGAATAGGTGGGAATTTAATGGCTGCACACCAAGTCATGTCTTATTAGCTTTGAATTTAATCGTGTTCGTCCCTGCTGCAAATGAGTGAAATATTCTAAGCGTGCGGCCTGACTCACCACATGACTCGTTCAGAAGTGTGAGTGCAAAGTGTGCTTCGGGAAATTTTGGGAAAATAAGTCGAAAACTTTATTTTGTCTTCTTACTGTTCAGAAAAGTGCAGCAGTATCAGAGCCGCATAGTGGATAACACTTTTCTTTTTGAATAGTGGTCTTTTTTTGAGGAATTACCCTGATTTTATTGCAGTATGCTCTCAAAGAAATTACCCCAGCCCACACAACTGCAATACATTGGGACTGGGTTGACTGGGTTTAGCATGCACGGACCACATCCATAGCGACACAAGTCCCACTGGGGCATCCATTGATCATCCACACCCCCAGACTCTTCCAAAGAAGGGAATACTTATTAAATAAATAGTGAAACTCCATTGAACTTTGAAACACAAAAAAATACACATTTTCACCGACGAACTGATGAAACTTATTGTCCCTGCTGGCAACAGCAAGCAGTACAATATGGATTGATTTTTCAGGCAACCATCACTTGTGCAGATGGGTGGCAGTTCTATTATTTTAAAGAAGGCACACATGAGGAAGACAGCTAAGCTGAGCGTGATGAAAACAACATGGTTTCTAAGCACACTGATATTGTCAGGTGTACTGGACTTCGAGCAATATTTTCTTGTCCACAGATTACAGCAATTAAGTTGGTGAGTAAAAAAGCTGAAGCAAAACGGAATTCAAAAGAAAAAAGGGGGGTGAGATAACTTTGATTAAGAGACCAGCAAGGACTAAAGGACAAACTACTCTAGTTTTCTAGTTTCAGTCATCCTCAAAACGGACTGCATTGCTTATCCGAGTTCCCACACCTTACAAAATCTGTATTCTTTACAAAAATGGGAAGAGAATTCAAAATATATTTGGGATTTTGTTTATTTCACAGGCCAAATGGATTTTCATTTGAAATCTTGGCGTAAATTTGGTGTAAACAGTGCCTGGGTTATACAGCTTTAAAGGGCATTGTCTCTCAATCTCTCTCTGGCAGGTATCCCGTGGCACATGTGATTGTGGGTGACAGTTCAGGCTCTGTGTCGGATACAACAGTTGGCAGTTTGGGAGCCTGATTTGCTCCAAGCTCTATGTGTACAAGTATGCATTGTGAAGTGGATCTGTACTGAGGGCAAAATGAGAATAACACATGGTTTACAAAAAGAGGTTGCCCGAGATGGGTAAACCCCTCCAAAATAAAAGAAAATATTTAAGGTAGTTTGTGACCAGAGCTGAAATACTACTAAACAGAACAGGACACTCTTGTTGGGCAATGAATCAGTAATATGTAGAGCTCCTAAGTAAGGCAACTTAACTCTCAGCTGTTGCAGAGGACTTGCTCTGCAGCCAACACTCGGTGACTGTGGATGTACTGAGCAGTTGAAGGAGGCTTCACAATAGTATGAAAGTGGAGCAGGGCATTAGTGTATGTGCTCTTGCACATTCAGAAAGTCTTCCGGCATGATTAGAGGTTCTATTTCACACAGACTTTACCTCCACACAGAGTATTATAAGCTTGACCACACGTCTTTACAAATACTCACACTGTATATTTGCTTACCCCCGATGGCCACTGTTGCTATAAAAGGTCCGCGCTCAATCCATTTCTCAAATCCATTTCTTCAGAGACGACACTCCACGAGTTAGCCACGGATGTCTTATTCATGAGACGGCAAATCTATAGCTTCCTAACCCAGATTAGTTGCCATGATCGACCCGCAGTGCAGGGTTCCATATTCTGCAACTGATCATGCAGCTTTGAGAGGCCAGGAAAACTCACAGCCGGCTTGGGTTGCTTGAAGTGGCGGTCATTCTTTCTAAATATCTGGTCGCTATCACTGTAATGATTCCTTGTCTGGCACATCAGTAAGGGTGTCACTGTGTGGCAGAGTTGAGCGCCTTTGCTATTCATAGTGTCACCACGCGTTGATGCAGCAGGACCTTTGCCAAGTCAGTAAGCCAGTTGAGGACAAAAAGACCAACTTGCTTTCTTGGTTCTGCTTTCTGTGAGAGATGGAGTCACGTCCAATGCCTTTCCACCCACAGAGTGGGAAGAGTGCCTCGGCCATAGTTTGGAAAGGTTCTTTTGTCTAGGAGTGGAGGCTTTTTTTTCTCTCTCTTTGGACTATGAACTTGGAGAAAAGTAATGCCTGTGTTCCAGTTGACGGCCTCGTCTTTGCTACCTACCTTCTCTAGGATATGGAGGAAAAGCAGTACATTCTGCAGCCTTCCTGCTAACACTGACAGTCGTAATTGGGGGCAACCTGCTATTCAGGCGTGAACTTTCTCTCATTAACGCCATCAGTTTTGCCGTTTGGTGGTGTGATGTTGTGGAAGGAGACCCGGTCACCAGAGTGAAACTGCGGCCAACGCATTGCTCGCTGCCTTTCAGTTACCGAAAAGCCGACTCATCTATTTAGCCAACATTGATCCAAAGCTCCACAGGCATACTGCACCTGCTGCAAAACTAGAGGATGAAAGAGAGGAAAGGAAAACTCCAGGCCCAACTTATTTTACAATTCACCTTCACCTCATGGACTTACATAAGCCGGAATCAGTCAATTTATTTCCTACACATTCTCATTCCAAACGTATCCCTCCAAGCTTCCAAGAGATCTGATGTCAGACTCTGCAAATTACTTGTCATTAATGTTCATCACCAGTCAGCAATTCGTCTGACCTTGAGCTGCAAACTTGCAAGTCTAGCTCGCTCAATTCATCTTATAGATTTTCTACATATGCTTTATGGAACATTTTAAATGTGCACTAACTCATCATTTCATCTAACATTAAGGTTAGAACGTGATGAAACCCTGGAAGCATGTGAATAAAAAATGAGTGCGTGGGATTGATTAGATGCTTCTTGTTGACAAACCCTTGAAGAAGAATTAATCATTCATGAGTCAAAGAGTTAATTTAGACCGATCTGTGAATTTTTTACGTCAAGGATTAGCATTTGCACAGAAGGCTAAAATGAAGAAGTAGGAACGCCTGGCCAAGCATGTTTGCATCACAGTTAATCCCTTCTTCTTGCTTTTAGGGGTTTTAATTAAAGGCTGTATGGCAGAAACTGAACAGTAATCTCCAAAAGTGCCTTTTTAATTCCAGCATCAGTTTTTATTACTAGTGCCTAAACGACAAGCAATTCAGTCTTGATTAGTGCACTCTCCCTTCTTGACTTCAGAAGAAGTAATAATAATACTTTGAATTCATATCGCGTTTTTCTAGACACTCTCAAAGATGCTTTACATAAGGCATAGACAATTAGATCAAAACTAAATAGAAAGACAAGGACCAAACAAAACAAACAAACAAAACTTTTTGGGATTTTTTTTTAGAAGCGATGCGGAATGAGTCATGTCGTGGAGGGTAGGGTGTAGGGGTTAGCAGGTGAAGGCGAGTTTGAAGAGGTGTGTATTGAGGGCTGGCTCGAATGATGAAAGGGTGCAAGGGAGCCTGAAGGATGTGGATGGCGTAGCAGCAAGTACCATCCTGGAAACACACACACACACACACACAATTCCCCATCAAACCTCCCTCCCATCTCCCTTGCTGATCATCCCTCCCACGTCACCTTATTTAAAGCTAGCTCTCTAAGGTGTGATCTATTTTGAATTGATAATAGTTTAATGAGCACTTTTCTATTTCACTGGAGCCTTATCGAGTCATTAGGAAAGGAAAGAGAAACCCAGATGAATAATAGATCTGACGGTGAGACACCCCCTGCAAATATCTCATAACTCTGTAGGTGATGTGAGGGGGAAGAGACGAGGTGGCTTTGTTTAACAGGACTCCATTTACAACTAATTAATGGCGCATGGCTGATCTTTAATTATTCTGAAGGACAGCTGATAGATATGAAGCGGAGAGAATGAAGCAAAACTCGCAACTGCATAACAACTATTATTTATTTATATTTTTGGGTTTGGTTTTCCTCCAGCACTAAAGGAGCCCTCCTATGGAGCAGTGTGATGTCACTTCACACCCCAACGGGGCCTGTGAGTGGGCTAAAGTGAGCGCAAGCCCCCCCCCCCCCGCCCCCATCGGTCCTGTGTAGCTCCCGATGCTAGCACGCCCTGCCAGTTTCTCTCCATACACAGCACTCTCAGCTCTGTCAGCTTAATTGGCTCGCCTCCCATCGGCGAGATACCCCAACCTCGTCGTAATTGGCTCCCTTTTAGCCACCCGGCCAATGCTATTGTTCAGGTACACAGTGTGTCGCTATGGATGCGGTAATCACTCGCACATGAATTCTGGGACAAAAGGCCCATGAGCAGTCTCTCCGCCAGTTTCCTGAACTGCAACTATATAACTGCCAAATGCGACCACAATGCAATGAAAAAAGTCAAGCAAATACCCCAATGTGCCTTCTTTGGTAAAAAGGTAATTTATTCACTTCTCCACATGATCTCGGACACCATGCCAGCCGCTGTGCCGCCAGCACTGCTTCATGTGCTTGAGTTGATCCTCTGTGATGTGTACATAGGGTTATCAAAGTGGCCCACTGAGTGTCAGTCAACCCTCAGAAACAGGAGTGAGGGGACATTGAGAAGAGGACGAGAGAGTGACAGAGAGTGTGTGTTAAAAAGAGAAAGAGAGAGAGACTTCTCTCAGACAAATCTGGTTCCTTTCTGCATGGAGGTGGTCAGTGTTACCCTGATGAGTGCCACTATGGTCCAGGCAGGGTCAGTTCCCTGCCAGTGTGTAATGAGCCCCAATGAGGGTGAACTCCCTGTTCCCCTGTGCCCCGGCCTGTCTCCACTAATGAGCTTCTGAATAAATCAGTGTTGGTTCCCCCCCTCCTATCCCCTGGTCCAACCTCTATCCCTTTCCAGTTCACTTATCCCCCCATGTCTCTCTGCAGTCGTGCTCATCACCTGACCTTGTCACCCTACGCCCATAATGAGCCTTCAAGACCACCTTCCATCCCTTTCCAATATTCCCTGTCTGATAGATATGGATATTTGTTTGTGGGGCAGCCTGTCTTCCCCATGTTGGAAGACTGATATCCAAATCTCTTCTGGTGTGACTGTCAGTGTTGCTGCTGCCTGGAGCTGAGATTGTGTTTCCGTGTTTGGAAATTTGAGCGATATTCTGGAGTCTTTTCATCATTGCTACTGGTTTTGAAGTGATAAACAAAGAAATGAAAGTACCTCTTGCTCTTACATGCTCAATTATTCTGGTAATTTGGTGCCCTGTTGGAGCTAGGATGGAACATATTTGATATCCACGACACGGCATAGGCTGCTTTCTTAGAGGTGATGATTAATATTGCTCGGGATGTATTACTGGACCTCAAACCTTGCCCACTCTGTCTTATAAAAGTCTCAAAGAGTTGGACTCCGAGTAGTCTGGGCAGCCTTTGAAATAAACAGCGGATATTTCACATGCAGAGTTGGATGAAATAGGCCAGCTTCTGGTTTCGGTGGTGTCATACTAGGCGGGCTGACTCATAGAGAACATTTTCAATTCAATTTAGAATGTGAAATGAATAACAAGTGGATATAAAAGCATTTGTTCGGGTTGGATGGTAGTAATCCTGGGGAATCTAATGCATTTCTGGGTTGTGAAATCAACAAACAGCTAAATGATAAATTGCCAGTAGAAATCCGGCTCTGTGCCATGATGGTGGTATTCACACCATCATCAAAGAACATCTCAGTCAGTGGTAACTTATTGACAAACTCAAAGAAACAAGCCCCGGGGTAAGAGCAGTAACTTTTCAGTAGAGTCAGCACTGTTGTTACCCACAGATTGCCTTTCCAAGGTGACTAACCCCTGAGCAAATGTTACGAGTCAAAGTATTGGCTGCATGCATCAGGTACAGACGTTGTTTTTCTTTTTCCTCAACTGATTCGTTGCTTTACAGATTGCTTACCCCAGAAAACGTATCAGTTGGCTCGTGGGAATCAATCATGGGGGGGTGACACTACTCCGGACCAGAGTGTTCGTATGCGAAGCTGCTGTCTGTGATACCGCAAAACCACGGCTGATTGCCAAGCCTCTCGATGTGTTGGTTTTGGAGTTATTTTTCATTGTAGGCCTTTTATTCTGCCGCCTTGGCTTTGATTTTATATATATATTTCTCTCTCTCTCTTTCTCTCCACTGTTACATTTACGCCTCTCAATACGAACCTTGGAGAGTATTGATGTTCGGAGTGCCAATGCTGTTTTTGGAGATGCTACAATAAGCTTGCCCCACAAAGGTGACTGCCAAGCAGGGATTAATGTAAGACAGCAAATAGTAACGCTCAGAGCCAGATCTGGGTAGAGAAACAGGTCTTAGTGAAATAGTCTCTCCCCCTTCTTCACGTTATTCATTTTCTCTTTCGGCATTGTATGTATTCACTTATGCTAAAAAAACTCAATTAGTCCTGCAGCGTTTCTTCTACTATATGTATAAAAATTCAATACAACCTCTTTGAAACAAACCCCGAAATGACCAGTAATAATTAGACATCTTTACGCAGGATTAACTGCAAGGGTTTAAGTGCAGGTGATTGTATGAACTGGTAACTTGATGTAATGTTTTAGCTTTTTGTCATGGCCAAACTCTTAATGCAAAAATACCTCAACAAGCCCTTGAGAAGCTGTCAGAAGTGTCTTGGCTTCCGCTCTTCATTTCAATCTTTCTGTCACTCTCTGTCTTTTGTAGCATCGCTCATCCCAATATGTGCACGATACATGTCCGCGTGCTGTGAAGTGTCAATGTCTGATATGACTGCTCTTTAATATCGCCATGTGAACTGCAGGCTGTAAAAACAAATTTCCTCTTGGCAGACAAAACAGGATTTATCCTCTTATCTATCTTACATTATTTTTGAAAGACTGTGTCGAAGCCAAACAATGACAATATAATCCATCACGGACCAGACAACGGGTGCAGTGATCCAAGAATAGTTTTAAAGTTTTAAATATCAGCTTTCATGATGTGCATAATTTAAAAGCAGGAGAGAATGCTTGATTTATTTATCGTACGTCACCAGCTCACTGATAGCAATATCAGATAAATAACAGTGTCTATACTGGTCTTTGTGGTCCAATTAGGTGCCTTGTGTCCATGTCATGAGGGGAAATTATTTTATCATTCAAACTTAAGGATATGAGATCGGTAAATGTTGTACGCTACTGACTTCATAAACTGTTTCCACATTGCTTGATAATGAATGAAAATGAGGCCTGTTCCATTTATCCTGACTGAACAATTACACAGCAGGTGAATAGATTAGTTGTTGCCCTGCAGAAGTGGCTAGCAAATGCCTTTTTAATTAAATAAATTTTCTTGTCATCACAATAATATATGTAGAAGACAACAGAAGAATGCGGGTGAGTTGTTGTTGAGACTTGTGCTTATCCGGAGTTACATCATAGACATAATTTCCAGTTCATCCACTGGATCCACTTTGCTCCAACTCTCAAATACAGAATATCCCGAATGATTTTCTCCATCCCCTTCAGCTCTTTTTTAGCATTTCTTCACCAGACAATCAGATATGGGTTTGGTTCAGTAGCTGCATACCAGTATTTCCATACATTTATATTTATATGCATAATCAGCTGTTCTACCAGAAAAAAACTTGGGTTGGAAGCGGTTTGCATGCACATATATTGTGTGTGAGCAGCAACATACAAAGTTTCACTCCTGAGACTTTGCTTCAGGCTACATAATTATGTTGTATCCACTTCTGAAATATGAATTTATATGCAGTCATTCACTATATATACCAGCCCAGTTACTTCGTTCTTTGCCACTTCATCTTGGTACATCCTTGTCTAGTATTCCTGAGGTTTTCCTGGTTGTATAGAAGCCTATGCTTCATGTGTTAAAGCTGCATTATCTCTACTGACCACCAGGGGGCAAGACCTCTGGTTGTATAGAAGTCTATTCTTCACGTGTTAAAGCTGCATTATCTCTACTGACCACCATGGGGCGACACTTCTGGTTGTATAGCAGTCAATTCTTCGTGTTAAAGCTGCATTATCTCTATTGACCACCAGGGGGCGACACCTCTGGTTGTATAGAAGTCTATGCTTCATGTGTTAAAGCTGTATTATCTCTACTGACCACCAGGGGGACGACACTTCTGGTCATATAGAAGTCTATGCTTCATGCGTTAAAGCTGCATTATCTCTACTGACCACCATGGGGCGACACTTCTGGTTGTATAGCAGTCTATTCTTCACGTGTTAAAGCTGCATTATCTCTTCTGACCACCAGGGGGACGACACTTCTGGTCATATAGAAGTATATGCTTCATGCGTTAAAGCTGCATTATCTCTACTGACTACCAGGGTGCGAGACCTCTGGTTGCATAGAAGTATACGGTTCATGTGTTAAAGCTGCGTTATCTCTACTGACCACCAGGGGGTGACTCCTCTGGTTTTATAGAAGCCTATGAGAAAATGACTTTACTTCTCTTTTGATTTATTCCCTCAGTACATATTGTTATGGTCTCAATCTCTAGTTTCAAGTCTTCTTCAATACAGCATTATGTTCAAATTATGGTCCATTTAGAGTCAGACCATAACAGCAGGGTATGTGGCTTTCCTGGTGTCTAGATTGTCCGTAAATGTTCCTACTGGCAAGTTTTCCCAGGAAGTTATTTCCCTGTTTCAACCTTGTTTTGGGTCTTTGGGTGTTCCTGTTACCTGCCTGCTGAACCTACAGCTTCATTTGGACACTGTGAGTCTTAGTAATAATGTGATTGCCTCCTGTCCTGCACTTGGGTCTATATTACCAACAGTAACAATTATTATGTTGCAATTATAAGTTTGTTTCACTTATGATTCTGTCAATAGAAGAAGTATAGGTCATTGTGCTGAATTAATGCAGAAGCATTTAAAATAATACACTATATAGCGATGTGTTTAGATTCGGATAGCGGCATTATCAATGATATTTCTTTAATTAGGGTCCGAGCGACAGACGAAGTCTGACCGAGAGGAACCTATTGAAATTGTTAGGGGTATTATTAGGGTCCGAGCGACAGACGAAGTCTGACCGAGAGGAACCTATTGAAATTGTTAGGGGTATTATTATTAGGGTCCGAGCGACAGACGAAGTCTGACCGAGAGGAACCTATTGAAATTGTTAGGGGTATTATTATTAGGGTCCGAGCGACAGACGAAGTCTGACCGAGAGGAACCTATTGAAATTGTTAGGGGTATTATTATTCTTATTCCACTTTTTTATTTTTGAACATTGGGCGCATATTGGGGGTATGTATCATATCCCAAAACTCACCAAATTTGGCAAGCTTGTCAGGCTTGGTGAAAATAGCCAGATGACATGGACCTCGAAATTCGGCTTTCAAAAATTGCTCTCTAGCGCCACCTGTAAATTTGACCGGCGACGCCCCTCACCCAGTTTGTTCAAATGACTAGCTCTTTTTTTCACAAGTCCACTTGGACCTGCTCTACAAAAAAGCCTCTCAGTACCCTAAGCTCCGCCTACTTAAATTTTCCACCATATTTTTTTTGGTGAAAAACACATCAGAGGCGTTTGCTCTGACATACGGGGTCCAATTCAAACCAAACCTATTGGAGATAATGATTATGGAAGCTACATCATCTAAGATCTATCATCCTTCTTCAAATATATCATTGTGGTAAGGATCTATGGCCCAACGAACATTTTAGGGGCGTGTCCTGTTTTGAAATGCTCATAACTTCAACACTATTGGGAAAGAAAAATAACAGACTCTCAGGATATGTGCAGAATGGAGCCTGGAACATTCACAGCAAATTTCGTGCAATTTGAACCGTAGGGGGCGCTACAATAATTCACCAAAGTTGGCCGTTTTGGGCGTTTTTTGGCGTTTTTTGCTTGATTTGGCCCTTTTCCACTTTTTCCCCATCGATTATTTCTCCCACAAAACGCCAACAGAATCGGCTAAAAATCAGTTTTATAGAATCTCAAGACTTGAATAATGAACACTGTGAAAAAAACGGACTTTTCGTCGGTAGGAAATTTACGTTTTTTTACTGCCAATAATTTTTTACTTTCTGTGATTTCTTTATGTTAAAAACTATTGCTTAAACTCATCCAATACTAACGCAAAAAATCATGTGTGATGCCAGTCAAGGCCTGAACACATTCACAAGAAGAAACAAGCACATTTCTTCCAGGAACACCTATTGATCACCTATTGAAAAGTAAAATAACCATAATTTATTCACTTTCACGATAGGCTTGCTTCTCTTAGTCGGTCAATCAGATCGGCTTCAAATTTGTAACACACAATCCAAACATTGTCATGATGTCAGCCCACAAAGCATTTTACGTTCGCTGTTACACTATTGCCGTACAACCCATTCTTCGCATCAAACAACGAAGGGGCTTTGGAGGGACTAAACATGCTCCTGTGAAAATACCCTTGGCAAACATATTAAGAATCAAAGATGTAGTTACCAGATAGGATTTTATTCTTCAAAAATGGTAATTTGCTCCATAGCGCCACCTACAATATTCAATTAGGCAGCCCCATTAGGCAGCCCCGGTGCTACGTTTGACCTACATGTATAACGCTGGGTAGGTATATGTAACACAAGTAGACGGAAAGAAAAGTCTCTTGGCACCATGCTCTAAACTGTACCGGATGTCGCCAATATTGATTTCTGTTTCACTATGTTTGTGCAAAGCTCATCTCATTTCCACATACAGGTATTCACCTGCGTTTCATACTCCAGGCCAGCAGGTGGCGGTAATGCACCAAATATATGGATGCAACTCGCTTTTATACATCAAGAAGCAGACGAACAATAACACAGCGTGCTGACGCCGGCTGATACTCCAGGCCAGCAGGTGGCGGTAATGCACCAAATATATTGATGCAAACCGCTGTTTAGAGCAGAAGAAGTATCACACTGCAGCTTTGCCGGCCTGGTCTGCAGTCTGCTCCGTCTGAGACGGTAAGAATTTTAAATGTATTACAATGATAATTAGTCATGGCAGTCTCTTGTTCACATGACCGCTGTAAAATCCACCGTGTTTATCCGGTGCTCTTTCTCCGTGTGTGATTGTCACAGGTTACTCAATGCTGTTCTACACGAGGAGCTCCATGCTAATGCGATCCTCCATTCAAATATATAATGGTTTCTCCTGTTCGCCAGTCGGCATGAACACATAAATACTGTGGATATTACGTTACATAACCGCAGTGAAAGAACGGTAAACTCTGAACAGAGTCACGGTGTGTCTTTGAATTCACGTCACGTTATAAATGTGTTCTGATGAAGCTTGAAGATGCATGCAGTTAATATTCATGTAGCTATTTAACTGCTCCACATCCATTTGAAAGAATAATTACTGTTTACTTTGCATATTACGGCTGTCATACAACATATACTCAATTCATACATGAAGTGTTATTAGAGATTAAACTACCACACATTTGCAGACACTATGGAGATGTTTGGACTGCAGTATAATGAGCATGGTTGCCCCCAGTTCCTGTGGACTGGGACCAGCACAGGACCAAGACTGCCCGACCTCCTCCAGAGCAGTGCATCCACTGCACAGTCATCGTAATGGTGCTCAGTATTAATTATTAATATTATGAAAATATTTGAATTTTATTTTAAGCAAATCTGTAACTTTCTTTAAAAAAATTACACTGCAGTCTTGTTATTGGTGACCTCAGCTAGGCCCAGAATTATTTTCATGAGATATCACCATGCGGATTTCGAATGAATTCAATTTAAAGTTAGCGAAAAATAAATATTATTAATATTATGACAATATTTGAATTTTATTTAAAGCAAATCCGTTACTTTCTTGTTTATTCTGTTTCTTTATAGGACGTGGCACTAAGGAGGATTGTCCAGCCGCAGGTTTGTTATGTTATTGTGCTTTGAAGTTTATGAATCATACCAGTATTTGCTTTTTGAAGAGACCAATTGACACCATTATTGTTTCTGCAATTTTGTTTTCCAGATGACGCTGAAGAACCGTTACAAGCCGCTAACACCAGTCTGCTTCAGCAGCTTGGTTGAAATGGAGATTGGATGATGCACTGTGCCCAACTAATCATACACGTGATGCCTTGAGAGGTCGGGGTCAGATTGTGAGTACTCCTCCGTTTTCCTGATCCGATGTGAGGTCAAAGGTCAGGGATGTCTATGTGTCCAGATTGTAATGCACACCGAGACAAATTTGTAAATTGTGAAAATGGGCTATACAAATAAACTGAATTGAATTGAGACGTCAGTGCACAACTCAAGACGACAAGCATTTATGCATTTTACATCGAATTTACATGACATGGTCTATACTTCACGTCGGGACACACGCATGAATATGTTCACGTAGTTAAAGCGCCACCTAGTGGCTGAACTGGACTTTGTCGAATCCGCCCCAAACTTGTCGCGCTCGTTACAAGTCGCGGCCCGAGTCGAGTCCGACCGCGCGCCGGGTCCTCGGCGCCGGCTCCCCCGACCGGCGCGGGTGAGCGAGGACCCGTTCGACGCTGCTTGCAGCTTTAATTCTTCTTCTTATTATTCCACTTTTTTATTTTTGAACATTGGGCGCATATTGGGGGTATGTATCATATCCCAAAACTCACCAAATTTGGCAAGCTTGTCAGGCTTGGTGAAAATAGCCAGATGACAACGACGTCGAAATTCGGCTTTCAAAAATTGCTCTCTAGCGCCACCTGTAAATTTGACCGGCGACGCCCCTCACCCAGTATGTTCAAATGACTAGCCTTTTTTTTCACAAGTCCACTCCACTGGACCTGCTCTACAAAAACCTCTCAGTACCCTAAGCTCCGCCTACTTAAATTTACCACCATATTTTTTCTGGTGAATAACACATCAGAGGCGTTTGCTCCGACATACGGGTCCAATTCAAACCAAACCTATTGGAGATAATGATCATGGAAGCTATATCATCTAAGATCTATCATCTTATTTCAAATATATCATTGTGGTAAGGATCTATTGCCCAGCGAACATTTTAGGGCGTGTCCTGTTTTGTAATGCTCATAACTTCAACACTATTGGAGGAAAAAATAACAGACTGTCAGGATATGTGCAGAAGGAGCCTGGAACATTCACAGCAAATTTCGTGCAATTTAAACCGTAGGGGCGCTACAATAATTCACCAAAGTTGGCCGTTTTGGCGTTTTTTCGTTTTTGCTTGATTTGGCCCTTTTCCAATTTTCCCCCATCGATTATTTCTCCCACAAAACGCCAACAGAATCGGCTAAAAATCAGTTTTATAGAATCTCAAGACTTGAATAATGAACACTGTGAAAAAAAACGGACTTTTCGTCGGTAAAACATTTACGTTTTTTTACTGCCAATAATTTTTTACTTTCTGTGATTTCTTTATGTTAAAAACTATTGCTTAATCTCATCCAATACTTTCCCAAAAAATCATGTGTGATGCCAGTCAAGGCCTGAACACATTCACATGAAGAAACAAGCACATTTCTTCCAGGAACACCTATTGATCACCTATTGAGAAGTAAAATAACCAAATTTTTCTGCCCAAAATAATGTGAGCTCCTACGGCTACCTGTAAACCAGCTGGCTCATAGCTCACCATGGTAAGTGTTGGTCTGGACACCTGGAGATGCGTGTTTGATTCCAAGACAAGGCAGCTTTTTTTCATCACTTTTTTTTTACATTGAATTTACATGAGGTGATCTATACTTCACGTAGGGACACACGACGCATGCATATGTTCACGTAGTTAAAGCGCCACCTAGTGGCGGAACTGGACTTTGTCGAATCTGCCCCAAACTTGTCGCGGCCCGAGTCGAGTCCGACCGGCGCCCTCGGCGGCTCCTCGGCGCCCGGCTCCCGACCGTAGCGAGACCGTTCGACGCTGCTTGCAGCTTTAATTATTATTAGGGTCCGAGCGACAGACGAAGTCTGACCGAGAGGAACCTATTGAAATTGTTAGAATTCTTATTATTCTTATTCCGCTTTTTATTTTTACTCTTTGACCGCATATTGGGGGTACGCATCATATCCCAAAACTCACCAAATTTGGCAAGCTTGTCAGGCTTGGTGAAAATAGCCGATGACACTGACTTCGAAATTCGGCTTTCAAAAATTGCTCTCTAGCGCCACCTGGAATTTTGACCGGCGACGCCCCTCACCCAGTATGGTCAAATGACTAGCTTTTATTTTCACAAGTCCACTTGGACCTGCTCTACATAAAAGCCTCTCAGTACCCTAAGCTCCGCCTACTTAAATTTTCCACCATATTTTTTTTGGTGAAAAACACATCAGAGGCGTTTGCTCCGACATACGGGGTCCAATTCAAACCAAACCTATTGGAGATAATGATTATGGAAGCTACATCATCTAAGATCTATCATCCTTTTTCAAATATATCATTGTGGTAAGGATCTATGGCCCAGCGAACATTTTAGGGGCGTGTCCTGTTTTGTAATGCTCATAACTTCAACACTATTGGGAAAGAAAAATAACAGACTGTCAGGATATGTGCAGAAGGGAGCCTGGAACATTCACAGCAAATTTCGTGCAATTTAAACCGTAGGGGGCGCTACAATAATTCACCAAAGTTGGCCGTTTTTGGCGTTTTTGGCGTTTTTCGCTTGATTTGGCCCTTTTCCACTTTTTCCCCATCGATTATTTCTCCCACAAAACGCCAACAGAATCGGCTAAAAATCAGTTTTATAGAATCTCAAGACTTGAATAATGAACACTGTGAAAAAAACCGGACTTTTCGTCGGTAGAAAATTTACGTTTTTTTACTGCCAATAATTTTTTACTTTCTGTGATTTCTTTATGTTAAAAACTATTGCTTAATCTCATCCAATACTTCCCTAAAAAATCATGTGTGATGCCAGTCAAGGCCTGAACACATTCACACGAAGAAACAAGCACATTTCTTGGAGGAACACCTATTGATCACCTATTGAGAAGTAAAATAACCAAATTTTCTGCCCAAAATAATGTGAGCTCCTACGGCTGCCTGTAAACCAGCTGGCTTATAGCTCACCATGTTAAGTGTTGGTCTGGACACCTGGAGATGCGTGTTCGATTCCAAGACAAGGCAGCTTTTTTTCATCACTTTTTTTTTACATTGAATTTACATGAGGTGATCTATACTTCGGTAGGGACACGACGCATGAATATGTTCACGTAGTTAAAGCGCCACCTAGTGGCTCAACTGGACTTCCTTCAGTCCGCCCCAAATGTGTTTGACTAGCCCGTTATTTAGAATGGAATAAGAACTCTCTCTCTCTCTCTTTCTCTCTCTTTCTTTTCTCTTCTCTCTCTCTCTCTCCCTCTCTGCTCTAACATAACTAACGTCAGTAAACAGCTGGACGAGGCTTTTAAATCACGGATTTCGTGAGTTTTTGTTTATTTATTTTTACTTCATGTAGGGACACGTGATGCATGAATATGTTCACGTAGTTAAAGCGCCACCTAGTGGCGAAACTGGACTTTGTCGAATCTGCCCCAAACTTGTCGTGCTCGTTATAAGTCGCGGCCGAGTCGAGTCCGACCGGCGCCCTCGGCAGCGGGCCGGCGTCCCCTCCCCGACGGGCGCGGGTGAGCGAGGACGGGTTCGACGCTGCTTGCAGCTTTAATTATTGTTATTGCGCTTCTTATTTGTGAACATTGGGCATATTGGGAGTATGTATCATATCCCAAAACTCACCAAATTTGGCAAGCTTGTCAGGCTTGGTGAAAATAGCCGGATGACAACGACGTCGAAATTCGGCTTTAAAGCCACCTGTAAATTTGACCGGCGACGCCCCTCACCCAGTATGTTCAAATGACTAGCTTTTTTTTTCACAAGTCCACTTGGACCTGCTCTACAAAAAAGCCTCTCAGTACCCTAAGCTCCGCCTACTTAAATTTTCCACCATATTTTTTTTGGTGAAAAACACATCAGAGGCGTTTGTTCCGACATACGGGGTCCAATTCAAACCAAACCTATTGGAGATAATGATTATGGAAGCTACATCATCTAAGATCTATCATCCCTTTCCAAATATATTATTGTGGTAAGGATCTATGGCCCAACGAACATTTTAGGGGCGTGTCCTGTTTTGAAATGCTCATAACTTCAACACTATTGGGAGAAAAAAATAACAGACTGTCAGGATATGTGCAGAAGGGAGCCTGAAACATTCACAGCAAATTTCGTGCAATTTGAACCGTAGGGGGCGCTACAATAATTCACCAAAGTTGGCCGTTTTTGGCGTTTTTTGGCGTTTCTTGCTTGATTTGGCCCTTTTCCAGTTTTTCCCCATCGATTATTTCTCCCACAAAACGCCAACAGAATCGGCTAAAAATCAGTTTTATAGAATCTCAAGACTTGAATAATGAACACTGTGAAAAAAAACGGACTTTTCGTCGGTAGGAAATTTTCGGTTTTTTACTGCCAATAATTTTTTACTTTCTGTGATTTCTTTATGTTAAAAACTATTGCTTAAACTCATCCAATACTAATGCAAAAAATCATGTGTGATGCCAGTCAAGGCCTGAACACATTCACACGAAGAAACAAGCACATTTCTTGGAGGAACACCTATTGATCACCTATTGAGAAGTAAAATAACAAAAAAATTCTGCCCAAAATAATGTGAGCTCCTACGGCTGCCTGTAAACCAGCTGGCTTATAGCTCACCATGATAAGTGTTGGTCTGGACACCTGGAGATGCGTGTTCGATTCCAAGACAAGGCAGCTTTTTTTCATCACTTTTTTTTTCCATTGAATTTACATGAGGTGATCTATACTTCACGTAGGGACATACGACGCATGAATATGTTCACGTAGTTAAAGCGCCACCTAGTGGCGAAACTGGACTTTGTCAAATCTGCCCCAAACTTGTCGTTATAAGTCGCGGCCCGAGTCGAGTCCGACCGGGAGCGGGCCGGCGTCACGCCGGCTCCCCCGACCGGCGTGGGTGAGCGAGGACCCGTTCGACGCTGCTTGCAGCTTTAATTCTTATTCCACTTTTTTATTTTTGAACATTGGGCGCATATTGGGGGTATGTATCATATCCCAAAACTCACCAAATTTGGCAAGCTTGTCAGGCTTGGTGAAAATAGCCAGATGACAACGACGTCGAAATTCGGCTTTCAAAAATTGCTCTCTAGCGCCACCTGTAAATTTGACCGGCGACGCCCCTCACCCAGTATGTTCAAATGACTAGCTTTTTTTTTCACAAGTCCACTTGGACCTGCTCTACAAAAAAGCCTCTCAGTACCCTAAGCTCCGCCTACTTAAATTTTCCACCATATTTTTTTTGGTGAAAAACACATCCGAGGCGTTTGCGCCGACATACGGGGTCCAATTCAAACCAAACCTATTGGAGATAATGATCATGGAAGCTATATCATCTAAGATCTATCATCTTATTTCAAATATATCATTCTGGTAAGGATCTATGGCCCAGCGAACATTTTAGGGGCGTGTCCTGTTTTGTAATGCTCATAACTTCAACACTATTGGGAGAAAAAAAATAACAGACTTTCAGGATATGTGCAGAAGGGAGCCTGGAACATTCACAGCAAATTTCGTGCAATTTAAACCGTAGGGGGCGCTACAAAAATTCACCAAAGTTGGCCGTTTTTGGCGTTTTTCGGCGTTTTTTGCTTGATTTGGCCCTTTTCCACTTTTCCCCCATCGATTATTTCTCCCACAAAACGCCAACAGAATCGGCTAAAAATCAGTTTTATAGAATCTCAAGACTTGAATAATGAACACTGTGAAAAAAAACGGACTTTTCGTCGGTAGGAAATTTACGTTTTTTTACTGCCAATAATTTTTTACTTTCTGTGATTTCTTTATGTTAAAAACTATTGCTTAAACTCATCCAATACTAACGCAAAAAATCATGTGTGATGCCAGTCAAGGCCTGAACACATTCACACGAAGAAACAAGCACATTTCTTCCAGGAACACCTATTGATCACCTATTGAGAAGTAAAATAACCATAATTTATTCACTTTCACGATAGGCTTGCTTCTCTTAGTCGGTCAATCAGATCGGCTTCAAATTTGTAACACACAATCCAAACATTGTCATGATGTCAGCCCACAAAGCATTTTACGTTCGGTGTTACACTATTGCCGTACAACCCATTCTTCGCATCAAACAACGAAGGGGCTTTGGAGGGACTAAACATGCTCCTGTGAAAATACCCTTGGCAAACATATTAAGAATCAAAGATGTAGTTACCAGATAGGATTTTATTCTTCAAAAATGGTAATTTGCTCCATAGCGCCACCTACAATATTCAATTAGGCAGCCCCATTAGGCAGCCCGTGCTACGTTTGACCTACATGTATAACGCTGGGTAGGTATATGTAACACAAGTAGACGGAAAGAAAAGTCTCTTGGCACCATGCTCTAAACTGTACCGGATGTCGCCAATATTGATTTCTGTTTCACTATGTTTGTGCAAAGCTCATCTCATTTCCACATACAGGTATTCACCTGCGTTTCATACTCCAGGCCAGCAGGTGGCGGTAATGCACCAAATATATGGATGCAACTCGCTTTTATACATCAAGAAGCAGACGAACAATAACACAGCGTGCTGACGCGGGCTGATACTCCAGGCCAGCAGGTGGCGGTAATGCACCAAATATATTGATGCAAACCGCTGTTTAGAGCAGAAGAAGTATCACACTGCAGCTTTGCCGGGCTGGTCTGCAGTCTGCTCCGTCTGAGATGGTAAGCATTTTAAATGTATTACAATGAACTACAATCCAACGATAATTAGTCATGGCAGTCTCTTGTTCACATGACTGCTGTAAAATCCACCGTGTTTATCCGGTGCTCTTTCTCCGTGTGTGATTGTCACAGGTTACTCAATGCTATGCTACACGAGGAGCTCCATGCTAATGCGACTCCATTCAAATATATTATGTTTTCTCCTGTTCGCCAGTCCGCATGAACACATAAATACTGTGGATATAACGTTACATAAACCGGTGAAAGAACGGAATAATGACTGCGAATTCACGCCATAATGTGTTCTGATAAATGTGTTCTGATGAAGCTGCAGTTAATATTCATGTAGTTAATATTCAACTGCTCCACATCCATTTGAAAGAACTGTTTATTGCATCTTTGCATATTACGGCTGTCATACAACATATACTCAATTCATACATGAAGTGTTATTAGAGATTAAACTACCAGCTATTAAAACTAGGAATTAAAACTTTATTACTTTTATCTTGAGCCATTTATTTATTTATTCAGAATTTAATGAGTATATGGTAAATATTATTTACCTACTCTTTAAGAATATTAATACCATTTGGTGTTATTAACCTGTATATTGTTTACGAGATCTGTATACTTTCATCAGCAATGTTAGAACCAGAGTGTGATGAAGTTTTTAATTACATAGTATAATCATATTCTGACTAGAAGGTCATCTGACATTGAGATGTAAAGTGTGCTCATCAAAATCACTGCACATAGACACACATCAGATGTTGATTGCTGTACTAACCTCCGGTGTCCTGCTGTTCATCTCTATTGCAGACACTATGGAGATGTTTGGACTGCAGTATAATGAGCATGGTTGCCCCCAGTTCCTGTGGACTGGGACCAGCACAGGACCAAGACTGCCCGACCTCCTCCAGAGCAGTGCATCCACTGCACAGTCATCGTAATGGTGCGCAGTATTAATTATTAATATTATGAAAATATTTGAATTTTTTTTAGCAAATCTGTAACTTTCTTTAAAAAATTACACTGCAGTCTTGTTATTGGTGACCTCAGCTAGGCCCAGAATTATTTTCATGAGATATCACCATGCGGATTTCGAATGAATTCAATTTAAAGTTAGCGAAAAATAAATATTATTAATATTATGACAATATTTGAATTTTATTTAAAGCAAATCCGTTACTTTCTTGTTTATTCTGTTTCTTTATAGGACGTGGCACTAAGGAGGATTGTCCAGCCGCAGGTTTGTTATGTTATTGTGCTTTGAAGTTTATGAATCATACCAGTATTTGCTTTTGAAGAGACCAATTGACACCATTATTGTTTCTGCAATTTTGTTTTCCAGATGACGCTGAAGAACCGTTACAAGCCGCTAACACCAGTCTGCTTCAGCAGCTTGGTTGAAATGGAGATTGGATGATGCACTGTGCCCAACTAATCATACACGTGATGCCTTGAGAGGTCGGGGTCAGATTGTGAGTACTCCTCCGTTTTCCTGATCCGATGTGAGGTCAAAGGTCAGGGATGTCTATGTGTCCAGATTGTAATGCACTCGAGACAAATTTGTAAATTGTGAAAATGGGCTATACAAATAAACTGAATTGAATTGAGACGTCAGTGCACAACTCAAGACGACAAGCATTTATGCATTTTACATCGAATTTACATGACATGGTCTATACTTCACGTCGGGACACACGACGCATGAATATGTTCACGTAGTTAAAGCGCCACCTAGTGGCTGAACTGGACTTTGTCGAATCCGCCCCAAACTTGTCGCGCTCGTTACAAGTCGCGGCCCGAGTCGAGTCCGACCGGCGCCCGGTCCTCGGCGCTCGGCTCCCCCGACCGGCGCGGGTGAGCGAGGACCCGTTCGACGCTGCTTGCAGCTTTAATTATTCTTCTTCTTCTGATTTTTATTTTAGAACATTGGGGGCATATTGGGGGTATGTATCATATCCCAAAACTCACCAAATTTGGCAAGCTTGTCAGGCTTGGTGAAAATAGACGGATGACACCGACCTCGAAATTCGGCTTTCAAAAATTGCTCTCTAGCGCCACCTGGAAGTTGCACCGGCGACGCCCCTCACCCAGTATGGTCAAATGACTAGCTTTTATTTTTCCCAAGTCCACTTGGACCTGCTCTACAAAAAAGCCTCTCAGGACCCTAAGCTCCGCCTACTTAAATTTCCCGCCATATTTTTTTTGGTGAAAAACACATCAGTGGCGTTTGCTCCGACATACGGGGTCCAATTCAAACCAAACCTATTGGAGATAATGATCATGGAAGCTATATCATCTAAGATCTATCATCTTTTTCCAAATATATTATTGTGGTAAGCATCTATGGCGAACGAACATTTTAGGGGCGTGTCCTGTTTTGTAATGCTCATAACTTCAACGCTATTGGGAGAAAAAAATAACAGACTGTCAGGATATGTGCAGAAGGGAGCCTGAAACATTCACAGCAAATTTCGTGCAATTAGGACTGTAGGGTGCCCTACAATAATGCACCAAAGTTGGCCGTTTTTGGCGTTTTTTGGCGTTTTTCGCTTGATTTGGCCCTTTTCCACTTTTTCCCCTTCGATTATTTCTCCCACAAAACGCCAACAGAATCGGCTAAAAATCAGTTTTATAGAATCTCAAGACTTGAATAATGAACACTGTGAAAAAAAACGGACTTTTCGTCGGTAGGAAATTTTCGGTTTTTTACTGCCAATAATTTTTACTTTCTGTGATTTCTTGATGTTAAAAACTATTGCTTAAACTCATCCAATACTAATGCAAAAAATCATGTGTGATGCCAGTCAAGGCCTGAACACATTCACACGAAGAAACAAGCACATTTCTTGGAGGAACACCTATTGATCACCTATTGAGAAGTAAAATAACAAAAAAATTCTGCCCAAAATAATGTGAGCTCCTACGGCTGCCTGTAAACCAGCTGGCTTATAGCTCACCATGATAAGTGTTGGTCTGGACACCTGGAGATGCGTGTTCGATTCCAAGACAAGGCAGCTTTTTTTCATCACTTTTTTTTTCCATTGAATTTACATGAGGTGATCTATACTTCACGTAGGGACATACGACGCATGAATATGTTCACGTAGTTAAAGCGCCACCTAGTGGCGAAACTGGACTTTGTCGAATCTGCCCCAAACTTGTCGTGCTCGTTATAAGTCGCGGCCCGAGTCGAGTCCGACCGGCGCGCCCTCGGCCGAGCGGGCCGGCGTCCCGCCGGCTCCCCCGACCGGCGTGGGTGAGCGAGGACCCGTTCGACGCTGCTTGCAGCTTTAATTTATTATGCTTTGCTTTACGATGAGCATCAACGTGTTTCAGTATTTATTCAATTTTTGATTTTGATTTCCTTCATTTTAAATTTGCCTTTAATTCATATGATAAGCATCAAATCAATTACTACACCTAAAATAACTAATGCATGCACCATAATCAGTTCCTGTGTTTCTGTGTAAGATGGATTTTAAGACTAGTCATGACACCATGAAATGAATGAGCCAAGATGTGAGAGTGCTAGATCACATTGTTCTACACAGCTTCTTTTTGGGTTCAGATGAACCTATTCCCCTAGGCCTAGACAATCCTCAAAGTATCAATCTCAGCAGCTCTCCGAGAAGCTGGGAGATGTATTCGCTAGATCTTCTCAAGCTTCCTGCCCAGGACACCTCCAAAGGGACTTCCATATGCAGTTCATCGTGTAGTCAGGGGAATGAACTCACCCATATGCAATTCAATTTAAGCTGCTGCTGCTAAACACTATTGACACTAACTGCTATGCAGTGGCCAGAAGTAGTTCAGGAAATATCCAGACCCTTTAAAAAGGGATTTTGGAAATATCAAATTCATATATATTTGGTTAATAATACATAGACAATGTACAGCACTGGCTGTTAGCCTGTTACAAATATGCCTTGAACTTCTCTGCTGACAGACAAAGCAGCCCGGCGGACAAAAGGAAAGGACAGGAGCAAAGACTGATACGGATGTCTGTCTTTTTAACTCTTTGTAAACTTCACTAAGAATGGGTTTTCATTTATTAAAATGTTATATTTGTTTTAAGTGAGATATTGTTGACTTTGTGTGTGTCGTTGTCAACTGAACAATATTTAGATATATTTAAAATACACTGTAATTTATTAGGGATTTCTTTTTGACACATATATATTTTTTAGATTCCGAGTGGCAGGTGGGAAAGTGGGGTCATTTTGTCGTGGTGTTGGCTGTACTGTATGTGTACAATTAACATGTTTAAAGATAAATGAATTCATGGTAATCAGTAAATAATTTAAGTGAGTAGTTGGGTTTCTCAAGAACCTTTTTATCTTATGAATATCAATAGACTGAATCTAAAAGCCTCAGCCTTGATTGCAATGATAAATGACCAGAAGATGCCAAGCATTAGTGTCCCATTAACTGTATTACAGTAGTCAATACAGTAATAATGCACCATTACCTGATCCATATCTGGCTGAACGAGTGTTCAATACTCGGGTCAATTCAAGTGTCTTTTAATCTATATATATATATATATATATTCGAATATGATTGTCCTGCAGAGGCAAGTTTAATGGTTGTTTTCATTCAGGGGTTCATTATTCTGCCCAATATATGAGTCAAGTGGCTGTCTTTTTTTTCTCCAATATGTAAATGCTTTAATGTATTTCCTTGGTCATATAAATAACCGTTACAGCTCAAAAGTTTCAAAGTTCTCTTGCTGTTTCCGATCCAACTCCACTGTTTACTTTGCAGGCAACCATACCATTTATATACCTTTTTCACTGAACACTTTTTTGGCAAGAAGTACAAAAAATGTCCCTTCGTCGATGGAGAGGAACACATCTTTCTTGACACAAGGTTTTCTGTCTCAGCAGGGTCACACAGATCAGGACAGTGTAAGCATCCAATACATATAGTCCCAATTCTCTTTCTCTAAGATTAATCGGAAAATGTTTGCTGAACTGCACAACGGTACGGATAATTACACCGGGACAAGATGAAATGTAATGGGCTGCAAGTCAGCGGACATGCCAGATGGAGAGCCCTCGCTGAGGGTGACTCACTCCTCCTCCTGCCACCACTTGCATCTCTTGTCCTTTCTCTTCCTCCCTTCACTCCACCTAACTGCTGCTACCACAACGGCTTTGTCCATGCACCTTTTCGGATTGCTATATTTGTGACTGTGCCCATTGATGTGGAAAAAGCCATCATCTGGGCCAGTAGATCTGGAAATGGAGTGCTCGTCGAGGTCGGCCACTCGCTAGCTTTGTTCCGGGAGAAGTCACCCACCCAAGGGTGTAGGGGGCAATGAGTTCCAGCTTGGGAGCGCTGGAGGTCTCTGCTGGCTATTTTCTCGATATTTGCTCTGGGGCCTGTAGTGTTCGGCAGCTAAGACAACATTTCCCACTGACTGAGGTCTGTTCAGGCCTTTAGGTCCCCATATTGCTACAGTGCTGTGAGACATGCTCATAAACACAGCACGTGAGAAGCTGCCTTCTGCCTGAAAATTAGAACGTATAAATGATTTGGTGCAGTAGAAGCTAGAGGCATGAATCAATAAAGCTGGCTAGATGCAGGGCACCCCGGCCAATTAGGCCAACTTGGAGCTTTTGAAAAATAAGCAGCCGGATGAGAGAGGTACAGTATAGATGGTAGTGTGGAAAAAAATTGCAATATTCAATATTGTTAAAGCTTTCATGCCTTTTCTTCTGCACTCTTTGTAAATAAAGAAACCCCTGATCGACAGTGTTTGAAACGCTGACAGAATACTAACAACTAAGGATGGATTCCAATTAATCCAACAATCGAGTCCCTGTTTTTTCTCCTCAACCCTCATTACTTTGGGTATCAATCTTTATCATGAAACAAACAAACTGGTATTTTAACATGATCAATGAGTTGAGCAAATTACCATTCTGAGAAGCTCCTGGTGCTGTCGTTATTTTCAATCAAAAGACATTGAGCATGAAGTCACAAACAAAAGTATATTTCCCCAGCCAATATTTCCTGAACATCAGATCTCTTTTCCTAATCTCGTGACTGCAGGTAGGTCTTAACCCAAGAAAACCATGGGATCACCGCAGTTGGAGAGTGAGCTAACCTCTTGCCTCACACTTTAAAATGGCCCCTAGGCCTATATTGTGGACGAGTTAATGGAGTGCGCCTACATGAATTATTAACAGTGCTTTCAATCCCTTTATCCTTGCTATCCTATCGATATTTAACCCTTAGCATACCCAGGGATATGTGGGCGAATTTTTACACAACAACATAAATTACCCTTTTCTAACATGCTCAGGTAATGTAAAATGAGTAGACTATGTTAAATAAAACTACTGACTTGCAGAAAATAAAAATGGAATATATGTATCCTCCCCACAGTCAGTCAACAGATCCTAATTTAAGTGCTGATGATAACAGTGAATTATGACAATGCACTGCTCTCAGTCTTCTAGTTCTTTGGGTTTACACTGCAGGGACACCTTGAGGTGTACGTTATTAAAGCATACTTGGATTTATAACATCATGTTCCACGGGGAGTAATCCAAGAGGTAAAATCAATAGCCGAAAAAACAGCATCCTCAAACTATAAAACAGCTCTTCTCTTGCAAAGTGCTTGTAAACCTTTTTGGGTTATCATTGCATGACTCGCATCAGGATTGCTCAGGGGAGATTCACATTAGGCAAAGAAAAAAAGGGCAAAGCAACCTTCTTGAATTCCTTTAGCGACATTGGGGAGCTATTATCTCCGTCTCGCCTGGTGTGGTGGGAACTACGACGAGATTGTTCCCAGCGCATTATATTGCATTGGCATCTAGAACCAAAGTCTAGTTATTTTCCCAAGGGTCAGTCCACTTGGTGGCTCAACTATCGATCGTATTAATATCTGTGTGGAAGAACGGGTTGTTTGTGTATTTCAAAGCTATAGAGTCTCCAAGCAGATGGCGACTCATTTGCTCCGAGCAAAACGAGAAAGAGAGTCTTTAGGCTATTTCAAGTAAACAGTCAGCCTGTAAACCATCACGATTTGAGGCATTTCTGGAGGAGCCAAAGACACCACAGAATTGATTATGTAATTGACGGAAGAGCAATGCAAGGGGTTTTCCATCATTTGTGTCCGGGTTTTGTTTTGTCCAGTCTGAATTTAGATTTCCAGCTTTGCAGGGACATCCACTTTGACACAAACTGTGTAGCGAAATTAAAAAATGAAATGAATCACTACAATGTTAAGAAAATTTATTCACTGCACACTTCAAGGAACCAAAAGTAATGAGCCAAAATGGTATTCCCATATGTAATCATGAAAATGTGGTGATCATTTCAAAGGATGTCTTTTCCCCCTTAACATTGTGATTGTGGTTGCTTGTGTACAGGGTAGATAGCGTGTAATAAAACATACTAACTATCCCAACTTTAATAGCTGCTCCCAAATTATGAAAATGTATGTTTAAATTAGATGAAGCAGTTTTTCCCCCTCCTTCCTCGCAGCACTCTCATTCTCTGCTCTACCTTATTTTCTTCCTCCATTTGTTTTATTTATCTCTCCATATATTCCTCTCATCCACCCCACTTTTGCTCTTTGCTGCCAGCCAATGTTGAGACTCAGGCCCCGTTTACACGATGGGAAAACGCATATATTTTCATGCGTTTTGGCCTTTCATTTACACAAAAACGGAGGTTTTATCACGGAAAACGATCATTTCTAAAAACTCCGGCCAAAGTGGAGATTTCTGAAAACTCAGTTTTTGTGTTTGCGTGTGAACTAGGTCAAACGGAGTTTTAGGTTGTCAAACGTCACAGTATGCGACTAAAAATGCTTCACGTCATGTGAGCGTCCTATGTTTACAGTTAGTTTAGCCGCTCCTACCAGGGTTGCCAGGTCTGTGACAAAACCAGCCCAATATCAGAACTCAAAATATGCCCGTGCCAAACCATATACACTGCTTTTAAAGTGTGTGTATGTGGACGTGTCCAATGTCCATGTGTGTACGTGCTGATCTGGAGTCAGTTTGGTAGGATTTGTGTGTTAATAAATTATTTAAAGATATTCATGTAATTTGCATGCAAAATAGGTCTACCCGAACCAGCGGACAAAAAATGTAACCCCCAGCCAATATTTCCTGAACATCAGATCTCTTTTCCTAATCTCGTGACTGCAGGTAGGTCTTAACCCAAGAAAACCATGGGATCACCGCAGTTGGAGAGTGAGCTAACCTCTTGCCTCACACTTTAAAATGGCCCCTAGGCCTATATTGTGGACGAGTTAATGGAGTGCGCCTTCATGAATTATTAACGGTGCTTTCAATCCCTTTATCCTTGCTATCCTATCGATATTTAACCCGTAGCATACCCAGGGGTATGTGGGTGAATTTTTACACAACAACATAAATTACCCTTTTCTAACATGCTAGTCCCGCTCAGGTAATGTAAGATGAGTAGACTATGTTAAATAAAACTACTGACTTGCAGAAAATAAAAATGGAATATATGTATCCTCCCCACAGTCAGTCAACAGATCCTAATTTAAGTGCTGATGATAACAGTGAATTATGACAATGCACTGCTCTCAGTCTTCTAGTTCTTTGGGTTTACACTGCAGGGACACCTTGAGGTGTACGTTATTAAAGCATACTTGGATTTATAACATCATGTTCCACGGGGAGTAATCCAAGAGGTAAAATCAATAGCCGAAAAAACAGCATCCTCAAACTATAAAACAGCTCTTCTCTTGCAAAGTGCTTGTAAACCTTTTTGGGTTATCATTGCATGACTCGCATCAGGATTGCTCAGGGGAGATTCACATTAGGCAAAGAAAAAAAGGGCAAAGCAACCTTCTTGAATTCCTTTAAGCGACATTGGGGAGCTATTATCTCCGTCTCTCGCCTGGTGTGGTGGGAACTACGACGAGATTGTTCCCAGCGCATTATATTGCATTGGCATCTAGAACCAAAGTCTAGTTATTTTCCCAAGGGTCAGTCCACTTGGTGGCTCAACTATCGATCGTATTAATATCTGTGTGGAAGAACGGGTTGTTTGTGTATTTCAAAGCTATAGAGTCTCCGAAGCAGATGGCGACTCATTTGCTCCGAGCAAAACGAGAAAGAGAGTCTTTAGGCTATTTCAAGTAAACAGTCAGCCTGTAAACCATCACGATTTGAGGCATTTCTGGAGGAGCCAAAGACACCACAGAATTGATTATGTAATTGACGGAAGAGCAATGCAAGGGGTTTTCCATCATTTGTGTCCGGGTTTTGTTTTGTCCAGTCTGAATTTAGATTTCCCCAGCTTTGCAGGGACATCCACTTTGACACAAACTGTGTAGCGAAATTAAAAAATGAAATGAATCACTACAATGTTAAGAAAATTTATTCACTGCACACTTCAAGGAACCAAAAGTAATGAGCCAAAATGGTATTCCCATATGTAATCATGAAAATGTGGTGATCATTTCAAAGGATGTCTTTTCCCCCTTAACATTGTGATTGTGGTTGCTTGTGTACAGGGTAGATAGCGTGTAATAAAACATACTAACTATCCCAACTTTAATAGCTGCTCCCAAATTATGAAAATGTATGTTTAAATTAGATGAAGCAGTTTTTCCCCCTCCTTCCTCGCAGCACTCTCATTCTCTGCTCTACCTTATTTTCTTCCTCCATTTGTTTTATTTATCTCTCCATATATTCCTCTCATCCACCCCACTTTTGCTCTTTGCTGCCAGCCAATGTTGAGACTCAGGCCCCGTTTACGATGGGAAAACGCATATATTTTCATGTGTTTTGGCCTTTCATTTACACAAAACGGAGGTTTTATCACGGAAAACGATCATTTCTAAAAACTCCGGCCAAAGTGGAGATTTCTGAAAACTCAGTTTTTGTGTTTGCGTGTGAACTAGGTCAAACGGAGTTTTAGGTTGTCAAACGTCACAGTATGCGACTAAAAATGCTTCACGTCATGTGAGCGTCCTATGTTTACAGTTAGTTTAGCCGCTCCTACCAGGGTTGCCAGGTCTGTGACAAAACCAGCCCAATATCAGAACTCAAAATATGCCCGTGCCAAACCATATACACTGCTTTTAAAGTGTGTGTATGTGGACGTGTCCAATGTCCATGTGTGTACGTGCTGATCTGGAGTCAGTTTGGTAGGATTTGTGTGTTAATAAATTATTTAAAGATATTCATGTAATTTGCATGCAAAATAGGTCTACCCGAACCAGCGGACAAAAAATTTAACCCGCGGCAACACTTCAAAAGTAGCCCAATTCCGCGGGAAAACCGCGGACCTGGCAACACTGGCTCCTACGTCCAGTGTCGACTGCCTTCATTTTCATTGTCAGGTGCGCCCGAGTTATTTCCTCCTTGACATGAGGATACTCCTCGGAGGTCTCGAGTCTTGAGAATTCTGATTGGTTTGCATGTGTTTATCCTTCTCGTTACACTGCCGACTACAGGTTTGGCATAGTTATGACGCCGGGGCGATTATGCGGGTTCATATAAACAGAAACTTTTTTGAAAACGACCTTGTGTGTACGACGTTATTTTTGAAAACGGAGGGGCAGAAATCTTCGTTTCTGTAAATACCCGGCTATGTGTAAACGTGGCCTCAATCGGCGCGAACCCCCCCCCCCGAGGGCTCGAAGCATGCAGGTCCTCAGTCTCCTTAGCCTGTGTGGTTCCCCGTCTGACTGTATGAAAATGAATTTCTATGGGTTGATAATAGACTGCCCACTCCTATACATCTCATCCCTCTCTGCCATTGAGAGGTTGATTGACCACGCTGAAAGCATTGGTCTTTGCAGTAACCTCGTTAGCGAGAGATCACCTTCTCTTCCTCTTCATATCTAACAAACCCTGACTCAAGGCACACAGGTTATTGGGAAGCCTATTGTTTCTCCAGGCTCTCGTATACACATCTCTCAACGGTTCCATCTACAGTTGGCCTTATTTACACTTCCAGGCAGCTCTTTCGATAAGGGATTCTTGTTATTATTATTATAACCGTACAATATTACTTTGCTGTAGAAGGATAGCTCGCTCCATTGGTGTAAAGTCAAAAGTCAAAAAGCCTAGAGTATTTGCACAACAATAACAGTTTGTCTGTTTTCTGTTGACGACATTTGTTATGTGTCGTCTATTTAAGCTTGGCAGTAGTCTTGAGGTATCTTGCTGTGGATTTGACCTCTAGCGTGGTTAGAGGACAGTGTTAATAAAGTGATGACAGGTCAGGAGGCTCTGGACATATGGTCTGCAGTGCTTAATCACAGGGATCTAACATTACGTCATCATGCTTTTATATATGTAATGCACACTTCATGAGCCCCTCTTTAATAACAAAAGCACAATGTTGTGTATTTTGTCCTTAAAAACAGCACCAATTTCATTCGTTACATGTTACACCGCTTTTTCCATATTTCTTCTTGGTAATCTGTAGAATATAAAGTTATATTTTGATAAATGGTAAGTGGATGACGGTCCAGTTTAACTCTTTAAAATTCATAACAGTGCAGTGGGAACAGAAAATACTCATTAAAAGTAAATGTGTGTCTTTCCCTTTCCAAAGAGAATAAGCTGAATTTCTGGGCCAAAACTATTCTTAACTCGACTCCCAACCGGGCACATTTAAGCTATTTCTGTTCTTATGCAAATTTTCCAGAAATTGTTGAAGCCACACACCAACAGAGTAATTCAAGTGTCCATATTAATATGCCCTTACATTAACGCGTTTCTATTTCCTGCGTGTCAGGACCCCTTGGCAGAGATTGTATCTTTGAAAAGAGACGCGCTCACTCATTACAGCACACAGACACAGAAATAGAACAACACATTTTCGTGCAGCCAAGAGCGAATGGCATACTGACAGTTACTTCACGGATGAAATATTGACACTCAGTGGAAAAGTGTACTGCAATGTAAACTGCTTTTGTCCAAAATACACTAAATGAAACCTGACATTCAGCATATTAATTGTTGGGCAGAGATTACATTGACTGATTATGTCAGGTTCCTGTGACGGGGTGAGGCTCATGCGCAGATAGACAGGCTGGACGCAATATGAATAAGAGAAAAAAAGCACTCTTTAATGAGGCAAAACAGTTAACAAAAAAACAAGGTCCAAAAGGGGCAGGCAGAGAATCCAGGTTCAGGGCAGACAGGGTCAACAGGCAGAACCAGGAACACAGACAGGACGACGGGAAAAGGACACGGAACTAGAGACGACAATATGACAGGAGACAAGGGAAGGACTGACACAATATATAGGGGGGGAAACACAGGTGTACGACATCAGACAGTAACGAGACAAGAGTGGCTGAGGGCAGGTGCAGGGAATTAAACAATTAAGACAGAGAAGACACAGAGGAGACACAGGAGACACGGAACACAGGAGAAACAGAACAGGGTGTTACAGATTATTACAAAAGACCCCAATTCAAACTTTTGAATTAAGAGTTGTAAATCCAAGGTCAAGCAAATTATACTTCATACAGATACCTTTGTACTAAGTGCAATTAGAAACGTTATGAGATTATAAGTCCCTTAGAGGTAATACAAACTGTTACAAAATGAGCTCTTCCTGAACCATAGCACACGTACAAGCTCAGGCACATGTTGGTATGCCGAGAGAGAAAAGGTTTTAAAAGTAACAACTTATTATAATTACTATAAGTACAGAATTTGATTAAATTTGCTTGGATCCTCTTTTTTTGTTTAAACCCTCACTGAACTTCATCAAGGTGACTTGAGCTGTCAGCTGCTCATGCCTTAGATAGCCTCTCACCAGCAATGGCCATGTGGTCATTTTCAAAGTGATATACACTCACAATGATGTATGACTCATTACTTTGATGAATGATGGGGGCAATTTGTGTGACCCAAACACCTGCACTGGCACAATATTAATGATGTCTTTGGGATGTGGAGTTACTCAGTCCTCCGCTGGGAACAAGCAAAGTCCACAAGATCGTTTTTACATTATACTCCTGACAAATTGATATGTACAAAACCATGCAGCCTGGATGTCAGTCTTTGTCGCGCCAGATAGCTGGCGGAGAGTTAACGTCACGGGCCGTGAGCATATAAACAATTAATAACCTGTCAACAGAACTCAAAAAAGTATTTGAGATAGATAGATACTCATGTAAGACAAACTCTGCCTGAACTGCCAAAAAGACCCTCTAATGTGATGAATTATTTGTATTTGACATTACATGTTTAGTAATTACATGCCTGCATAATCCGAGTAGCACCCATACATATTTTTCTCATAGGACACCTGAACAACAATCTGCATCAAGTTGTCTGATAATATTGTCTTCGGGGATGTCATGCATTGCATTTCATAGCATGTTATGATATGCACTGGAGGGATCAATGAGGAATATTTGTAGAGCTTTATGATTATTAGCTAAACATAATATTGCAAACCTGTTTTCAGAAAGCACACTCACATTTTTTTCATTTCATACCATGTTTTATCTTCAATGCTGCCTTGAATCTTTACTAAGTTTCCTAATTTTTAAATATTTAATTATGTTATGGTAAGGTAGTATTTGACTTGGAATTTAGATAAGAAATGCCAGGGTTTGCAATTTCATTTGATGATTGTGTTGCCAATATTTATGTCAATGATTTCATTCTAAAATATAGAACTTGGTTTATAATATGTACCTATACGTAACTGCACATGTAGCCCCTCAGGAACTTATGTTTAAACAGTCATGCTTTTCAATGCTCTAATTCTTTAATTGTTAATTCAAATTTCCATTGACTGAGTTAATGATAGCAAAGAGGTATTATAGAGGCATAGTTTTGAATGCAGTTTTGAAATTCTGTCCGGGATAAGTCATTTCCTGACAAAACATAAGCGATCTTTTTGCTCCCACTACACAGTGAAGGACGGTGGGTGTCTCCTGCTCACTGCTGGACATTGTAAGTCCTTGAACACGGATAAGACATAGGCACCATGACTGAAAAAACCTACACAGCGGAGAGATATTGCCCTTCAGAGTGTTTCTAAGCATCTTTTAGCTGATAGCGCCTGAGGTGAACAGTGTTAGCAATGCCCCTTCAGAAACGGTCTCAATCTGCAAAGGGCACCCGGTGTAAAAGGAACGACCTCTATCCCAACCTCACCAAATACAATAATAACTCATAAAGGATCAACTCATAAAAGGGAATGAGTTATTAATCCGTATCCCCCCCCACCGGACTAGTACCGGCAGACATTTTATTAACTTTATTTTGAGCACATTACTCTTGCATCACTACTTTGGCATACACCATATTTAGAGGTGTAACTTTATTGCCTCCATATATCTACTTTGCCACTGTAATATTGATGAGCGGGTTTTAGTGGGTCTCTTAATAGAATTTATCTCTGTGCACTGTCACTTCCGGAGATTAACAGATGTGTGTTAATACATTCATTACTTTACTGGCTAGGAACCCGTTTTGCATGAAGACAAGTCTTCGGACACCATTGACAACGTTTAACTGGGGGAAATGGATGCTGTAAGCAGAGCCACTGGTGCCAGATGGCAATACTGGAATGAAAAGCAGGTAGTTGAAGACTCAGGTTATGATTAATCAGACTGCTGAATACAGCACATTGCCGCAAATGCATGTTTCATAGTGATCAACAAATGCTAGGCAGCTCAGGAACCATCCTTTCCTTCCCAACAGGTTTCAGGATTTGGATTAATACTGAGGATTTGTAAGACTTAATGTGTATTTGATGACTGCTGTAACCCAACAGAAACTCCCGAGTACATTCTGTAAGTAAACATGCCAGTAATCTTTACCTTTTGACCAATGTGTTGATGGTGGGTAGATGCACTGCAGTTTCATCTCGCTTGGTAAAACAACACAAACGGAGCTTGCCCTGAAGCAAACTAGTCATCCACTGGGAAGATACATTTCTATCATCTTCTGAGAGAGAAAACCTATTTCAGGTCGATGATTGACTGAGCACGAATGAAAGGAGACATATTTTGAAACAAATAAAGAGATTTATTCAGCAAATATATCACGCGGGTCAACACCTCACATTCCAATTGTTGCCAAGGGAAGAGAAAATACTTAACCCTCCTGTTACCTTAGGGTCAATTTGACCCTATTCAATGTTTAATGTCGGTGTTCTTTCGGGTCAATTTGACCTCAGGCTGTTTTTCACTGTGTCAAACATATAAGAAATATCAACTTTTTTATATATTTAAAGGGCTATTTAGGTAGTCAACAGACAAACATAAAGTACCTCACACTTAAACTTGGAAAACAATATTAATTCTAATAATTTTCTGGAGGTTTTAATTGCTGGGGTCAAATTGACCCCAAGGGTAAAATATGTCAGTAAATATAAAGGTAACATGAGGGTTAAAATGAGCATGGGATGTATCCTATGACTACCAGCAACGCTGCTCTGAGTGATATGACTAGGTATGTTAATTGATACGTAAATCATAAATGATCACGATTCCTTCGACTGGGGAACAGGAGCTTCAGAATGAGTGTCGGTACCAATTTGTGTCTGTGCGTTCATATGTGTTTGCGCGTATGCGCTCAGATTCTTGGATGACTCTGGAATAGAAGGAGGAGGGGAAATCCTGCTGGTCCCCTCCCGTTCCTCAACCTCCCTGCCCACAGCAGCCCCCCGAGGAGGTGATCGGACGCGTCTGTTTCCCGGAGATAAAGGGCTGCTCACCACATCCCGAGAGCTGGGAGAATTTGGCACCGAGCGCGCTGGCAGCCTGCTCGTGTAACAGACCCCGTCACTGACACTGGGAGAAAGACAGAGAGAGGTTGAGGGGGAGGTGAAAAGGGTTGAGTTGGAGGGAAAAGGGCTGGTGATATGTTAAAAGGGTCTGCACCTAAAGCTAAACACAAAACACGTGCATTGAAATTCCATGGATTTCCCTGAAAATAATAAGTAAATATTTGACTTGAAGCAGATATGCGTCTGCATGCTCCGTACTGCAAACACATCTATTCACGTGGAGCACTGACAGCTGGTGAAAAATCAATGTGCCTTCAACATTGAAACGTCTCTAAAAGAGAGGGTTGAAGAATTGATTGCAACTTTTACAATGTGCATTTACTGTCTTTTTAGATAGTTCACAACAATGTGACAATACAGGGTGAGCTCAACAGCCAAAGGGTAAGATAATAACATATCATCTTACCTTGATGACACAGTAGATGGCTTTCTGTCACACCCAAAATAATCCATAGAAACAATTTTAAAATGGTGCATGGGGGGCATTATTTTGAACTTCCAAGAGAAGTTTGACTTTTTGAAAAATACTCGACTTTCTTGCTGAAAGTCCGATGAGGAAAGTGATACCACTCCTATGTCTGTTCGGTAAATATTCAGCGAGCGCCAACACAACGGAGCCAACTTGGCGACTTTTGTCAGGATCTGGAGTTTTTTTGTCTTGTGTCCTGTTTTATTTTGAAGTCCCCGTCTTTCGTGTCGTCTGTTTACCTGCACTTCCTGACGCTGGAATTGTCTGCCCTGTGGCTGATTGTTTCCACCTGTGTCCAATCACCTGTGCCTACCTTTGTGTGTTTAAACCCCGTTTGTCTCATTCCCCATGTTGGTTTGTACTAGTGATGGTGAGATGAAGCCTCATGAGGCATCGAACCACTTCAGCCAATTGGTTCGAGAAAGGGTTCATTTCTCGAAGCTTCATGTGCTCACGAAACCACCTACTGGCCAAGTGTATAATCACAGGCAGCTGTATCTGAACCACATCATGTGATGCATTGCATTGTTGTGTCTGTTATGGCTGTTGGGAATGCCGAATTACAAAAATGTTTTACCAAATCATTTATGTACATAAATTATCACATGTGCATAATAAAATATTTTTTGAATGTATTCTGTGTGTGTAAATGTTCCCAAAATGGTAGTATCATATGATATGGCAGGTTGTGTAATAATGTAATTATGTCACTTTAGGAAAATGGCATGGGCTTAAGTAGGCAGAGGACAGTGAAAGTGTGTGTGTGTAACTAGGAAGAGGGGACTGAATATGCTTGTGGAACTTGGACTGTGATGTACAGGACAAGGGACATTTTATTCATTTTTATTCAGAAATAAGTTTCTCAACAGTTCCATCTTATCACCTCTCCTTCTCTCCTAACTCTCCAAACTATCTCTCTCTCTAAACTCTCCAAACTCTCAATCAACAACCCACATTTTGAATGGAGCCTGAGGGGTTTATCTTGCTGTCAAACCTCCCGGCAATATCTGAACCACTTCCCGAAGCAGTCACGTGGTACAGCCGGGCAGCGAGGCTTCGGCGTCATCATTTTTGGCTCCTCCCCTAAATGAAGCAAGCCTCGATACACGGTTCGAGGAAACGCCCCCTCCATTATTCGCCACACGCTTCGAAGCGTCGGCACATCTCGTAACAACACTAGTTTGTACTGTTTAATTTGTGCGTGTTTGACCTGTTATTTTGAGTTCAGGAGATTAAAGTTTCTGCGTAACGTTGTTGGCGTTTGAGTCCTCTCTTTGGCTACAACCGCTGTGACAACTTTCTTGTAAGATTTGGAAACCTTTTCGATCCTCTTAAGCAACTTTATTTACAAAAAGGGACCCATGTAGTGCGTTTGAATGGACATCGAGTGACTTCAAGCTACTTTTTAGAGCTAGTGCTAGCTACTTTAATTGTAAAAGAGTTGGCGCCAACATCCGGTTAGCTAGCTTAGCCAAAGTCCAGAAAGATGGGGGAAAAAAACTGACTTGCTCCATTAAAAAACCAGCAGGGCAAGTATGGTTTGCTCAAACACAAACTGAAATGTAAAGACCACTAGCTGTGATCCTACTGGTGTGGGGCCGGACTATTTCTCTATTCAGCCTTTGTACAAAGTTAGGCTAAATCACTGCTAGCTCTGCTTCACATTTATACACATGAAAAAAGTATACTATTTATTTTCTTATCCATCTCTTTGCAAGAAGGTGAACAAGTGTATTTAAAAGCTAGTCCTTTTGGCAACTAGAATAAATATTTGTGGTCGAGGTCAGGGAACCGTCTATTTAATAGCATGAAAATAAACTGTTGATAGAGAAAAAGCACATTAAGCTCCTGTCTTTATGCACTTGTTTCTGATTAGTAGCCTAAAATGATCTGATAGGCAATGCAAGAAAGAAAAAAATATATGAATTAGTAAAATAAAACATATATGGCATGCAATGCAGTCTATTAGCTTGATTTCATAACATTAAATTGTAATGGCATTCATATTTCCCTATTTGAATGCTTCTAAAAACCTTTGAATCTTCTTTTTTTTTTCTTTACCTTGCAGCTATCCTTAATATATATTTTTTCTTTTAAATTAGTTAGGTTAGCAATACACATAATACAAGTGCATGCTGGGGGCACATGAATCAACATACAAATGGACACAGACATGCCCTTGTGGCATATATGCACACCCAAACCCACAGAGACCAAGCTCAATATCAGTCTGTGTACAAGCTTTCCACTGCAGCATCTCGGCTTTCATTTTCCCAAATGTAGGCTGTCCTATATGATACACCACAGGGAATATCAATAGACCAACTATAGTATTCAAAGAGATCAATACAGTACAATACTGTGTCTCTCTCCCTCTCACCACCTTTGTCTTTCTCCTCAGATTATTGAACCATTTCATAAAGTCACTGTGAAAAATTCTACATGCTGCCATTCACCAAAACACTAAAGTACAAGTTTGGTGAGGAATGGTCTGTGTGACCCAAATAATATGAATGTCCTTCTATTTGGGTTGAGACGTTTAGACTTTCAAGATGTATGATGAATGAAACCTCATGACAATTATATATTTGAGGTTTATGACTTTCAAAACCGTAATAATTCATTCCTAGCTGTTTTACTGCCATTTTTAAACATTATGGTTCTCAGTAATCGGGTCTTATTATTCTGTTCTTTGGAAAAAGACAGAGACAAAGGGTCAGTTAGTCGATACATTAATCAAAGTTAATACAAATACAATTATAGTAAGATTAATAATGTGCTTAGCGGTTATATTCTCTCGTTTTGCAGTGTTTTATAGATGGAGTGCCGTCACTATTCCAATGTGTATCGCAGTGATATGTTCATGCCACACAGGTTTTGGCCACAGACGGGTCTTTGGCCAACATCTTGTGAAGTGGTTCTTGCAGGGGGTCAGGAGACAGGGACCAGTAATGCATGCCTGCCACCTGCAATGGGAACATTGGTGCTTGAGGACTTGGTGAAGGATCCCTTTGAGCCTCATCCTCCACACTCATCTCATCCAATACAGCGTTACTGCTTGCACTGACCTCGACTAAGAGAGTGTGTTAACTAACCACTATGTCGCTGCAGCCCCGTATCTTGATGCTTCGGGTTGACAGTTTATGGGCTCATTGAGCAAATTGCTTCTTTGTTTACAAAGCATATTAAAGAACTTGTGTATTTCCATTCAAGGTTTAATGAAAGTTTGTTTGTCATACAATTGTTTTCAAAAAAGCTAATTCAGTATAAAACCATCACTGCAAAATCATTACATGCATAATTGCTGACAGGGAAGTTCACCTTAGTTGTTTACATGTGTTATTTCTTTATTTTACTATTTCAAATAAACTTATCAGTTTCTCTTTTTTACTACCACTTTAATTTGTTTTGTTTTTTAATTTGTCTGGAACTGTATGACTTGATACTACAAGTAGCCTACATTTAACCACTCTCTAGCAGTCTTTGAGACATATTAGAATCCAGTGTCCACTTTGTTCTGTAATCATCAAATCTCATTTGTGGAGTCACATGAACCAGTATGCGTCAGAATCCATATGTTCACATAATGTGCACCAGATGGAATTAGTGTATCGGATCTGGTAAATTAGATTAGGAATCATTGGACGTGATTACAATGTTATTTTAAATGAAACCATCACTGCCAGAAAACAATAACTAAATGAAAAATAAAGAAATAAAAAAACAAACCTCTAATTGGATTAGAGATTAGACCAAATATTCATGTACATGTGTTGTCTCTGGTCTTTTGTATTTAACTATATCTATATGACTAATTTGAGCGTGATCATTCAATACACAGCCAATCAATTAATCTATGTCCGGTCTCGGATGCAAGGGATTCACATCTCCGAGCTAATTATTGTTGCTGTTAATGGTTGCTTATGATAGAACACTTATGACAGGCAAAATGTTTTAATCCAATTTGTTATGGTATTTTACGAGTTTGTTTGCTCCTCTTTGTTTCCCTTGTTAAATGTGTGTTGTAATTATAGAGATAGTCTTGCTACAATTTCTATTTGAACTTGCTGCACTGGTTTGAATCAATACCCCATTAATTGAAACTCATTTTAGAAATTATTATTGTTTGATAGTATACTCATTAAAATGGTGACCTGGGTTGGAAATGTAATTGTGTGTCTTTTAAAGTAGAAGCATATCATATAATATAATACTATATAATATATACTTTTTTTGTGTCATTATTTTGTAATGCACTTAACCACTTGTCAACGATTATTTGTGTGCATTGTTGCTTCTTCTTTTCAGTACTTTGTTTAACATGACTGCACACACCTTTGGGTAACAGGTCCTACTTTATCATATTTTTTTAACATTTCCACAAATTGGAGAAAAACCAATGGTGTTTGTTTCATTTCTCAGTTTTTATTTTTGTATTTTGTTGTGTGCCCTTGTCTTTAATTAAGTGATACAAATTGGTTTCCTGACACGACAAATGCTTGCAATAAATTGGTAAAGGCATTCATGCACAATACATATCTGTTCACATGCAGTGATAATATCAGCTTTCTGTGCATGACATAAGACATATCCCCCGCCACATCCTCCAGCTCCTCTTGATCTGAGGTTCAAGGGTATTCTGGGTAGGAGCAGGGGAATGCATCTCTCTTTCAATCTGGAAAAGCAAAAGCTTTTCACTCTTAATTTGCCAGTTAAATCTACAATATCTTTTCGCCAGACTGTACCGGGACCTCAGCTATTTTCGGTTGACTACACCGATGGTGATTTAGTTTTAGTATTTTTCATTTATTTATTTATTTGTACACATCAATCAACCCAGGGGTAAATGTGTCACTATTAGCTAAGGCTAAATTTCAATCGTAGTCCCTGTGGCCAGATATTACAAGCCTTCTTTAACGGAGAAAATGGTTATCACAAAAACATCATAAAAAGCATATGTGCAATATCATAATTTAGCTACAAATGTGTGACCCATTCAGTCATCTGTATTTAGCTACAGTCACACTTGAATGGAAGCAAATAAATAGGATTTCTATCAGACCTCACCTGGATCAACTGGGGTTTATTGTTCTGCAGTGTCCGGCACGTTCACACCTCACAAGAGCAAGCTCAAAGTTCAGTTCACACAGATTAAAATTCACTTTCATGAACGTGTGGCATACTGACACATTAAATTCACCTTTCATCAAAAGTATGAGTGCATTCAAAGCTCTTTAAGAGCATTCATGAACAACATTACATGTTGGTACTGACGTCTATGAATGTATTGCTCATCTATGAAAAGTGATAATACTAATAAAGTGATTACATTGTTGACTTTAACTATTGTTCGATGTTCCAATGTGTCTGACTTGACTGTAAAGTAAAAGTATCATTGGTCCTGTCCAAACATTTTCTGACTTGCTCCATCTCCAACAAAAGCACGGTTCAAAAGAGCAACACAGGAACTATTTTGATCACTCGACACATATATTGCTATATTGGGGCGATCCAGAGAAACTGTTGCTAGCTTTATATGGAAAATATGGAAGCATGAAAGATGGGAAACATGGAAAATCATCTCTTTGATTTGGCTGGGTATATGTGCGTGCTGCCCAACTTATTGTACACATAAAGTATGTTTGATGCCAGCAGATGCTTCCTCGGAAATCTTCCTTGAACTAATCAGTTAAAATCGCACTGATTGCTCTGAACGAGAATGAATTACAGTTTCTGTCAAAGCAGCTGCCAGTTACTTAAGATCTGATCTCTTTCATTCTTTCAGTCTCATTTCTTCTCTCCCTCACATTCCGGCTCTCTTTAAGCCGTGGTTAATTAAAATGGAAAGGAAAGGATTTGCAGTCAGTAATTCAACTTATAGCGAAAGTTAATTATGGAGCCCAATGAATCATAGGAGGACCATTTTCAAGTAATGGTGAAATAAAAATAAAAAACCTTGTTAGATGGGCTTAAAATAAAGGTACAGTAGACACATGTTCAAACAACATCAAATGTGGCATTTTACACATTATCTCAATCGTTGTTGTTGATTATATGAACATATAAGTGAATTGTTTGTACCGTCAAAGATGCCCAATACAAATATCGGTATGCATCCCCAATGAAAATATTGGAATTGATTATGTTATGAAATAAATATTAATTCATATTTGTTTGGAACATTGTTGTGGCTAGCTATAGTGAGGTATTTGCATCGCTAATGTCTGGACTTTAGAAAGGTCTTTACATTTAAAGGGAAAAGGACAAAAACATCAAACATAAATATATATTTTTTATGGGAATACAAATTTGTGGAAGCATTTTTTTAAATTTAGAAACAATAATGACGAATACTAATGAATCAGAAACACAATAGCAGAAAAGCAAGCCAATATTATAAATTAAATGGTAAATATTTTCAAATTTAAGGTCATCGTGTCAACATCTGACAATCAGAGACAGTGAATGGGACAATAATAATAGAACATGTATGGAATGATAATTCAATTCAGTTTCAATTCAGTTTATTTATATAGCCCAATTTCACAAATTACAAATTTGTCTCGGAGTGCTTTACAATCTGTACACATAGACATCCCTGCCCCAAAACCTCACATCGGACCAGGAAAAACTCCCAAATAACCCTTCAGGGGGAAAAAAAGGGAAGAAACCTGGAGGAGAGCAACAGAGGAGGATCCCTCTCCAGGATGGACAGATGCAATAGATGTAATGTGTACAGAAGGACAGATTTAGAGTTAAAATACATTCAATGAATATGACAGAGTGTATGAATAGTTCATAGTAGGCATATTCCACGATGGAGACCTCCACCATCCATCAGGCAGATGGCGGTGGGGAGGAGGAGTGGGTGGAGTCTCAACAGTGGGCGGAGTCTCAACAGGACAGTGGCGTAGTCATGAGCAGGAATTCCACGACCCAGACGATCCATCAGGCAGATAGGATCTATGCCGTCTCATAGGGTCCGATGACCCCATGAGACGTGAAGTCAAAAGGACTCCGGGGAGAAAGCAGAGTTAGTAACGTGTGATTGAGAGATGAAAATTCATCCTTAAGGAGAGAAAAAAGAGGAGATAGGTACTCAGTGCATCCTAAAACGTCCTTCAACTCGAGTACCAAGGACATTCAACTTGCCCTAAGCCCAGACTTGAGTCCGATTGAATATTTTATTGAGTGATTGTACAGCCTCACAATGCTACTTGACTAAGCTTAAATAAAAAAGGTCATAAAATCTCTAACTCCTCCATAGAGAAAATATTTGACTCATGTTAAAGTGCAAATAGTGAATTATGTATTATACTATGGCACGACATAATCAGAATTACACAATCTTTACACACAAAATAATACCTCTTCATTGTGTATAAAGCGTGAGTAAGACCTTGACTCACTCAGCCAACAGCTTCCACACTCCTTGGAGGACAGTGTCCAATTCGTTAAAAATCAGGTGCCATTCGTATTACTATTCTCCAAAAACATTTTCCCTCATTTTGCGTTATGAAAAAAGTGCTGTTTAACATGTCGCTCCCTAATCTCCCACAAATTAGGTTGAGATCTGGTAGCTTTGAGGCTCTCGGCGTATGAATGATTTATTTTCCTACTCATCAAACCATTCAGTAACCCCTCATGCCCTATTTACACGGTGTACGCATCTGCAATTGTTGCGTTTCCCCTTGCAATCATCCAATAATTTTTCAATTGAGTTGTCACTTGTCTCCTTATATGTAGGACGATCTGTTCATCTAATTCACTGTGTTATTGTACTCGGGGATTTTAACAAAGGAAACCTCAGCCACGAACTTCCTAAATATAGACAGTTAATTAAATGCCCTACTAGAGAGAAGAGCATTCTGGACCACTGCTACACAACAATCAGCAGGGCCTATCACGCCGTCCCTCGAGCTGCACTGGGAAACTCTGACCACGTCATGGTTCATCGGATTCCCTCATACAGGCAGAGACTAAAGCTCTGCAAACCTGTGGTGAGGAAGTTCAAGAAGTGGACCAGTGAGGCTCTGGAGGATCTACGGGCGTGCTTGGACTGTACTGACTGGGATGTCTTCAGGACTGCTACCAACAGCCTGGATGAGTACACAGAGGCTGTAACTTCCTACATCAGCTTCTGTGAGGACAGCTGTATTCCATCCAGCTCCAGGGTGAGTTATAACAATGACAAACCCTGGTTCACAGCGGAGCTCAGGAAGCTAAGACTGCAGAAGGACCAGGCATTCAGGAGTGGGGACAAGGACCTGTACACAGAGTCAAAAACAGGTTTAGCAAGGCGGTGAGAGATGCTAAACGACTGTACTCTGAGAAACTGCAACAGCAGCTCTCAGCAAACGACTCTGCTTCTGTCTGGAGAGGCTCAGGCAGATCACCAACTACAAGCCCAAATCACCCCACTCCATGAACAATGTGCTTCTGGCAGACGAGCTCAATGAGTTCTACTGCCGCTTTGAAAGACAATGGAGCAGTCCTGAGACAATCCCCACAGCCCCATCAACAAGCCACAGACCATCAGCCCACCCTCCCCCAGCCCATCAGGGGCTCACACCTCTGGAGCACCCTCCATCAACTCAGCGACGACCCTCGCCATCCTGGAGAGAGACGTCAACAGGCTGTTTAAAAAGCAGAACCCCCGCAAAGCAGCGGGCCCGGACTCCGTCTCCCCTCCACTCTGCAGCACCCTGCTCACCAGCTGTCTCCGGTGTTCACCGACATCTTCAACACCTCCCTGGAAACATGCCACGTTCCAGCCTGCTTCAAGGCCTCCACCATCATCCCCGTCCCCAGAAAACCCAAGATCACAGGACTCAATGACTACAGGCCCGTCGCCCTGACCTCTGTGGTCATGAAGTCCTTTGAACGCTTGGTCCTGTCACACCTCAAGACCATCACCGACCCACTCCTGGACCCCCTGCAGTTCGCCTACAGAGCCAACAGGTCTGCAGACGACGCAGTTAACATGGCCCTTCACTACATCCTCCAGCATCTGGACTCCCCAGGAACCTACGCCAGGATCCTGTTTGTGGACTTCAGCTCTGCTTTCAACACCATCATCCCGTCCCTGCTGCAGGACAAGCTCTCCCAGCTGCACGTGCCCGACTCCACCTGCAGGTGGATCACAGACTTCCTGACCGACAGGAAGCAGCACGTGAGGCTGGGGAAACACGTCTCAGGCTCCCGGACCACCAGCACAGGTTCCCCCCAAGGCTGTGTTCTCCCTGTACACCAACAGCTGCACCTCCAGTCACCAGTCCGTCAAGCTCCTAAAGTTCGCGGATGACACCACCCTCATTGGGCTCATCTCTGGTGGGGACGAGACCGCCTACAGGTGGGAGACTGACCACCTGGTGACCTGGTGCAGCCAGAACAACCTGGAGCTCAACGCTCTAAAGACAGTGGAGATGGTTGTGGATTTCAGGAGGAATGCAGCCCCACCCGCCCTCTCATCCTGTGTGACTCCCCCGTCGACGCTGTGGAGTCCGTCCGCTTCCTGGGCTCCATCATCACCCAGGACCTCAAGTGGGAGCTGAACATCGGCTCCATCACCAAGAAGGCCCAGCAGAGGATGTTCTTCCTGAGGCAGCTGAGGAAATTCAACCTGCCAGGGAAAATGATGGTACAATTCTACACGGCCATCGTTGAGTCCATCATCTGCTCCTCCATCACCGTCTGGCACCCTGCAGCCACGGCCAAAGACAAGTGCAGGCTGCAGAGCATCATCCGCTCGGCCGAGAGGGTTATTGGCTGCAATCTGCCTTCCCTCCAGGTCCTGTTCACCTCCAGGTCACTGAAGCGGGCCAGCAAGATTGTCGCTGACCCCTCCCACCCTGGTCACACCCTGTTTGAGTCCCTCCCCTCTGGAAGGAGGCTGCGGTCCATCAGGACAAAGACCTCCCGCCACACCAAAATCTTTTTCCCGTCGGCAGTCGGGCTCATCAATGGAGCCCGGGTCCCCCACTGACTGACTGTCACCCCCAGGACTACCTCCTCTTCTTCCTCCTTCCTCTCTCCTCCTTCTTCCCGCTCCTTCCTCTTCCTCCTCCTCCTTCTTCTTCTTCCTCCTACTCCTCCTCCTTCTTCTTCCCTCCTGGAGGCCTCCTCCACACTCGTCACTTTAACATACACTTTAACTTGAGGCCTCCTCCACACACATGTCACTTTAACATGCACTTTAACTTAAACACACGTCACATGTAACATACACTTTTAACTAAAACACACATCACTTGAAGCACACACCTAAACACTTTAATATTTTTTGTTGTCTGAGCACTTTATCTTTATCTTACCTTTCTGATACTTAAGTTCACTGTTGCTGTCGTGTTGATTGTTGTTTGTCATGTTTGTCATGTCTAAATATTGCACCCTCCGCCAGAAAAACTTCCTCATTTGTGTAAACATTCCTGGCAATAAAACTGTTTCTGATTCTGATTAATAAGATATGTCACAAGATATGGTCACAAGAATAAGTAGGCCTACTGTAAGATCCGTTTACTTAGAAATCCACAATTGTATGATTCCTGTAGCCAAATGTCCCCATGTACCCTAACTTTCCAAAAAAGCTAGGACTTTTTCCTGTTCTATTTCATCCTTCCTGACCGCCAGAGGCGGTGCTTAGCACTGGATATCTTCCGTCTTGCGCATAGCAGGTCGAGTATTAATAACGACAAAGTCACCCGTGACCTCGGATGACCCGCCCACCGGGTATAAGTTCCGGTGTCATCCCGAGATCAGTTCTTTTTCATCTTCTCGCATACGCAGGCTAACGGAATTACTACGTTAGCATCAGCTAAAGCTGAAGTTTAACTGAAGCTCGTCGCGGGGAGCCTTGTGACCAAATGGTCGGAGTTGCGATCCGTCGGCCTCCAGAGGCTGTGACGAGCTCTCCTCCGAGGAGGAGGACGTTGCGTTCTCTACGGCGGACCGGAGAACGCACGGGTTTTTCTCGGTCTTCACCAGAGCACCTTCACCGCGAAGCTTCAATCGGGTGAAATCGAATACAATTGCTGTCTATGACGGCATATCCCACAGGAGCAGAGCTCTCGTTCCTGCTAACTGTGTGCTAACGAGAGCGCGTCCGCTCGGTGTCGCCAGGCTGCTACACCGGCGCGACCGGCTCTCTGTAGCGATTGGGATAGCGTGTGTGTTGACTTTGGTAGCATTGCCGCCGTGCATAGCTAGCAGAGTGTGTCCACTCAGGCTAACGGAGCCTACGCTAAATCCGACAGCTACTTCCTGTTGCACAGGACCTCGGCCCAAGTAGTGGAGCGCTCTCGCTCAGGCTACTGTTGGGCGATTACAGCGCTAACGAGAGCGCGTCCGCTCGTTGCGGCTGGATGCCACACTGCTACACTGCTACCGGCTTCCAGTGAGCAGAGCGTCCCGCTCAGGCTCACCGGGGGGACGCTAAGGAGGCTATAAGTCGATACTGATGCATACGTGCACATGTACCTCCATGACATCGCTGCTGTTGCAGCTAGCAGAGCGTCTCCACTCAGGCCAACTAATGCCACGCTAATGCTGACAGACCAGAGGAGTGAAGTGTGTCCTCACTCTCTCACTAGACATGCTGTTTTCTGACCCGTGTTCACGGGATCAGCGTCTACAGTAGCGCAGAGCTCTCGCTCAGGCTTACTGGGAGGCACCAGTAAGTACAGTGGTCATACTAGTGGAGAGGGTCCTCGAAGAGACCTGCCCTCTCACTACGACTGTTTTCACAGGACCTGCTCCCCCGTAGCACAGTGCTTTCGCCCAGGCTACTCGTGGGATGCTTGTAATTACAGCTACTGTACTAGTCAAGCGTGTCCTCACTTCCTCTCTCTAGAGAGGCTGTTCTCTAGACCGCTTTCTAAACTGTCTCCACGGAACCCGTTTCCACAGTAACAGAGTGCTCTCGCTTAAGTTTACTGATAGGACACCAGTAATCACAGCTACTGTATTGAAGAGGTGTCCTCGCTCTAGACGGACTGTCTCTGTCCTGCTCCACAGGACCTGGGCCACAGTAGCGGAGTGCTACTGCTGCGACCCTAGCTGCTACAGCTACCGTACTAGTGAGGCCAGTGGTGGCTGATACCCTCACTAGACGGGCTGTCTCCGTCCTGCTCCACAGGACCTGGGCCACAGTAGCGGAGTCCTACTGCTGCGACCCCCAGCAGCTACAGCTACTGTACGAGTGAGGGCAGCGTTACGCTCTCCCCTCACTAGACGGGCTGTCTCTGTCCTGCTCCACAGGACCTGCGCTGCAGTAGCGGAGTGCGCTCGCTCTAGCTCCTGCTAGGACCCCAACAGACAGGTCAGGTCAGCTCCAGGCCAGCCGACCAGTTGCAAGCGCCGGCTAGGAGCCGCAGGGGCTCCCCTAGCAGTTCAATCGGGCATGCTAGCTTATAGAGTAGGTCTGCTGACCGCAGAACTAGCTCAGATAAGTCACCACCCTAGTCTTCAGGGGCATTCCCGGCCCTGCCGCCTTTTCAGTCTCCCCTCCAGAGACTATCTGAGGGGTTACCATCTTACGACAGATCACCGAACCCCGGCGTCCATGCAGGACATGGCCAGATATGGCCTTCGTCCCATGCCATCCATTGAGCTGACTATCGCATCCATCGGTTTTTCCCCAAGGGGACTCCGAGGCCGGATGACCGGTGCCCTCGAGCCCAGTCGGTTCTCAGGTGACCATTTTACCGTGCTTACTACACGGTAACTCCCCCTCATATGTCATACCTGACTACAGCCTCAGTGATGCTTCGCTGCAGGCATTTGCACTTACATCAAGAGAACCTGGGCGCCTAATGCTCTCCAGGGTTCAGACCAGCTGTTTGGCCGGCGCAGGCACCCCTGTCGGAGGCATGTAGGAACAACCTCCCTACTGTCCCAGTGAAATCAGGGGACCTGCTCTACAGGCGCAGCAGCGCACGGTGCAAGCCGGTTAGACCAGGCAGCAGTTATCTGGTCTTCGCAGGACCGTGTCCACACCCCGCAGACTCGGGGGCGCCACGTCTTGACTTTCTCATGCTGAGCCCAGCAGACAGCCTTCGTGTGGTCTCCAGAGGAGATCGGCTCATGTCTGTCGACTTAAAGGAGGCCTTTTGTCAGGTTCCTAGAATGCTTCACAGACGGTTGCTCTGTTATGCTTTCCAAAGCCGTTATTCCCAGGCTTCTTCCATGTGGACTTCCCCAGGAGTTTCTACAAAAGGCGTTACTGCCGCCCTGCAATCACCAGGGCGTGAGGAAACTGCCATCCTGGACGATCTGGCTGATATGTGCGCCATACCCATTTAGGGCCACACAGTGCATTACTTGCACTCTCTCTCACGCCGCCCGGTTGGGCCTTCGTGAACAAACAACTATCTGAGCCATTCTCAGAGCATAACCTTTATTGGTGTAGCTCTAGATGCAGCCACTAAGCGGGCCTGGCCATCACTCAGACAGGTGGACAGCATCCTCTGCAGCCTTCCCCTCTCTGAGGGGGCAGATGGCTGTCTTTTATCCTCTCTTCTTGCCTATCGGGTAAATTGACAGCAGCATCAGCTGTCTTACACTCTTTTCTCACGCTGCCCGGTTGGGCCTTCGTGAACATAGAGTTTTCTGAGCCATTCTCGGAGCATAACCTTCATTGGTATAGCTCTAGATGCAGCCACTAAGTGGGCCTGCCCGTCACTCAAGCAGGTAGGTACTCTGAGGGGGCAGGCAGTGGTCTTTATCCTTTTTCCTTGCCTATCGGGCAAATGCTTGGGCTGCTGTCGCGCGCCCCGCATGGAGGGCCTAACAGCCTTCGCCAGGGGCCACAGGCACAAGATGGGGTCACAGTGGTGCCTCGGCTCTATCCCGTGAGGGTGAGAGCATACCCGTCAGAGGGTATCCCCAGGAAGGGTCCGCCCCACCGGCAGGTCGCCACAGCAGACTCCCGCCTCTCAAGGTGGGGCGCAGTCTGGCGGTACAGGACTTCCAGAGGACAGTCTATTCGCGACACTTGGGTCTGGAGCCACAGGCCATGCAACTAGCGCTCAAACAGTTCCTGCCATACTTGGGAGGGAATATGTACTTGTTGGGCGAGACATTCAAGATTCAAGATTCAAGATGTTTTATTTGTCACATACACACACAGGGTGTGCAGTGAAATGAAAGTGGCAGGAGCAGCAGGGGGCAACAAAGTACAACAGTACACACAATAAAACACAAAACAAACACAATATTGTGTGTGTGTGTGTGTGTGTGTGTGTGTGGTGTGTGGTGCAGGGGGGGGGGGGTGTGGGTGGGGGGGTGGTGAGGTTTGGCCTGAGGAAAGAAACCTGAGGAAAGAACTCTCTTCCTGCAGCGTGACTCTCTCTGCGCCTGCCTGCCTGCGCCTGCCTGAAAGCAACTGCAGCTTGTCTGTGGTGGTGTTGGTGGTGAGGGATCCTTCTGGGTGCTCTGCACTGCACCTCTGCACCTGGTGGTGTACAAGTCAGAAAGGGGGAGGAAGAAGCTCAGCCCTGCGCACTACTCTCTGCAGAGCCTGCCCTGCCTTGAGCGGAGCAGCTTGCCAGAGCTGCCATGTTGATGCTTCCTGTCAGGACGCCCTCCAGCAAGGAAGTAGAAAGTGATGGGGAACTTTGGATTCTTCAGCTGCCTGAGGTGTAGTGGTGGTCCTGAGGCTCCTGCTTCCCTTTGTTCCAGTTGGTGTCTGTTGTCAGATCCCATGTGGTGTCAGATCCTCGATGAGGACCCCCCTCCACTATAGTCCTGCACCCCCCCCTCCTGCAGTGGTAATCCTGTTGTTCAGTGTTTGTGGTTGTTGTGTTGCACCTCCAGTCTGTTGTCCTCTTGTTTTTCCTTGTTGTAGATGAGGAGGTTGTCCTGATCAGCAACTTCCTCCTCAGCCCTTTTCTCCCAGTGGAGTCGGAGATCATGTGTCAGGCGGCCCCACCACACACAGTCATCCGCAAACTTTGATGATGGTGTTGAGCTGGACCAGTGGCACACAAGTACAGGAGGGGGGGCTGAGGGGGCAACCCTGGGGGGGGGGGTGGGTGTGAGGATTTGAGGGATTCAGATCTGTCTGACCACCTGTGGCCACCTGTGTCTGGAAGTCCAGGATCCAAGTCCACAGGGGGTGTTCAGTTCAGTCCCCAGTCAAGCCGGCCAGTCCAAGGGGACTATGGTGTTGACTATGGTGCTGGCTGCAATGAATAGCAGTCTCATAGCCCCCTCCCCTATGCCATGAGAGAGTGTGTGGTGTGGTGTGGTAGACAGAGTGCAGATGATCTGAGGAGATTTATTCGATGGGCAAACTGCATAAGTCCATGGAGGAAGGGAGGATGGTCACCGGAGGGAGGGCGGAGATGAGTATCCTTTTTCAGCCTCTCTGAGGTTTCATGACCACCGGTGAGCATGCTGGAGAAGCATTCACGCCACAGGGGGACAGGATCTCTTGAGGACTGGACGGACTGGATGATCACTTGGTGGGTTGAATATTGTGTGAACACCAGAGCCAGGCTGGGCAGCACAGGTTCAGTATCTGGAACCAGTGGCCTCAGCCCTGCCCTTTCCTGCTGTTCACCCTCATGCACTCCCTCAGCACAGATGTGTCCACCACAGAGAGCGTCCTCAGAGTGTGTGTCTATCAGTTCACAGCTCAACAAGTGTGATGGTCGTGTTTGTTCATAGCAAGCTTCTAGCTAGTTGTTGCTAGTTGCAAACCTCAAACAGGTCGTTGTTCACCTTAGCGCCGGCTACCAAAGCTTACCATAATAGACCCCGCTCGCTGCTGTAGTAGTCTTGGTGTCTAGCCATAGGCCTCTGCGCGCCTCTCTGGTCCCTCTCTTGTCCTCCACCTGTCTCGGTCTTCATAGACCGCTCTCTCACTCCTTCCCCGCCTCGACCGGACACGCCGCTTTGTTCCGCACAACATGGGATGCCGCATTCAATACGGTAGGCAGCAGCCTCGCTTTCTTTGAGTTGATCATGTCACGGTCGGATGGCTCAACCCGCGGCTTTTACTTAAAGACCCATGAACTTACCGTGGGGACAGCTTGTTATGTCTACCGTTGCAGCGGAGTCTGCGCTTTGTCCCCCAAACCTGATGATCATATCATCCAGTCACGTCAGCCAGAGCGTCACGTACTTGCTGGCCTTGTCATTCCCAGTCTGATCCGCTTTCGCCACACCTCGTTCTCGAAACTACCGGGTCGGGTTGCGATTCTTTGGAGGGAGACGGCGGCAGCCCGTAAAGTCTTGAATGAGATGGAGCAGTCCCTGGATGGCTGGCGATCTGATTTTGCTGAATGGCCTGGTAGCACACTTTTGCTTTTTTGGTATCCGGTTGACTTTTTGGCCACCACCACAGTGCTGGGCATGACGCACCACATCCTTCGGAATGAACACATCTAACATTCCATGTTAGGGTCGCCGATAAGGTGGCCCGTAAGTGGTATGGGGGTGTGTAGATGACTGGGCCGAGACGAATGCCGGACTGGGAGGTAGAAAAATGACTGTGGGTTCCTCAGATGTTCCAGGTTCGCCGAACATGAACACCAGAGTTTGTAGAGTTGGCCAGAGGTAGATGTTTTAAACATTAGGCTCAAAGCAAACCCTCCACCCTTAGATTTACCCTTTTCTTCCGCTCCTCCGGCCACTCACTTGTAGAAGATTCAGAGGCTGACCAGCTCAACGCAGAACTGGGCAGCACTCGTTTCAGTCCCAGTGAGATGTCAGGTGTTGCGTTAGCACCGTCATCCTCAGCCCATCACATTCCCTTAATTCCAGTTGCTGGACGTTAGCAAGGCTTGGGGCCAGATCATGTGGGCCAGGAACCCTGGGCTCAATCCGACTCGGATCCTTCCCCCGTAGTTGGTTCATGTTGCGTTAGTGTCAGCCTGTGGCCCGCCGGGTTAGCCTTCCACGTGCCGCGCTTCCACGCTGGATTGTGGATGTTGTGGCAAAGGTTGTGTATCTCTGAAAAAGTTGTCTCGGCGGAGTTATTATGCGAAAAAAAAAAGCAAAAAAATGGATTGTTGGAAAAAACTATAAAAAAAAAATGTTTTTAAAAAAGTTTATGTCAAAAGTCTGCGACACAGTCTGGACGCATAAGCCTCAACCACGTGTTGGCTTGAACCTCCAGGGGTCTCTAGGGCTGCAGAGCTGCTACGAAGCTCCCGTGCCCTTCTGACTTTTCTTACTCCGGTAACCCTTCACCTGACCAATTGTCGGGCGAGGTATCGACCAGGAGAACGGAACCAGGGCGTTCCCCACATTTCCGCTGATCTTGCCAACTACTCGGGGTCTTCAACAGGGCCACCGAATTTTGCTGGTGGCCCCCTTGCGTCCAGCCAGGACTTGGTTCCCCTGGCTGCACAGACTTCGCTGTGAGATGCCACGGTGCCTCGCTGACATGCGGGACCCCGAGCACAGCTAGATGGTGGGACCTGCCATCCCGATCCCGGCCGTGCCCAACAAAGGGCTTGGCCGCAGGAGAGCAGAAGCAGCTGAACAGGATCAGTCCAAAGGACTATTCTAAACGCCAGAGTGCTATCCGTCTACAAGACATGTGCAGACCGAAGCCGCTTCCCGACCAGCGGACGGAGGGACCCAGTACGGTGCCTCGTCCTGAGGGCCTACATAGCTGCCATTTCATGCCAGCATGCTAAAGCCGACAATGATGCGGAACAGCCACAAGCTGGTGTCCCTCTTCATAAGGAGGGCCTCAGTGACTATCCCCTGAGCCCCGAGGGCTCCTCCAGGGACTCCCGTGGTACTGGACACCCTATGCTCGCCTCCCTTCGAACCCTTGGCAGAGGCAGAGCTGTGGTTGCTGTCGGCAAAGACCTTTCATCCTTGCCATAACTGCCGCAGAGCAAGTAGGCAAGCTACACGCCTTGTCGGTCAATGAGCCTTGTCTGAGGGGAACTCAGATGGCTCGGGTGTCACACTGCGGCCTAAAGCAGTGGCTTCCCCCAAAGGTGCTGGCACACTCGGGTCTCAACCAGCCTGTCCAGCCTGCACAGCTTGACCACCATAACTAGTCAGTTAGGGTGGATCTAAGAAGGGCTATGCCACTGCAGAACAGTGCCTGTTCCACTAGATAGTGGAGGCCATTGCCTGTGCATAGGTGGTGAACGTCCGTGCTCTGCCATCCAGAGCAGGGTGTTCTACCAACAGCGTTCCCACATCACGGGCGACCCTGAGAGGTATGCCCGTAGGGAATATAGGTGCATATGTATGCAACAGCCTCAGGGGCATCGTTGCGCACATTCACCAGAGACTACAGAGTGAACGGGAACACGCTCCATGCATTGCAGGTGGTTCTCCGTCCAAATCCTCTGCTTGAGTCATATGAGGTAGTTTCCTTGGGATTCCTCGTGACTCTGTTGATATAAGTCATCCAGTGCTAAGCACCACCTCTGGCGGTCAGGAAGGATGAAATAGAACGCAAGTTACGTATGTAACTATGGTTCTATGAATCCTGGATGACCGCCAGAGTTCTTAGTCACTCGGAATCTCGTGAGTTCGCGAGAAGATTCCGTAGAACTGATCTCGGGATGACACCGGAACTTATACCCGGTGGGCGGGTCATCCGAGGTCACGGGTGACTTTGTCGTTATTAATACTCGACCTGCTATGCGCAAGACGGAAGATATCCAGTGCTAAGCATCGCCTCTGGCGGTCATCCAGGATTCATAGAACCATAGTTACATACGTAACTTGCGTTTTATATTGTTCATGTTGTGTTGTTTACTTAGGTTTTGTTCTTTAAAACTATTTACTGCAATCCCTTTCGACTGTTTCTAAGTGGTTTATTTTTTTATTAAATCAGGCAAAGGCAAACAGATGGTTATCCTGACCAGCATTGGTAATTTAACTATTGTTTAGCATATCTGTGTAAATCTAAGCTATTGCATGCTTTTTTTTTACTAGACCCAGCCCATAATCCTATTGTTCGTCTCCACAAAATCCAATTTCATACATTACTGCAGTGAATTTACACCATTCTACAGAATCTACCTTGAGCGTTTTAATCAATTTAACTCTTACTGTATGCCCTTTACTTGAAGTGCTGCCGGCAGGTGTGTTTTCTTTATTTTTGGGAATGTTTAACAAACATACTGTGACATCATTACTGCTATACCATGTATTTCAGATTATAGATGACAACTGACACTAAACGTTAATATTTCCTTCGTCCACTCAACATTCACATTAATTGGTTGACTCACCAGGTTGTGACTAGGTGACAATTAACTTCTTTTACCAATTAGCAGTTCATCAGTGCATTCAATGAGAAAGCACGGAAAGAGAGAAGGAAAATATGAACACAGAAATATAATTAAGTGCCAGTCACACAGACAAAAAAATAAATAGTGTTACCACGTAATTGTCACTGCAGTGCATACAGTGGAGGAGTTGATTTTAAATAGCAGCAGCACTGACAAAAGACGACGTGTACCCCCAAAACCATTAAAAGAAGGCAAATGAGTTTCCCTATTATTCTTGCATGCCACTGTTTCAATTTGTGTGTGTTTGCATTATTGATGCTACCGAAGTTATTCACACGATTGTGTCTATGTGTAATTTCATTATTTGATTACCAAAGGAGCATTTCTGTATTATTTGTGTCAACATTCAGATAAGCAGGGCAACCAACAAGCTGTATCGCCTTTCTCTATGAACTGTTGATACTGACTCCAAATAACAACATGGAAGTCAATGCAACAAAACCAGATGTGTGCTTCTCAAAATATTGGAAATACATGTAAATTCATTCAGTCATTTGTGGATGGAGGTGACTGCATCTTTCAAAGTGATGACGCACACTTTCAGCTTTCATTGATTCATTGAAGATACTCCTCGTGGATGCAGTCAGGGTCCATTAACTGGGGTACTTTTCTCGGATGCTTGTTGTGTGGCCCATTGTTAAACCCGGTTAACAGCTGCCAAACAGCCAAACTGATTGTCTTTGTCCATGACACACTCCCACATCTCAGCACAGCAAGAGCACTAAGAGACGTTCTGCCATTGGAAGACATCTGCTTTCAAACATTTACGATGCTTCGTAGCCTCTAATGGAGTCTCCAGGCTAAAAACGTCCATTTCTGAGAAGTGTTACACACTAACTTCTCCCCATCTTGTTCGTTCTTCATTTTTTTTTCATTTCCAAGAATTGTAATACTTAAATTGCATATCAGACACACTCTTGTGCTGTTGATGGAGTTTTATGAACTTTGTCAGCAAGTCAATTTATCGAATAATCCCACACTTATTGGCTAAAGTCGCAGTCTCACTCAATTGAGAACAACAGGCCGATTATCGATCGGGCTCGGGGTGCATTGTGATGCAACAACTTTATTTTAAGCGTGATTGCTGCTTTTCTCATGTGTTGAAAAAAATCTATATCTCGACTTGTCCTACCAGCAGGAATCAAAAGGATGTGAAGATGAATAATATCATGGCGGTATTGTGTTATTAGAGCGCATGTATGGTGTTACCTTCCACATCATGACTGTCTTTATTGCAGTTCTGGCACATGCTGAATCTCACCTCAAAAACTAATAATATGGGATTTTACTCATCTTTGTGGTCACGGATCTGTAAGTAGAAAATAAAGAAAAACAGGAGCAATACAGTTATATAAGGTGGTGTTGATCAATAGTATCAAAGTATAATACGACTGACCCCCTTGAAAAATTGCATTGATTTGAAAACAAGAAGAAGAATACACAATGCGGCAAAGGTTAACCTTTAGCATTACTGTTCCTATTTATGTATCTGTTGTAGACACTTGGTGCTTGTCAGATATTATATGGCACTATAAATGCATTCAAGATTAGTTTAACAAGCCAAAGACATTGTAACAGGGTGATTATATTGCGCATAATACAATATGTGCATTCTTTGTTTCATGGCAAGTCATCTTCCCACAACACCCCTGCAAAGCCATTCCTCAGCCTCAGTAATTTCTTGATCTAACATTAATAAATTAGCTTCTTAACAAATCAAATGATGCATGTTGCAGATAGATCCACCTTGATTGATTCAGAATCCGGCCATCGTATTTATAGTGAAGACTTAAACCGTAACCGATGTGGAGTCATAGTTGTGCACTCATAAGAAGACAGATGGTGGTTTTATGATGTCTTTGACTTTTCCCTTTCAATATAACAGGAACAACTGGAAGCACATTCTACAGTAGATGGGGGAGTTCCATACCAATCAAAATCTGTGGATTTATTTTGAGACTAACCTTTAAAGTCACCCTGTTCTGCACAGTTAATTACAGAGCTGGCAAACTCCAGTAGGACCAATAATTTTCAAGATCAGGACACAGGTCATTGGCTTCATACAGTTGAGCTTGTCCACTTCATCATCACTTTATGACTGGCCTCTTCAGCTGTAGATGAATATGTTACTTCGATGAGACAGGCGTGGCAATGGGATGCTAATAATAATAATAATAATAATAATCATTTATTTTATATAGCGCTTCTCAAGGCACCCGAAGTCGCTTTACAGAGTCCAGTAGTCATACACACACACACACAGTCATCCCGGTGGTGGTAAGCTACATCAGTAGCCACAGCTGCCCTGGGGCAGACTGACGGAAGCGTGGCTGCCAATCAGCGCCTACGGCCCCTCCGACCACCACCAACATTCATTCACATCCATACAAAATAAAGACTGCTCTCTCAACAATCAAATGAACACAAACATTCGCGGTCTCCGAACGCCTCCTATATTGTACAGCTTTAATTTATTTGTCTGGAAGGATCCTCGGATGAAATGCCAGACCGGCTTGTTTACCGAGTGTAGATGCGAAACAATGCGGTGTGACTCTTTCTCTACAAATCTGGCAGTCGGTTCTAAATATCATTTCTTACATAGCTTTAATATTCCTCTCTTAATGCAAAATGACCCAGTGAGACACATCCACTGCTGGAAGATGAGCTCCACATCAACTCGGTCTCCTCTTCCTTCTTTAGCCGATGCCAGTTATGAACCTATATTATAAAGCCTTTACTTAAAACTGCGAGTTTAAATAAGAATATTATTTTGAATATCGGTGTTATTTATCTGCCTCCTATATTCTTTCGAGAACGTCAATACTCTAAGCCTATCGTAATGCTTTGTTCAACATTACTGTATCATAGTCTGTCAGTCAAACAAAATACAACCTTATCTTTTGGTTACGTGCCACATGTAATCTTTTCTAAATAGTTATAAAAAAACTAAAATAATCAAAGGTGTAAAATCCCCTGCTCCTGACAAGACCAGATACAACATTTAGACAACACATAAAACTCAGAAGGACACTGGCTCACTTTATAGTCTTCCCCTGAAAGCACCTTTGAGTGCAGTGGTGTCATAAACAATGGCCATTATTCGAACGATAAGAAAGGATGGTATGGAAAAAGCAAAGTCTCTCAGTGGCTGGTTGCACTCGGCCCATTTATAAATTTATTTCAGTATGGAAGAAAGCCCCCGTGAGAGAATGTTAAAAAAAATCCATGATCAATGAAACATTCATCTTGAATTTTATAGAGGAACAGGAAGAGTTGTCACTCTCTATTTGGGCCCATTAGGACATGAATGGAAGGAGGAGACAGGCAAAGGGAATACGGGTGGCAGATCGTGTGGCGGAAGGAGTTGATTTGAGGGTAGATGTCAAGGAATCAGAGGAGAGAGAGGGAACAGCAAATGAAAATGATGGGTGAAAGCTCTTTGGTATTCAAAAGATGTTGTGATCGCAAGAAGCCTTACAGAAGGACAGTGTAGGCTTTTATTCAATGGCCCAAGTGGGCAGTACTAGCAAAGAGAGGAGGCACTCATGATGATACTTTAACAGTAGATGATATTGGTTTAATAAAACAAAGAAGATCATGAATATCTGAAAATGCCCCGTCTTATTCTGATACCCACACAGGTGTAACAAAATTAAACACAAGGTATTACTCACAATTGTAAAACATCTCTTTTTCCTTACCCTCTTGACTCTTAACACGACCCTTTAAATCACTTGTCACCCACGCCCTGTTATTAATTCATCGTGGCATCCATGCCTTTGTGCTCCGTGTGTAATATATCCTCCCATGCGCATACAAATCACGAGGCTTATAGAACTACAATAGCACTTGTCAATATGTGTGCCATGTACGACAATCCCCTCTTGCCTATAACCTTCTGCTGAATGCTAAGTGCCAAAATCAAAGCGTAAGACAACAAAAACAGGAGACTTTTCAACAGTGATGCCTTTGAGGCCAACATTTCTATGTTGAATAGATGGGTAGGGATGGGTGGAAGGGAAGGGATACAATGAAATACACATGGCAGCTGCTTCTGTTAAGAACTTCCAGTGATTTCACAGCTCTCTGAATTTGACAGTAAGACACCATTGAGGGACTGCTGATAACAGTGGTGGTGCTTTAAGGGAACAACTCAGCAGTGTTAAAGCAGTGCATACTAATTCAGCCTGCAGACATTGTATTAGATCAGACTTACTGAGATCTGGATGTAAATTATGAACTCTTTATGACACATTTAGACTGAACTGACCTTCACTCACAAAGGTCTGGTCAATGTAAAAAGTGCATATCAATATAATGTAAACACCATGGAACATTGCTTTTCTCTTATGTTGTATTCATCCACAATAATGGAGGTTGACACTTTGGCAGGTGAGTCAGCTGACAGAATAAAGACCAACAGCATACAGTCATGAGTTGACATTTTTCCAACCAAAATACTGCAAAGAAACACAGTGCAAAGGCTAAAATGGCCAAGACATAATATGGCTTTAATGTTATGTAATTTAGTTTTACCCACTTTTGTAGCATGGTACTCCAAATAAGTCCTTTTCTGAATGTTTTCAACAGAGAAATACACATACAATGTAAATCTGAAAAATGCAAGAATTAACAAGAGAAGGACATTAGTGATTAATATATACCAAAGCACATAATTGGACTTGTTTTATATAATAGTGACGTATTTTAAAAATGTTTAGAGCAATCGTTGCACATGCACTGCTTTCACACATCTAACAACACAGGATCGCTTTGAATTGTAAATGTATGCACAACGTCACCTTGGAATAGTGTTGTTCGATATAATATTGTAATATGTAAAAGTAGATATTGCAAATGAAAATGAAATGGGGTTCTGGTTCATTCACAGCAGTGGCATCAGGTGAAGGAGAGGAAGCGCCTGGAAAGAGCGCAGATGGAACTAAAGGTGATCTAATGGTCTCGGGTTGCAATCAAGAGGTCCAGAGAGCCGAAATGGATGCAAGGGGTACATGTGCGAGAGTAGAGACTTCCCTTCTGTAATCCGGCCATCCCTTGCCCTGAGGGCCAGGGTACAGAGACATACTGAGGCCAGGAGAGTCAAGTAATTTCCTCCCTCTGCAACAATCCAGCCCTTTGGCATTGCTCACATCTGACAATGATCCCACATCTGTCAGAGGCTAAAAACCTGCCTGGTGTTTGAGGGAAAACCTTTCACACTTTGTGACCTACTCCTGACTGGAGCTCCGGCCATCTGGGCCACGCAAAGCCGAGCAACATTTAAGACATCACCGGATCAGTCTCCCTATATCGAACCACAAAAAAGAGGCAAATTATGAACTAGCGTGATTGCGAGTGCGCTCTGTAAATAGTTAATGCCATTTAGGAATACTGCAGTCTTGAAGTTAATGTAACAGAATAACAAAAAAAAATTTGGACAGGGAGACGTCAGTGTTTGATCCACGATGCATAGCAACTGAATTGTGTCAGTGTATCAAAGGCCTTCCTCATGTTTTATTAGAGGTGTTCACAGTCAGATGTATGCCCCCTGCTCATCCCACTGGCAGCCCCACCCACCCACACACACACTCTCATGTTGCTCCATTTATCAAAAGCTGAAATAATGTGGCAGGGATTTATTATCTTATTCAGGAGCCAGGCTTCATTTGCTCAACAGAGGCCACAATCCTCATCTGGCATTGATTTCTTGTGATTAATGTAGAACAAGCAGTGTTAGGAGTGCAGGTTCATTGAGCCTGGTGCCCCTCCAGTCTCCTTTGTTTACAGTGATGGTGATATGGACTATGATGGAACAAGGATGCAAATCAACTATATCTCCTCATCTTGGAATTATGTCGTTCAATATTAATTAACGGGGCAGCCTAAATAGATTTTCATGAATGAATCACAATAAAATCGAGCAAATTAGACTTTAGTTTTTCTTTCTCAAAAGTATGCTTGATGAAAGGCCGGCCGATCAAGTATGTAGGATTCATCATCATAAATGCCTAAACCCAATTTGATGAAAATCCATCAAACAATTAATAATTGAAGAGTTACATTTAAATGGTTTTAAGCTTTGGTTAGATTTTGTGAGCAGAAATAATGAGGTTACACCTACGATTATATAACATCAGTGAACTATCCAGAACACCGCGCACCATAACAGGCAATTCTGTTGCCTTTCAGGTTTGCTTTTAGGCTGTTTACATCCACAATCAATGAACCTTACAGAAAAAATGCTGCCCTCTATATACACATACTCCCCAAGGGTAAAAAAGGGCTGTGACTCTGACTCTGTTTCCCCAGAATTGATGTGAACACATGCTGAAAGTCAGCACTTTGCCCTCGTAGGCATTCTTTCACTTAAAGTCCAGGGTGGTGGAAGATAGCCAAAACAATGAAAAACACATTACTGTCCTCAAACTGCATTGCATACTTCTGAAACCCAGTAATGTCTATTGCCTAATGGCGCTCATTGGATTCAGAATATCCCATAAAATCTCTTTATCTGCCATTCAAAAGATATAAACTATGTTATGAATTATATTTTACAAACATGCTTCTGTCTAGCCAAGTGTATTACAGTATTAGCGGAAAGATTCTACGAAGCTGTCGGCATCTCTCTCTCTCTGTGTGTGTGTGTGTGTAGCAGCTTGAAAGGTTAACATGCAAAGTCAATAGTTAGAATAACTAAAGACACAATTCTGGATGTTGACCAATAGGCTTTGCTCGTTGAAGTCTGTGTCTATTTGGATGGGAATCCTCTTGGTGCGTGAGTGAGAAGTTGTTGCACATCATGTGACATGCTGGCTAATCAAAGTTTAGACTTACTCCATGTTCTCGTGGAAGGTCAAGAAGGTTCTTCTAAAGGTGCGTTCACACCAAAAGCAAAACTATTTTTCCGCGCGACCAAATCCCATGAAAAGTCAACGTACAGACGCTTGTGGCTGCGATAGACGCGATATTTTCCAGGGCGGCGCGTTTGGGGCGACGCGATGTGGCCGACGCGTTTCCAGCGGCGCAATTTTCGCCCCTAGTTGAAATATTTCAACTTTGAGGCGGTCATCTCGCAACTCGGGCCAATCGGCTCTTGTGTTCCGACGAGACACGGAGATAAGCCCCGCCCCTCGCGGAGCGTCTCGACGCTCATGGCTTGAACACGGTGAATGGTCGAGCGAGTAAACTCACGCGTTTTGGGCGACGCGGAAAATAGTTTCGCTTTTGGTATGAACGCACCTTTAGCCTATTGTCTTCCTCCCACTCTCCACCACTGGAACAGTTCTTTATACATGAGCAATGAGCTGATCATGCTTAACCTGACTTGTCAGTTGGCTTTTGACAATATGATTCAGAGTTAGAGGCTATATGCAGGTTTTGAAAGCATAGTCTATGAATAACACCGTAAGAGAGATGCGGGTATGGAGTCACACGGGATGGAGGAAGCAGAAGCAAACGGATCTTGGATCAATACTATTGAACCGTGTATTGATTTGAGCAAATACCGTTGGAGGCAAACTGTGGCCTGTGTTTTCAAAAGCGCTCTGTGTTTTTAGCCCCTGATTACAATGCTAGTAAGTGTAGGTGGTGTGGATGTATTTTAGTAAATGGTAAGATTAACGAGGTACAGCTCCTGTACAGCTTTAATGTTTTATAATTTTCATGATGAGAAAAAAATTGCCAACCTGATATTTATTAAAACTATATTTAGCATGCAATATGTAACGCTTGTTCACCACAAATGTATTTACCTTTAGGTAGTGTGTATGTGTGTGTGTGTGTGTGTGTGTGTGTGTTTGTGGTCAAGGCTTTCCCTCAAGCTGTGTCATTTCATTGTTTTAAAGAACTCAATGACAAATAAAAAACACCACAGTTCCTCTTATGGTAAGTAGTCAAAAACAGTTATGTAGTATGTAAAACCATCAATACAATCTAAATATTTAAAATCAACATCAACAATCAGTATCAGATTATTCTCATCATAGTCTTGTTTTTCATTTCACTTTACGAGAGGGGACTGGAATCTGTACCAGCATGATGTTGGCAAGAGGCAGGGAAACACTCTGGTGCACGGTTACTGTCATGTTATTGTCAAGCTAAGTGACAACCGAGAGTCTGGGACCAGGGAACAGGGTTATATTCCAGAGATCAAGTGGAGCATCTGGCCATATCTGTCATAACAATGCATCTTTCTCAACCACATATCTTTACCAGGTAATGCAGCAATGTGCAGTTATTATAAAACCAAAATATATTACCATGTTCCTTGATATGTTTAGATTTACAGTGAGCATGGTTTTAGTAAATAATCATTTTCAAATTTAAAATGCATTCATAAGTGTGTGGCTACAACATCATCACCATTTGTATTTGTTTTGAAATATTATTGCAATGTGTAGCTTTTCAGGACTCCATCTTTACACTGCCACCATCTCTAAGTCACCTGACCTATTTATTTTCACTTTTAGTGCAAGCCTGAGTTACTTTTGCTCAACAGTGGCCACTGTGGTCACCAGTGGTAATTACACCATGATGGCACATTGGGTTTCTCTGTGGTGAATTGGTGCACTACCGAAAGCATGTGCAAAGAGAATTCTCAAGACAGGCTTGTTCACGTCTTCCATCACTTTAAAACCTGTGAAATGTTAACGAGTGATGTGTGCTAAAAGGTAACTCCAACATCAGCAAACACTGGCAACTGGTTGTCAACATGTGCGACTGCTTCTTTTGCTTATTTTAACAATGTCTATTTTTACAATGAATGTCACAATCTATTGCTTAAGTTGTCATCACTAATATACATCTTAATGTGGACAGTCTTTCCCTTGCTCAATAAATAAATACTGAATGCATTTTACGATGTTAATATTAAATACGTAAGACACACTGTCAAACCCTTTTCATGTTATATGTTGATGCTATAAATGAAATTCACCAACGAGCAGGAGTCATGGTAACATAAATGTGCTAATCAATCCAAATTGAAAAAGACCTCCCTGTAATTAGCATCCACATCCATTCGCTTGTATTTAAATCACCCAGGCGCCTAAAGGCACCACGGTGAATACTACCTGAGTTTAAAGACTTGACGTTTGAACTCCTCCCCTTCACTTCTGCACACAGAACAGATAAAAGAAGGTATTCCATTCACTGTGTCTTGCAACGTGAAGGCGAGGCTAAAGGAGATTGTGAGAACTCTGTGCCACACCTCCAAATTATATTACCCCTCTCCCCTATCTTCAAAGAGGGAAGGAAGCCTTCAAGTACAGGGTTTAGGTCCCAGGAGACAGTCCAAGAATGGGATCGTCTGACTATTGCATGTACATTTTCACAATGTAACCTCTTCTGATGATTGTTAAAGGTGGATTAGGGTACATCATTATTAGAAAGATAGTGATTTTTCGATTTAAATGTAAATCAGTCTTTTTTTTCTTCTTTTTTATTATTGTGCTACATAACGTCAGGTGTTGGAGCAATAATGAATGCGTCTCAAACTTAGAAACAACCCCGACATAAATCTCTAAGATTTATTGACATTTTACTGGTTCTAGTACAATGAGATGTACTGTACTGGAATTTCATCCGACTTCTGGATACCTGAGAAAAAAGCCTTTGAAAATTGGACACCCTTGTGATATTTTTTTCGAACAAAGGTTTGATAGAACAAAAAGCTCTCATAAAATCGGAATAATGTACTGATTAATCATTACTAACTATGTATAGGTTTTTCAGAACTTGATATGTAAGACTTTTTAAAGATAAAAATGTAGTTCACTGTTCAGCAGTATATCTTTTGAGAATATTCAGATGTCTTAAAACTAACGTCATAAGTGTGTTCAATCACGATGCACCCCCCCCCCCCCCTCACCCCTGCTAAACTATCATTTTGCTCTTCAGCAAATGGCAATTTGCCCACTGATTGCCTTCCTCCATAAATGTAGTCACCGCTTCAAGAACACCATAACTGCCCATTAGGTCCCGCCCTGATTGCCAGGAAGGATCCATCTTCTTTCATAGTCTTGGCATGGACAATGTAGAGAGCTGTGTTTAGCAGCCAGCAGCTTGCCCGACCTGCAAACCGCTACCCAAGATTTGAAGGCAGCAGAAGTGGAATTACTTCTGGGGCTTCGAATGGATCCATTGCTGCGATCAAAGCGAGCCGAGTCGAGATGGTCAAAGCCCCTTCTCTGGCCGCAGAGTTCCTTTGCTGCTTACCGTCATATACAGGTCTGGTGGCTCTGACGTCCAAGACAGGATATTACCTCTTTGTTGCTGTCACAGCTGTTCGCTTGTCCACCAACGTGGTTTAGCAAGGAGTGACAACGCATGTGTATTAATGAAATAATGTGTCAAGGAGGTGAATCTATCTTCCCAGAAGATGGATAATCTCTCAGCAGTGATGCAATCTGTTAAAGAAACAGGTTTTTTTCTCTCCTCTCTGGGTTTTACTCTGTGTAATTCCTGGTTCACAAAAACGACAGGGAATTTCAAACTTGTGTTAAATCTTTGCATCCTAAACAAGTACTTTGCCTGCAAGCTCATCTGAGCATACCGAGAGTATGTAAACCATTACGGGAACTGGTTCAGTTGGGTGATTGGTTCACCAGCATCTACTTAAAGGTGCATACTTTCAGGTTGAGGTGGCTTCGTAACACAGGATATATATTTTGCATTTCAGGGGATGTGGGGCCTGCAGAGGTGATTTGCCAGCCTTTCTATGGATAGTAGGTGTCCTGAATGGCGGGGAAGGGAGTGGCCTGGGTAAAGAGGTCAGTGATGTGTTGCCCTCAAGGAGAACCAACACATCAACTGGACCAAGCTACAGGCAGTGGTTTTGTCCACCATCATTTCAGACCACTAATACAGAGGAGGCACATAATGGTAAGAACTGTATTATTGTGGCTTCTATCAAGAGTCAAGGGGGAGTTTGGTCGACTGCCCTCTGAAAGACGTTTGGATAGCTTGTGGTTGTGGCCTTCACAGCGCATTCCAGAACTGGAGAACAGGGGTATCGAGGTGGTAAAGCAGATTTGGGAAAGTGATGGTGAATCTGTTCACCGACTAACGCAACGCCCTGCTATCATTCTCAATTGCACAGAAGGATCCTCCAACCCTCGAGACGGAAAGATTTGAAACACGTGCAAGTAAGCTGGGTTATGCCTATCCAGCGCTCCGCCTCATCCTTGTCCTGCTACAAAAGGTTAGGCATGAACAATTGTCAGTCATTATGGTTCACCAGGTTTTCATTCAGCGCAGCGCATTCAGAAGTGACTCGGATAATTGCGGCCCAGCTCTGGATCATTCCCTAGATCTAGGGGGTAATCGTAACACTTTAGGAGGTATTCTCCAGTGTTCGGTGGATAGAGAGCTGTTTCATGTCACTGTAGAAGTGTATGCAGCAGAAATCTCTTGCTGCCAATTAGTTATTGTGACAGACCAGTGCTCGGCCCACCCCTCGTGAAACACTCTTTGAAGGGGTGCATCCCTTCTCCTTATGATGTAAACTGTAAATTGTTCAAGGCCTTGGGGAACCGAAAAGGAAGTATTGGCCTGTATATCTGCTGGTTATGTATCGGAACCATAGAAATGTAGCACCATATTTCTCCCCCAAGAGACATCCGTCAACACTTTTTTCTGAGAATGTGAAAGAGGCCAAAAGTAGTTTAAAAGAGTTTTGGGATTTCACAAATTTTAAAAAACGGTTTCAATATAGGATTCACCTACAAATTGAATCAGCCCTGTATGAATACGGAGCTCCCCTCTGTGAGTCAAAGAAACAAGCATGCCCCAGTTTACTCAATTGAGTTTGCACTAAAGGATTCCCTACTGTTAATTGATGGACCAGTCATTGCAGAGATGAAGCTTGAAAGGTAGGGAAGGACTATTTCCATATACATCCACATTACCCAGTGTTTTCACACACACATTTCACAGGCAGGATGCATCCTGTGAGTTCACTGTTCGCACAAAACATGCCAGCAATATTACATATTCGGTAAGGATGTAGCAAACAGTTTTCCTCTAGATGATTTAACCTGTCACTTCATCAAATCTGTCTGAGGTAAAGCATCGTCACTCACAAAGGCTGATCCCTTTATCTTCTGGTAGATATAATTTCGGTTTGAAAATAAACATTTTGAAATTTTTCTTTGATGGTTGTACCTGACAGTTATTTATCCTTGGCATCCACAGGGATCCCAGGTGATAGTCTTATATATTAATATTGCGAGAATACGGGTTGCTCCTACAATGGTGCTGCATCATGTAGACCACAAGCTCATTGTGGAGTATTTTCTTCTTCTGGTGTTGACATAAATTGTCGGGTAGTTTGCACACATCTCTGGTTCTCTGATTACACTGTTATAATGCTGTGCCTCTGTAATTTGGTCATCTGGGTCCGCAGCAGCATCACACTGAAGAGCACTGAATGGAATAGATGAGGGCCCCTGCGAGGGGGGTCTGGAAATTGAAGAACGAGCTGAACAAAATTAGAAGGCACATAAAGTGTTGCAGACACTGGTGTATCCATTTTCCTTACCAATTACAGCAAGATATATGTGCTTTCATCTGTGCCAAGAGGGGTACAGCACTATACATCTGTTGGCAAATGCAAGCAGAATCTACAGCCTACAGTACATCTTATGGGTTTTTGAGGATATCTTAACGGCTTGCCTTATATTTTACATGGCTCAAGATCTGATTATTAGTCGTGAAGGACAAGGGGCTAATTCAAGTGTCACTCAGTGCTTCAGTGTCTTTAATTTTCCCCTTTTGTGCTGAGAATGGAGCATCATCTATTTGAATAGGTCAGCAGCACTTGAAATATAGAAATGGCCATTGATTATTAGGCACACTTAAAAAATATAGAATATACCGTAAAGTGGAACAGAGGGTGAAACCATTATGCATAATAAGAGAGCAAGCAAGATGCTTGAAAAAAAATCCATTTTTATCAAACAAGTGTAGGGGACTCTGTTGGGAGCACATAATTCACAATACTAGTAGGTTGGTGTGCAGGATACGTGACTGGGTCCCTTTAAGAGCTGGGAGCGTAACCAGGGCAACGGGGTGGCGTCGAGGGGTTTAAAGGTCACGAGGTGTCAGTGTCACGGGTAAAATGTTTGGTGTGAGGAAATAAACGGCCACAGTGTGTGCAGCCAAAGAAAGTGACTTTGTCCATATCGTTCATTCCCGCGCTCCTACACAAGTATATATTTTTGGTGTATGTTATTGCGGCTTAAGATGCAGTTCAAACGTTCAACAACATCTAACATCAATAGCTGTTGCCTTTTTGAAAAGTAGAGCAACACAAATGTAATGGCTAACCTCAGGACAAGGGTATAACGAGTCACTGGTACAGTCTTTTTTTTCTTTCACAAAGGTAACATATAATTCTTGTGCAACCATCGTGTACTCCAAAGGTTTCTGCTGCTTTGTTCAGTCTGACAACATAAACACCTTCCATCTCAGGTCAGTGTGCCTCTCTGGACCATCTCTTCTCTGGCTCTCTCCGAAGGCGGTCGCATTTTTTCTCTCCCTCCCCCTTCCCATGATCTTCCCTTCCCTGCTTGGCTTCTCTCGTCATGTCTTGTTTGTCTCTATACTGGAGAGACTCTCCTTGTCGCTCTTGAACTAAAACCATGGACGTAATCAACTGGTCATTAATCTTAAGCAAATTGACACCATCTTCTCGACGAGAAGCTCGGGTTCGGGGAACCTGCCTGTCCTGCTGGGACGAATGTTGCTGGATACACGATGGACCAGGCGTGGCGGGTCTTGTGCCTAGCACCACTCTCCGTGGAGGACGTGAAGACATCTACCTATTCGAACTATGATTACAGGATTTCTGCTGTTTGGATTTGGCGCTGCCCTGGCTTATCGGAAAATTAAGGAAGCGGTGACAGCTGTAAAAGCCCCTAAGGCTGCCCGACATGATTGAGCGTTGGGTAGAGTTGTTGGCACTCAGACTGTGGCATTAAACCGCCAGAATGATAACATCGTGGAGAAGCTGACGGCTCTGCAAATGAAAGTGGATCGATTTGAAATTTTATTGGCAAACGGGAGGAAGATGGAGGAATAGTGGTTGCGCAAAAAATGCAGCTACTGGAAGACCAAACAATCCCAATCTTATCTGCTTTCGGCTCCCTCAACCAGAACGGGCCTTGGCCAAGGCCGTTACTGGAACAACAACTCCCGAAGATCACTGAAACGAGAATCTCTCATTCCTTCCCCTATCCACAGACACCTGTGGTTGTTTTCTCCCAGGACCTTTCAAGGCTATCTCCATGGCAACGACCATCTTGCGGACTGAGAACTCTGTCTGTTGTGGCCTGGGGGAGGACGACATACCAGAACACGCACACGAACTTTCAATAATACTGATTGCATTCACTACCCCTCCCCATCCCACGCCTTCGCCTGCTTTTAACCCCAGTGTGACGGACGGGCTGTGCTGGCGCTGCTGTGTTGGCGCCGGACCGGCTGGCTGCTTGTCGGTGCTGGTTACCTTCTGCCCCAATGGATGGGCTTAGATCACCCAGTTGTTGGATTACCTCCTCCCCTTCCTACTCGTTGCAAGTCATGTCTAAAATGTATGTGCTTATGTGCTAAGGTGTTTTTTTCCTGCTCCCACATAGTCGGGGGGTTGGTGTTTTTTCTCGCCTTCTTCCCTCATGTTATGCTGTAATCTTTCATCCACCCTTTCTTGTAATTTCGATGCTTTTGTACCTGTACTCTGGCAAACGACAAATAAATATATCAATCAATCAATCAATCAATCAAGACCGCAGCCAAACAGTGTTCAGAGGTTGTCAAAGAAAAACACAGTCTGACCCACATAAAGCTCCCATTCAATAAAAATAGACCCATTAACACCCCGAGGATTATGCATGAAGAAAAGTTGATAAAGACGTAATGCTGAATATATTGTAAATTTAACAGATAACAGGTAAATTAATAAACACTATGTACAACAACAACAAATTATTGTACAGACGATAATGTTAAGTGTAAATCCTAATGCCCATGTGTTTACATTAGGGCTGCAACAAACCATTTTTAAAATAATCGATAAACTTGATTATTTTTTCAATTAATCTATGAATCTGATTTTTTTAAAACATTAATTTCCCACCCTTTTTTCAAAAGCAGATTTCACTGCTTTACTCGCCTGACTATTTGTGAATAAAGCGTAGTCAGTTCTGTTTTTGAATAAAGCGTTGGAAATTAATGTTTTTTTTGCCTGAGAAGGGGGGTGGCTTTGCGCCGTGCAAACAATTTGAATTTCCTTCATCCACCACGGAATGCCAGAAAATCTGCAATGAATATCATGTTTTTTTCCCGTGATATGACTATCAAACATCAGAGCCATTAGCCAATACCTCCTTCTCCTCTGCGCTAACTTCCTCCCTTCAGTGCCGCTTAGTACATGACTAAAGACCAGCAATTTCAGAATCGCCTTTTCTCAGCTCTTGCATATTTTATAACAACGTTCAAAGCATTATATTAGTGTTTTAGCATGCTTTATTGCGACTGGTTATAAAAGTCCGCTGCAGGCTGCTCTCTGTTTTGCTTTTGTGCACTTAAGCACCCGGTTATGTTCATTCTGCGTATGAGTGCTGCTACTGCACATACTTCACTTATTCTCTGCAATTGACAATTTTCCTGTGAGAATAATTGATTTTATTAATTTCTCTTTATGTGTGTCCGCTCACATACCTTTCCATTTATGACTGTCTGCTGAGTTAAACTGGGGAATTCTGCTCTTTCTAATACTTATACAGGGGAAGCTATTCTAAAGTAAAAGGCAAGGGAAATGAATATACTCCGTAACATTGCCATTAATTCAATTTCTTCAAACAAAGTAAAAGGTTTATGGTAAGATGTAGCAGCAGATTGCCCTTTTCTCATACCTCTATTTAAATATCCTTTGCAGAAAAGCCTAATACTGGGAAGCTTGCAAACAAAAGATAAATCGACTGGAAAAAAGAGGTTACGGTGTGACATGAACAGCTTCGGTAACAGGATTGTCAACACCTGCCAAGGAAACCTTGTGCATCCTTCAAACTGGAGAGAATGCGTTGACTCTGGAAATATGATTATCACAGTCACAGCTTCAACAAAGATTAAATCCAAACAATAAGAGCATTGAAGTTTTTTTAACTGCACACTGAGTGTACGACTAGCATGAATAGATATGGGAAAAATAATAAAGCTATCTTTACATAATCAGTAAAGTTGCAAAAAGCAGGGGAGGGCGGCATTTTTTTGTTAAGAAATACTGTGAGCAGCGAAAGACTTTCAGATGGTTTTTGATAACATTTTGCATAATTTGTCTGCAGACTGATTGATCTCCTATGGCAGAAAGGAATCTTGCATTAGGGTCATAATGTAACATCCTCCCACATCATAATAAATTCATGCCTGATTCTGACCAACAGCATATGAAATATATGGAAAAAATATAAATATCAGGGACATTTTTATTATTTCCCTTTTATCGTTTATATGAGTGCTTAAAAAAAGCCCACCAGACGCCTCTTTCCTCTTGGATTGATCTCCATGGAGAACGATCTCCAGGACATCAAAGCTTCCATGAAGCCTCATTTGCACATTGTAACGTATTATTTAATATATAAAGAAATCATGACCTTGTAGTTTGAAGAGCATTTTCTTCAACGTTGAAGTCATTGTATTCTAGACCATCAACAGCTGGGCCTGGTGACTGCATTATATGGGGTCCTGTCTTCTCAATGAGGTCATCCCCTTAGCAACTCCTTCACTCTTGCACACTTATTCTTGATCAGCTAGATTAGTTGTTTCTAGGTTATATAGATTTTGCAGAACCATAATGAGTACAGGTGCAGTATTTGGAATGTGGAGTGAGTGTGTGGCCCGCTGAAACACACATTGAGAAAGAAACAAGCTGATATTGATGGTTGTTGCAGCAATGTAGCAAACTTTATCTTAGAATGGCTTTTTCAAACATCTCAGCTATTCTCTCAAACTTCTTTTCTTCAGTTTGAACATTTATTAAACTAATACAACTTGAAATGATTCAATAAATCTAACTTTAGCATTAGCGTTAGCTGCCATGTTTGGCAACACCTCAGGAAAACTCGTGGAAAACCGGTGTTGCATTTAGAAATCTTTGGATTGAAACATAGAAACCCTTCGCCCACAGATTATTTTAGATATGTTGGTGCAGTTTAATATCATGTAGCCTACTAGTTTCTGAAACCTGGATAAGGCCTATATTAGCTTTGAAAAACACAGTGTACAAGCTAGTTTTCTGTGATCAAAATCAATTTACTTGCACGTGTAAATATCTCATCTGATGTGCGCTGGTGCATTCTCAAGTCTATTAACAAAGTAGTTTGTAATAACAATATGATAATGAACACTGCTAAGCTAACACCAACATGCCCTGAAGTGACCACTGAGAACTGATTAATGTGATCCATCACATCTGTGCTAATATAGAAACATTATATTTCTCTGATGGTATGAGGCGTTATACTGTTTCCAGCTGTTCAGTGACCATGTCAGCCTTTAATTGTTGTTTTTGACTTTTAGTGCACTGGTGTTACATTAATGGCTGCATGCCTTCATTAATGGTAAACAGCTTCTTAAGAATTGTGAGTTTAGACTTGAATTATCTCGTACATAATTGATGGTTGGGAAACGTTAATTGTTTTGCTTTAGCTGTATGCCCATGAGGAATTATTGTGTGAATTTGGAATTTGATATGCTGGGCCTAACTGAGCTGCACACATCTAAAATAATCGTGTGTGAACGGTACTAATTGAGAACACAAAGAGCTTTTGACACCCCCACCAACAACTATCGGGGGTTGCAGAAGCCCCCTAGAAATTCGACTAGTATGTTGTTCAGGTACAAATGTTTTCTATTTAGCAATGTGTTGTTGTATTCAATTGACTTGGTGTACGCAATATATATGTCAGGTTCTTGTGACGGGGTGAGGCTCAGGTGCAGAGTGACAGGCTGGACGCAATATGAATAACAACAAAAAAGCACTCTTTAATGAGGCAAAACAGTTTTCAAAAAAACAAGGTCCAAACAGGGCAGGCAGGGTCAACAGGCAGAACCAGGAACACGGACAGGACGACGGGAAAAGGACACAAAACTATAGACGACAATATGACAGGAGACAAGGGAAAGACTGACAATATATAGGGGGGGAAACACAAGTGTACGACATCAGACAGTAACGAGACAAGAGTGGCTGAGGGCAGGTGCAGGGAATTAAACAATTAAGACAGAGAGGAGACATAGGAGACACGGAACACAGGAGAAACAGAACAGGGTGTTACAATATAGAATTTGCATGAAAAAAACGCAATGTATGGCGTTTAATGTACAACCATAAATACAATTCTATCTGATCTATGAAGATGAAAGTGAATATGTAAAAGTGGAAGTCAGCGTGATCTGAATTGATAATATGGCTCAGCAGTGATGGACATTGTAACTATTCAACACATTTCCACATGTTTCTTTGAGTAAAAATCCAAGTGTCATGACAAGTAAATAACAGGTCATTCAAGACAACAACACGGTAGCAATTACCACCACAGAATGCCAGAAGGCTAGTTGAATACAGAAATTTCAAATAATATTCTGTGTACTGCATGATTTTCTCATAGGTTGCCCACTTTCCTTTGAGCAATGTGTGTATGACGGTAAAGGCCTTAGCTTTGAGTATCTGGGATGCTCAGACTAAGTGGCTCATTTTGTATTTTCAGTTATACCACTGGCAAGACATTTACAGGTTAACCGAATATTAAGAATCAGCATTTTTCCCCCCACGTTTCTTTTCTGCATAACATCAGCATTTTCCTTCTATTTTGAAGAAATGGACCATTTCCGTGTTTATGCCATCCAAATTCAGCGCACCGTATCCTCCACGGGGATGATTCCCTTGGAGATTTACCCCAAAGCACTTTAAATGTCTTTCTGTAATTAAAAAGAAAAGTAGGAAAACCACTTATTTTGTAAGTTAGTGTGAGAAAAAAAAGCAATGCCCTGTTTAACTGTTCCAAAAACACAACATTCTAAGTAGATTTTAAAGGAAACATTCTAAACAGATCATAATTATGTAATTTAGTGTGAGAAATATTGAGATTACAAGCATTTCCTTTTTTTCAAATCCATTTTTTCTTATTGTGATGGCATTTCCACAGATATCTATTGACAAACATGTGATTGGAATAACATACATAAATCGGTTCTTTGGCTGACATCTTCCCTTCCGCTGATGTATTCATTTCTCTTACAGCCGGAGGGCAAATCCATAGTTCAACACACTGCTTTTATTTACCGCGCACCAGATCAGGGAGGAGAAGCAGCCGGGGCAACGCACCCAATGAAGATGTCGATGGCCGGGAGCGTCACATGTAAAACAACATGTACACATTTCCCTTTGGAGAAAAGGAATCCAGCTTGGCTTATGCAAAGCCCTCTGAGCCCCGGACAAGTATTCCTCAAGGTGCCTACTGCTGATCATTGCTCTTTACCTGTCTCCAAATGAGCACGGCAAAAAGGAATCCTGTGCCCCTGGTTTGCATGTCATGTAAAAACCTCAATTCCACGGTGCAATGAAGATGCAATTCAAATAGGGAGTCAAATGGCCCGGGCTTAACTTAGTCATAGCCGAGCTCCACGCTTCAAGGAGGCTGGATACTTTGAATGGAGACATCATTTGCTATCAACAAGATGACATGTTTGCGAAGAAATGCTGCGTTGATTTGAATTTGAAGCTGTAACATGGCGAGGTAGTGGCTCCAAATGTGATCAAAAGTCAACCTTATTGTATGCAATAATGTATTGTTGTCTGGCGAGATGGCATCAACATACCATTATACGGTGTTACTTGTTGTAATAACCAACAAACTAGAAAACATGCAACAATCAGATGGTGATGGAACCGTATTGCCACACAGAACTAGAGACTAAAATATCTAGGTGTAAGGTTGTATTCAGGAACCAGGAGGCTGATTAATAGATATGAAATATAAATACATATATTGGTATTCAGCAGCCACATTCAATTTGATGAATAGTTCATAATGAAGTCCACAGCTTTCTCAGGGGTGCTCTCACTCCTATTTTAGAGCCCTGGAGATTCCCTCTCAGGTCTTTTGCTGTGCGACTTGAATTTGACTCCATTTCAAAGCCTAATGACGCTCTTACGTTCAGAGAAGTCGTCAGAGTGCCGTCCCATGGAGGGCGGGGGTGGTCTGTGGCATGTGGGTGTCAGTGAGCACAGTGAAGCAAGCAGGTGATCCCTGAGGGCAGGTGTCAAACACAAGGCCCGCGGGCCAAATCCGGCCCGCCACATCATTTCATGTGGCCCCTGACGGCTTGAAAGACATATGATCACCTTTCCTTTAAGAGATTTAAGACAAATATCCTGTGCTTTTATTTTGAAGCTTTCGAATTCAATGGATTTATGTTATATTAGAGAAATGTTCTAATGTAACATATTTCTACACTCAAATAAACAATATTCAAATTCAAAGAGAGTTATTACCGTCGCATTGAAAATGCGGAAGGTTATGTTTTGATCGCCGTGTATTTATTTATTTATTTATTTATTTGTATGCGTGTTCCTCGCATAACAAAAAAAGTTTTAAACCGAATCGCATGAACTTTGGTGGGATGATTGGTTATTATCCGGGGACCATTTGATTAGATTTTGGGATCAATCGGGTCAAAGGTCAAGGTCATGGAAAGGTCAACATCTTCTTTTTACCACAGCACGGTCAATTTGTATCCAATTGGCATGCAACTAATGCCAAAATGTTCATAATTCAATGCCCAATCTTGTGATATGCGAAGGTATGCGTTCTACCGAGTGCCCATTCTAGTTTAACAATATGTTTGAGTAGTTTATACAGTGTTACAGTTACAACCGGCACTTTGATGGCAGCCATGATGCTGGTGTGGCCCTTGGTGAAAATGAGTGTGACCCCCCCTGGTCTTGACAATGGTGTAAAAGAACATCGTACAAACTACTTTATTTCTATATTTATTGTACCCTCAATGGCAGCATTGGCCCCACAAAGCTAAAAGGCAGGGTCGGATCTGATGAAGGAAGAAGGGCTCATTGGAAATATGAATGTTTATCTATACAATGTAGTAATTATTTGAATAGTGTTTCAAAATAACAAATACAATGACATTCGTTGTTTTTCTCAGGTTCTTGTCTTTTAAAAAAGGAAATTAAATGTGGTCACTCTACCCGCCTCCTTTCAACACCTCGCCATATTGTTTAATTTCCATTCATTTAGATCCTCTGCTCCGCCACCTCGCAGAATTGATTAGAGTGAGAATACGAGGCATCGGGGCTCGAGATGTATCATCTCTGGGGAATTATCTGACTGACAAAGATTGAGTGGATGTGCTTCCTTGAAAGACAACTGGCTGATTTGCTAATTTCAAAATACAAATTGACGCTCACACACACACACACATATACTGTAAACCCCACGTCCACACTGGGACACACACACACGTCCAAGGACTGCACTGTTTCAGACGTTTCTGTCTCAATGGCGGATGTGCAGGCCCGAGAGAAATAAACAGATATGTCACATTCCATTTAGCTCAAAAACAGAGTGCCTGTCCATCATATTAATGTGTTACTTTTGGAGTATGAGGATGAGACTTTGCTTTTCATCTGGTGAGGAAATGGAGATGGGAGGCAAAATATTTCACGGATGGCATGTCAGAAAAAAAAGGCAAGCAGTACAGCTTTGAAACTTCAAAACTATATTTTTCTCCCCATGGCAACCATATTGTTACGATATCATTTAGTAAATACGATACTTTTTTTATTTTGTATCCACGGCAAGCGTTATATTTTCCCACAAAAATGTTAACATTCAGTGTCACGAAGAATTAATCTTAGTTTGTGATTGATTCTCGATCTGTTCTTGGTCTTTTTTAAGCCTCAAAAGTTTCAACGTTCTCTTTGTTACCCGACCTGATTAATTAAATTCGTTAGGAGCCATTTAATTAATGTATCGCCATTTCTCACTATCGGAGAAACGGCTTGCTGCCCTGCCTTATAAAACAAAAAGTCCCCTTCTTACAACACTCTGCCATACAGTAAGTATTAATATTTAAATAGAGCTGTATTTCTTTGTTGCACAGTTATATTATTTGATAGCATCTGTCTCAAAAGCTTGTTAATATTACTGTGGCTCTGAGCCATGTTAAACCCAACAAAAGGCAAAGATATACACGATGGGTATCTGCGTTGGGCTGTATCTGTCCGAAGCGAGCGGCAGTGAGTCAGACCCACACATCTGCTGTTACTGCTCCAATGTTTTGCCTTTCAGTTGTTTTCAACAGTTTACAGATAAATCTGACCAAGCATGGAAATGCCTGATGGCTTTTATTACAAATTAGAGGAGGGGTCAAATACTCAGGGGTCAGATTTGTGTTTTCAGGGAAATACAAATATCGATGCAGGGTGGTGTATACAAATTTACAAGTAAAAGATAATTAAGGGGGTGCCGGGTTGTTTTTCTTTTTGTTGTTCAGTTTTTTGGGGGTATGTGTATGTATGTGTGTATGTGTATGTATATATATATTTATATATGTATGTATGCATGTGTGGGTGTGTGTGTGTGTATATGTGTGTAAGTATATTTGTATCTTTATGTCTGACATTTTTGTACTTGTTTTATGTTATATGTCTAAACGAATACAAAAATGTAAGTGAAAAAAAGTTTACAGATCAAAAAAGAGCTCATGAAACAATAAACCTCACCAATATATTTAACATGCAATAACTACTGGCTGGAGGCCGATAATAAGCTTCTGTAAGAAACAGTGATACATGCTAGTTGTTCTTATCAACTTCTTATCTCGAGGTTTGCCATCAACACCAAAGGGAAAAGTTTAAGTTGGAAGAGATACCCTTTTAGCATATTGTATCTCCCAAATGTGATATTAACATTGATATAATATATATATATATATATATCCATAATTGATCAAATATGAATGTACTTTGCTAAGTTAACACACGTGGTGATTGATTTCTAGTTAATGGAAGATCCAAGATCAGCAAAACTAATTTTACAAAACGGTTCTGGGGCGACTGTGGATCAGTGCTCGAGCTTCAATCAGCGGTACGGTGGTTCGATATCTGGCTCCGCTCGTCCATGTCGATGTGTCCATGGGCGAGACACCTAACCCCTGAGCTGCTCCCTGTGCCTGTGGGTTATGAATGGGTATGAATGGTGGCATGGCAGCCCCTGTTATCAGTGTATGAATGGGTGAATGATGACACGTGGTGTTAAAGCTCTACACAAGTACAGTATCCTAAGATAGTTATGACACCGTTGTAAATATGTGGGTGGGGGAAATCTTCCTTGTAGATTTCATGTGAGGCACACATCAACCCTGACCGACCTTGGACATTTGCAGTTGAGAGTATGAGTGATTTACAGGCAATACAATTAATATCATATCTTTGATATTGTTTAAACGTATGTTTTAACTGTGGATCACAGTTGTATCTGGTGTAAAGAGGCTTTCAAACTCTGAGGAGAGGAGTTCCCCGTCTGCCGAGTCATTTAAGATGATTCCCCCTGTGGGTGCACTGTGGGTTTATCAGATTATGAGCCCTTTTCTAGACTTCACATCTAATAATGTTCCCCTTCTGCCTGTGTACGGACATTATGCATGTTATTGATGTCTTTTTTGTTGTTGTTGTTGATGTTATATTTTTCCTTTCCTGTGTGACTAGCTGAGTGATCTTTGCGCTCGCCTTTTAGGCTGTCGACATTGTTCAATGCCGGTGTTGTTGCGGGGATCTGTTTGTGTAAATGGCTGAATGACAATCAGGATCGCTCTCCATGTTGACATTATTCTGGTTAGAGTGAACCTCTTCATCGTAGGATTTGGATCCCATTTAATATTTGATGACCACACAGACAGGATAGCTCATCGTCCTCGAATGTGTTCAAATATCTCAGATATTAAAGTAAAACATGTAATCCCGGCTGAGGGTTTATTGTACCGAGTAGAGAATTATGGGGTTTGTGGACATACACATTTGTTTTCCTGTGTACCTCGTCTACCCTCATTACTCAACCTTCAAGCACATAAGCTGCATTGTTATTCGTTGCCCCTACTCATCATGTTCTTAGGCAGCATGCAAATCTCTGATCCCCTGGTTTGGCCGCAGTGGGGTTGTTTTTGTGTGTGGCTGTTAGTTGCACTGATGAAAAGACCACCTGCCATCCTCTGGCCCTTTGATTAGATTAGGAAGTCAAAGGTACGGATTAAATTGATATGATGCAGACTTGGCCCCCATGCAGTGCTAACTGTCTTTATCAGAGCTCTCATCTGAGGCTCTTGGTTCTGTACATCTTATTCACATCTGGACTAGAGGGACATACCCTCAATTAAAATGTCAATCATCTTTTATAAGAGGTTAGTCTATTTTTGCTTCTAGATTATGGTTATGACGTCGCTGATTTCCTTGGATGTCGAGAAGGAGGAGAAAGTCAAGGGTGACCTGTGCTGTTTGCCCTTTAAGATATTGCCATTATATAAAAACAAGGCTTTAACTCATCCAGAATATTAAAAAGATTTGCCTTTAAAAAAATAATAATTAAAAAAAAGAGGACAATTCAATCAATAATATTCTGAATAACATCAGCAATGGTGATGATAATCCAACAAGAGACTCAACAGTCACACTAGCAGGTACGTGAGGCTGCAGGCACTACGCATGGCGCTTTAAGATAAATGCTAACATCAACCCTATTTAATAACAATTCCGTTATGCGGTGGCGGCTGGCATTTTTTGTTTTGTTTGGTAGGGCCATCCAATCAATTTAAGCAAACATCCCAGAATGATTCAATGCAAAAAAAAGTATCAAAAATGCATTTCTACTTCGTAGTTAAATATGAAACATTTATTCCAACACTGATATAATAAGGACATCATATTCATACAATTCAGTATATCACTATAAATATATATATGTTAATATATTTATGTATATATATATATATATTATAATATTCTGTATATTATGATATATAAATCTAATGTAAATTACAATACACATATCATAAATATATTATAATACAATATAAATATTGTATAATATAAATAACATATATATAAAATAAAATAGAACATATTTATATATTAAGGTGCCCCCATGAACCTTCTTAGGGTTACAGTGTGCCTGTTTGGGTTTTTATCCTCCTTCTCATTCTGTTTCTTCAGCTCCTGCTGTGTCCGTCCTCCAGCTGGTAGCGACGTTCACTTTGCCCAATATGGCTGCTTGAGGAGTTATCGTGTGTGTCCTGGTCTTCTCGTGTTTTCTTAATTATTTTTCGACAAGTGCTTCATGTCCCTTACTCCCTAACTGTCCATGCTGGATCCGTCCCCGTTGATCTTAGCGGGTCGGGCCATCTCGTTAAAAGAAAAAGCTCCTGACGAGAACGCTCGCAGCTTTGGACCAGACGACTTTTACCCAAAGCTGAATCTATTTTAGGATGATGATTGGCTAAATTGTACATCACTCATTTATATCTTTAATCAGTAATAGGCTAAACTGCTTCTTAGAGCCGCCTATTCGGGGCCAAAACGATTCGGCCCCAGCGCAGCTGAGACACGAGACAGGCGGAGAGGACGTGCAGGAAGTGCAGGAGAAGCATATATTTTGTGCAGATATCCTATTTTATAAATATTACTTGGTGTATTCCATATCACCAAAACACAAATATTGACAATTTTGGATAATTTACAAATATAATTAAAACAAATGTAAATGTTGTGGCTCAATGTGGGTGGACTGGCCTCTATTGGTCAGCCACCACTGCCATTATGTTGAATTTCTTTTCAAAATAAAGTTACGTCTTCACAGTTAACGGCTCAGTTTAGGCTACATAACTAGTCGGTTAGGAACATATTGGGTATAAGTGCTTGGTTAGCTTCAGGAAGAGGTTGTCGTTTTGGTTCAAATAAGTACGGAAGTACTTTTTCTGAACCACCCAAGTTATTTGACGAATAAATCATTGTTGAGTTTTATTCGGTGTCCATCACGGTGCATTATTTTTGGTAGGTATTGGAACAAATGCTGGACGACAACTGCCGACCTTAATGCATTCTGCCAGTGCACTTATTGCACATGACCGGATTCTTCAACAAGGCTATGCAGACACAATAGTTATATATTAACATGTTATATATTAACAATATATAGTATGTTGGACTCAAAGTTGTTATGATCCACCATGAGAGGTGCACGGCAAAAAGAAGAAAAACAAGGAATATGAACTCATGGTGCTGGAGAATGGGCGAGTGGTTCATCAAAGTCAGCTTCATCTTTTGATTATGAATATAAGATATAAAAAGCACTGAAATGTGAAAAGATAAATATGTCATTGGAAGAAGAAAAAAAGTATGGTACTCAAAAGTTCCTTATGAAACTACAAGTTTGCTCCGGATACAACAATAATCAAATACATCAAATATAGAGTTCACGCAGAGTGAGGCAATTAACAATTAAGAAGTTCAACCTGTCGCCATGACAACCAGAGACTTGTGCTTTAATACTATTCATACTGACATTCATCTGGAGATGACACCATTATCTTAACTTATTTGAGATAGCAAATTGAACACAACTCTTAAATGTCATGTACCAATTAATATTAACACATATGAAAATGAATTGCATTAACTATGTTGTTGTGCAAAAAGAATGCAAATTGAATGGTGACTTTTCTTGAAATCCTCCAGTTTCCCTGACATACAGCAGAGCACGGTGTTTTATAGAACAAGACATGTAGGGCGCTCTTTTATTCCTGGACTGCAACATGTGCCTCTTTTTAAATAATTAACAAGCAGAACCGGCACAACTTGTTTGTACGCATGCGATGCACTTTAGCATTTTTACGATATCTTGCATTGTGGCTCTTTGAGCAAGTGACTCTAATTCACACCGAATAACATAAATAAAATAACCCTACTATTTAATATTACAGCTATGGCTTTGAATGCTAATGGAGTCTTGTCCCTTTCTCAGGGTTGGCAGCTCACAGTTAAATGATATGCCCTCCATAGAATCCCCCCAAAAAAACAAGGAGGAGGAGGGGGGGGGGGACACTGCACTTTTTGTTTTGTGGATGCCTGTGTTATTTGTAGCTATAGAGGCCAAGTCGCTCCTTTTCTCATTCTAATTGCTCCCTCTCTGTTTCCCCCACGGCAGCTCTCGTTCCCAGAGAGGACCCGAGTCTCCCAGCCTCTCACTCAGCCGCAGCCACCCAGACAGAGAGAGAGAGGGGGGGGAGAGAGAGAGAGAGAAAGAGAGAGAGATGGGGGGTGGAGGGGGAGGAGGAGTCTAGTTCTGGAGCTCCATCCCCTGACTGTCTGCTGTGTGATGTGAGTGGTGGAGCCAGAGAGAGAGAGAGAGAGAGAGGGAGGGGGGAGGCAAGTGAGGACTGAAGAGATTGAGAATAGATGGGCAACAAGAAACCGTGTGAGAGAGCGAGATAGAGAGAGAAAGAGTGAGCGCGAGTCAGCAGCAGAGACACAGAAAGTCTACGGTCGCTCATCAACAAGGGAGCGCGCGAGGCGACGCTCACCACCGACAACTCTGAAGAGTACCACAGAAGAGGAGAAGGACACTCGTGGAGAGAGTGAGAGAAGAGGAAGAATCAGCAGCAACAGAAGAAGATAAAGAAGAAGAAAAAGAAAAAGAAGAAGAAGAATTGACGCACTGAAGACAGACTACCAGCCTGGTAAACGGAGACGCCACTGAGGGACTGTAGCCTCCGCCCCCCCCCCCGTCCCCGTACCCCCCAGCAGCACAGAGGAGCACTGTCTCATCTCGTGCATGTGTGTGTGCCTGCCAACTTCAATTTCAAACTCGCCCACTGTCTCTCGTCGTAGGTTTTGCCCTCTCCACTTCACAGTCATGATCCCTCGGGTCTTTCTGCTCCTGTGGATCTCCGGACATGGTGAGTTCTCCAGATGAAGTTGCTTATATTCATATCCCATCTCGCGTGATTTGGTGACTGCTGTGTGACGGTGTCTTTGCTGTTAATGTCTCGAGTCGCTCCTGGTTCACATGCTTGTGATATCGAGCGATTGCGCGTGTGCACTGTGTGGGGGCTGATGCCAAACGAGAAAGAGGGGAATTAGAGGGAGGGCAAGTCTCCGTGGCGCTGTCCTGGGGCTGTGAATAGTTGCGCGCTACACTCGTTCCCACCAGCCAGGCTCATTGTCAGCTCCACACCAGACAAGTTAAGCACTTCCCGTGCGGGCTTTATATTCCCCGTGCCACGCATTGACGGTGCCCTTTAACCCCACATCCATTCAGTCAAGCGTCCGCTCCGGAGTCACATTGTTTTGAAATGACAGCCGTTTCCTTGTTGAGTCCAACTACAGGGAGGAGGGCGGGGGTTCTGGGCAAAAGAAAAGTTCACGGGGTATAAGCGCAGACCCGTGCGTAAAGCTTGGCAACTCCAGCCTTTTTTGGGGACAGTAGCCTATCCGCTGTTGTTGTTGTTTCTATTCCTAGACATGTTGCTTGTGGACAGAATGAGGATGGATGAGTTGTTTCCCCGGCTTGCCACCAGGTGGTTGTCTTTGGAAGACAATAGAGGTTGAGTTAAAGTGTGCAGCAGAACTCTACCCTCCGGGGTGTCCGTGGATTTTGGATGAGACGGACACACACACACACACACACACACAGGGGAATAATTAGACGGATGATATGGGTCAGCTCCGAGCGGCATGCCGGACCCGCGACCAGCGCACCCGGCTGACGCTCCGCGGGGTTCGGGGGTCAATGACACAGCGGACACCTCTCTTTTCAAAGTGTGACCCCGTGGCGTCGGACCACATTCTAAGGAGGGCACGGCATGAATGGATGCGTGTCTGTCGGTGTTTGTGTGTGTGTGTGTGTGCGTGCGCGTGTGCTTGTTTAGCGGTGTCCCAGAGGGAGTTGTAACCTTTTTCACAGAATTACGCAGACATCTCAGAATATGAGGTCCTCAGTCTGGCATTGAACTCGGGCCGTTTCACACATGCTGATTTAACAGCCCATCACAAGTGAATATATATAAACAAAACACTCTTCATCAAATACAACATTCTGCTCTGGTGCTTTCCCCACCGGCTCATTTTTCATGTCAAATTGATAACATCAGCGGGGCCTAATTTGAAACAGATTCTCTCTCTCTCTCTCGCTTGGCGTCTCCTCCCATCCTTTTAACGGGTGTCGATCTCCTCTCCGAGATTGTTTCATCTGCATTATCCGTTTTCTTTTTTATCGACTCTGGTATATAGGCTACAACCGTTTGTCTGTGTGAGCTGCTGCTGCCCCCCCCCCCTCCCCAGAGACTGGACAGAGCACAACGGGAGCTTCCTCTCGAGGTCGTGGCCTTCGCCTCGGGGCAGTTACATAGTGCATCGGCCACCGTACCGAGGCTGCAATTACTGGTGTCGCTGCTTTGCTGTATTCTGCCCCCTCTGTGTGTCACCGTCAAGTAATTCTGTCCCATCTGTGCGTACTGTGACGCAGATATACACCGTCAGTCATTAGTCCCTTCTACATTTTGTGTGAGACATCTGTTGAGTTTCGTGGCCACGACTTATTTCTGCTGTATTGTCATTTCTCGCACGTTTTTTCCCCCCACGAATCACGTCCTCTTCATATTACACATAGAAGAAAATGCAGATGGAGTTTGATTTATCGGCATTCGCACATTGTTTCGGTGACAATTCCATTTTTATTCACACGTTATCGCAGGCTTAACTCCGGTTCCAGGAACAACTAACGCTCTATCTACAACTGGAATGAGAAGAGAATTGCGGTGTATTTCAGCAGTTAGTTATTACCATAAAATAAAAATACTTCTTTCCCCGCCAGGTAAACAGGGGATAACAACCTATAACTTATCTATGCGTATACCTCTGAGGAATAAAAAAAAAAGTGCTTCCACTGTAGCTTACTGTCGTTGAACAAATTACGGGTCTGTTTATGTGCCGAGTCGGTGTCAGCAAAAATAAAAAAAGCTGCAGAAAACAATTTCGTTTTTATGAACAGGGGGACAGAGGGGAGTTGTGGCCATGGCAGTCATATACTTAGACGCAGTTATCCTGCGAGAGTGCGAGAACAGACGGGGAGGAATGAGATAATGAGCAAGAGAGAGAGAGAGAGAGAAGAGGCGATGCATATGCACTGGGCACTTTGCTTCTCTCAACTTTGGGGCAAAACAATTCAAAAATAACAAAAAAGAGAGAGAGAGAGAGAGATCTAGAAGGAGGGGAAGTTGCTGCGAGATGCTCGCTGTGCTGTTACCTCACCCAGGGCACCTTTTTTCTATTCGCCATCACTCCTCCTGCCGGTTGACAAATGACACAGCGGTGCCAGTCCGGAGGATCAGGGAGTCTAGGGGACACATTCACCTCAGGCCAAACGTATCCAGGACCGCCTCGTCCATCTCCTCGCACCACCTCTTACCCATTTTCCTCGCATCGGATCTTTTTTTTTTTAGGGGGGGGTGGAAGGGTAATTTATGTGAGAGCACAATGTCCCGGTGGAGGAGGGGCAGTTCAAGAATATTCTTGTCCTGGATGTTCCAGGCTCTGAAGAAAACACGCTTGGGGAAAAGTCCCACGTTTTCGTTGTTAAGTGTCCGGGGCTCAGCTCGTCTCCTCCCCCCTCTGCCTTATTTCCTCTCTCATTTCCCCTCTTTTTCTTTCTCTGAATGACACCTTGGTCCACTGTCTCCTCGACCCACTAGAGGCAGTGCTGCTGCACAGGACGGAGATCCCAATCTTACTAAAAAAAATGTCCCCCTGCCCAATCGACTTCATTAAATTTCAGCGCCTTGTGTCAGAACCCCCAATTTCACCACCCAGCCAGACTAATCTGTTTCCTCGTCCTGGAAAGCTTGTTTTAGCACCCCCAAAATGTCATTTACTGCTGTCTATTAACTGCTGACTGACGACTCGAAATCTGCTTTTCATGGGCGCAAGGCTTTGATACATATTTCTCAACCAAAGTTTAATTAAATGTCTTTCCAATGTCATGTCTGGATTTTTTTTAGAGACGGAAAAAATGATCCTCAAAAGAAAGAAAAAAAGAGATACAGCCCCCATTACGTTGCACAGCACTACTCGCACATAAATACCAACGTTCAGGCTCATTATCATGGAGAGTTATCTGTGAGCAGGACACACTGCTGTCTGATGGACGGATTATGATCGTGATGACTCAGCGGTATTCAAATCGATTCATCCCCTTTCTATCGGAAATCTAACACCAATGTACATTTTCTTGCATGTTGTCATAACCATTGCAGTCATATTTATAACCCAAGTAAGATAACTTCAAACCACAGAACAAAGACTAAATATGTCTGTTGGAGCTATTTGTTTTGACATTTGTATTTAGTTTCATTGTAAAGTAATATTGATTAATCATTGCCTATTTGTTATATTTTGATATGTTAGAAGAGCTTTTTCTTATAGTTTTAGTTTAGTTCATTGTGATTGTTGTTTAAATATATTTATTTATTGGATTGGTTCACTGATTGGGTAACACTGGCCACCTGTGGTTATATGTAGGTGTGGGTAGCTTCAGGACCAGCATGCACTGGGGTGGCCTATGTTTTTTTTTGTTTCTTTAGTAAATAAATTATAAGAATAATGACATATGGAAATGGACATTACTTTCTTTTGGCTCCGTCAACTCAAAAACCCACGGTGCGTCAGAGGCAATTTGATTTATAGTTTTATAAATTGAGTTTTTTGGACAAATGGCCACTACAATGTCCATCTTCAGACGGGAGTCTGCTGCATATCTGGTAAGAAACACAAAAGTGTGCTTTCCCGTGTGTATGACTGGCCCTCCCCACACATGGCAGTTGGTATGAGGACTGCTAATCCTCTCTGGATTATGCCACACAAACACTTTGAGTGACAGATGATGCCATCAATTCCTGATGGGGCCCAGTGGCATGCAGTTTTTTTTCTTGTTTGTGCTTCATGTCCCATCAAGGCTCGCCAGCTTAAGTCACCTCAGCCGCTGTGACCCCTTGCTCATTTCTGTGCCACGATAGATTAAGCCCCCTGTAATCCCCTTGAGCCGAGTGCCCTGTTGGATATTTATGGTAATACGTAAACATATGAATAAATAATCTAAGATGCTGCTGCTGGACAGCTCAAACTCGCAAGTCCATAATGTTTGCCCAATGGTTGTCGCAACAACGAGATATGCCTTTTTTCCAAGAGAAATCTGCTTCGGCTGTTATTGCACTAGATACATAAATCAATAAACAAAGAGATGGGCTTGTGTACATGTAAGAGCGCAACCTTTTCAAATGTTTCAGTTGCCGGCAGTGCCAAGTTCAAACATTCGGGCTGCAGTACTGGAGGAAAGCCTCATTTCGAGTCTGTCAGGATTCAGGTCAGCCAGGGAAGGGAATATGATTAGTTTGGAGTGCTCTTGGAAAACCAGGCAATGATCTGCTTCCTCTCATGCAGCCAGTCAGCAAAAATCAAGCTGTTTACGGTCGGGCGTCATTATCCATCTCCAAGACTCTCTTACCAGCCCCAACAGTTTTCTTTAGTACCAACCAATCAAGCCCCAAGCGCCTCATCTCCTCTCTCCCTGAGACCCTGCTGCTGGATCTCATTCCTCCGGGATGAATTAATCCAGATTGGAGCACTCAGCAAAAGGGCATTATCCCGGATTACATGTTCGTTGGCACGGCAGTGTTAAGTATGCTGTTGTGATCACTGGGTCACCTGCAGCGGCTGGGTCAGCGGCCGCACTTCTGCTTTCTTTATTATTAACATACCGTCTGAGAAGGTTATCCTCGGATGACAGGATGAGAGAGGTAGTTGGATTTTTTTTTTTAAAGAAACTTGTCAAAGTGCCGGTTCATGCGGGATATTGTGCGGAAACCCTTTCTAGCCGCAATCGGGATTTTATTTGGTAACAGATTACGGGGTGGATTAATGGCTTCTAAATTGCAGTTTAATGCACATGAAACAACAAGCAGAGCGACTAAAGTCAGCTCCGCAGGGCTGTGTGTTAAGTTGTGGGGGTGCTGTGACTGGAGTCGTGGTGGATCATACTTATTTTTCAAAGCATCGGCACAACGGGGCTTAAAGACAAAAAATCTAATGTTGGTGTTTTTAGCTCGACTGTCTATTTTATGCAAATCCCACCTCCTACCTAGCCGAGGATTTGATGGATATGCTTTTTAACTCGCTACTGTTGAACAAGGTTGGTTCAAAACATATAACAAAACAAAGTTTGTTCCTTTCTTGTCAAAACCCTACTTTGCAAAGCTGAGGAATTAATATGATTTTTGTTCAAGATATTCATGCTGAGAACATTTTCATTTTATCTTAATTTCAGCCTCTATTTATTTGTTACTGAATAAAAGTTCTCCCCACAGGGTTGCATTGATTCAATCTTTTTAAAATATGAATTATCTGTTATCTGTTGGCAGGGGTTTCAATCTGGCCGGCGTCCTGGGGGGAATTCAGTGGTAAATAAAAATTGTACAAATACGAACTCACTAACAAACAGTATTTTTGAAATAAAAAACACTGTTTACATGTTGCACTTTATTTTGAAAATAAAAAACATACCTAAAATAAACATCTAAATATAAATAAATAAAAAATATAAATAAATACATCTTACAACTACAAAAAAATACTATGGTTTATTGTCAGGCATACCTTAATTGAACCATCTTATCAAATTCATGCCTCTTTCAATTTATGAGATCTTGCTTATGTTATAAGATCTTGCTATATATATATCAATATTTCACTCTGTTTCATTGCAGCCATTTGCTAAAATCAAAAAAGTTCATTTTATTTCTCATTAATGTACACTCAGCACCCCATCTTGTTAAAAAAACAGAAATGTAGAAATGTGTGCAAATTTCTTAAAAAAGAAAAATTGAAATATCACATCACGCATCATTTCTTCTTCTAATAATTGTCACGGTCTGGCTCCAGATTATTTTTCGCTGTTTGAAAAGCACTTCTCTTCTTGCCATTACCAACCATGTTCTCCTTTTTTTTAGCTCATCTGCTATGTAGCCTTGTTAACAAATGCAACTAACATTGCCCAACTACTAATGAAGCCCCCTGTTGCTCGGTCAGTTGCTTCTCTTTTTCAGCACACAAATATTGTTTCACCACAAACATTTCGTATTTTATTGATTATCAACTGTAACACTGTTTCTCTACACCTACATTGCAGGACCATTCGCAGTTCCGCATGTCGTCATTCCGTGCACATTTTAATGAAGTGTTATCTTTGCTTTAGAGTAAAGTTCTTAGTAATGTAATGAAGTCATGAAATCGAGTTGAAGGGACTTCAATACTGATGTATTATATCTGTGTGACCTCTATAAGTAAACGAGACCATTAGCAAGAACATTTTCTATTTCTACATAGTTATTATTAATGCTTGTTGTCGATTCCCGCAAACTGCTCCAGGTCAGGCTCCAGCAGGTCCTCCGACTCCATAGTTTGACCTTGTTCATGACTGTATATGTCACGGTGCTATTAACGTGGACCCAAAAGCACGACTCAGACAGGAGTAAGAAAGATGACTGTCTTTGGTTGAAAACAGGCTGGATCAAAGCCGGGAGATCAGTACAAGAAGCAAACAAGTCCAAAAAGGGGCGGGGCGGGGCAGAGAATCAGAGGTCAAGACAGGCAGGCAGGGTCAGAACAGGCAGGTCAGGAATATACTCTAATAACGCTGGAGAACTTGGCAGGAAAACACAAGACAATCTGGCCGAGGACAAGTGAAAGTGAGGGAGCTAAATAGTGAGGGACTAATGAGGGGATGGGCTGCAGGTGAGAAGGGCGTGAGGACCAGGTGAAGGTAATGAGGGACTAACGAGGGAGTGATCAGAGGCAGGTGAAGGGAGTTGGATTCACGAGATGGGAAGCAGGATCTGGAATGATTTCACTAATCACTTCAATATGTAATTGGAATGAATTGATTGAAATGACACCAGCTAAGGCCATCCGACCTCTGCAGCTCATCCAGAATGCTGCTGCTCGACTCGTCTTCCGCCTCCCGAAATTCACCCACACCACTCCGCTCCTCCGCTCTCTTCACTGGTTACCGGTGGCCTCCCGCATCCGATTAAAAACATTGGCTCTTGCGTACCGTGCTACGAACGGATCGGGCCGCGTCTACATCCGGGATATGGTCAAACCTCACACTCCAGCCCGTTCGCTCCGCTCGGCAACGGCCAAATCGACTTGCGCCTCCTGCACTTCGAGCTAATCACTCGACTAAATCCAGATTCTTTGCTGTCCTTGCTCCTCAGTGGTGGAATGAGCTCCCCACTGGCATCAGGACAGCAGAAAGTCTCTACATCTTCACCCGGAAACTAAAAAAACGTATTTTCCGACGATATGTGATTTAAAAAATAGATTAACACTTCATAGGCACTAAAATGGCTCTTACTTATGGTACTATTACTTATGGTACTTTTGTAGTTCGACTTTCTAAAAGAAATGCTACTTTCTGGATTCTTGTTGTTCTGAGTTTGTACTCTTGGTTGAATGCACTTATTGTAAGTCGCTCAAGATAAAAGCGTCTGCTAGATGACATGTGATGTAATGTGACACCTCATATGTAAACTTGACACGCGGGTCGGTGCAGCTCTACGTCGGAAGGTCAAGGTTTATAACTTGTGCCTGATTAGTGTCGTCGCTCTCGCCGTATGCTGAGCACATGCACGCACCCTTATTTTGAAATACGGTCATTTATGTATGTTGTTACATGCCAAGAGGCCGCCGCATGGTCGGCGGTCATGTATCCCATGCAGGGAGTTTTCGTCGCCGCTCGTTACCGGAAACCTGACGTCTGACTCATCAGTATGTGCAACACATCCACGCATACTCTGCCTTGTCCCGGTCTCTGGGAGAGCACAACGCTCTCCGTGCAGTAAATCACATGGCGGCGGCGGCGGCGCTGACCGTGCTCTGCAACGCGCTGCTGCCCGTTTCCCCCCCGCCGGGCGTCCCGCTATTCCTCCAAAACGCTTGCGAGTAAACCCACGAAGCCGATGCAGGGACGTGATTGTGAAGGGCTTTTAGGCCGGAGCGCGCGAAGATGCATGTGGTGCTTCAGCACAGGAGGCACTTGAGGAATTGGGTTGCTGATCTGATAACGACTTCCCGGTGTTTGGCGGGAAGTTTCTGGGACAGCTCAATATTACACCTGGATGAACTCGGCCATCTCGCCTCTGCCGCGTTTTTCTCCCCATCACTTCCTCTGCTCCTCACCGTCCCAACATTCTCACGCCGAAGGTTCATCACAGTGGCTCCTACCGCACAACTTCACATGCATTTGCTGTGTGTGTGTGTGTGTGTGGGGGTAGCCTATGCAGGTGAATGCGTGTACTGGCGTGACATGATCATTAGAGCTGCAAGCCCTGAATGGCACTATAAATGCAAATCAGCCTTTTAACGTGAACACGCAGAATCCGCGGAGGGCGAAGCTTCTCACGTGTGAATGAATGCGGATGTGTCTCTGTCCGCCATCACAACTTCAGCACATCTTCTGAAAGCCACAATGTCAATAGCATGTACACTACCGTTCAAAAGTTTGGAGTCACTTAGAAATGTCTTTATTTTTCAAAGAAAAGCACTGTTTTTTCAATGAAGATAACATTAAATTAATCAAAAATACACTCTATACATTGTTAATGTGGTAAATTAATATTCAAGGTGGAAGTGTCTGGTTTCTAATGAAATATCTCCATAGGTGTATAGAGGCCCATTTCCATCAACTATCACTCCAGTGTTCTAATGGTACATTGTGTTTGCTAATCGCCTAGGAAGACTAATGTCTGATTAGAAAACCTGTGCAATTATGCTAGCACAGCTGAAAACAGTTATGCTGGTGATATAAGCTATACAACTGGCCTTCCTTTGAGCTTGAAGTTTGTAGAACAAAATTAATACTTCAAATATTAATCATTATTTCTAACCTTGTCAATGTCTTGACTACATTTTATATTCATTTGATAAATAAAAGTGTGATTTTTCATGGAAGACACGAAATTGTCTGGGTGACCCCAAACTTTTGAACGGGAGTGTACATAACCCTCCCTTTGTCGAGGCTGTTGCATGGTCTCTGATATCATCAAGTCCACTCTTGGAAAGACAGGGTTCATACGGTCATGGAAAACCGGAAAAAGTCAAGGAATCTAAAAATTGCTATTTCCAGGCCTGGAGAAGTCCTCGAAAAAAAATTGAATCCCAAATGTTTTCTAAAAGTCATGGATATTTTTTTATATTCAGAATATCATTTACACAGTTTGATTAACAGAATAAACATGTATATACATATTCATTTTTTTAATCAAACGATGGTCTCTCATTCATTTGTGTCATTTTAAGGTATACTCATGTATACACCAAGATTTCACATAATGTTTGGCTATGGAAATTTAGTTTAAGGTCATGGAAATCCATTTGTCAAAGAGTTGAAAGAGTTGTAAAACATCCAGGTGTGTGTGTGTGTGTGGGACAGGAACACTTTACCGATGTGCATCCAGCACACTTCCTAAAAATGCACACACACAAAAAAAAAAAAATTAATGTGCCTCCATTTCAGTAGATGCATCTAGATTGTGCTCAGCAGTGCTAAATGCTAGCGCTCGACAGCTTCTATGTCATAAAAGGATAAGAACATAGTTCCCTCTGTGGTAGCAGACACCGATAGCGAGAGGCATGGCTCTTTTAAGGCTATTTGATCTGGCACTGAAACCAAAGAATGTTTTATTCAGGGTAGCACATCACACACACACACACAATAGCAGCACAAACTTGCTCTTGATTGAAGCCAAAACTTTTGAAATCCTCAAAGGGGGGGGGGGGGGAATGTGAAGCTTTGAAAATAAAAATAAATAAAAAACTCTGCCACCTTCCCCCAACTCTCCCACACACTATGTAGATGTGTGGATTTTCGTTTTTTCCCCTCCACCAGATGCCAAATGAAGGCTTTGAGCCACCTGCCTTTCCCCACTAAGACAATTGGGCAATCGGGGGAAGAAAGGCCCATTCACTACTAGTGAAGATCGCAATGTTAGCATAGGAGCCAGACACTGCCCTGCATGCGACCTCTCCCCCGACAAAAACACTCTTTCAACACCGCCGATCTTGGCGCCGTGCCAACCCGGCCTCCTATCTGTGTGTTTGCTGAGGGAATGTATCACCAGTGGCAGGGAAACTGTGACACGGGGGTGCTTGGTTTGCATGTTGATAGAAGATCCCCTCGATTGGACCCGAGATGAATTCAGCGTGAGCCCCGTGGCTCTGTGTCATAACAGTTGTTTACAAGGCAAATCTTCTTCTGGCACAGCCGTCCCGCAAGAAGACATGCATTGAAAGACACACAGACACACACACACACACGTTCTATACTCGCATTACCAAAGAGCAATCTGCCAGAGCACAGACAACGGATAAGAAACCCTTAAGTGTGTGAGCAGTGAGGGCTGAACACTATTGGTCTACAGCAAGATATAAATTAGGATTTGTATTGATCCTCCAACATTAATATATCCTTATATAAGAAAATAGCTTTATTGATTGCCAGCCTGTGAGTCTGATGTTTCTTTAATATGGTACTGCTGGGATTCACTCTGCCCACTTTAATGCGCAGCCTATTTTTATACGCACTAATAACGTGGTGCCACAAGCAGGATCAGCGCAAGGCAATATTTAGATAGATATTCCGATGCTCTGGGTCCCTGCAACACTGCACCTCCAGTGCCTCCTATCTTAAGTTGTTCTTGTTTCGCTGTGTCTCTGGGAACTGATGTCAGAGACCTGATCAAATAAACAAAGTGAATTAAAGTGTGCTGTGATTAATTGTTGGATGCCACTCCACTATTCACTTTGCTGATTTGGAGGTTGAAGAGCTCTTGTCGCACTGTGATTTTTATTTTATTTTATCAAGTGCAATTTAATATTGTGGAGGCTGGCCCAGGCACTGAAAAAAAAATGCTAATGCACATTGCGGAATTTAAATGATTTGCTATCCTTTCAAATCTGTTGGCAGGGGTTTCAATCTGGCCGGCGTCCTGGGGGGAATTCACAGTGGTCATTGCTCAATCCCTGGGGCACATTAGTGCAAATCACAAAGGAGCACAGAAGTCATTTCAGTTTTTTAACTTTCCTTTGGCCGCCGCCCAATGCTAAATGGCATCGCACTGGCTCGCAATACCGGGCCGGGGCAAACCTCTCGCCTCCCTCAGTTCTCTAACCTTTTAAACCCGATTTAATGAAATCAAAATACCGCCGTGCGGACCCATTTGAGACAACCTGAAGTCCAACAGTCGAGGAAGCAGAAGGCCTCGGGGTGAACCGAGGGCAAGGCCATCCATTACATCCCCGTGCAAACCGAGAGCACGGCGACAAAGAAAATGCCTGCGGAGCACGATGATGAACAGACTCCTCGTCAGAAATTGGATTAGAGTGGCGAGAGAGAGAGAGAGCCCTAAAAGCCATGCGCAGTTTATTGAAGCCTTATCGAAAGCGATAATGTTACGAGAGACGGGCCTGTGTAATGACTGATAAGTGCAAAGAACTAACATCAGGCGAGATGCGTATGGTGGAGAGGCAGATCTGCCATTGGTCAACTCATCTTCGTTTTAAGAGCAGGACGTCTAGGACCAGGGGATAGTCACAATGAAATGGACTGTCAATTCCTGGTCACCCTGCGGAGTCATCGTCACAGGTGTATCGAGCTTAGAGAGGCTCAGTGCTCCGGCTCACTGCAATCTAGGTCCCATTTCATCACTGATGCCCATAAGGGGTTTGGGGGGGGGGAATGGAAGCAGTGTTATTGCTGAGATTTGTAGTCTCTCTGAACACACTGATCTCTGCAGTTGTTGGGTTTGTGATATATGAAATCTACACCTGACCATGCACCGTCTCTATATATACAATGCTTTATCTAGGGGAATGTAAGATGGTCCCTACTGATGGAGAGACAATAGAGTGAGAAGTAAGAGGAACACAGTAAAGTACATCTGAGGGATTTCATGGTGTCTTTGGGGGAGGGGGGGGGGGCGGCAAAGCAGGTACAATTTGATAAATAAAAGGATTTCCTCTGAGCTGAAATGCAATGTTATCTTACAGTGGGCGGACGACGGCGATGGCAACACAATGCCTTCCAAGGTAAACAAATATATCCGGGCGCTCGGGGGAAAGAAAGTAAGGAGACGAAAGAACGACAAAGAAAGGAAAATAGAAATCTCTAAAGGGAGCGTATAGAACCAATTGAGCATATCCGAGCCTTGCAGCCGTAATCCTCAACGCCGGTGTGTTTGTCCCTCTCGCTATAATATTTGCGCACATGTGCAAAGAAGCACAAATGCGATTATTCCTCACTTTTGTTTGCTAATTTTATAACTTCATATTGTTTGCCTATCTGAGGCCCCGTTTACACGATGGGAAAACGCACATATTTTCATGCGTTTTGGCCTTTCATTTACACAAAAACTGAGGTTTTATCACGGAAAACGATCATTTCTAAAAACTCCGGCCAAAGTGGAGATTTCTGAACTAGGTCAACGGAGTTTCAGGTTGTCAAACGTCACAGTATGCGACTAAAAATACTTCATGTCATGTGAGCGTCCTATGTTTACAGTTAGTTTGGCCACTCCTACCAGGGTTGCCAGGTCTGTGTGTACCAGCCCAATATCAGAACTCAAAATATGCCCGTGCCAAACCATATACACTGCTTTTAAAGTGTGTGTATGTGGACGTGTCCAATGTCCATGTGTGTACGTGCTGATCTGGAGTCAGTTTGGTAGGATTTGTGTATAAATAAATTATTTCATTTAAAATATGGATTTTTATTTAAAGATATTCATGTAATTTGCATGCAAAATAGGTCTACCCGAACCAGCGGACAACAAATTCAACCCGCGGCAACACTTCATAGGTAGCCCAATTCCGCGGGAAAACCGCGGACCTGGCAACACTGGCTCCTACGTCCAGTGTCGACTGCCTTCATTTTCATTGTCAGGTGCGCCTGAGTTATTTCCTCCTTGACATGAGGATACTCCTCGGATGTCTCGAGTCTTGAGAATTCTGATTGGTTTGCATGTCTTTATCCTTCTCGTTACACTGCCGACTACAGGTTTGGCATAGTTATGACGGCGCCCGGGGGCGTATTTATGCGGGTTCATATAAACAGAAACTTTTTTGAAAACGACCTTGTGTGTACGACGTTATTTTCGAAAACGGAGGGGTATAAATCTTTGTTTCTGTAAATACCCGGCTATGTGTAAACGTGGCCTTAGTCTCAACAGATTTGGTTCACACTACTTCAGAACTGCTGTCCAAGGGAAACACTCAGAGTATTAGAATAACGAGGTAATATATGGGATGTTCGGGGGGTGTCACCGATCCCCTCTCAAAACACCCTCCAGTCCCACACCTCCTCACCCCTAAACTTTCCCATGGTTTTGAGCGTGAATTATTAACAAGGCTTTCATTAAAAAAAAGGACATTTGCTTCGACTCAGCAGAAACTCCAACGCGGAATAATTTGAAACATGGAGAAACTATCTGGTCCGTTTATGTTGGATCTCCTCTAGATGGCAGTTGGCTCTCCAGTTCATGGCTCGTCATCAATCCAGTATGTAAGACCTCATTTGACGAGTAAAAAAATATGCAATCTGTCCACAGTAATTTATAAAATTGCAAAAAATAAATGTATAAAATACATCTGTATGTAATATGTGTTCTGACCCTTTAGATTCATCAACACCAAAGACAAAAAAAATTAGCTGGCATTAGCTGAAGATACACTTCTTTGGGTTTATGGATTTGTATTGTTGTTGTTTTTTACTCCAAAGTAGACATCTTTTAGCTTCTCCCTCAGCTCTGATCCTTTTGATCAGCACCTCCATATTGGATATAAAATGGGGAATGAACAGCTCTGCAATACGAGTGACTTTAAGAGTTCTCTAACTCTTTGAAGGCTGCCAAACAAGTGTCTTTCATCTCAAAAACCAGCAGCTGCCTTGTACAAAAGAAGAGCAGGACAAAATGAGAGAGAGAGAGATGGAGAGAGAGGCAGTATCCAGGGCTGGGAAATGAAATCGTGAAGATTGTGGGATCTCTTTGTGATCACATTTTCCTCTAAAGCCTCCGGTGAGGGAAATGACATGTACTTCATACAGCATTGATAGGCGGGCATCTGTCAAGCATCCTGAACCACCCGGAGTAGGGTGAGAACAAGAAGAAGGAACAAAAACGAACATTTAGCAAGCCAAGCAGACCGTTTGCTTTCCTTCCCTCGGTAATGATATGACAAACTCCCAAAAAATGGGTTGCATGCATGGATGGGCCTCAACAGGTAATGCAGAATGAATCTCACAGACGTACTAATGCTTTTGCAATCTGCCTCTGAATTTGATTAAGTTCTTCTTTCCCCCCCCACCGAGAGCAAATACATCCCTCTTAGCGTACTCGGATATTGATTTGAGCAATACACATCCTGACCATTATGCACGTGCGGAGGGAGCAGAGCAGGGAGCGAATTAAACAGAAACAATTGGCAACAATGGAGAGAGAAAAAATACTCTCGGGATTCTGTTATCCTTGAATTAATGATGGAACGGGAGCAGTAGTGTTTCCCCCGCCGAGACATGAACTAGATTTCAACCAAGAGCTCCCTGGAGGTGAGAGCCGGCATCTCTCCGACAGGACATCTGGTCCCTGAGCATGGCCACCAGGGGGTCGATGTCGCCACCTTCATTGTAACGTCTTCCTCTTTCGCCCTGTTACAAAACTAGGGCAGCAAGCTTTCCATAAAAGGAGAAGGGCGGGCGGGAGGGGGGGGGGGCTCCATTTGCTGGGCCGTGTCGGCATGCCCCATCATTTACAGCCGACAGCTCTAATAAATTACAGCAACAGATCGCTGTGAACAAACAAAGCCGAATGGAAATAAAGTGAGCATTATCAGCCAAGATATAAAAAGGAAGAAGGAGAAAAAAATGCATTAGATTAGTGCAAAGAGGGTGGATGAAAGGATGTCACTCAGGCCCCCATAACACACACATTAAATGAGCAAATTGCCACTTTGAGAGATAGGAAATGTTTGGTACTCATTGCGGCTTCTGTGGAAAATAATGAGAGAATCCTTGAGCAGACCCATCACAAGTCCTCAGAATGCTCCCCCCCCCCCCCCTCTGAAAAGTACAGATTGTTCTGCTCCGTCGGACCCTTTCGCCATCAATTCAGCCAGGCCAGAGAATGCCTGGAAGCCTATGTCGTTAAAATGCTTGGACATGTGGAAGAGGACAAGAAGAGATGGCAGTAAGGTGAAGTGGTATGTCGGGGGAAGCGATTGTCAGGTGCAATCAGTTTGAAAGCTGTCCATTTAGAGTCCTCTGAAAGAAAGGCAGGTCAGAAAGGGTACAAATAGACCGTTCCAACGCTGTAACTTTGTCTTGGGGAGGAAAATAAACACACAAAATATGTCAAATGCAAGAAGAAGTACGACCAGCGGGTATTTAAAAATTTATAAAAAAGCCCCTTCAGAAACTTGAACTGCCAGGTCCACAGTAAGTGTTGTTGAAGCTGATTTGAAAGAATGAAAGCTCCCAGCTTGGCCAAGTGAACACACTGCCTCTCAGTCATATCCAGTTGTTAGAATACATGCAAAGCTAATTAAAGCCCTCCAAGGTGAGTTTAATAACTTGGCACCATGGGCAGTTAAGACCAATCATAGATTATCTTGTGACATTAAATACAGGCTTCCTCAATCCATTCAATTATTACTAGAATTTAAAAAAAAGATATGATTTGGAATTTATTGAATTGTACTCCTGACATTTCAATTATTATTTTTTATTTCCAAAAAAAGCCCTCTGCTTCATAAACTGTGATATCTGGTCTTTTAGAAATGTCTTTCTGCCCACGTTTTAATCGGGTCCCAAAAGAATAGACGCGGCGGTTCGGGGGGGGATTGCCATTTGGCTCTTCCGGAAGAAAAATAAATAAATATATTTTTGTAGTCGAGTGGTTGAAGATGCCGAATTAAATAGTGAAGGATCTAAGCCCTGCGGGGAGGTCCTTAACCGTGGCTGAAGTTTTCTCTAGCCCACTTTGTTAGCCTGAACATGTTGGACCTGAGCCAAGGCTGGCCCGGCACCACGGACGTAGAATCCCATTGCTTCTATAATGAGCTCTGAAAAGAAAACCAAAAGAGAGAGGTCAGACACCACGAGACTCTCATGAAAGCTAATTGAGAATGTCACTCAATAACAATAAACCAATAAGCAGAGCCGCTTCCACTTCATGCACAGGAGCCGTTTGGGTAAGCACTCACGGTGGAGCCAGGAGGCTATCTGGGGCAGGAGAGAGAGGTGTGAGGCGTAATGCGTGTACCCCGGGGGGGACACCCGTACATCTGACATTTCCATGCCCACATTTTGTGTGTATTCCTGTCTTGGCGTGTACCTGTGTGTGTGGGCGTGTGCTCCGCGGAGTGTGTGGACTTTGTGTCTTCGTGCGGATGCAATGTGTGAAGAGACCGCAGAGGGCCATCCAACAGAGGGCACTGCATTTCGAAAGGTGCCACAATGAGTTTGTCACAGAGAGCGTGAACCTGAGGAGAAAGGGACTGCGGAGAAAGAGAGAGAGACGGAGACTTTCCCCAGGCACCTAGGGACTGTCAGACTGATTAAGTCACACGGCTGCAGTAAGAGTTGGGGGGACACGGAACCAGAGCATGCTATAGGGAGAGAGTAGTGAGACAGCATCTTAAAGTTCACAGAATGCAACATGACAGGACAGCTCCAACATATGCCGGTGTGACAGCGAAGCAAATGGATGACTGACGGCAGACATGTTGTCGGGGAAAGGGAGGAAAACGCGGGAGAACTAAACACTAAATGTGCCCTTCTCTCCCTTTCCTTTCGCGCTTTACATTTCTTTTGTAGACGTGCAAAAAAAAAACAGGGGACATATTGGATGTTTTAACTTAACCCTCCTGTTACCTTTAGGGTCAATTTGACCCCATTCAATGTTTAACGTCGGTGTTCTTTGGGGTCAATTTGACCCCAAGCTGTTTTTCACTGTGTCAAACATAAGAAATATCAATTTTCCTTTATATTTAAAGGGCTATTTAGGTAGTCGACAAACAAACATAAAGTACCTCTCACTTAAACTTGGGAAACAATATTAATTCGAATAATTTTCTGGAGGTTTTAATTGCTGGGGTCAAATTGACCCCGAGGGTAAAATATGTTAGTAAATGTGAAGGTAACAGGAGGGTTTAGAGTGTATGGTTCTACACCTATATCTGGAATATAAACAATTCCAGCCCGTTCGCATGCCTGTCACTGCGGCTGTTTGTGTCAGAAATGCCAAGGACCTTGGTGCCCTGGAGAGAGAACGGCAGTCTATTACAGTACGCCACGCGGTGGAATCATCCCCCAGACTAGCTGAACTCTTGTTATTAGTTCAGTGCACCCTGCTCCGAGATGCCTTACTCGCTCTCTATCCGCCACTCTCTCTGCCACTCTAAGGGGCTCCGCAGACGCGTTGGTTTGTAGCAGAAGGGCAGCATCATTAACACAACTGAAGGCTAGCCGCATACAACACTTTTAGCAGTGGAAATGAGACAAAATATGTCGAGTTGCTTCCTCGGTAAAGCCAAGGTATGTGGTTGGTATTGCTCACATGCTGCACATGTTAATAACAACAACAAAACTAGAACGGGCACTCGGTAGAGCGCACACCTTTGCATACCACAAGATTGGGCATTGAATTATGAACATGTTGGCATTAGTTGCATGTCAATTGGATACAAATTGACCGTGCTATGGTAAAAAGAAGATTTTGACCTTTCCATGACCTTGACCTTTGACCCAATTGATCCCAAAATCTAATCAAATGGTCCCCGGATAATAACCAATCCTACCAAATGTCATGCGATTCAAGAATATTTTGACCTTTTCATGACCTTGACCTTTGACCCGATCGATCCCAAAATCTAATCAAATGGTCCCCGGATAATAACCAATCATCCCACCGAATTTCATGCGATTCGGTTTAATACTTTTTGTGTTATGCGAATAACACGCATACAAATAAATAAATAAATACACGCGATCAAAACATAACCTTCCGCATTTTCAATGCGAAGGTAAAAAGGCTGCCATCTCTACTTAGCCCTCCCACGTCTGGCCACCCCCATGCTGAAATTAGCATCACTCATCCTCTCCTCCAGTCCCACTGCTATGCCAAAGCACAATCTATAGCACGTCTAGCATCAACTGCTCGTTGCTCGGCATTCGAGGAGAGAACGGGGCTCCGTGAATTTAAGAGTCATTTAGCGAGACGCCGAGTTCACCGCGTCGGCTCCGAGTTTATTTCTCTGCTGTCTGCGTCGAGCTCCCAAAAATAAAAAAAATGTGCCGAATGACGAACCGGCCCTCTCAAACACTACGATGCAAATTTAAACCCGTGTCGTCGCGACGGCAGAACAAAACAGCGACGGTGAATAGGGTTCAAAGTACTCCGTCAGACAGGAGAGATGAAAAAAAAATCAATAAAAAATGCCTTTGTGAGCGAGCGTGGCAAAATCAATGTGTACTAAACAGAGCTTTGGTCTTTGCACAGATTTTAATTTGTCAGACAAGAACTTGATTCAGCCGCGTTGCTTTCAAAGGGAATTGAAACGGATAGATTTCTTGGTATTGAGGAGCATGGCAGGAAGTTTACACCCATCTCCCCTCACACACACACACACACACTGGTGCAAACAATGGGGGCAGTGTTCGCTTTTGATCAAGGGCATGATGTTGATGACAATGAGAAATCTGCAGGCTGTCCCAAGAGTGTTGTAACCCTACCTTCAAAGTGCACTTGTTTCCCCTCCCCAGCATCCCTCAGCTTCCCTCGCACCGTGTCGACTGGATCTCTTATTTCTCGAGATCAGTCGGCGACACCCAACAAAGCATCACGCCGCCGAAACGGCTCATTACGCATTTTAACGACATTTTCTTTTGTTCAACTCGCAACGCAAACAAGACGGTAAACAAACAAACATTAAACGAACAAACAAGCAAATGAATTCCGTATTAAGTATTCATATGTGTTGTTGAAAAAAAAAAGTTAACTGCGCATCGCTGACTAGTGCAACTCGATGACCGCGAGGCGGCCCGCCGAGTCCACATGGTGTCGTTTTGCATACGTGTCCACGCGCCGATTTGTTTTTAGTGGACATGTGATCCGTGTTAGAGGCCAATTCCTCTTTCTGGTCCATCTCCAGTTTTCTTAAGGCCATCCACCGACACTTTATTGTGCCCTCTCAGCAAGACGGGCATGTAGAGCAATGCTATATGACTGGTGTGGGTCCAACCCCAATGCTGCGGTGGGGTCAGGGTCTGGCCCAGAGACAACAGCTGGGCCCCTCTGCCACTTGCAATACATACTTGATAGCATCATACAACTGCGGACAGCTTGTGGGGGGTCATAGTGACGGACACTTTGATTATAGCACAGTTGTTCCCCGATCTCTCTCTTTCTTTCTCTCTCTCTCTCTCTCTTAATTGGAAATCACCTCTACCAATAGCCCTGTCACTCTAATTAGGCAGATAATGTGGATCGGTGTCTTACGAGTCTTGTGATTTGAACATATAGAAGCTTAAATCAGGAAGCTTTCCAATGCGCCTGCCTTAAATAATCCTTTAATTAAGACTCCCATTAGGCTCTAAGAGCTCGCTAAATAGTGGATCCTCAAATATAGAGATAACGGTTCTTGGACGTTCTCAGCCTTCGTCGTTGGGAGGCACGTGTCGACCCACTTAAGTGTTTATTGCACTACGGATTGGAAAATTGCAATAAAAAATAAAAAAAGCAACAACAAAAATGTTTTCTCGATTACCTTAATCATCTAGAATTGAGAGGCACTGATCATTGAAACCTCTAATCTGTTTACAAGAGAAAGTGAGTCTGAGCCTGTAGAGGCGATAGAGATATTCAATAAAACACACAATGCATTGGATGAATCGAACCGCCAACAGATAACAAAAGGCTTTTCCCCTTTTTGAACACGGATATGCTCGAAAACACAGTTACCGGTGGACATTTGTCCGTTCGGTTTTGCAGTCCATTATCTTGCACCGTTGAAACGAATGTGGATTGTGGATGAAAAGTCAAGGTGGACACCATAAAGCCCAATCTTTGCGAGTAGTTGTTCAGCTAAAGTGTGTTTTCTTTGGATAAACAGACAGAACAATTCAGAGCAGAATAAACACAATCCAGCGGAATAACATTACGAGTCGTTGGCTGGAAAATGAAAAGAATATGCCCACCGAGCCAGACACAGCACGACTCTTTAATCCAGGCACCCTCTTTTTTCCCTCGCTTCTCCTTGCAGAGTGCTCTGAACCTGCTGCGAAATTGAATTTTCCACCCCTGTGTGTAGGTGAACCAGCCAAGCACTGCATTGTCAGAGTACTCAATTAGCTCCCAAGGCGGAAGCCAACATGTTTTCCCAACAGCAAATGCATTCCTCACAGGTCAGGCGCTCATTAGCATAATGCTTCTGTTCCTATAGCGTCGTTAAGAGTGCCGTACCGAGGTTAAAAATCCCCAAAAAAAGCCTGAAGCTTTAATATCAGTGTCCCTCCATGCTGTATTATATATTACTTTGGGGGCAGTGTAGCCTCCAGTAGAAATGAATGTTAACCCCCTGCTTAAAATATCTCTTTAGCATTAGTAAATACCCTTCCTGGTGTAAGGACCCTCGTCCCTTCCCCTTCTTCACATCTGAATTTGCATGATACTTAAGGCGCTCCTCGGAGTCTCGTAGAAGTGGTAAATTAAAAAAAGCTGAGCGTACAGAATGATGCAGGTCCCATAATAAATCAAGACAACAAAGGAGATCTCAGGCGTTAAAAACATCAAATTCTCACTGGAAGTTGTTATATAAGTTTTCCGTAAAAAAAAAAAATGAATCGTGTCGTTTGCTGAATGTGCCGACGTCGGCTGAAGCGTTAGAACTCATAGGTCCTGGCATGCGGCTAAACGGTTCTCTGACGATGGGACTTTATGTTTCCCTACTGGCTGAAAGAAGGCAATAGGAGAGAGAAGCGGAGAGACAAAAGCGAGTCTCAACAACTGGAGACACTCGGTAGCAATGGCAACCCCCGAGTGGAAACCCACACACTCACAAAGTGGCGCTGGAGCAGAGGCGGCCGGAGAGTCGGGTTTGTAATCTGGCCTGCGAGTGCCCTGTGGATTCCCCTCACTCTCATTATCACGGTGCCACCAATTCCAAATTTAGAGCTCCGATGTTTTCCCGCGCCTTGTATATCACCCCAACACACACACACACACACACACACACACGTGGTGGGAGTCTCAAAGTCCCAAAGATGGGGCAGAAATCAAAAGTAAGACGAAGTGTCACTCTGCCAGAGTGGAAGTTGATGCAAGGCAAGGTGTTATGGGTAATAGCGTTCTGCGTGATCCCTTCCTTGTTACCTCCCCCCCCGACACCCTTTATTAATTGAACGTTATTTTTTTACTGGCAAAGATTGTGTAATTATTATTTCTTTAATCTATTTGAAGGAAATCTAGTGATGAACCTGCCAGGTCATAAATCAAGCATCTGATTTGTTTTCTTCTTTCTCCCCTGCCTGTGATCGGTGATGGAATTATCTTGTGTTTTTACCTTGACAAGTGTTAAAAACAACTGGGGCGAAAAAACCCGTTAATGAGTGAAATTGATTTTATTCATAGTCGTGTTGCTTTTCAATTTGAGGTTAAAGCAATTAGAGGTAAGAAAGTGTGAAAATGGATTGAACTGGCTGCGTTTTTTTCCTCAGTGGAAATCAGAGTTGCGAGAACGTACATTAACGCTGAACCATCGCGTGTAGGTGTGTGTGTGAGAGTGTGTGTGTGTGTGTGTGAGTGTAGGCATGTCGTCTTTCAAAGTGGGCATTTGTATCTCCTGTAAAGCTTCCGAGTTAACCTTCCAGAGGCTATTAACGGAGCACTCAGATTAGTGCGCCCTCTATAAAGCAGAGACAGCACCAGGATTAACCTTGTTTTAAATGTGCCATTTGAGGAAGATTGTTTGACCTTACTGTGACCTAGGCTTTGGACAAACCATCGCACTTGATAGAAACTGGCTGTTAATGGACTTCTCAGTGCCAAGAAACACCCGGACGACATATGCTCATGTTTGAGATTAATATTGTTTGCCTTCCAACACTCACAAGTTGCTTTTGCTTCAAATTAATTTCCTTCTTTGGCAAGTTGTTTTGGCCCCTGTCCCTTGGCAGACCTTCTGTGAAGCAGTTTTTTCTTCTTCTTCTCAGAATTACAATAATTTAATACTGTGATTTGATCTGATCCCACCTGCCTAACCAGGATCTATATCTCTTGCCGACAGTCGACACTTTCCGCACCGCTCGTGTCACGGCTTTCCTAAGAGACGTGTAGAGGTATAAACACGCCCAACGAGACAAGCACATTCAGTCAAGGGGCTTGCGTGTCAAATAATCTGATCATGTTGGCAGAAATGATGACGTTTGGACCAAAGACGGTCCAAAACAGGTCAGACAAAGAGATACATGCCTACTACCAACTATTCATACACTCTGTCACTCATTGAATGTGTTATAACTCTGTAATGATTCCTTCTGGTCACATGACATCTATTCTTCTGTCCATCCTGGAGAGGGACCCTCCTCTGTCGCTCTCCTGACCGTTTCTTCCCTTTATTTTCCCTGTGAAAGGGTTTTTGCTATTTCTTGGTATTTTTTTCTGATCCGATGTGAGGTCCTGGGACAGGGATGTCGTATCTGTACAGATTGTAAACCCCTCTGATGCAAATTTGTAATTTGTGATATTGGGCTATACAAATTAAACTGAATACAGACGCAATGCAAAAACAGGGCGAGAGGTACCTTTAATCCTCCCCATTTACAGAGTCCATTGCCTGAGATTGGGGCAGTTGGAATCTCTCCCTCCGAGATGAGCTGCACTTCCTGAGAAAATTAAACAGGATGATGGAGATCAGTGACAATACCGGCAGGATAATCATCCTCAAATCACAGCAATCTGCTTTCAATCTCCACCGCGATATACACGCACTACCGTCAATCTCTCTCCCCACCAAATCCTTAAATCCTGACAATCTGTAGCACTCAGTTTAGGACCTCTGTTAATCCACCTAGCATGCCCACAGAACTGGACCGGAAGGTAGACAACTCCCTGAACACTTTCCTCCCTCTTTAAACACAATTTGACCTTTTACTGTGGCAATTTGTAGACTCAGCATAACCGATCCATTGCCGTTTGACGGCCTCCTCCTAAAGCAAGCAGCTGTGTCATTTGTACGTGGTTCCAATGTGTCTACGCCGTCACTGATACATGAAGTGCAGGAAGAAGGGAACAAAAAACCCAGTTGACTGGAATATCAATTTAAATACCGTCAATGCATGGCGGAAATGCAAAAAAGGAGACATACTTATTATAGGGGGATGCCTTGACAGCAAGCCTGATGTGGGTGGAATATGTTAGGTTTATGAGAAGATGTGTGCTTTTGGATGGTGTGATTAAAGTACATATTGACGCCAGAGGAACAGGAGTGCACTGAATTTGCTACCTTATCATCTTTTTTCAGTATTATTTTCTATACCAGTTACAGACAAAGTACAAGCAATGATATTTCATCAAAAAGTGGATGTGTTGCTTGTGGGCTGTTGGAAACAAGGGTCACAGCCTTCAGGTTAATGGCCAATTTCAGGGTCCTGAAATACCAATTGGCTCACTGTTGAGTTTGATAGGATGAGAAATCTTGATGAATGAAATGTACCTTGACTCTTCGTGATGAATCCACTCGGCTGCAAACCTCAACCCCAGCACCAATTATGGCCTAGAATCCCACAGTGTGACCGTCAAAGAGGTCAGCCACCAATATTTTATTTTCTTGAACATTGATAAGAAGAAAGTGTTCAAATGTTAAATAATGACGTGTATGAAATGAAGCAGATTGTCCTCGACAGCCAGTTCATACACTTTTGTAAATAAAGGAGGACAGTCTGTCTTAGCACAGTATCAAACATGATTACATATTATGATTACAATATATATTTATATATAAATACAAAGAAAAACCGATTCCAGAGCAAATTAAGTTCTGTTCAAGACCATAATAGGCAAGAGTGTTTTTCCAATGCTAATGAAGTGATTAAGGACAGCAATAATCCAGCCATAGATAATGTATAACATATCTTCTTCTAACATCAAACTAATCAACATATATAATAAGGGTTATAGATGTTTATCCACCTTTAGGACCAACACGTATCTGCCTAAACACAGAGAGATCTTTCCATTTCAATTGGTTTCATTTTTTCCCATTTTATTGACATTTGTTCTTGCATCATGGAAGCAGGAAGTCGAACAACAATCAATTAATAATGTTTAAAATAAGTTTTCATAAAGTGTTTCTCCTTCCTTCCGAGGATACGGGCTAAATGTGTAGACTATTACTTTCATTATTTTGTATTAATATCTTATACATCACTCCATTATTCATTGTGATGCCGTGCATGACAACAATGAGAGGAAAGAGAGAGAGAGCGAGAGGTATCTACATACTCACCGTCTCACTCCCTCTTCCTCTCCTTGCGGGTTCTTTGACTTTTAGTTTCCACATCTGATGGACTCGATGCCCACATTGTGTCCAGGGATATTTTTAGTAGCAGTGGCACTAAGCCTTTAGCAGTGGAGCTGCGCCCGCTGTGGAATGAAGAGAGAGGAAACACTTTGTTGGTAGAATCAGGCAGCGTTCTGCACAGCTGATCCCAAATCAGCAGCCAAGAACAACTTAAACAGTTCTGAACAGCCTGAGTCTGAGACCAAGAAAAATATGAATGTAACCAGGCACGAGACCAACACCGATGCAAGGCTTCCAAATATATGTGTGGCTGTCTTATGGGTAGTAAATGTTGTATTTGGGATAGTTTAAAAAAAAGAAAGTTTAATCTGATTCGACGAACCATTGAGAAAGTGTATCACAGTTGATTTAATTACTGATTTCATGAGGATAAACATAATTCATCATCATAATTCAGTGGTCATCCACCAGAAAATAACTGCTAATCTCTAAAAAAAAAACTCCCTCTCGTAGGAAATCTGTGTTCCGAGTGAGTTTTTGATCGGCTTCTACAACACACCCCTCTCACTCCTTGGGGTTCATTAACAAGATAAACAGTTGCTTCATTTTATTGACTTGCTTATTCAACTTCATTTTCAAATACACACAACTAAGCTAAACCTATGGGAGCGAGATGAGTATTCGCCCTCGCCAAACAAAAGGACCGACCGTCTCATGGAAGGGAGCTTATGTTCTTCACGTCTTCTTTTGAGGCCGTGGACTCTCAAAGAGACTGGCATCGCCTCTGGGTTTTCCTTTCTATAAAAAAAAGTATCCAGAGAGCATTCAAATTAAGTCGGATTAGACTACAGAATAGTCACATTTGTTGATGCAAGTGTATAACACTTCAGTGGAGAAAAAAAAGTTATAAGTGACTTATCATCATAGGATTGCTTTCTTTTCAGCAGATACATAGCGGAGGGATAACTTTTCAGTATTGGCAAATATCACATTGAAATATCACAAAAACAGTGAAGACTTGGATCATTCAGCAAGGGCCCTCATCAACAAAGATATAGAAGCCATAGAATTAACACTCAGTTAAAAATGTGTGAAGCTTGGTATGTGTTAATTAATTTTAAGACATGCTGTACTGAGCATCGGTCGTGGCCGGGATGAGTCCCCATTAAATCCCCATTAACTTGAGCCGCACTAAGACAAGGCTTTGTCACAATATGTATGTACAGTCTTTGTTTTGTCAAGTTTTTTGCTTCGTTGGCAATCTGAAATGCTCCCATTTAATGAAAAAACATCCCCATCATCCTTTCTTGGGGGGGGGGGTATTTGTCCAACTCTATCTCTTTGTTTGCGTCACAGCTGTGAGTTGGGCGGCGCTAACCTGAGAAGGCAACCCGAGCTACTTGCTATCTTGTCAGTTTGTCCCCCGCATGACAACTCTGCTTTTGATCATTCAATGTGCATTTTTCATTTCGAAGTCCGTCATGAAGTGAAACCCATATTGCCATCTGCAACATGTGCTCCGTATGTAAACAGCATCTGCCAACAAATGTGGCGGATTAGCCCTCGAAATACCCTAAATGCTGCACGACACAGCGCCGCTTTTTAAGCTCGATAACTTTTTGAGAGAACGGCCGTAAGTGCCCTATCTCGTCTAACTCGGTGTAATGAATAGAGAGGACATTCATGAGCAGACATTTCCTGCAACATTACGTTATATTTACCAGCTTCAGTTATAGGTGCTTTTATATTTTATGCAGCGTCTTCGCATCTGCAGTGGATTGTCATAAGCTTGTCGAGAGGATATGGAACCGAAAAGCCTGGACTCGGAGGCCGTGTAGACACCAAATATTCACTGTGGGTTGGGAGGACTTAGTGTAAGTTGCTATGGTAATAAGCTGCGCTCAACTAACTTTGCAGATGCAGAAATCATATCTTCAAGCAAATTTGAGTCGCCCTCTATTTAGCATGAGCTGTGTTAGATTGGGGTTGAATTTCATCATTTTTACCTTCGCATTGAAAATGCGGAAGGTTATGTTTTGATCGCCGTGTATTTATTTATTTATTTGTATGCGTGTTATTTGCATAACTCAAAAAGTATTAAACCGAATCGCATGAAATTCGGTGGGATGATTGGTTATTATCCGGGGACCATTTGATTAGATTTTGGGATCAATCGGGTCAAAGGTCAAGGTCATGAAAAGGTCAAAATCTTCTTTTTACCATAGCACGGTCAATTTTTATCCAACTAATGCCAAAATGTTCATAATTCAATGCCCAATCTTGTGATATGCGAAGGTATGCGCTCTACCGAGTTCCCGTTCTAGTTATTAACTGCATTTATTCCATAACTAAGAAATGCACACCTTTACCGACGTACCGCTAAACTATAGTGACTCATATTTAACATTCACATTGATGTACAAGGATTATTTCACTATTTTAAAAAACAAACAAAAGTAATAAGCCCAGTTAAAAGGCAAGGGACTTAATGCTCCTCTGATTCTTGCTTGTCTCGACAAATTTCCCCTTGGGGATTAATAAAGTATATATCTATCTATCTATCTAACTAAGGCTAAAAGCTGCCTTTTAACTCATTTTCTTTCAAATATAATCCAGAAACATTTCATTTTCTTGTCGTGTTCGACGAACAGACATGTCAGACTATTTATAACCGACGCTCAGAGATGCAGTGTGCAAAAAGAGCCCTTGTTTAATAAATTGACTTTTATATTTACTGGGCAACACGCATTACAGAATTGTTACAAAGCCAAGGTGAGCAATCGGAGGAGGGGGACACCAACGACTGTCCTTCGGTGGAGATTATGAAGCCCCGAGAGCCATCCATTTAAGTGACTTTATCGTTACCAGGCGCAGAGTATGGATCCGCAGAGCGAAATGGAATAGCTGGGAAAACTAATGGCACTTGACAGATACTGGCATGAGATACACTGCTTATCTTTGTATTATGTGACGGCTGTAGCTCAGTGGGGTTAGGGGGTCGTCCTGCAACCCCAAGGTTGTCGGTTCGATCCCGGCTCTCCCCATTAGTTGCAAGTCGAAGTGTCCTTGAGCAAGGTACTGAACCCCCAGTTGCTTCCCGGGCGCATCACTGCAGCCCACTGCTCCTTAATAACTAAGGATGGGTTAAATGCAGAGAACTAATTTCCCCTTGGGGATTAATAAAGTATATATATCTATCTGTTGCTATACGAGGGAACTTGAAACGTACCAAAAATGTGAGTTTTTGCATTCAGAAAATGACTTTACATTTCTCAATTATTATAGATATTTTTTCTCCGCCTCTTTACTAGAAAGCAATCAAACCACCGCTGTGTCTTTGTAACACTTAAAAATGAGAAGGAAAAAACAACAACATTTAAGGTCGATTCCAGTCACAGGGACCCGAAGCTTCACGAATGGGCTTCAATCACACATCGCAGTTGATTTTACGTCTTTGTTCCTCAATCAATAATTCACTGTATGCCTCATTAAATTCACTATATTAACACTATGATTGATTCATATTCAGTCTGAGACTAGGCCTCGCCGACGAGCTCTAAAAGTGACAGCGGGGTTGTGAGCCTCCCTGGTGGTAGACATGCACTGCTCTCTACAAAGTGGGTGGTTCCACCCTCTGATTGCTCATTACAATTAGTCACGATTGAATTACACAAGGTCAGTAACTAAATCAATCTTTGACAGGGGCAGTTCTGTGTCAGGCAATTGACTGAGAGGTACCACTCGACATGCACGGAGCCATCGTTTATATATCCGCTCCGCATCTAAATCACCATTTAAAAAAAAGAAGAAAAAACGCAAACGGATGTCATGAATACAGGAAGAAGGATATCAGATATATAGATAGATAGATAGATAGGGCTTACCTCTCAACAAAACCCCGTAGGGAAGCTACTTTGTCGTGAGTGATGGACTGGTGATCGGAAGGTGGGTCGTTCTCTCGCTCTCCTTCTCTTCTTTTCTTTTTTCCGCGCCCATCTGAGACTCGAGTGAGCGGCGCAGGAGATTGCATTACCTCCCCATTGGCTGTTTACAAAGCCTAAGTGATAAGAGAAGAGAAATTACTTGGTAAATAACTAAGATGTCCCTGTAAGCTATCTTCCTGTGTGTGCGTGCATGCGTGTGTGTGTGTGTGTGTGTGTGTGTTTCTCTCTGTGTGTGTGTGTGTTTCATACACTCATCTACTAAACTGCTCTCAATTAACTGGGTGATTGTTTTCACTAGATTGGCCCCAGTGATTAGACGGTGTGTCCCGGACCCGGGTGTATTTGTGTGTGTGTGTGCGTGAGTCTGTTTGGTATGTGTGTGTGTGTGTGTGTGTGTGCCTTTTCGACAGTCTGAAGGATGCGCTGAGCAAGGTCGTGCTGAAGGAGAGCCTGATTAGGACTTGTCCAGGAATATATGTAACATATCAGTATCTCTCCCACTGATGCCGTCAGTGTTGCCTCCTGAACACTGTCATTACGGGGAAATCCGCCCGTTTTGTTTCAGTAAACAGTTTTTTCTGCGGCATACTAATCTTACTTGGGCTGATTATACACTGAAAAAGCTCATAAATCTTACAATGGTCTATGAGATGAGGTCATTTAAATGCATGGCGGCACCGACTGCTAAACATCCAGATAGAAAGAAATAAGATTTGCAGACTCTCAATGTGTGCGATGCATAATGCAATTTCCAATAACTGCATGTTATTGGTTTTCTAATTTAGAGTCACCAAGACTGGCCACGGGGGTTATGAGAAGACATTTTTCTAATTTAGCCCGATAAAATGCTTCTATTTTCTATTTACTGTAATTACTGGTCTATTGGCTATATCATTGCTTCCAACATCAGACCTTTCCATAGCCATATAGAGTTTTGTTTATACCTGAATGAGATGGGAGAAGCTCCACCCATCATTGTCCACGTCCACCGCCTCTGTGCCGCATGGTAACACCGCCCAACATCAAAGCTCATCCACTTCTCCTTGCAGCAGCAGATTAATCTGAGGCACTCGGCATGAAATTAAGAATTGATTATTGTCAGACGATTCTGCTTGGTTAACTCATCAGTGGCATTCGCTCATACAGACTAACGCGCCATCCTGTCCCCGGGCAGCGCCATTAATTCTCTTAAATCTGTGCAGGTGACCTCAGTGTTTTAAAGATTTACACCGGCGGGCGAGACACTTTTTTTTGGACCCGGCGTCCTCTCCTTGCAGCTCACGTGTGACAGCCAGAGCTCGCCGTTTGTACGGAGTCACGTACGGAGGTCAGAGGAAATCAGCCATGCGGGCTCGCGTCCCATCTCTTCTTCTATCACGGGGGGAGGGGGGGGGGGAGCTCAGATGCACCACAGTGTGTCGGACAGTCAGGTGACAGGTAGGACAGACATGTTCGGGACACAAAGCTGTTGTGTCTTTGATGACTCGTGGTTCCTCCCTCGCCGTTGTGGCCCGAGCTCAGAATGAACTCAATGATGCAGATGCCTCTGCTGTGATGGATGACTGCAATCAATGCAATGCAATGCAACCCCCCCCCACCCCCCTCAATGTCCATCTATCCGCATTCGGAACATCTCTGGCAATCCCGTCAAGGAAACGGACTACCACGTCTGTCTGTTGGACACAGATCCGAGTGTCACACCTGGCGAGTAATCCTACACAACATGTGGTCCAGACAGGAGCTAGAGTCGTGTGATAAGTCGTTGGGTTTACACACACACACACACACACACTGAGATCCATCCGGATCCCAATTTACTCAGCCGTTTTAGAGCTAATCTGAAGAAAAGCTTCCCTGGACGTGATAATCAGATTCTACTCTCTCAGAATTCAAAGCAGATGCATGCTCCTCTCTCGTTGTTGATGACTAGAACGGTATCGATATTGTTCCGAGTTGAAGTTGTTTTTTAATATTCTGATTGAACGTTAAGTTCAGAGCAAAGAGTAATATCTAGCCATATCTAGTTTTACCTGAGGGCCCCCGACGCTTGTGCACTAACTTTGCACACTTCTCACACTTTAATGCTGTCAAACTAAATCCAGCAGAAATAGTAACATTTTAGTTGAAGGCGTCTCTGCCCTCGAGGCTTTCTGTTCTCACATCGGGGATCGGTTGCACGCTCTGGGAAGAATTCAACCCACATTTTGTTCCATTGTCCCTTGAGGTTCATTTCCTCTTTTAATGGTGGGCAAGAATGGAGGGGGGGGTCTCCGAGAGGATTCCCAGATAATCAATCGACGCTACAAGTGGGTCGCTTATTGGCGCTCCGTCTGCTCCGTCTTCTTTTGTCTCTCGCGCCACATGACGAGAAGCTCTGCTGATACTCTCCTTTTTATGTCTATCCTCCCTCTGTCCAGCCTCGTGTCTGTATTATCTGTACCCCCCCACCCCCTCATTCCCCGTCTGTCTGCTCTTGTCTGGCTCCTCAGCTCAGCACTCAGGTGCCGCTTCGCCTGTGGCCGAATGACCACCCCGCTCCTGTGTGCTCCCCGATGCAATAAATCCACCCCGTGCAGCGGCCTGTTATTTGTCGGCTTAAGGGCTGCGAGGGGGCCGCGTCCGTCAGTTAGCCAGACGGCGGGCGCATACTTATTTGCCTTTCTATTTTCTGGCTTGATTGACGCGCTGGCAGCCCTGACATTATTGCAGGCGTTGTGGAGCCTGTTATTATGCATACATTAGCATTCTGATAAACACATGGTCAGCCATTGAGGAAATAATTACATGCCATCACTCTACTGTCTGGAAAGAGGGCGCTTTGTGGAGTGTGTGTGCTCGCACACACACACTAATCTGCATGTTTCATCCCATAAATATGATCTGTCCCTCCCTTTCCATTCAGGAGTTGACCAGCAGCACATCTCATTTGGGATGCACTCTGCCGCTCATCATACCACATCTTTCAGAAAGTCGGAATATTCATATATATATTTTTATTTTGTGCATGGTAAATACAACCCGCTACGATTTGCGATTGCAACAACGCAAAGCACTCGCCCCTCTTGGGTGTGATGTCCTTTTGAATCTTGAACCGAGCTGTGGAAAAACAGCACGAACGCTTGCATCTGCATTAAAGTGTATTCATAGATTGCTTCTGGAGAAAATGTGTCAAGACTTTATGGATTAAGTCTTTAAAATATGATGTAAATTATCGCCGGATTCTTTTCACGGCTTTGCTGAAACAGTTTTTTTCAAATTGAAAACCAGTGTAACCCTCGCAATGACTTGAGTACCACCAGTGAAACGCATGCTCTCTTCTTATGTATTTATATATACACGATGACACCTTTGTCTTAACTATCACTTTTCACAACCGACATACATATTAGAGTTGACGATTGACTCGCAATGTTACATCTCCCCAGCACAAAGGACCCACTGGGCTAATTATAGTATGGCAAGCAACATATTGACTAACTTCCCAGAGGCTCTCAGTCAGCACCTAAATCGAATTCTGTTCACAGCACAATGACACCGTATCAATCAAGCCGCCTGTATCTCCCGACACCTCCGATCTGATTGATGGGTCTCGGCAGTGAATGATCATCAAGTGTCACAGGGTCTGCAGAGCTCTCACATTAACTTCTCGATATGAGTATATGAACGGCTAATTGTATACAAACAACAGACACCTAATGTCAAGACTAATATTATACATTGTGGTTCATGATAGCACACACACACACACACCACCACCACCCCTTTTTTCTTCACACCTTGATCTGCAGCCCTCACAATTTGCGAAATACACGCGTGTCAGCAAATGCAGTGTATGCAGCTCCCGAAGCGCTCCTAAAATACCTTTTTTAAAACAATGAAGCAAACCATAAAAACTTTTTTTTTTAAAGGCTAAGAGTTGCAAGTTTGGCAGACGGTTTCAGATTATGCTACAGTCAGCCGAGCTAATTTAGTGGCAACTCCTGATGTTCCTCGCGTGCTCCTGCACCCGCTTCCATGCACGGGAGATTGTCTGCGCGTGAACTCCGACATATAGTCAGTCGCTTTGTGTGTCTGACGGATTTCTCTGCGGCTCGGGTTCAGTTGACCCCTTTTCTCCCGCATTTGTATTCCGGTGAAACCTGCGGCAATCATTGGATTCTTTACTCCTCTGTGCTTCTATCCAAGAGGAGAGCCCTCTGGAGGCTCCGTAGGGAGAAGAAACCCCCTTGGTAAAAAAAAGTGCAAATGGCAACATGAAATATGTCAAACTGACAAGTAGGACCCTGCAGGTCCTGAGGGAGCCTTGCTGGGTTAACTGCGGTGTACTAAGCCCCAGTACTTGGTGCAGTTTGACTCCCAACTTCCTATTATCTTACAGGGGGGGGGCGGGCATCGGTAAATCAAAGACTGCAAACACTATCTCCCCTTTTGTACCTTGAATAGAGCTCAGGCACTCATGGGAGGAACAGAACTTAGGTGAACGAATGCCTAATGCCTTTGTGCCAGTAGGGGCTGGAGCGGAAAGCGACTGGAAAAGTGAAAGCAATGCGATGTGATTGTCGGGGCTCTTTTAACACGTAGTCCTAGCGAGAATGGGGCTTTCAATTATTCAACCTTTTTTTCCTTTGCCCTTGAAGTGTACATTAGTCTTGTCTTATTCTCGGTGTGTTAACAAGCAATGTCTGGCCTGCACTGGCTGTCAACACCATTTCACTTCATTGCGTCTTTCGGGGAGGGGTGGATGAAAGGCTACCCCCCCCCCCCCGCACTGCGTTGTCGTGAGACATCAGATAAAAGCAGCTTGGTGACAAGTAAATGGAACCACTGTTTCAAAAAACATTTGTTAAGCATAGCCTTCCAAATCAAACACCCGAGGATAAAGACAATGTGTCGTGATAATGGATTTAGCAGTGTGTGTGCGCACAGATGTAAATATCCGAATACACACACGGACGTGGCAAACATTTAGAATTTGGATTTTGAATTCGTTAACAGTACTGCTTAATTTCTTCAAAAAGGCGTGACATATTCTACTGTTGTTACAAAGGTGATGCAATCACTGAGAAAAATAATGTATGTCTCTAATTGGTTTTCATGTATTAGATTGTCAAATTATTTCATGAAGTAAATTCAGTACTGGATGATGTCACAATGTCATGAATACAATTCCCTTGTATCAGAGACTATGATGATCATCTAGATGAGGAATTTATATGGCTGCTGTGCAGTCGAGTTCTAATCATACCAATACCACAAGCTACTAGAATGTTGAGCTCTCATAGCAAATTCATCAAGCCTAAACCACCATCAGATCTTTTTTAATTATTTAATAGCAATGTAAAAAAAAAAGTTGGTGACCTTTAAACGTAATGCAATGGACCTTGCCATGGAGAAATCTCAATCCATCATCCTTCCCGATAAACTGGGTCTGGGTTGCAGTCGGAAGCGGGCTTAGCAGGGCACTGCAGACGTCCCTCTACACAGCTACATTCTCCAGCTCTTCCCCCGGGACCCCGTGGCGTTGGTAATGGAAAACCCATGACCGGACAGGCCCTCTCCAGTAGTTTGGTACCAGACCCAGTGCTACGCCTGGAGGAGAGACCGACCATATCGAGTTGATACCTACAGCTACTGCACCAGCTCCGGTTTCTTCCCCCGCCAGAAGGTCTCTGGAGCCAGTCTGCGATGGCCTTTGGGGAAAAGTGCTCGGAAACCGCTTAAAACTCCAAATAAAGTTGTCTCTCCCTGACCTGAATTTCAACATTGTCTCAAGACTGGATTTTTCAAGCCTGCACAGCTTGAGTGCTTATATTTAGACAAGACTGCCGTCTGCCCCAAAACGACTCATGCTGTGGCTGCCCTGGGACCCCTGTTAGCTCACCCACAGCTCCTTTCTTCAAAAAGCCAAAGGGGCTGTGACCTTTCCCTGCCGCCCGTGGTGTTTGTCCTTTGCATGGTGCCATACCTTGACCTTTTCAATCCTTTTAGATTCCAGCAGCTAATCAATTAGCTGCTACTTAGATTAACACAGTTAAAGGTGAGTAACACCGCGGTGGTATGAAATATTGTTTTTAATGATTTCTCAGCTGTCCTCTAGTCCCTTGGGTATGCGATGTGAATTGAGGCATAAAGTGCGAGTCTGTAACTTTCTCGTTAAGTGCGGGGGAGCAGGTATGTTGTTGTGATGGGCTTCGTCCTTGAAGTCACTGGAAGGACGCGGAAAAATGCCTACGGTGGGTTTTTAGATTGTTAACACACAAACGGCGGTCTGTTTGTCTCTGCTAAGGCTTTAGGGAGTGCGGGGAAACGGGCAAAAAGGTCTCGGTAAATGCTGAACATTTCTCAATCCGTGCTATGTTAATTAATTTACTACGTTATCAGAGTCTGATGATTGGATGTGTGTTGCCTTATCCAACGAGCCCATTTTTCCACCTTGCGTAGAAATACTTTTTTTAAGCATGCAATTTATTTTGGGTTTCTCCCCTTGACAACCCCTCTCTGAATGAATATGTGGTGTGTTCAGGGTAAAGTACTTCTGCAGGATTAAAGCATGCCCAATGATTGAGGAAATGGGCCTCCCTGGTGACCACAAAGCCTGGAGCGTTGACCTTCACCCTGTAAAGAAGCCCAGTTCTCGTTGGGGACAACAAAGCATACAGTATATGCTCATGGCTGCCTCCTCTTGAGTAGGTGGGATGAGTCAAAGATGTTCCAGTTTTTATTGTCAAGTATGAACATAATTTGGCATGCATAATGGCAGATAGCTTGGAGGAGGAGGCAGCTCAGGGTGAGTCATAATGATTCAGGTTTGGCAGGAGGTAAAAAAAAAAGGCTCTGCTCGAGTCAATCGGAGATGACGGGTAGGTGGAGACTTTAAGACGGACCAGCCTGTTGCCGTCGGAAATCTTACAGATAACATGGGGAGCCTTTTCAGCTGGAGCCTGTTGAGACGTGTCACAACATCTGGGGTGATTGGTATTGACCAGGTTCATTCAGACTGGTTTTCCACAAATGGACCTTGGGGCCAAGGACACACATGTTGGTTTGAATCTTGATATTTTGAATTTAAAGGGGATAGTTTGGACTTCTTTAAGTAGGGTTGTATAAAGTACAGTAAGTGTGTTGGTACCAGTATAAAGAGGCACACAGGAATGGCACCCCGGCAACAAAACAATGTCCCGCAGCAGATAAAGGCAGCACATGTTTGAGCGACCTATCAGAAAGGATTAATTCAAACAAAAATGTGTTCCACAAGCGTCTTAGTGTGTGACATTAAATAAAAACATTTCCATCATAACTTGGAACATTGATGCTTAACAAATGTGGGTTAAGAGCCAGTCTATGCTCATCTTGCTATCTGTGCCCTTTAAATATATTCTATATTTTTTTTTATTGGTTAATGGTACCAGATGTAAAAATGACTAACAGTCGGAAATGAGCAAAGACAGTTTGCTTTCTCCCCCACCCCCAAGTCATTATCAATGATGAAAATTGATAATGTTTTGTATTTTTTGACTAAATATTTCCAACATCATCACTAATACAATCAATGTGCTGACAAGTAAAGGCCGAGTTTACACTTCGTATTGATCGGATGCTCCCTAAAAACAAAAGCTTGAGATTTAAAAAGGTGCAAGACAAATCGCATGTCGTCACCACTTGAGCCTTTTTGTGCGTCTCCGTCTGTCCACGCTTCTTTGACTCTCTTCTCTCCCTCTCCTTTCCCTCCCAAGGATTCCTTTAAGGAGTACACCCCCCCCCCCCGCTTTATCACACTGATGAATCTGGTGAGCTTCTCAAGGGGAGGCCGTCCACCCGTAATGCAAAGACAAATGCCCACTGTCCCCTCCCCCGTCTGCCTCTTCTTATGTTTAAGGTGATGCAGAGGGACAGGTTGATTAAACGAAGGTTAAGAGATGGGCTGGGGCCGTCACTCAAGTCATCATGACGGATCGGCGACAAGCGGGTCAAGGGTGTTGCCGCTCAGAGGTGGCGTTCGGAGAATGAAAGCAGTCCCTTTAGAACACTCCCTGGTTCCTCCTCGCACTCACCGTGCCACCAGAGATCTGGATTTACTATCGTACAGGTGTTCACATCAGAGACGTCTCAGCCGTCTTTTAATTAAGCCAGACATTTACTCCGGAACAGCGTCAAAGTCACCTAGAGGAGAGAATGGGACACGGAGGGCTGAAGGTGTTGACCTTTGAATAATTTGTCTTACTGAATGATTTAAATTCACTGAGCTCCATAATTCATGCTAGAAACGTGTCGTGTTTCTGCACGACCTTTATCTGTGGGTCCATGATGAAGCAAACTAATTATATAATTTATCCTAACAAATCTATTTTTGTCCATGCGAGGATGGGAATTCAGCACACGTAACCGGAATACAGTATGTAGGAGTTTAAAAATCAATATCAGCTGTATAATTGGAATCAGTTGCTTTTCTCACGTAGGTTGTTTGACTTTGCACGTAATATAACTGTGAACAATGAGGCTGGTAGGAGAGGGAGTAATCCCGCTTGCAGCCATTGCTCCATATCTGGAACAGAGATCCACGATGTCATTGCAGATGTATGTACGCTGAGAGCCTCACATCTGGACACAAACGCAGGCGTATACAGTTTGAGCCTTCGTACACATAAAAGGGCCAGCTGCGAAGATAACTAGAAACGTGGACTCAGTAGAGTGCAGATCTCCACCAGATGTGTCTGCAATGACCAACTGCTGTAATGTTTGATTGAATGAATATAAACTACAATAAATAGCCCCCCCGTCTAGACTGCGAGCTTTTCAGATGCTTGATTTTTTATTTTTTTTACACCCTTGTGTCTCCAGCAACAGATCCACTCTCCTCTTAATCAACGCAGCTGGTAACCAGACTGCAGTTCACTACGGTCATGCAGTTTTTCTCTGGCGTGTTCCGGACAACTCACAAGTCGTAAGCGTTCTCTAGGTGCACAACCCCAAATGTAAACAGAATAAATGTAACGGGAGTATTAGGTTGGACCCAATAACACGACTCAGGAGACAGAACTGCAAATAATGATCTTTACTCAGAGAATAATCAGGAACAGAACACTAAGAGATATATCAACACAATATCTAACGCACAAGGGCTTAGGCTGGAAAACACACGACAATCTGGCAGAGGACAAGAGTACGTGAGGGGACCTAAGTAGTGAGGGACTAACGAGGGAATGGGCAACAGGTGAGACGGGCATGAGGACCAGGTGAAGGGAATGAGGGACTAACGAGGTGGGAGGGATTAGAGGCAGGAGAGAGAACAGGTGAAGGGAGTTGGACTGACGAGGTGGGAAGCAGAATCTGGAATGACATGATAGTTAGTGAAACGTGCATCCACCACATTTTCCGACCGGCCTACATCAACCGAAGATTTCCAATATATTTCCGAAGGTGGGTGTGCTGAGCAACGCTGGTCCTTCACATGCAAATAAACAATAAAATTACAAAAATCTTCCAAGAAATTGGATAAAAACAGAAGCAGCTGTCGCCAATATTAAAAAGCTGTCATTTGAATATGTTTTTTTTTTTTAAAGGATCTTTGTGGATACATTAATGAATGTGCACAATAAAATATTAGACTGATGGGTCAGGCAGTATGCAAGATGATTCACATAGAGACAGTGATGTACACACACACACACACACACACACACACACACACAAGACCGAACCCGTGACCTTCTGGCGGGGATAATTCACAGCAGGATTACTGCTGAGTTTCCATATCTCAAACAGGCATAATCTGAAATACATTGGTTTGCGATTTATTTTTTAGGGCAAGTGATTAAATATGAGGTTGAAGAAAAGATAAAGACTCTGAATAATAAACAGCGTGACTATCGAACAGCATATGATAACTATTGTGCTGGCACTGCGAGACATTCTAAGGGGTCAATGTGTCATCATGGCGTTATCTAATGGCTGAGATGCCGTGGGCTGTATCTGGTGGGCTGCGAGCTCAATACAAAACACTCGAAAAAGGCTCCAGTATGCAAAACTAAACACTAAACCGAGGCTACTGTCAGCGTGTTGTTTTCCTTGCCTGAGCTAATGTTATTATTGTTTGTGATGTTCTGCAGCTGTTTCTTTCCTGTCTTCATAATGCATGAGCTCGACTGTGGGCCCGTTATTATTTTGGAAGTGTTGGCCTTGCAACATCAAACAGAGCGACTTAAGGGAGGAAGCCGGCGGCACATCCAACTAGTATAATCTCAGCAGCCATCTGTCCGTCACACGGCCTCGGGAGGGAGGAATCAAGCCAGACAAAGACGGAGTGTTACTTCTCTGGATTCCAACTCAGATCTGTTAGTTGGCACACTCATACTTGTTTTATCACCTGAGAGTTACACAGCAAACAATTCTTGACTGAGAACAATTTATCGAAGATTTCCACCACTCTTATACTATCTGCTGCTGAGATTTGACCGTCAAAAGAAAATGCCTCAAGTTAAATTCAGAGGTTCGATGCAAGTCTTTTTCCGAAGATAAATTGTGCGTGGGATTAAGAAAGCACGGGTCCCGCTCTCTCTCCGTCTGGCCTCCGACGACCACAACATCATGTGTTCCATGAGTCGGCTAACGTGGAAAAGGCGGTCCGTGGATTTCCATGTATTACTCTGGGAGAAACTCTCTCTCTCTCTTCATTTCATTCTGAAATAGGGAAAGATGAGGAGAAGATCCATCTTTCTATTCCCACCCCACACCTCCCCCTCCCTTACTTTTTTCCCAGTGGCATCTGAGGTGTGCTTATCTAAAGCACCAGATGCACAGAGCTCATGGGACCTCATCAGAAAGGCTGTGTGAAGGCATACCTGCTGCCGGTGAACCGTTGCCTCCATGCCTTCACCAGCCTTTTGAGCCCCCTAACCCTATAGCCTCCTGGGCTGAGGGACAGGAACGCCAATTACTTAAACCAGGGAAGAAGCTCATGCCAGATGGAGTGGAGTGACAAACACACACGGGGAAGGTCCCAGCTAGCATCAAATACTTCTTTTCCTCCAGAGCAAATGCATAGCAAGTGGTGCCTCGAGAGAACAGGGTCAGAATACCGGGTTAAGGGATGAGCAATGGAGAAACCGAATGCTTGTGTGGAGCACTGCTCCGGGAAGTGATGTCATACACCACCCACTTGTATACAACCCAAAGCTGCAAATTAAGAGGAGTCTAATTCAGCGCTTTAACTCAGAATAATATAGACATAGGAAGAACATAGGAAGACACCTGTTTGCATTTGGTCCTCAGCCAAAGTGCCCCTTAAACTTGTGCAGTGTATTGAAAAATTAATCCTCATGCCAGGTTTGATTAAGAACCCGCAATTATTTTTTAAATGCACGCTTTTCCATCATGTCATATTAGGCTTAAACTACCCCCATAACCCCAAGAATGGGTTAAAATGGTCTGGTAGGCATGTCGCTGCATGCTTGCCGAATTATACAGCCAGGGACGTCATGGATAAATTAGAGCGCCAATCTGCTCAGAAACATAAACTATTAGGGCATAATGGGACGTTGGAGCGTTCATCAACTGCAAGACACAACTACAGGGACGAGCTTCATTATTTCCTTCGGGCTATTTCGATGGCCTCAACATGCCATTCATAGTACGCCGTGTTTATAATAATTCAAATATATTAAGAATAACAAATGCATTGAGTAATGTGATGTTTGGACACTGCTATGGAGAAGGGATAGACATTGTGTCCATGGAGTGTGTTGTAGGGTCATTGACAGCGGAGACGAGTGTGTGTGTCTGTGTGTGTGTGTGTTGAGAGAGACAGAGACCGATTGTTTTGATGTGTGGCATTGTCTTTTAGCATGATTGTACATGTATGTGTGTCCGTAAACTAAACATGTGCTATCTACTAAAATAAATCTCCTTAGATTCCCCCACAGAAATACATCTATCTTTCTTTTTTTTTTCTTCACTTCACCTGCCCTTCAACAGTCTCATTTCCTATTCCTTTTTTTTTGGTGTTCGACTATTTAAGTCAAACACGTTTTCCAGATTGAGACTGCTCAGCCTCTGTCGTGATGGGGAAAGACAGTTGCTTCACCTCCTTACCTCCGCCATCACTCTCGGGGCTGTTTTGTTTACGATATTTCAGAAATCTCTCTTCTTTTTTCCCCAGGACACTGCAGGTGTACAGTTCATCCTGTGTGTCAGCACAGGCCAGAGTCTCTAAATGCTCAGGGGTGGAAACAATGCATTTCCTGCAATTATCCCGTGTTTCTGCAGGACCGCTCTCCTCAGCCGTCAGCTGCCATTGGCACAGCATCGTAGTGATTGTGTAAAGGCGGCTGCCCTTTCCATTACCTTGAAGAAAATGCATCTTAGAACAGAATCTGCCACATGTGAACAGAGATAAGGGATCTGGAACGCAGGAACATAAATAATCAGCTGCGGGAAAATAGCATTTTCATGATCATCACACAGAAAATGACCTATGTTGCTGATTCACCAGCACCACTGAACATAACAGCTTTGCAATATTTAATTAGCGAAGCAAAACAAATACAAAATTAAAATATATTTATATATATATTTTTTAATTTTAATCTAGCAGATACAGCCTTTATTACCTTCTTAGTGAGCATTTCATTTTCAAGAAAACCTCATTTATACCCATTAAAGACAATCTGACTCTCCAGGTCTGTATGTATGTCAGTGAGTAGCTCTACTACACCTCAGGGTTAAGTTCATTGCTCATGGGTTTCACTGTACATTAGAGTACATCTTTTTTAATAGGTGTCACTGGTTCACTTCCCCAGTGTTCCCCCTTTTTTCCACTCATGCAGTCTGAACCAGTGACATTTTAATCATACTATCATAAAACCCTCTGATTATTTCTTGTTGATGCATTTTAGCCGAGAGGGGGACTAGAAGGTGTGTGATTGCTCGCAAAGATAAGCAACAACAAAGCCATCGTATTGGTACCAGACGATGTAATAAAAACAAGGGAATGCCGCGCCTGATATCCAATCTTTAGACACTTGATTAGAATTGATCCCAGCAAGCTCTACAGTTGCAACATCTGCACCAGTGATTGTTTCCCTCCTTTGTGTGTTTGTGTTACTGTTCCCCAAAGAGCTCTTTCCATTTAGTGCAAGCAAGAATCTTAATTGCTGGAAATGTTGTGCTGCACCGCGCAGGACTTGTTAAGAAATTATGCCTCTCCGGCCGTCGCTAATTGATCACCCTTTGAATGATTTTTGACTTGACATAAACAACGAAAGGAAGACAAATATAGTTGTTGTTGGACGCACACACTTCTTTTGATTAAAATGTTACTTTTCTGGAGCTCTGCCTTCATTAAAAACACATGGTGCTAAATTACGAGCGCTAACTAACGGCATCCGATCCATTTGTTGAGCTGACGCATCAATGGTTCTTTTCTAACTCATTAATTTGACCGGCATACATTGAACCCTGTGGGAGTAAAGTCGGATAGATGCGGTAGGGCTACAGAAACTCTCTCACTCCTTACATTAAGATTCTTGCGTCAGGTGCTGAAAGTTATCAATGAGAGAAAAAGTAGACTGAATTAATTGTCATTTATGTGTCTGTCATTATTGCTAAAGGAAATTAAACCACACATACACTACCGTTCAAAAGTTTGGTGTCACCCAGACAATTTCGTGTCTTCCATGAAAACTCACACTTTTATTTATCAAATGAATTGAACATTTCATAGAACATTTCGTCAAGACATTGACAAGGTTAGAAATAATGATTAATATTTGAAGTATTAATTTTGTTCTACAAACTTCAAGCTCAAAGGAAGGCCAGTTGTATAGCTTATATCACCAGCATAACTGTTTTCAGCTGTGCTAGCATAATTGCACGGGTTTTCTAATCAGACATTAGTCTTCTAAGGTGATTAGCAAACACAATGTACCATTAGAACACTGGAGTGATAGTTGATGGAAATGGGCCTCTATACACCTATGGAGATATTTCATTAGAAACCAGACGTTTCCACCTAGAATAGTCATTTACAACATTAACAATGTATAGTGTGTATTTTTGATTAATTTAATGTTATCTTTCTTGAAAAAACAGTGCTTTTCTTTGAAAAATAAAGACATTTCTCAGTGACCCCAAACTTTTGAACGGTAGTGTACGTTGTATTCAACCATGGGTTACACAATAAAAGCATATTGGCACACAGCATGTAAAAAGGGAGAAGTTTCTCTCCAGTGATTGGACCAACCTTTCAGGTCACATGGTTCAACAACTTGTTTTCCCCCAAACTTGACATTGCCACCGTATCATCTGGTCTGGAATGCCTATTTTTTGTAAACACCCAGGCCAATAACACATCCACGTGCTTGGAAAGCCCTTGGAAGGTGGGCAGCGGTGGACTTGGTACCCACAGAAGGTGAAGCTTAATGGAAGCTGGGGAAGGGGAAGTGGGAACGCTGGACTTGAGATAGGGCCAAGGAGGAGTTGTCAGCTTTGATTTATTAAGTGCAGCTCCGACTCTGACTGCTGGTAACTTGTCAGTCCCCACATAATAGATGGGGCTCACAGCCCACTGCTCCGTGATTGGCTTTTTTTTCTTCTTTTCTTCCCCAGACCCTGTCCGTCGAGTCTCTCATCCATCGCTATCCTGCTCCCATTTCTAATTAATTTGTTATTCACAAGCTCCACTACTTTTCCTGTTTCCTCCGAGTACAAGAAGGCCCAGCGGGCCGCTCTGTTTCCCACTTTCGCTCTCACCTACACACATTCAATATTCTCACTCGTGTTTGACAAAGACTCCCTGTGGGGTCAAAGTTGGCAAATGACTACTCCCCCCCCCACCGATCCCATTCTTCTGGATCCGAGGCGGTCCGCCGCAGCACTGCTTGGCTCAGTGTTCAGTCAGCGGAGATGCTTGGAAGCTTTTGTCTCTATGCTTTACCGTGGAGTCAGTGATATCACAGGCTTAAGTCCACACGGAGTCCTCTTACCACCTCTTTCCTGTGTAGGTAAAAAAAAAAATTGTCAAGCTTCTTTAGCTCTTTACTCTGCTAAATGAGCCCAGAGTGAATTGAATCCTGAGCCATTATCCCAGGAGCTTTATAAAAAAAAATCCACGCACTTCCTGAGAAATGAAATACATATTGATCTGAAGTACAAGAGAAGCAGGGTGGCGGAAAAGGAAGAGAGAGAAGAAAAAAAGACGTGATAGGATTAAAATAGCTTGGTTCTTTTCCAATTTCTGAGCTCTGCAATTCAGACGAGGCTCGTTGGAAGCTGGAGTTTAGCCCAACGTAGGAAATGCAGCGTGCAACGAGCTAGTCCTCTTGTCAAGTCGCATAGCGGATGTTTCGCAGACGAATATACGTCTCGTGAAAAGATGAGACCACCGATGTTGGCCACTTTATTTGGAATAACATTAAAACGGTAGCGATAGCAGCGGCTGTCGAGGATGACTAATGCCGTTTGTCTTATAAACAGTCAGCCGCAGAAAATTGGCAAAATAATCTTTTATGCCTGGCGAAGCAATCGTAGCTCTGGGTGGTCTTCGGCTTTTAAAGCAAAGCTTGCAGACACCTAATGCATCCGGCCACTTACACCCAACAAAAAAGAAAAGAAGCCACATACACACACACAAGACACAGAGTTTGAGGTAAGCCCCTGTGATGTCTGTGCAATGACCTCCACGAGGCGCTCACGATGGAAGCGACACACACACACACACACAAACATCACACCCAGCGTGAGCCAGGCTGCCCTCCGGTGGGCCCATCCACTGCAATCCCTCACATCACCGTCCCCCACGATTAGCTTTGTCTTTGGCCAGATGTGGTGCAGCGGGACTGGAGGATCTAACAGTGTGTGGAGCTATTACTCCAAAACAATCAGTCACAACCCACTCTGATTTCATGTTGTTTTTTCTTTTTTTCTTCTTCTTCCTTTCAACCGCTTCACAAGATGTGAGCATAGCGGGGTCGCTTCCTTCAGACTCGCATCAGAAATATCTGGAACCCGCAGTAATCTTATCTAATATTGTCAAAATCAATTCAACTTGATTCATTGTTGTCCATAACATGTCAGAACATGTGTTTCCGAATAATGATAGAACTAAAATGCGTATTAATTGATTTGTTCATGTGTTGTTTATTAATGTAAACTAGATTCACCCTTCAGCACAAAAACACATCTGATCTACAGAATTATTAATCAAGGCAAATTAAAATAGAACGAATGAAATCACGATGATCACATAATGCGCCGTGCATGTGAAGTGAATGGAAGATTATAAAGTGACGTGGTAAACAAACTGAAGTGTCATTATTTTACAAGTTTGGACCTCGAGGGAAGGAGGTTGATTCCTTAGTTATTGATTTGATTTCTGTACCCTACGCCGAATGGGATACCACATTTGACAGATCCCTCTTACCTGTCAAGTGTGGCACAGGGGCGCACGTCCTTATTCCGTGTGATTTATGAAGAATTTCATTGAAGGGGCAGTTGGTCATTCACAAGCATCCGATCCTCGCTTCATCCATCGACCCGCCGCCACATCTTAGGTGGGAGAGCATGGGAGAATAAACGGGGAATAGGAACAGTGGGTATTTATTTATAGAGAGAAAAGTTCCAGATTTTTCGACAACGAAGAAAAAATCTGTTTCAATGCTGTCGGAGATGAAGGGCAAGGTGAAATGCAATGATTTTAAATTAATCCAGTAATGATCCAATCCACATTCCTATTTCATCACTCATAGCGCACAGACGTATTTCTCATTTAAAAAGCAAAAAAATATTTTATTTCCTACTCACGCTCTCCAATAAGATTCTTTTTTTTGTCAGCATATGTTTAACAGTCAACGACAGCTGCTACGTTTGTATAGAAACATATACAGTCGCACAACATACATTCTCCCCGTCTCTGACAAAAACACACGGACACACAAACACACACACAGTGCAAGCGGAGGACTGTGATTCTCTCCGATGAAAGCCTCTTTGACATGTGAAGGTCGATACACACATTGCAAATCATACACTGGTTCGCAGCTTTTGAGGGCGGCCAGTATAACTTCTTTGTTTTCTTTCTTGTATCTCATGCGTAAAGAAAGAAGAAGAAAAAAAGCTTCCCGTGAGCACACGCACGGGAAAAAAACACTTTCCGGCTCAGTTGTGGTAAAAGATTGTTGCGTGTGTGGGGGGGGGGGGCGGAATCACAAGAACTCTGTTTGAACCAAAATGTTCTCCTTCCGAACACAATTCATACCGCTCACCTGACCTGGTCACAGTCGGCGGGGGCCGGTTTGGTTTCTAGCATTATCCAATCAATTAGCTGGAAAACACCTGAAGACTTTGGAATTGTTTTTCTTCCTGCTTCTTGCCTCCTTCAATACAAAGCTGTAACATGTGGTTCATCTCTTTCCTGTGAAATCCAGCGAGTCTAAAGGTGCGTTCACACCAAAAGCGAAACAATTTTTTCGCGCGAGCAAATCCCATGAAAAGTCAACGTACAGACGTCTGTGGCTGCGATAGACGCGATATTTTCCCGGGCGGCGCGTTTGGGGCGACGCGATGTGGTCGACGCGTTTACAGCGGCGTGTTTTCAGCGGCACAATTTTCGCCCCGAGTTGAAATATTTCAACTTTGAGGCGGTCATCGCGCAACTCGGGCCAATCGGCTCTTGTGTTCCGCTCTCGTAACGCTGGAAGCGGAATTCTTTCAGACGTAACAGTAACTTCATCGGTGAAAGTGACCGAGCTGTGTGAAAAATGCACGTCGCATATCTTGGATACGGAAATCGTTATATCCCTGAACAAATAAGCACGTCAGCTATCATTGCATTGACGTTGTCGTTACTCGCAGTGCATTTTAACGCGACTGTGTGGAAAAGCAACATTCGTTTGCCGCCCTTGTGATCCGAACGTCTGGGACGGTGGTTCGTCTCGTGAGAAATGAGAACGGTCGCGAGGACGTCTGCGGTGGAAAGCAGTCAAAGTGAGAGGTCGTATCATCGCTGGAGTCCTTTTGAAGCTGCGGGGGTAAAAACGGCTCCTTAATTCGGTGGGAAAGCGGAGGTGCGATTCATGTCGGACGCTAGAACATGAGCTTCCGAAAAGCCTTACAGTTGATGAGGCTCTCGTCTGTGTTCGCTTTCTCCCAAAAGCTTAAAAAAAAACTAAACTCGATACGGCGAGAAAAAAAATGTGGACCTGAGTGAAATCAATCGCTGGAATACTGGCACACACACACACACACACATCACATGAAGGCGTTTCGGGAATAGATCAAATCTTGTTGACTCTTTAGCAACATGGGAACGTGATATGGTTTCTGTTCCCTTCTGCTGTACGCTTTCATTCGGCTGCGGAAGGGCTATAATACGAATCAGATACTGCCAGTCGTGCTCAAAATGATCTGGAGGCACAGTTTCGTGGCTTTGACGCGAGGACGAGTTTTCTCGTGCGCACCCACTAAAAGCACCGGTGATGTTACATCATGCCTTACATGACTTTTTCTTGTGTTTCGCACTGGAAACGCATCCATAAATGTGAACCCGTAGAGTTCCAAGTCTTCTCGCGTGGTGTTTCCTATTTACACACAGGTGCCGCGCAATGCAACACAACACCATTTCAATCAGGAGAGACGTGTATTTACAGTTTAACAATAATTTATTGCAATAGTGCAAAGTCTTTTTAGCGATTGGACTCCACCCTGAATTAGGACAAGCCCGGGGTAGAGATGCTGATATCTGCGGAGGCAAAATCCCCCGCATGGAGTCCAGACACTGGTGGTGGTGAAGAAGAAGAGTTGCTGTAAGCTGATTGGAGGAGCCTGGGGTGGAGGAGGGTCACATCGGTTTGAGCTGAAACGACAACTAACAGCAGCAGAGAGGAGATTATATTTAAAAGATTGCCAACGACGCTGTGATTGGCTTACAGAACTGCGCTGGCTCTGATTGGTTCATTCATCGAGCACGCCCCCCCAATCAGCCGATGGAGTAATCGCTGCATCACTAAGAGACTGCTTGTGAAAAAAAGAAGCTTGTAAACGAATGTCTTCCCGTCAGAACTTTCGCCGAGCTACATTTCAATCAGTTTTTTTGTTGTTCTATTTATTTTGTTTTGTTCTTCACTTCATTAATTTCTTCTGCTTTCAACCGCCGCAATTTGATAAACGCGGGCAACCACAATATTTCACAGCATATAACCATTGTTTCGTGGCTGCGAGGCAAGTCTTCTCAAGAACCATCGGCCCACGAAAAGCAGGATTTATTTCCCCGCCTTAAGTGAACTGTCCTCTGACCATCGATGTGAGACCATTCCATTTGGTGACTGGCTGAAGTATGTCCCCGTTCTGTCTCGCTCCCTTTCACATGAACGAGAGACATCCCTGAATCTGACTATACACTCTTTAAATAAATGCAAAAAATGTGCCTGTGGCGATCCAAAAGATGGGTCCTTTTAACACTTATTTTGCAATTAAGAGCCCATCGTGTAGCCATCGTTCATCTTGGGTTTTAAGATATGAAATGTGTCATGAATGAAATATCTCCCGCAGAATGAAGGACGAAAAACGGCAAAACAAAGTGCCTTTTATGGCCAAGAATGTTATCTCATCTCACAATCCAATGGCTCACTATTCAGGTCAGATTTGTGCAACCCTGTTTACAGTTCCATTAACATTGAGGATGCTGATGACACTGTATCCAGCGTGCCGTGCAGAGGACCTGGAATTAAATCAATAGGGGACAAAAGACTGTTCCTCGTGGTATCGCTTGTCCTTGCAGAGGCGCTCTGTTCTCTGTGGTTGCCTTGCGTTTCCATTAGGCCACTTTATTTATTTTTTATCACAGCTATTCAGTCACATTTTGTTCTTCCCTGCATGGTCAACAACTGTGGAAACCTTATTGGTGCACCGCAAATGTAGAGTGGGTGTGCTATTGCGTGCGGTTTAATCAATGGAAAAACAGCGTTACACATAACATTTTACAAATCTATATCTAGAAGTAAACAGAACACTTCAGAATGACACGAATATAGAAATCTTTGTGTTGATGGTGGGAGTAAATTAAATCAATATGACGGTCAATACATAATTCTCTATAAAAACTCAAAAAGTAGCAGGGATACTTCAGGAGCATTTTCTAGTTCTCCTCTCCATACTTCCTCTTAGAAGCCCTTATCGTCTCTCTCCTTCTCTTGCTCACTTATTTGCCAGCCCTCGTTTATCTCGACAATCCAATAATTTATACTTAGAAGCGGCTGGGCCAAGGGAAGCGGTGGCGGTAGAGCCAAAAGAGCCAGCGATAGTGGCTAATTACCTACAGCTGCTGATGGGACCGCTCCTCAACGGCTGCCAGAGGAGCCTTGACAAAATTGTTATCAAATGCGATCAGAAAAGATGAGACATTTTTCACCGCATTAAGATCCTGGGCAAACTGTGGATATAATGGGAGAGAAGGAGAGGATGACAAAAGGGTCTCTGTGAGAACGAAATGTGCAAAGGAAACAGGCTCATGAGATGAATCATTGGGACGGAGGGAGACACGCACACATATATGTATGTATACATTTATTTATATATATATATATATTTCATATATTTTATTTTGTATATATATATATAAAATAGAAAATATAATATTTTATATATATATCTATATATATTTCATATATTTTATTTTGTATATAATATATCTATATATATATATATAGTTTCACTGGACAGGTGACTAAATGAGGGCAGTGATTTTGTTTGTCTTTTTCTGACCATGACCCTGCATTCTAGTCACCTAAAGATTTCCGTAGCACAATAGGTAGGGGACCTGTTTGAGTCAGAGTCTTTTGTCTTTAGACCTGGCTAAAAATACATCCTGACGCTCAGACAGGGAAGTGAGATACACAGCGCAGCATCCCAGATAGCGGTACGAGCAGCATGTTGCCACGGGCCGCTGAGCCCAGGGGTTTATAACGAGGAAACGCTGCGTGTGACAAAATACTGTACATCGAGTCATTTGTGCAACCACGGGCGGGAGGAGGTGCGTCAACATTCATTTGCGGCTTTTGCCGTTTAAGTGTATGTTAAGTGCGGTCAAATGGACTCGGCTCGCTCCCGCCTCCGCGGCCAAACCTCCGCGACCTCACTCGTTCTTATGCCGAGATCACGCTCAAAAGGGTAATTGTCGCAGGGATCTGTGCGTGGTGCGGTGTCGGTTCATGGTGCGGTACATGTATGTGGACGTAAGTGCGTAGGTTTTCCGTGTGTGTGTCCGTGGTGCCTCTCCCAGGTGCTTACCCTGGCGTTAGGTCTGGGTCTGGGGAGGCCTGCGAGGGCCAGCCTGCTGCCAGCAGCTGGAGAGTGTCAGCAGATGTGAATTGTCAAGCGTTCTGTCTGGTTCATTAGCTGCTCTTCCACTTGTACCAAACACAGCTGTTGCCTGGCCCACAGAGCAAAGGGGAGTGTGTGTGTGTGTGTGTGTGTCTGTGTAGACAATGTAGATACATAGATGAACCAGGTCCAGGGCAGTGACGTTTTGATCTTTTTTTTTCGTCCCTCGTCTCAATCCCCTCAGCATGGTGTTGGATCCCGTCTTTCCTTTCTTTAGATTGCTTCAACACGTCGCCGGAAACTGTTCGGTGGTTCTTGCAGCTAACCAGACAAAGATTCTGAGTTATTCTTTTCCATCTGTCAACAACTTCTTGAACGTGTTTGCCGTGTGAGTCCTCATCTGCGCTCTGTGAACATAGAACATAGAAGACATGTGGAAAACTTTGGTTATTTGCACATTTTCTACCAACCGTAACATCGGTCAACAAGATCCCTGAGCCGTATGAACTAAAACACTCTGGAACATAAGGAAGATAACTTATATTTCTGGTCCAAAAATCTGTGCTTGTCCAACTAAACACGTACAACCGTCCCCAAATGCATCTGTGTTTAACCTTTGTGGCTTTTTGGTAATTAAAAGCACTGCAATACTGAGTCTACACACACATCTCCGTTATTAAAATGTAATGTAAATGCCTTTCTCTTTTTTTTCTGATATTGTTTACTTGCTGCATATCCAACCATTGTTCAGGCTGGCCAGGGCTTGCTTGTGTACAATATACATGCAGATGGATGCACCCTCTGAATAAATATTTATTCAGAGCCAAGGTCTGTTGTAATTAACAGAAAGGCGGCAGGAGAAATTCTATTGTCCTTCTTCCTGGAGTCACCAGCAGCTCTGCAAGTCTCAGGTTCAGCCGGTCCGGTTATGGAGATGTCTCGTTCACATACACGGCGTGTGTGTGATACGCGCTCATAAATATGTACGTAACTGCATGCATATGTATCTCTGTGTGGGTGTGTGTGTGGAAATTTAGGCCGAAACCAGATTCAGAGCAAGTCAACACATTTTCTAACTGCATGAGGCGAGCATTTGATCTGCCAGTAATCTAATTGAATGCTAAATTGTCGTTGCATTTAGTGGATAATAGATATTGAGAGATTTATAAACATGAAGATTGGCAATATTTGTATTCATATTTTAGATGAAACAGGAAAGATGGTGACGCCCACTAAATGCTACCGCCATACCCGGTGCTCATTGCACTGATGAAAGCGAGGAGCAATGCGTAATTGCAAGGCTTGTTTTGAAAGATACAACTTTTTGGCATAAATCTGACATAAAATGTAAAAAGAAAACATAATTAAAGCAAGGACGTGCCATTCTTATGTTTAAGAGCTCACAAAGGTAAGCAGAAGGCAGTGCAGAGCTCCGGGGTGGGGTCTGGTTGGCAATTTATTCAGCAGGTTCCTTTTAATATTGCTGATGCCAATGGAGTGCCCCTCACCCTCACCTATGTTTTAGGGAAATCCCTCTAGCCTAATTAGGTCCAAAAAACCCACAAGATGTTTATGAAGCATTCTAGACGGCCGAAGAGAGCCACTAAAGAGTCATTGACTGCGAAATGTGGCGACAGGGTGGGCCGACGTGCCCACGGAAGAGTACGCCACGAGGGTTTTTACCCTGAACCTGCAGAGTCTGCAAAGATGACATCTTAATAAGCCGAGCTCTATGATAAATTTTTAGCAGAGCCAGTCGGCATTCTCCGGAGGACTGTGCACCAGTGCCCGCATCTAATTGTGTGTTCCCATTCCTCTGGCGTCATTGTTGCATTGCATTGTTCTTGTGTAAAGTTATATCGCTATCCCAGAGTACTTTGCCGAGGATCGTCCACGTCTCCCTCGCTCTACTTCACACATTTTGTTTGTATTACTTTTTCGGTCAAGTTGGGATGACATCACCCATCAAGAGACCTTCACGCAACTTCCACTTAAGGTGCGTTCACACCAAAAGCTAAACTCTTTTTTGAAATATTTCAACTTTGAGGCGCTCATGATCCGCTCTCGTAGCGCTGGAAGCGGAAGTCTTTCAGGCGTAACAGTGACTTCATCGGTGAAAGTGACCGAGCTGAGTGAGCCTACGGGTGATGTCATGAATCCAAACACGAGGGCGTTAGTGTGTGAGACGTCCACGACAAGTATAAAGCAGAACTAGCGGTTAGTTATTCCGTGGTGGATGAAGGAGATGATAACGGTCTTTACGGAGACGAGACATGGAGATAAGCCCCGCCCCTCGCAGAGCGTCTCAACGCTTATGGCCTGAACACGGTGAATGGTCGAGCGAGTAAACTCACGTGTTTTGGGCGACGGGAAAAATCGCTTCGCTTTTGGTGTGAACGCACCTTTAGTCCCTCGTGCCATTGGTTCCGCCATTATGCAGTTTTTGGGAGTAAAGATATTGGCACTGTATGCACGGATGATATTGTGATGGAAGTATTTGTGATGATATTTTCAGTGCAGCAGAAAGCCATGGACCTCCAGTGATGACTGTGTGAGTAGCGCTCTGATGGCATTTGCAGCAAACAAAAATGTGGGCTGCGATTTGAAAATAGTGTCCTGCCCTCACATACCACGTAGTAGTGTGACTTTAATAATAAAAGTGTTCATAGCAATAAATGACCAGCTGGTCAGAGTGTGGGAACAGAACATTAACTGTTTCTTACTGTGCACATAATATTCAGAATGTATGTTTGACAGTCGCTTTCAACTGTAAGAAATCTTTTGAGCCTTTCTTAAAACATGAGGGGAAGTGTTTCGAGTTGGACGCTGCAGCCGATGTCTCTCACCCATGTGCTGTGAGCCGCAATGCAAAGCAACACAGCTTTGATATTTGTATTTACACCGATTTTATTTGTATGTGATCTATTTTCTTTGCTCTTCATGTCAAAAGACGTGAGTCTTGCGACAGCCTGCATCAAGCAGGGGGCAGAGGGCCAAGCAAAATATATATATATACATACATATATATGTATATATATATTGCAGCCATTTTCTAAAATCAAAAAAGTTCTTTTTATTTCTCATTAATGTTCACTCAGCACCCCACCTTGACAGAAAACAACTGTGTGACGTGATATTTCAGTTTTTCTTTTTTAATAAATTTGCACAAATTTCTACATTTCTGTTTTTTTCTGTCAAGATGGGGTGCCGAGTGTACATTAATGAGAAATAAAATGAACTTTTTTGATTTTAGAAAATGGCTACAATGAAACAAAGAGTGAACATTTTAAAGGGGTCTGAATACTTTCCGTACCCACTGTGTATTTATATATATATAAAGATCGGTCTCCTATGGGGCTAAGCAGCACAATGTTTCACTCCCAATCTTCCCACAAATTGCCCACCTTGTGAGACCTTGTGATCTCTGGAGGCCGGATGGTTTTGCTAGAGAGGGGGAACCGCGCTCAGCCTGCATGAGCTGCCAGCAAATCTGTTAATTAAGCATGCTAATGGTTGTAATTGTAGCTGGTGGTGAACCCAGCTGCTGAGGTAAATGCTAGGTTTAGCCCACTGGTTGTCAATGTTGAACTTTAGTGTGTGTGTGTATATATTACGTGCAAGCACACGTATATTTATGCATGAGCGAAGAAGGAAGCAGGCAGTGGGGCAGTGGAGCGTCGCTGCAGAGTGGGAAGGAGTTGAGAGGGCACGAAAGGCCACGGAAGAGACGACGCAAAGGAAGAGCGATGGGTTTTTAAACCTCATGGGTTTCCGTCTTCCTCTCTGCCTCGGGCATCATTTCTGAGGATGCTTCCAGAAAGGAAAAAAAAAGCTAATAGTTTGCCCTCTGCCCAGGGATTAGGTTGCCTAGGCCGAGCTAATGTCAGGCTAATGCTGATCACACCTAAGGTGGCAGCAGGAGGCAGCTTTACAGACGGGTGTAGGAGTAGTGTTCAACCTCAGGGCCATTTGTCAGATGTTTATTCCAATTATCCAGCTCTCGTGGAGTTTTCTTTTTAAATTATTCAATTTAATGGATTAATTTCACTTGGTATGCTCAAGGGGTAAGAGCAGGATGTAACTAGAAAAGGCAATTTTTGTAAGAAATTGTGGTGTGAATGCAAGACTTTAAACTAGATTGCTCGCTTTCAAAATTGAAGAATAGCAATGGTGTATAAAAGAAGAAAAATTCACATCAAACTGGATTAAATTATGTCCATAATGTGTGAAAGATGTGGAATAGTTTAATGTGGATTGTCTGTAATTAGAGGTTCCAATTGGTGCTTGAAATAATATGAACATGTCTGTTCCAAGTCCTGTACGTTTGTTGTGTGTCCGACTAACAATTAGCTCATCCCTATAATCAAAGGTTTTTTTTATGGCCATTGTCTGCAGCTCACTCTTCATATGCTAAATAGGAAGTAATGAAATCAGGCACGGGGTAACAAATGCTTTCTATTGTTGCCGAAACCTGTGCACGGACCGACGCATGCGACTGTCAAAAAAAGATGTCGCGTGTGGAGGCCCGAGGGGAATTAGACATTGATGTTATAAATAACCTCTGTCCAAGTCAATAAGCAATTTGACGTCACTCGTCTGTTAATCACAGAGGAGCGATCGAGGCCGGGCGGGGGAGCTGTGTGTTGAGCGGGGAGAGATTGGACTGTGTGTGTCTGTATGTAAAGGTAAGAGAGACAGACATAATCTAGCACACACGGATAGATAGAGAGAGAAAGCTGGAGTTCACACACACACACACACTCGGCATGTCCTTCCTCTGGCCTGTTGGACCCTCATCCTTTGTATCCGTCTGCGCTGTGTTTGAGAGACTTTGTGTTTGTTCGGGCATCGGTGCATGTATGTGTGTTTGAGTGAGGCTGTTTGCAATGGAGATGTCAGGGGGAGCCGATTAGCCGCCTGTTACCTTCTCTCCCAGGAGATGGGGTCTTGCCACGGGCACAGAGAGCGACAGATGCACACCCATATCATTACCGGGTGAGAGAGGGGGGACACTGGGTGGAATTTCTATAGTGCAAAACAAAACTCGGCGATACTCGAATTTCGTTATACATTTTGCGTGTCTATCTCCATGCATGTGTGTGCGTGGTGTGTAAACGCGTCCAGGTTCTCCAATATTCGAGGGTGGAAATCGGCGAGCGTGCAGAGCGAGACTGGCAGAGTGTCCACGTGAACTCGTGACCTTGACGGCGCTATAAACCGAATGTGGTTTATGCACCGGAGAGTCTCATAGGTACTTAGACCGCTGCACACAGCCGGAGGACACGGCAGCAGAATGAGATCAGAATCTGTTTTCTTGGCTGTGGGAGAGCTTCTGATATTGAGCTTGGAAATACTTTCATGTAATCCATTCATTCTCATCACTGATTCCTGGAGGAACCACATGCCGATGATTACTCCGGTAATCTCGTCCGAAGTTTGGTCAGCGGTGGACAGTTATGTAGTTTGGACATTTCTCAGTGGTGTCGGGGAAATAGATGATGTCAACATCTGGAAAAGCTTTGTTTTCTAATAGTGTAACCTATATTGTTTTCGAACCAGAAGTTAATACAACATTTTTTGGCAATTTGACGTGACACACAAACCAACAATGTCATTTGTTTGACCACAAAAGGTGTTGCGCTAACTCTTCCAGATGCCACAGAGCTCCGCTCGGCAACAGCCAATCGACTTGTGACTCCTGCACCTCGAGCTAATCACTCGAAATCCAGAATGTTTGCTGTCCTGGCTCCTCAGTGGTGGAATGAGCTCCCCACTGACATCAGGACAGCAGAAAGTCTCTACAGCTTTCGCCGGAAACTAAAAACAAATCCTTTCCGACTACATCTGGATTAAAACACAGATTAGCACTTCAGTGGCACTTAAATGGCTCTTATTATGGTACTTTTGTAGTTCGACTATGTTGAGGAAATGTTACTTTCTGTATTCTTGGTGTTCTTAGTTTGTACTCTAGGTTGAATGCACTTATTGTAAGTCGCTTTGGATAAAAGCGTCTGCTAAATGACATGTAATGTAATAATGTAAATGAGACACAATCAGCATCCCGCGCTTGAAGCATTGAAGCGGGACACGGATACAAATCCCAACCGGGGCCGAACCTTCGTGTCATCGATGTTGTGTTCTGCCATGGAGGGCGTGAGACCGGTACAGGAAGGAGACAGGCACAGTAAAAATGGTAACTTGCCCCCCCCCCCCCCCCCCCCTCCAGGTCAGCACACCTTGCGAAAAGCCGACCATTCCCCGGGGGTGTGTTTCGATTCAGTGGGAGGGAGGAAATGCGGTTGGGGGGGGGGGAGCTTCCCTGTTGCCGGTGCATACGTTGACATCGATCCGAGCTATTACTCTTTTGTTGACACCATGGTTCCATGTGACTAGATGGCCTACAGGCTGGACAACCAAGACAAGGAACATGGGCCACTGATACAAATAACCCCCCTCAGGCAATTGCCTTTTCACGTTTTTTTTCTTTCCTTTGTGGGGCGAGACAGGGGTGGGAGACAGAGAGAGAGATGCAACAAGGTTGCCGTGCAATGCCACACCATGTGGAGGCACTTCCAGAAGGCGGAGGTGTGAACTCTCGACCTGCTCATGATGGACGCCGGCGCAGCGAGAGGAAGGTGGTTGAACTCCGGGTTCTACCCACACAGGAAGTCGATGATTACAGGGATACATACGGGAAGAAATCCTCCGCTGGGCGTTTTTTAGCACCTCTCTTTGTGCAGCAATTCACTAATAGCATGAGCACACTCAGCCATTTCCCCCTCTGTGTTTTAAAAAGACTCAAAAAAGTCGCCTTCATACTTTTTTGACTCAGGCAACCGCGGGGAAGCAAACAGCGAAGCAACAGGTTGCGTCCGGGCCCATTAGAGGTAGAAACCTTGCCTCAGAAAGGTTTTCTTTTCTTCTTGTTGGTCTTTTAATGTTGTTTACAGTGGCATGCTAAAGTTAGGGAGAGGCATTATTGATAGGTCTCGAAAAAGGGTCTTTCATCGAGAGCTGGTTTCTCTTCCCGCCAGCCTACGGCAAAAGTCATTAGCAAGCCGCGGAGGTAAAGCAGCCGGCAGCGAGAGGCTGAGCGCAGGCCAACCTGTGCAACAAAGACAGGTGGCAGCATAAAGGGAACCAAAGTACCGGCTACAGCTGGGTTATCATCATGTCACCTCTTTCCCCAAAATAACAAACGGAAAGAAGACTTGAATGGCCGACCTGCTTTTTCTTTTCTCTTCGCCCACGAAAGGTTATTTGCAGAGAGGCGGTGCTTTTCAGACAAAACGTGCAAGGCTTTTTTTTCCTCTCTCTTCGATGGCCTTGGCGGTAGAACAGATGCTTATTGCTAGGTACATGTTTATCATGCAAATTTAGATTCTGAAGTTGCCTCGAGCCTGCCAGCTTGTATAACTAATTTAATACATCATTTGGAATCGTGTGTGTGTTTGTTTGTATCTCTGGTGTTCTTGTGCTGAAAACACTCAATCCAGCTGTACATGGCAGGGAGGGAGGATGAGGAGTCTGTGTGACTGGGAGGAAGGAGAATTAGGGTTTTGTTCTTGGCAATCCTGAATGTGAGGATTTGGCAACAGGGTAACAAATGAATAAACTAAAATGTTTTTGTTTTAGTTCAACAGAAGCCATAATTCCACTCACTGACGGTGCGTTATTGCAGATGGAATTTGATTGCGGTGAGACAGAAAGCGAGTCGTGAGACCACTCGGGAGGTTTTGTGATGACCATTGGTTGATGTGTCAATTACGCCTTCATAAGAGCACTCCGATCCCTTTTGAGGCCAACCCCCGTCTACATGTGGGAAACCTGGATGTCATTTTCTCTCACTCGTTCGCCGATTAGATGAAGCATGTGACGGGTTCTCTAATTATCTTTACGGTGGCGTCATCCATTAGGGAGGCGCCAACGACGATGATAATCACTCGTCTTTAGGTTTCGTAGCGGCGTAGACGACGTGGGTCCAACTGTCTTAAAAATGTGGGACGATAAGGAGAGACGAGGATTTGTGTGGATAGCGGAGATGAGTGATTCAGAGAAGGAGAGGAGGGGGGGGGGGGGTGCTTTTAATCCGGTATATCGCCACTTAAATACCAGTTACTTAATTGAACCTTCTTTTGTTTAATTAACCTCAGATTTAAAAGCTAATTAGGTTCAGGTATTAAAGATAGATTATTCTCTTTTATTTCTCACTCTGGCTGCTGGCAGAAGTGTGAATGTGGTCCCGATCTGACGTCAGATTGAGCCTTGAGGAAAGATGGAATCCAGTGATGATGAGTGTGTGTGTGTGTGTCAGTGGAAATGAGTGATGATGTGAGGGGATTTAAGTGTCAATTCTGTCATGCTGAATTACCGGTGTCTTTGTGTTGTGCATTCAGTAACACTTACACCTTGACAACTGTCACAATGACGACGATCACACTGCGGAACGATGCTAGGTCACAAAGAACAAAAGCTTATTTTCCATGTGCAGAAAAACTAATCAAGAACAGTAAAAAGAATCAAGGTTGTATTTTCTTTCAAAAAGAGACGCTAGAAAAAAAGAACAAAAGGCGTTCTCAGTTGAATTTGTCAAAGTGCGTCTCCTTGTACGCGACCACACAATTCATTCCTTCCGCTTTTGTCTCCAAATACAGAGGATCTGTTCATGGCCTCGAGAGCCCGATTCCATAATTGATCCTACAAATAGATGACCCCTCGCTGTGATGGAGGACCTCTGTGTTCTTTGCCGGAACAACACAAACATTGAAATGCGCTTCGGAATTATTATTTTTTGACCCGATGCTTTTAACAAGGCCCCCGGCACCGCACCGAGGGCCGATCGGCACCCTCATGTACCGCTCGGTGATGGAACAGACACAAGCAGCGAACCCCGCGTCCGCTCCAACACCAACGCTGTCACGGCGGGCCTCGTTAGCCTGACGGGGGTTCCGTAGCATGCGGCCCCCGCACTTACCTCCCGTGGTCCGCGGGTCCATGTGCTCACGGCCGGGTGCGGGAGGGAGGGCCGACACGAGCATCCATCCCATCTCCCCTGTCCGCAATACTTGGGGTTCATTATTGAGTCGGTGATTGCAAATGGCGGGGGCCACTTGTGCAAATGGAGCGTAAACAAAAAGCTAATTGGAAACAGGTATTGTAGTGCTTCCATATTAGGCCTCCCAGAGGGCTCCGTCTGATTACAACAATCACCGCATGTGTCTCTGGGCGACATCAACGAGGCACGTGGAGTGTGTTTTTAAAGCGCAGGCATGCACATCGAGCCCTCCATCCCGCGTATCCATCCATCGCTCCTGCTTGAGCCTCGACTGCCACTCATCCATATTTGAAAGGACAAAAGCCTCTCTTGCGGGCAGCTTATCGCCCATGTGATGACGAAGTTCAAATGCGAATCCATCCGCAGAGCTCAGAACGCCATTGAAATCCATTCTAAGAGGCGTCGGTGGCCACGGCAACCACCGTCAACTCACAAAGTACCTGGGGTAAAAAAAAAAGAAGAAGAGGGATTGAAATTGTGTGGCTGGAGATTGAAAATGAGTTCAACACTCGTGTAGATAAAGAGCCACATCCGTTGTGTAACGGGTGTTTTTAGAGAGGACTGACTGACCGACATGTTTATTTTTTGAGTTGCAGCAAATTCGTGGCTACACCATTTATTCAACGTGGACGGTGATAATGTACACAGGTAGTAGTTATCGGGCCAAATATGAAGCAATGCAAAGATATCCAATCACACCAAATAGTTGCAAAAGACTTTACGATGGAAATGTGAAATACTTTTCAACAATCCATTTAAAAGTGCTGGAATACAGATACATGCAATATTAGAACATATTTAGGCTACATCGATCTATACTCGGATGCTTAAACAGTCCGAATAAACTCAAGGCACTTTCACAGAATTGCCAACTCTCATTTTACGCTTTTTTTTTAATTATAGCTTCCTGCTCAAAAATACGTTTGTCTGGATCAACACTCAGAGCGGAGAGAAATGCCAAACGCCTCTAAATCATTTATAGTGTAGCTCGGCGTGGTGATTTCTTTCTTGAGAGCGGACTCTTTTCATTCCTCTGACTTTGCCTCGTTTTCCCACACATAAGGGCTCCCAGCATCCCCTCAAACCGGCAAAGAAAAGCAATTTGTGCTGATTCTCATCTTCTCGAAGATGTTTATCGAAGATGTTTATATTTTAATGTAGTTTACTTTGATGCACAGCAAATAGCAAAGTGCATCCACACACATGCACACACACACACACACACAGCCTGAACCATCAAATAAATAAATCATTGGAATTGTCAAAGGTTTGCAGTTATCTCACCGACTGAAGAATATTTAGCATGAGGTGATTCTCACTGTAAGATACCGATGTGATATTGATGTTTGTTAGCCGGGCTTTTTGAGTTGAAACCACCCAGGCAAACACACACACACCAGAAACTCAAAACGGCACAACAACAACAACAGCAACACAATGGAGGGCCTCTCATCCAGGCCTTCAGTATAATTAACTGGAGAGGCTGAGTTTAGGGATTACTCCAGGAGGGGCGGTGAATTAAAGCTCAGCTAATGAGTTGAAGTTTCTTAATTTGTTCTCCTCAGTAATTCCAGAATGGATTAGCGGTAGCTTTAGTCGCCTCTTCCCACCGATTAGCATGGCTCGCTCGGTTTAGCATTTAACGGCGAGGAGGAGAGAGGAAAGGGGAGCAGTGGGGGTGGTTACACAGCTTAGGAGTCAACTTGTTCGCCGGCGGATGCGCAGCGGCGCCTCCTCGCGAGTCAGAGACAATGAGACATTGTCCATTGTCCCAATTAAGTCAGTGTGAGGAGTAAGAGAACATTTATTTGGACTTTTCACCCCGCTTGGCTGGGTTTCAAAAAAATCCCACAGAATCTGCTCATTCACTGTGCTGAGATTCAATTTAGAAATTATTAGGGTCCGAGTGACAGACGAAGTCTGACCGAGAGGAACCTATTGTTATTGTTAGGGGAATTATTCTTCTGATTTTTATTTTTGAACATTGGGGGCATATTAGGGGTATGTATCATATCCCAAAACTCACCAAATTTGGCAAGCTTGTCAGGCTTGGTGAAAATAGCCAGATGACATGGACCTCGAAATTCGGCTTTCAAAAATTGCTCTCTAGCGCCACCTGGAAGTTTGACCGGCGACGCCCCTCACCCAGTTTGTTCAAATGACTCGTTTTTTTTTTCACAAGTCCACTTGGACCTGCTCTACAAAAAAGCCTCTCAGGACCCTAAGCTCCGCCTACTTAAATTTTCCGCCATATATTTTTTGGTGAAAAACACATCAGAGGCGTTTGCTCCGACATACGGGGTCCAATTCAAACCAAACCTATTGGAGATAATGATCATGGAAGCTATATCATCTGAGATCTATCATCTTATTTCAAATATATCATTGTGGTAAGGATCTATGGCCCAGCGAACATTTTAGGGGCGTGTCCTGTTTTGTAATGCTCATAACTTCAACACTATTGGGAACAAAAAATAACAGACTGTCAGGATATGTGCAGAAGGGAGCCTGAAACATTCACAGCAAATTTCGTGCAATTTGAACCGTAGGGGGCGCTACAATAATTCACCAAAGTTGGCCGTTTTTGGCGTTTTTGGCCGTTTTTCGCTTGATTTGGCCCTTTTCCACTTTTTCCCCATCGATTATTTCTCCCACAAAACGCCAACAGAATCGGCTAAAAATCAGTTTTATAGAATCTCAAGACTTGAATAATGAACACTGTGAAAAAAAACGGACTTTTCGTCGGTAGGAAATTTTCGTTTTTTTACTGCCAATAATTTTGTACTTTCTGTGATTTCTTTATGTTAAAAACTATTGCTTAAACTCATCCAATACTAACGCAAAAAATCAGGTGTGATGCCAGTCAAGGCCTGAACACATTCACACGAAGAAACAAGCACATTTCTTGGAGGATCACCTATTGAGAAGTAAAATAACCAAATTTTTCTGTCCAAAATAATGTGAGCTCCTACGGCTGCCTGTAAACCAGCTGGCTCATAGCTCACCATCATAAGTGTTGGTCTGGACACCTGGAGATGCGTGTTCGATTCCAAGACAAGGCAGTGTTTTTTCATCACTTTTTTTTTTTACATTGAATTTACATGACGTGATCTCTACTTCACGTAGGGACACACGACGCATGAATATGTTCATGTAGTTAAAGCGCCACCTAGTGGCTCAACTGGACTTCCTTCAGTCCGCCCCAAATTTGTTTGACTAGCCCGTTATTTAGAATGGAATAAGAACTCTCTCTCTCTTTCTCTCTCCTCTCTCTTTTCCTTCTCTTCTCTCTCTCTCTCTCTTTTCTCTCTCTCTCTCTCTCTCTCTCTCTCTCTCTCTCTCTCTCTTCTGCCCTCCTCGCTGGTCTGATGCGAATCCGTATTGCCCTCTTACGTCATTTTCAAAATGAGCTATATTGATAGATAGCCAAGAGCAGTGGTCCTCAAACTAAGGCCCGCCTCCACATTTGGCCCGGCCCTCTGAACAATACCAGAGAGGCATTATGATTTTTTTTCAGTCTGGCCACGCAAATCCTAGACAAGCCCGTTATTTAGAATGGAATAAGAACTCTCTCTCTCTTTTTCTCTCCTCTCTCTCTCGCTCCTCTCTCTCTCCTCTCTCTCTCCTCTCTCTCTCTCTTCCATGACGTGGTCTATACTTCACGTAGGGACACATGACGCATGAATATGTTCACGTAGTTAAAGCGCCACCTAGTGGCTGAACTGGACTTTGTCGAATCCGCCCCAAATTTGTCGCGCTCGTTACAAGTCACGGCCCGGGTCCTCGGCGCCGGCTCCTTGCCGCCGGCTCCCCCGACCGGCGCGGGTGAGCGAGGACCCGTTCGACGCTGCTTGCAGCTTTAATTTCAAATTGTATTGTTTATAGTCATTTATTGCAAAAAGACTGCAACATATTAGTTACGAGAGAGTTTGTACTGAAAACACTCAATCCAGCTCTACATGGGGCGGCTGTAGCTCAGTGGGGTAAGAGGGCCGTCCTGCAACCGCAAGGTTGTGGGTTCGATCCCCGCTCTCCCCATTAGTTGCAAGTCGAAGTGTCCTTGAGCAAGGCACTGAACCCCCAGTTGCTTCCCGGGCGCTTCACCGCAGCCCACTGCTCCTTAATAACTAAGGATGGGTTAAATGCAGAGAACTAATTTCCCCTTGAGGATTAATAAAAGTTTATATTTAATTTATTTAATTTTACATGGCAGGGAGGATGAGGAGTCTGTGTGACTGGGAGGAAGGAGAATTAGGGTTTTGTTCTTGGCAATCCTGAATGTGAGGATTTGGCAACAGGGTAACAAATGAATAAACTAAAATGTATTTGTTTTAGTTCAACAGAAGCCATAATTCCACTCACTAAACGCATAGTCACATGTTTGGTAAGGAACACCGGCACACCTTCCACTTCCTACCCGTCCTCCAAATGATGAGAACAAAAAGAAAAAAAATGATCCATGACCTCGGAGCTCGCTGACGGTGCGTTATTGCAGATGGAATTTGATTGCGGTGAGACAGAAAGCGAGTCGTGAGACCACTCGGGAAGTTTTGTGATGACCATTGGTTGATGTGTCAATTACGCCTTCATAAGAGCACTCTGATCCCTTTTGAGGCCAACCCCCGTCTACATGTGGGAAACCTGGACGTCATTTTCTCTCACTCGTTCACATGCGACGGGTTCTCTAATTATCTTTACGTGGCGTCATCCATTAGGGAGGCGCCAACGACGATGAGTGATTCAGAGAAGGAGAGGAGTTGGGCGGGGGGGGGGGGGGGGTTAATCCGGTATATCGCCGCTTAAATACCAGTTACTTAATTTAACCTTTTGTTTAATTAACCTCAGATTTAAAAATGGAATTTGGTCCCGATCTGGTGTCAGATTGAGCCTTGAGGAGAGATGGAATCCAGTGATGAGGAGTGTGCCTGTGGGTGTGTGTGTGTGTGTGTGTGTGTGTCAGTGGAAATTAGTGATGATGTGAGGGGATTCAAGTGTCAATTCCGTCATGCTGAATTACCGGTGTCTTTGTGTTGTGCATTCAGTAACACTTATTATAACTTGACAACTGTGTCACAATGACGACGATCACACTGCGGAACAATGCTAGGTCACAAAAAACAAAAGCTTATTTTCCGTGTGCAGAAAAACTAATCAAGAACACTAAAAATAATCAAGGCTTTTGCATTTCCTACAGAATCTGCTTATTCAGTGTGCTGAGATTCAATTTAGAAATCATGTCAACTTGGTGGTTATTGTTTATTGTGATTCATTGCAAAAAGACTACAACACGTTAGTTACGAGAGAGAGTCGCACGTTTATACATAACGCGCTCGGAGTTTCTCCGCAGGAGCTTCAGGATGGTGGACTTAAGACTCGAGTCAATTAGGGTTAAATTGCTCCGAGGGAGGTGGGGAGCAGCCGAGCACGACCGCCGGACCTGGCGCCGCACCTGCTGCCGAATAATGAAAATGACCAGTCATCGTTTTTAATTCTCCTGCTACTCAGTGGCAGCCGAAGCCACTAAACGGAACACTAAATGGAAACCCTCCTCCTCCTCCTCCTCCTCCTCCAGCACATCGGTCCGTTGCCATGTCTCCTGTTGAAGTGACATGTGATCTTCTCACATGAACGTTCCTCGGACGTTTCCGTCGACGCTCGGATCGAGGAGAGCGACAGCTCACTGCTTGAGAGAGATGTATATAGTTTTTAAGAGTGATAATGGTTTGTGTTTGTGGCACACCTGCAACGAGTATTTCATCTTCTATACATGCATCGGGCTCCCGTGACTCGTCTACTCACGTCTGCCTTTTGCCTCTTATAAACACTGCTATGAACCCACTTATAACCCCCCCCCCCATGTCATTTAAGCAGCATGTTATGTTTAGAAACAAACATTTTGAGATCCCGCATCATGTGTGCTGGATGCTTTGATATTGGAAGGTGGATGTACCCATGGAACCATGATGTGGTATAGGTGATATCATAAAGAAATGAAAAATAATGATATTCCCTCAAGGAACAGGACCCAACACATACAGATCTTGCCTGATTACGCAACTCCATTTTTGTTGCGGCTTTTTGTTTCAACATTTGAGAACAAAATGGGATTCAACAATGAAATGAAAACCTTGCGAGGGCTGCTGGCAGTATTTGGGCTCCCACACCTTCATAACATCCAATAAAGGAGGTGAGAAGGTCCTGTAGCCAATTAGGGAGCAGTAAAAGACCAAGGCTCGGGAGACTGTTTTTATTGTCAAACAGATTCACTTCAAACATCCTCCGACTTATTCTTAGCCTCTGAGCCCCCCAGAGCAGAGGCTCGTGAAAGGTGTGTGAATATGCCCTTGCCTGGGAAATGTCACACCCGCACCGCGAACGCCGAGTGTGGAATTCAGACCTCGCTTAAGGTATGAAGTCAAAACGACTCTCGGTCTGGAGCCGAACATGTGCAATCTCATTAGGATCTCTTGTGCCTGTAGTGTAAAGGGGGGGAGCGGGGGAGGGGAGTGAAATATGCATATTCCGAAGCCTACGGCTGACGAATTAGTGGGTCGATGCTCCGCCGTGAGCATGAGCCGCCTGTCTGACCGAATAGAGCGACGTCGGGGATCTCTATTGGATGGACGGCTTTCATCTGGAAACTTGAATTGCCATGGCGACGGTCGCAATATGACTCAGGACGGGAGCGGGTAGGCAGGGCTTGTGACTTTCAGCGTCCTGTTTGCGAGCACTTATATGGCTCATGGTACTTGTGCGCCGATTTTTGTTTATCGTAGCTCGCTGCCGTTTCATCACGGGATGGATACTTTGTCAGACCGAGTGGTCGTGAAGTGGACGGCGGTCATCCGGTAACACGCGAGGGGTCCTCGGGTGCCAGTGCTCGACGAATGAGTCACTATTGCCTGTTAATATAGGAGTTCTATCACATATACTGAACTCTAAAAGTTTGTTTCACAACTATGTGGGGTGGAAATGCACATGTTAGTATGTAGGTCAGAGTGAAACCCGAGACCTCCGTTCATGGCATTTAATGAGGCGACCTGTTCTTTAGCCCGAGGGTCACACTACCGCTGACCTCTGCTGTGACCACAGTCGTGTTGACAGCTGCACTTCACACACACTCCCTCAGGCGTTGATGTGTCCGGAAATGAGAACCATCCTATAGGAAGACTTATGGAGTGCAGCTGTGGGCCTGGAACAACACGGAGAGGTGTGTATCACATGAGCGGGTTAACACACCTGGAACCCGAGCAACACAAAATGGGGAAAACCCGTACGCAGTGTGGAAAAAACAACAACAGCTAACTCGCTCTGCCGAGATGTTTGTTCTTTAGATGGGAAGGGAAACAGCGCGTGCTCATTTTAGATGTGGCGCTGATTCGTGTGTTTGTTATTTTCGGCTAATAGTCAGCCGGCCATATTTGTTCGGTTGAACGCCTTAACATTTAGCGGAGTTATATGGGCATCTTCACGGCTAATTGGTAGTAAGGAGCTTAATGTGCAAACAAAGACATCCAGAGTGTCATTTTCCTCATATGTGTTGGTAAATTCCTTCATGGTATTTTAGCCTTGGGTAAACATTTTGTTGAAGTACTCCTCGTAGTCCAGAGCAAAGGATCCCTTTGACTCATTCTACGTACATCTTATTATGTAATGACTCCGGCAGTTCATTTTATGGTAATCGCGGCTCCATTTTCCCAAGGTTACTCACAGAGTTGAGTCTTTTGTTCTCTTTTTGGGCACTAAACTGAGCTGAAGTTGCTATCAGGGGATCATGGGTAATTTCCATTGTTCAGTAGAGTACAACTGCCCACAAGTCAGACGATAGCAGGGACAAAAAGCTACTTTCATTATGTTTCCAAATAGAATCGTTTAACCACGAGCCTCTATAAGACCGTCCTCCACAACTTCCATAATGAGATTTCATCATTCATAAAAAAAAAAAATGAATTTTTTAAGAGGGATCTGTCATCAGCTTCGATTTTTCATGGGCAATACGCTGCCTTGCAGTCCACCCGTTGGTTTCCAGACAGGGTGAGCTGGCGGATGAGAGATGAACTTGAGGAGCTGCATTAGGATGCCTGTCAAATCTGTCAGTTCCCCAAACAGTGTGTGCATTGAGCCTCCTGATGATGAATTAATGACTAATCAGGATTTTGAAGAAAAAAGAAAGCCTGTGAAGTGAACGACGGCAGAATAACGATAGACTTTGATCATTTTGGCATTTGGCACACGTGAATCATTTGAATTCAGCGATGGAAATCCACTGCAAGCTGCGAGAATCATGAAATGTTCCCACAACGAAATGTCCACATCAACAAACCTACCGGTGAATCGCCGATATCCGTGAAGATTTAAGTTACCCCTCTCCTGCTCCGCAGCCGTCTGGGCTCAGACATCCAATCTTCCACGTGGACGAACCATTATTACGTCTATGATTGGACTCCCTGTGTGGGAATACCCCGCGGTCCCTCTCTGACTCGTCAGCCTAATGCTGTGTGGCAGGTCCGGCACTCCACCGCCTAAACACATCTGTCATGTTTTGTCATAGCGACACAGCAACCTGCCGACTCCCACCTCTGTGACAGGGTGTATGCTATATCACTCTGTGGATCTTTGTGCAAAGGAGAGAGACAGGTGGGCATGTGGTGGAACTTTTATGTCGGGCAATATCAAGGAAATGGATGTAGAGGCAACGAAAAGCTAAATGCAGGGAAGGCTGAAAGAAGCCAAATAGCATACAGCAGCGGTTCCCAAACTCAAGAATGCCGCGGCCCAATTTGAAATCTGAAAATCTTCTGCGGCTCGCCCAAGCCTTTAATCACAACCAGCGTTGTCGACGGGGCGACGGGGGGGGGGGGGGTGCTAGTGAGAGGGTGCTCACCTGTGTGTGCGGATGTGTCGGCGCGCATCACGACAGAGCGATGCGACCCGAGAAGTGTTAACAGGGTGCTGAGCGATTAAATATACCTCTTGTTCTGCCTGTTTTGTGATATACATGCCTAAAAGGCGCCTAATATTTCTAGACTGAAATATTATCGGCATTATAACTGAGGATTTTTTTAGTTGCCTATTTTGTGGTGCCCCCTCAGGACATGGTGCCCGACGCGCAGCGCGTCGTGCGCGTTATGGGAGCGGCGGCACTGATCACAACTCTGATCAAAACATAAACAAGGGACGATTAAATGACTTTCAGAATTTAACCGATTAAAAATGTATTAACCGACAATGTATGTTTTGTATACCATTTTCTCCGGAGCTCATATATATTTACTTTAATACTACAAGAGGGCGCCCCATTTGACATTGTTTTGTTTGGCGGTCAGAAAAATAGGTCAGATAAAAGAATAACACGTAATTTAAATCAAATATTTTTATATTAATTTCAAACTTTTCAAAATTGAAATTTTTTATTTTTTATTTATTTGTGCCGATTTTGTTTTAGTGGGGTTCATCACGGGATGGATACTTTGTCAGACCGAAAGGTCGGAAGTGGACGTGGGCGTCAATCCGCAACACGCGAGGGGTCCTCGGTGCCAGTGCTCGACGAATGAGTCACTATTGCCTGTTAATATAGGAGTTCTATCACATATACTGAACTCTAAAAGTTTGTTTCACAACTATGTGGGTGGAAATGCACATGTTAGTATGTAGGTCAGAGTGAAACCGAGACCTCCGTTCATGGCATTTAATGAGGCGACCTGTTCTTTAGCCGAGGGTCACACTACGCTGACCTCTGCTGTGACCACAGTCGTGTTGACAGCTGCACTTCACACACACTCCCTCAGGCGTTGATGTGTCCGGAAATGAGAACCATCCTATAGGAAGACTTATGGAGTGCAGCTGTGGGCCTGGAACAACACGGAGAGGTGTATCCACGAGGTTAACACACCTGGAACCCGAGCAACACAAAATGGGGAAACCACGTGCAGTGTGGAAAAAAACAACAACAGCTAACTCGCTCTGCCGAGATGTTTGTTCTTTAGATGGGAAGAAACAGCGTGCTCATTTTAGATGTGGCGCTGATTCGTGTTTGTTATTTTCTAATAGTCAGCCGGCCATATTTGTTCGGTTGAACGCCTTAACATTTAGCGGAGTTATATGGGCATCTTCACGGCTAATTGGTAGTAAGGAGCTTAATGTGCAAACAAAGACATCCAGAGTGTCATTTTCCTCATATGTGTTGGTAAATTCCTTCATGGTATTTTAGCCTTGGGTAAACATTTTGTTGAAGTACTCCTCGTAGTCCAGAGCAAAGATAGATAGATAGATAGATAGATAGATAGATATATACTTTATTAATCCCCAAGGGGAAATTTGTCGAGCCAGTAGCAGCAACACACAAGAATAAAAATAAAAATAAAAACACAAATATAAGAAGGGTTAGGGTGATCTGGCAAGAGGTGAACTGTTGTAGAGCCTCATAGCCGTCGGCAGGAATGTTCTCCTGTATCTCTCCTTGTGGCAGCGGAGCGTGAGGAGACGTCTGGAGAAAGTACTCCTCTGTCCCTGTAGGAGGTGGTGGAGAGGGTGGTCCGGGTTGTCCAATATGGACACCAGTTTCTTCAACGTCCTCCTCTCCACCACCTGTTCCAGGTGCTCCAGCTGGCAGCCGATGATGGAGCCAGCCTTCCTAACCAGTTTGTTAAGGCGGCTGGTGTCACCGGCTCGATGCTGCTCCCCAGCAGACAATGGCAAGTGCAGCACACTGGCCACAACCGACTGGTAGAATAACTCCAGCATCTTGCTGCACACGTTGAAGGATCAAGCTTTCTCAGGAAAAAGAGTCGACTCATCCCCTTCTTGTACACAGCGTTGATGTTGGCCTTCCAGTTCAGTCGGCTGTCGATGGAGACGCCCAGGTATACGTACTCCTCCACCATGTCCACGTCCACTCCCAGGACACTCAGAGGTGTAGGAGCTGTCGCCTTCCTCCTGAAGTCCACCACCATCTCTCTGGTCTTGGCCACGTTCAGCCGCAGGTGGTTCTCATCGGCCCACTTTACAAAGTCACTCACCACTGCCCTGTACTCCTCCTCCCGTCCATCCCTAATACACCCGACCACTGCAGAATCATCAGAGTACTTCTGCAGATGGCATGACTCCGTGTTGTACTGGAAGTCACTGGTGTACAGGGTGAAGAGGAAGGAGACAGAACAGTTCCTGTGGGCTCAACATCACTGACCACCGTTCCAGACAGCACCGCCCATTCTGACAAACTGTGGTCTGCCTGTGAGGTAGTCAGTGATCCAGGAGATGGTGGAGCGCGTCCACACGGCCACCGCAGCTTCTCACTCAGCAGCAGTGGCTGGATGGTGTTAAATGCACTGGAGAAGTCAAAGAAAGTGACTCTCACAGAGACAGCGGTTCCATCCAGGTGCGACTGAGCTCGTTGCAGCAGGTAGATGATGGCGTCGTCCACTCCCACATGAGGCTGGTAAGCAAATTGCAGAGGGTCCAGCGACGATTTCACCTGCGGCGGAGGTGGGCCAAGACCAGCCTCTCAGCACCTTCATCACATGGGAGGTGAGGGCGACCGGTCGGTAGTCGTTGAGGCCAGATGGTGTTGACTTCTTGGGGACAGGGACCAGGCACGACGTCTTCCACAGCACCGGGACTTCCCAGCCTCAGGCTGAGGTTGAAGAGGCGCTGCAGGACACCAGACAGCTGGGTGGCGCAGGTCTTTAGGACCCTGGGGCTGATGCCATCAGGACCTTCAGCTCTGCGCTGGTGTAGTTTCTCCAGCTGTCTTCTCACCTGGTCAGTCGTCACAGAGAGAGGGGGGAGGGTGGAGGAGCCCATTGTTATTGAGGGCTCGGTGGATGTGCAGCTCAGCAGGGGGGACAGAGGGGGAGGAGGTGTTTGGATCCCTTTGACTCATTCTACGTACATCTTATTATGTAATGACTCCGGCAGTTCATTTTATGGTAATCGCGGCTCCATTTTCCCAAGGTTACTCACAGAGTTGAGTCTTTTGTTCTCTTTTTGGGCACTAAACTGAGCTGAAGTTGCTATCAGGGGATCATGGGTAATTTCCATTGTTCAGTAGAGTACAACTGCCCACAAGTCAGACGATAGCAGGGACAAAAAGCTACTTTCATTATGTTTCCAAATAGAATCGTTTAACCACGAGCCTCTATAAGACCGTCCTCCACAACTTCCATAATGAGATTTCATCATTCATAAAAAAAAAAAATGAATTTTTTAAGAGGGATCTGTCATCAGCTTCGATTTTTCATGGGCAATACGCTGCCTTGCAGTCCACCCGTTGGTTTCCAGACAGGGTGAGCTGGCGGATGAGAGATGAACTTGAGGAGCTGCATTAGGATGCCTGTCAAATCTGTCAGTTCCCCAAACAGTGTGTGCATTGAGCCTCCTGATGATGAATTAATGACTAATCAGGATTTTGAAGAAAAAAGAAAGCCTGTGAAGTGAACGACGGCAGAATAACGATAGACTTTGATCATTTTGGCATTTGGCACACGTGAATCATTTGAATTCAGCGATGGAAATCCACTGCAAGCTGCGAGAATCATGAAATGTTCCCACAACGAAATGTCCACATCAACAAACCTACCGGTGAATCGCCGATATCCGTGAAGATTTAAGTTACCCCTCTCCTGCTCCGCAGCCGTCTGGGCTCAGACATCCAATCTTCCACGTGGACGAACCATTATTACGTCTATGATTGGACTCCCTGTGTGGGAATACCCCGCGGTCCCCTCTCTGACTGCGTCAGCCTAATGCTGTGTGGCAGGTCCGGCACTCCACCGCCTAAACACATCTGTCATGTTTTGTCATAGCGACACAGCAACCTGCCGACTCCCACCTCTGTGACAGGGTGTATGCTATATCACTCTGTGGATCTTTGTGCAAAGGAGAGAGACAGGTGGGCATGTGGTGGAACTTTTATGTCGGGCAATATCAAGGAAATGGATGTAGAGGCAACGAAAAGCTAAATGCAGGGAAGGCTGAAAGAAGCCAAATAGCATACAGCAGCGGTTCCCAAACTCAAGAATGCCGCGGCCCAATTTGAAATCTGAAAATCTTCTGCGGCTCGCCCAAGCCTTTAATCACAACCAGCGTTGTCGACGGGCGCGGGGGTGCTAGTGAGAGGTGCTCACCTGTGTGTGCGGATGTGTCGGCGCATCACGACAGAGCGATGCGACCCGAGAAGTGTTAACGGGGTGCTGGCGATTAAATATATCTTTTGTTCTGCCTGTTTTGTGATATACATGCCTAAAAGGCGCCTAATATTTCTAGACTGAAATATTATCGGCATTATAACTGAGGATTTTTTTAGTTGCCTATTTTGTGGTGCCCCTCAGGACATGGTGCCCGCGAGCGCGTCGTGCAGCGTTATGGAGCGGCGGCGCTGATCACAACTCTGATCAAAACATAAACAAGGGATGATTAAATGACTTTCAGAATTTAACCGATTAAAAATGTATTAACCGACAATGTATGTTTTGTATACCATTTTCTCCGGAGCTCATATATATTTACTTTAATACTACAAGAGGGCGCCCCATTTGACATTGTTTTGTTTGGCGGTCAGAAAAATAGGTCAGATAAAAGAATAACACGTAATTTAAATCAAATATTTTTATATTAATTTCAAACTTTTCAAAATTGAAATTTTTTATTTTTTATTTATTTATTGTAAATGACCTCTCGCGGCCCACCTGCAGTACCTTCACGGCCCACCAGTGGGCCGCGGCCCACACTTTGGGAATCGCTGGCATACAGTATATACAAGCGGAAATGAAGAAATAGAAACAGCCTTGCAAACACTTGCATAAAACCCCTCCGTATTTCATCATTTACATGCTGCATATGTACACAGCATTAACGGTTCCAATAGTAGCCATCCTATTGGCCCTGTGGTCTGATTCATAGCACCTAACTTTACAGCTTCCTCAATCTGAATCAGAACAGTAAGCGTTGGCCCTTCTTCTCTGTCCTGTTATCTATTTACTGCCAAAAGGGCCGAATCCCACATGATGAAATGGCAACAGTAATATCTGAGAATCTATAGGATGAACAAAAACAACAACCCTGCAAGTACTTTCTCACCCAATCCCGAAACTGCTCTTATCTAACACCCTGTGCGTGAATATCGTCTCTGATTCGCTTTCATCTCAAGTTTCTATTGATTAGATCTCTCCCATAACATTTGACCCTCCAGCATCCAAAGTACAAGACGGACTTGAGGCATTAAGCAATAAACTAGTGTCCATATAGACGAGTACGCATATGTGTGTGTGTGTGTATTGTTTTTCGGAGATGTTGTTGAAGGCTTGTTTTTGCCGTTGCCTTAGAATGACATACATTGCATAAGACTCACATGAGAACAACATCTGAAATGGAAATGTACAATCAATAATTCAGAGTCAAGTAACTGATTCTCTCTCACTCTCACTATCTCTCTCTCACTTACTTTGGTGGGCAGACTTTTGGGTTACACAGCACGGCTCCACTTAATGGTGTATTTCTCTGGAGGCAAGAAAATGTATGTGGGGCTTTTGACATGAGCCACACACACACATGCATATGCTTTAGGACTCCAGCTGTGCTAATTAAGCCGTCAACGTTTTGGATAATGGAAATGTTAATATAGATATATAGTTTTCTGTATTATTTGATGGATTTATTTATTGGCAATGCTTTATTCTTTTGTTTTCTGACCCACAGCGAAACAATTTTGAACATATAGTCCACGTTGCTGCAAATTAACCATTTTGAAAAATATTTTATAAAATATATATACAAAATAATAAGTACAGACAACGGGACTGTATCAAACAACACTCCAGCGCCCGCGTTGCAGCGAGCAATCAATCTGCATTTTGGAGAGACTAAGCTATTGTTTGTGAAGTACACCAGCCACCAAACACACACACACATACTCTGGTCCCTGTGTTTTGATAGTGGAGTCACAATTACCCATTTTAATAAGTAGTAATTTCAGTGGCACTCTTCGAACAAATGTGTGAAATCAAATGAAACCAGCTGGCAGCCTGGACAAAGCTCTTTTGATCATTGCAACATGCATGAGGTCATTAACTTATTGCACAGTGGCGTGTGGGCTTTTAATGCACGCATCAACCACGGGGGTTTCTGAGAAATGCGCATGCGTGTGATTATTCACCGTCAATGCTATTAGCACTTACAGTGCACGAACAAGCCAAGTTGAAACACTTGTTCCCAGTGGCCAGGCCGCGGGAGTGACAGGGATGAAGGTTAAGACAGCCGCTGTCACTCAAGATCTCCTTGGCTGTCGTCAGGAATGTGGCGCTTGTCATCACATCAAGCAGATGACGGGTCACAGGTGGAGTTAAAAGTAGAAGCGGCTATGCAGAGAGTTAGCCATGACTGACAGGAGGAACAGAGCAATTACAGTAGCTGCCAAGCGGTTGGAGTTCACGGGAGGTGAGGATAATCAGAGTGTGTCTGTTCCCTTAAGTTTTTCCATTTCAATGTCTGCATGTTTTTCGAGCTATATTCACTTGCCATTCAGCGTCTCCATGGTTCTACATCGTAAAAAGCAAACAGGATTCAGTTCTGCTCAACAGTTACGAAGCAGTGACTCTCATTCTCGCCCAGGTGTCTTATGAGATGCATTATTAATTACCCCAAATTGCCCAATTCATCACCAACATGAAACCAATTCCACTGTTCATCCTATAACTACGCCCTAGAAGGAGTAGAATTTTGCTCTCCTAAGTTCCCCCTCCTTAATATAAAATAAGAAATTGAAGTACTTTGATGACAAAGTGTAATGCCTATGTTATGTGGGCTAGTTATGGTGCTGCATGTACAAATTAAATGATGAATTGCAGGTTCTTCCCCCAGCGCTCTTCGTCAAGCGTAAAGAGCGGAGGGGTCACGTGCAGCGCACCGGCATCTCCGTGGCGTGTCGGCTCTCTGAACAGCAGGAAACAAACATGGCCCCTCTCCAGGAACACAAGATGGCACAGGCAGATGGCCAGTTACATCCCATAATGCCTAATTGTAAATGATGAGGCAGGTGTCAAAGGAGGCCTACCTACAAATGCAGCGGAATTCGTAACACGGTGTCTGTGCAGAAAGTATTCTGTAATCTTTAAGAGTTGGAGAGAAGTTGCTTTTGAAACTATCAAGTATTTTTTGAGATAGTTTAATGAAAAACCTCCAGGGAAGAAAGGTGTTTTATTTCAATTAATATGTAAAATTAATAAAAATGACTACTATAGAACACTAAACAAAAATATAAGACGGGTAGTTTATGTTTAAAGAACAAAATGACTCCTTGGTTATGTTCAGGGAACAATATGTGTTGGTTCACGAACAGCAATCTCTGGGTTAAAGCCTTGCATTTTTTTTTTACCAATAAACCACCACAACATCCCCTTTTCAGACTTCCAGGGATACATTTGAAATGGATTGGTCATGGGTCAAAGGCACGACAAAATAAGTTCCCTTAAAAACATACTTCACAATGCAGTTTGTGTGATACTTTTTAGGAGTCAAGGCTGCACACTGAGTATTTCAGAATAATATTGAGTCTCTCTGTAGATGAGAAATGGGAAATAAGTTCAATAGTTAGTGACTGTGTTGGATTTTACAATAAAGTGTAAGTGAACATTTTCTTGGGCATTGTGGGACACCATGATACCTCTAAAATGTGTTAACTTACAGACTTGAATAAATGTAGTCGGGCTCTGGGTGATTTATTCATTACCTTGCTTCAGCTGAAGCAGTTACAACATGTCATGTGTCTTTGTAGAATTCATTTTGTGGTCCACATCTGTTGCTCTGGTCGATAGTAGACCAGAAACACTTTTCATGTATTCATTAGTTTCCTGAAGTTTCTTAAAGAGTCAGTCATCCATTTGACACATGAAGACAAGTTTAAATTCAAATATTCATCGTCTTGTATAATGTCTTTTTTGAAGTCTGTTTCTTGGAATCCACAAGCTAACAACCGTGTCCCTAAGGGCCTCGTCGCGATGGTATCCTCGCTACGAGCCATCTGTTCCTTGTGTAACCAAAGTGAGAGCCGTGTCCGTATGTTCGGCACCAAGTCAAACACAGTGGGTGTTGGCTTCCACCAGTTTTGTCCTTTGTCACCAATTCATCAGTCATTTCCACGGACAGAATCGCAGGGCGCAGCTGTGGGGATGGAGCGCGTACTGTTCAGAAGCCTCAGAATTGCTTCAACTCTTTACACAAGCCGTAACATACATATAGATATATATGAGCTTCAGCTTCGACAGGGGTCGAACAAAGGAGGCAAACAATAAGTACGGTGAAAAACTTAAGCAAACAAGGAATATTTATTGGCAGAGTTAAGGCTTAATGAAGGTAAACTAAAGCAGAAGCAAAAAGACGTCAGGGTCTCCAAGGCCAAGACAGTAAACCAAAACCCCCATGCTAACTAGAAAATAAAAGGTCACACTGAACTACCGTAGTAAAAGGAAAAACAATACTGAGCTCCCTGTGTAACCACAAAACAGGAACAAACAGACACAAGAAAAATGGCAGAGAACCCCGACACAGCTCCACCAAAAAAGACACAAATGGTAGCCAACACTTAGGGACCATACCACGGAAGGGTCACAGCTCGGAGGTGAAGAGAGAGTGAAACACTTGATCTTGAGGTAGATATATGTCCCGCCGACTGATTATGTGATGCCTCTCAGGTGGTGTTGCTTCAGGCGTGCCAGACCTGAAACAGATAAGTCCACCCTCTTCCTGGAAGAGGGCCGTCTAAGTCAGGGGACGTAACAGGGCAGTTTGCAGCCCATCGTGAATTGGAATGAGAGTCGTGAGACTACCTCGAAGTCTGCCAGAAAATGGTGGAATGCGTCCTCCGGGAAAACAATTCAGCAGTAAAGATGTGTTGACATCGATGAGTCACTCAAGGTTGTTGTTACAAGGCCTTCGGAGGGCACTTTGAACGTCTCGGTCCGTTAACCAAGTCTGCATTGTTGTCTCTTCGTCTCTTGTTTGCTCGCCGCTGTCCCCCTCACAGGTCACCGTGTCCCTAATCTCCTCCTCGTCCTTCCAAACCCGATTATTGGCCCTCCGTCCAGACAAAAGTCACTTCTGTTAATGAGAACAAACCTTTTAGTCGTTGAACATGCGTCTTCTCTTCTCAGACCGGCCAAGGCCGAAGCACATTTGCAGCAGGCCGTCATTAATTGGAAGTGTCTACCCTCTCCGTCTTTCCCTGACCCCTGCCACCTCTCTGTTGTGGCTGCACAGCTCCCGTCCAGAAGCGACGAGTTGCTAAATGGCCATAACCGACCATCCGGAACGACCGGGCAGTGAATATTAAAAATCCATCAAGCAGCAAATCAACAAGCCGGTACATGGCAAACACCATTATTTTCAAATGGTGTTACTGTCACCCTTGGTTCTCCATTAACACCGCGGTCTTATAAAGAAAGTGAATCAGCGCCATTATTGTCTCTGGGAACCAACAACCTATTAGGGACTTTTGACCCACTGGTTCATCACTCTGTCACGGCCGTGTGACGACAACAGTGTCGAGAAGGAGAGACCGTGTGTGTGTGTGTGTGAGGGTAGGTGGGGGTTGGGGGAATAAGAGAGGGACTCAAACTTCAGAAGGACACCCACAGCTCATGGGAAGGAAAAAACAGCTTCTGAGAGCCTTGGACAAAGAAAAGATGTTGATTGCTTGCACTGATAGCCAAAGGTTGTCCCTATAAAAGCTTGCCCTTTCCTGAGCAGCCTGGCCTCTCGCTCATATGAGCACGCTCATATGTTTTTAACGATGCTCTCTACCATCTCTGCTCTCAGCCTTCGCCCCAGGAAGACAGACCCTGTTCCAGTAACCTCGCCCCTCCCCCCTTTCTTAGAGGAACACACAAACACATTTGATGAAGCTCTACCACATGTGGAATTCTGCTGGGGGTGTATTTGTCAGGCCGGAGGTGCTGGGTGGGGGGGGGTCATACAGGTGGAGCCCTTGAAATGCAGGTTGTACAGTGCGAATGCTCAGGGAGAAAAGAATAGAACCAAGCCTCAGGCTGTTTAACGTGTTAACCCCCACCCGTTTTTTTAGGTTTCTGCTCGAAATGACATACCCAAACTAAAAAGGGTGTAGCTCTGCAACCACACAAGCTATTTGAATAATGTTGGTGTTATAATAAAGGGAACACATGTGAGCTTTTGTTCAGATGTGTAAATATTAGCATATATGTTACTGGTTAAGAGTAAATAAAGATGAATCTTCTATTTTCATAGAAGTTTCAGGTTCGATTAGAAAAAAAGCACTTTCAGGATGAATATATCCTGGATGGATGCACAGCAAAGGCCTAAAATCACCCAGATAATAATACAACTTGTGAACAGACTCTCTGCAAAGTTTGACTCAGAAAAAATAAAGCAGAACAATAGTTGGAGACTTTAGTAAAGAGAATTTAGGCGAGGTCTCTAAAATTTGCATTTGGGCCCATTGAAGCACCATCTGTGCCATTTGACTTTTCTCATGTACCAAACCATTTCTTTCACTTTCACTTTTACTTGTGGTGATCAATACATGCAAATACATCATTATGTGGCTTTAAAACAGTAAATCAATGGTGCGTGTGCGTGCTGTGCGTAAAGCCGGTTTTTGGATCTGTCACAGCGCAGCTGTTGCGCGCGCAGATATCTCCGCTGGGGAAGGGCGGATTTTAAAGAACGACACGTCATTGGAATACTTAGAGCCAATAGAATCGATTGGTACCAAGAAAGACAAGATTGACAGCACTGTGAGCCAATAGGAGACAGAAAGGCGTCGCCATATTTGAAATGTGAAATCCGATTAGCTGAAATTGAACTTCCTGACAGCTGATTATGACGCTTCCCCAAAAGTCCGCCTGGTTTTTAAAGGGACATACACACACTAAAGCCATGCCAGCTGGAATGCAGGGGAGAGAAACGTTTTTTCTTCTCAAGAACAAAAGTATGTTGAATTTGCTGAATGTAAAGCTATGAAGCGATTAATATTTCTGTGTTCTTTGGCTTATATCTCCGTGATACTTTGGTGCAGAAGGATTCTGTAAAGATATTTAGAATCTGTGTGAAGTCCTCTTGCTTTCGAACATCTCTTCTTTTATGATTGCACAAAGCTACATGTCGCTAGCTATGGAAACGTTCTGAGTGGGCCGACACCTGACAAAATTATGATCATGATATTTGTATTTTTATTTTAGTTGGTGTTTGAGTTGTGTTTAAATGGCTCACTGATACTTGTAGCCCCAGTTGTCTTCTTTAATTTGATGTTCAACATCAATATATTTGCTCATGTTTATTATAATATTATAGACAGTTTAGAACAAAACATCAAATCTGCCCCACAGGTGGGGCAATGGGGCTTAAGTGGTGACCTCTGTCAGAATGCACCGCTGGACAATGTATAGGAAGAATAGTCGAGATGTTATATATATGAACAGATATTTTGCTTCTTTCATAGGGCTGTCTGTGAAATTGTATATCGGCTGACCAAGATGGAGTTGAGGGGATTGTGACGTTAGTCGTGGAAATCCGTTTTCGAGGGGGAAGTAGCTTCTCTCCAAATGGCAGAATTGGAGATGGGGGAATGAAACGGCTAATTGTTTTGTTCATTTGAAAAAGGTAATTGGATCACTGAAATTAAAATGACACTCTATTAATTAGCAAAAATCAGAGTTGTTTATTTACAGTGCAACACTGAAGATAACTTGCGCGTAATACACTATATTTATACAGTGTTTCTTTTGTAATCTGTATTAATTGCTTTAAACTGTATGCGTTGCAGTACACTACTGATGTTTTCTTCTTATTGTTAACAGATACTGTACATTGCAGACATATGCTAGAAATAACAACATCTTTTATATGAAATTCCCGGTGTTGACATTGTCAGCTCAGTTTTAAATCGAAAAAAGTAATAACTCATTAAACCCTGAGCACGGAGAAAAAAGCAGGTGAGTCAAGTAACAGCTTTATGGAACAGAACATTTCTTTAAAGGTAGCATATACAAATTCAAAAGGTATTATTTGAACTCAGAATCTATCCAATAAACAAAGTGCTACCCTGTCAAAGGGCATGAATGGAAATGTAACTTACATCTAAAAACCGAGGTTGCTTTAAGCAACTTCGGATTCAGAAATGGGTCTCAGATGAAAAAAACATGCACCACACTTTACAATATTTGGCCAATCCCCCTGACAAAGAGGAAAATACCTCCCCCACTATTATAGCAAAATACACTGTTAGTTTATATTTGCCAGTACAAGGCAAGTATAGCATCAGCCGTAAATCACTGAATCTCAACAGGAAGCAGTTGTACCTGCCATATTCTTGCTCGGATGATCCTGATAATGTAATCAAGAATTAAACCCAGAGTCACGTGTATTTAATTTCATCTTCTCAACATGGTATCAATAATAACTGTTCTATTTGATTCCAGAATGGAGGATGAACAATGATTAAATGGCGGTTGCATGTAGCTTCAGATCAAATGAAAAATACTGCATCAAATATTTAGGTATCCTACCGTTTAATGTTCAGTGTTGTTTGGGCTTCAAAAAGCACAATCTACAGTTTATTACTGTGTTGTAAAAAACTATTAGATTGTGGCTTTTCATTTTTCAGCAATTCCTAATATTAAGTTATCGTGAGACAACCGTTTTATTCTGGCGCTGCCATCTGGGTTCCTAGTTTACCTCTAAATCGCTGATGTTCTGTGCCTCTCCAGTATTTTCCTCCATTGTTGGGTTGATATGGGCCTCTGTGAGTTGCCGCAATGCTCGCATCGCCATCATGCACACAACAAAGAGACAGACGATCCCTAGACAGCTAGCCTTTGGCAAAGGACTCTGTCCCGCTGACCCACTCCATGCGGCCAGCTGAGCGTCCCACGCCGCCTTCCCCACTCCACAGCATATGGAAGAAGTGAAGCGCTGCCAATAGAGCAAACGGTGGTTTGGATCCATCTGCGCGCAACTGTCAAAAGGTGGCGCCCCGGAGGGATGGGGGAGGGGGGGTCTTTCCATACTAAACTCTGCTCCAATCGGGTCGCGCGGGTGTGCCGAAGAGAAACGGCTGCAATATAAGCGTCCTCCTCCCTCCGGCAAACTTATTTCATCAAGTATTTCATCTCTCCCAATCTACAAAACCATTTGCACAGACACCCATAAAAATAAAAAAAAGGAAAAAAAGTGAAATGATAACACTGTATTGTGTCTAAATGCGGGTGTTATTGTTAATATATACTTTCAAGTCTCATAAGAAGGACCGAATTGAATTTTGAAAAGATTATTGTACATGTGTTTGACATGCCGTTGTTTTTTTCTTCCTTTTTCATATGCAAATAAATGAACAGCGGCCGCTGTGTCTGATGCTCCCTCTCTCCCTGCCACAGGGCAGACATTAGTGTCACGCTCTCTTCAATAGAGGCATGTCATGAAAGACGCATCAATAACCGGAGACGGCTCGATGTTCTCCATTATTATTATTATTCGTTAATGCTAGCAGAGGCATGATTTAATGCCTCTCTCATTTTTTCATCCTGCCTGCTGTGTGTGGAGTTTCATTAGCATACAAAGTCCTGTTTTAGTGGTGTGTGTGTAGGTGGGTGGGGTGGGGGGGGGGGGGGTAGATAGCAGCCAGCCAGTTAGCTCATCTTCCTAACCCCCTTTGTGTGCGTTTCCTGCTCCAAGGGCTAAGCATGACGGCTCCGTGGCATGTTTTCGAGACTCCGTCCCATTACTCCTTCCCACACACACACACACGGCGCTCTAAACCCAGCAGAGTTCCTCAGATGCGCCCCCCCCTCCCCCGTTACTATAAGAACGAGGGTCGAAGACAACCCGCATTTGGCAAAGGGAATATAGAAGTTGGGCGAAGGTAAAAAAAGAAGAAAAAAAGTAACGTGGGCATCTGTGCTTACTCAGCTGAGTTTGTATGTACGTGAGTGAGAGAGAGACGGAGAGGGAAAGAGAGAGATGCAGCAAGAATATAAACTCTGCTTAGATGGGCGGTTTTATATTTGGAAAATCATTCCACGCCTCTCATAACAGGCATCTTCTCCTATTCCATCTGGGAGATGGCGCTCGCTTTTCCTATTTTTTTTTGCCTGTCATGCGCTTGGGGGCTGCGGTGTAAACTTGCTGGCAGGCTTAAAGCCTGGAAAAGGCATCTCTATGCAGGGCGGCGCTGCTGTGTTCCCTCAGCCTTCCAAAGTATCTCCAGCATCTTCAAACCCTTCCAACTTTCCCCCCGGTACCTAAATGAGAAGCATCGACAATGTCAGGGGAAGATATCCAGTCGACAACCTCTTCAGTTCTCCCCCAGTTGTGCCTCCCTAACCGTGACGAGTTATTTCACACTAACAGAAACAAGACAACACACACACAATTATGGATATTTCAAATTCAGACTGGAGGGTCTCCAAAGTCCAAAGTAGATTTAATGTCAGATTTAATATATCCCCCACACACACACACACACCGCTTGTATCCTGGATCAGCCCTCATGCCAATTGGTCAACTCGGGCCAATAAAGCCAATACCTTTCAGGGATACTGTTTAACATAACTGCAAGTAACACTTTTCCATGCCAGACAGCTGCACCCGTGACCCGCTGTCAACGTCGGAGTGAATTGCTGTCACTTTAATTTCACAATATAGCATCTGGTGTGATATCGCCCGAAAACTTCAAATGTCAGCTTGCACCAAAGCGCTGTGACGGGCAAGAAGAAGGTAGCGTGTGTTTATGCGTGTAAAAAAAAAAAAAAAGGAGAAGGGTATTGCAGATGTTTGAGAGTGCAGTGGGAATAAAAAAATAAATGTAAAAAAAGGCCTCCATTATAATGTGTTACCTCGCTCAGAGGAAGAAGCCATACAAGGTGTATAATGGCATTCAGCGGCGGCATAGAACTGGGAATATATCTAATTACCATGGGCTAATCATCAAGGAGGCTATATGGGCTGTTTCTAAAAGGCTGCAACAGACAGCGGTCTAAGCCGGAATATTCCGACGTGTTCAATATCTGCCTACATCAACGCCGAGTGTCACCACTGCACATTTCAACACGGCACACACTCGAACACGTGTAGCGCGCACAGCTCCCCTGCGGCGGATGCAGCGGTTTCCTTTAATAACTTGCATTAGAGTAGAAGCACATCCCTGGAGGGCGGCGCTCCCAGATTGAAGTCTAGCGCTTCCACCTCCCCAGGTCGCGGCGCCCGATCCCTCACACTGGCGAGGCAAAACTTTGGACACGGAGTAAATGTCGGGCACCGTGTGCTCATGTTCAATCGCGTCACACTAAATTTCATTCAATGCTGTATAGTTGCGCGTAGCTCAGTTGGCTTAGGGCGCGAGAAGTTGCCGCATGGAGTGTGTGTGTGTGTGTGTGTGTGTGTGTGTGTGTGTTTTTCGCAGGACATCTTGACGGGCCAGGGTGCCCGCAGATTCAGAGGGGCTTCTGTTAAGGTGGCTGCATAATTAGGACAACTCTGTTGACTGCTGCTTTTTTCATCTTCCCCTTCTGCTCCCCCGTGCTTCCACTTCATGAGCTCTCCCACGTGTGGTAAAAATCCAAAATCCAACTCTTAGTATGGTGTCGATTTGCGTTTTCTCCTCTGTATCGACATCTCGGAGCAACACACACACCATGTCTTTCTTGCTTTTCACGTCATCCGTTTGGTCTTTTTGAGGCCCTCACGAGAGGAATGTATTGTGACAGTTCCACAGAGAGCACTTGTCATGCTGTAAACTACAACAACATGTCTAATTGAGCCGCACAGCTAAAAGCCATCCATTTGCCAAAACCAGCCAGGAACTGCTGGAGTGAAGTGCGAGTGGAGACCCGTGTGTGTGTGTGTGTGTGTGTGTGTGTTTGGCGGGCTGTAAGACGAGGGATCCTGGCTGTGATGGAATGCTCCGTGTTGAAGTCTGTCCTCCTGTTGTGCTCCAGGTAATAGCTGACATTTTTTCATTTGTGCACCTAATTGCTGATTTACACTGCCTCTAATGGCATGTGAAGTGGGATCCAGACTCGGTAATGGGCGAGGGAATCGAGCCAGAAGTGTCCAAACGGCTCACTCTCCTTCGGCCGTCCCTCCCTCCCTTCGCTCTGCCCCTCTTGTCTCTTCCACTCCTCCGTCGCTGGCTGACGTCTTCTTTTTGCATCCTTTATTTATGCGCTCTTTCATCAGTATGGCGTCCTCCTGGCCAAATGCCAAGTCAAATTGTCACTTAAGATCAGAGATGAGTTTATCTCTCTTTCACTCACTTTTGTCCCCCCCCCCGCCTCCTTTCTTTTTTCCTTTTTTTTCTTCTGTGGCCGTCTTCACATCTTCCCAATCCCTTCATGGGATGACTTGTGCAGTCCCTGCATACCGAGGCTAACAAACGGTTTCGAGATCAGTTGACTGGAAAGAATGGAAAGCAGGCTGGCGGAAAGCGAGTCAATGGCTCGGCTTAAACCGACACCGAGCGGAACGACACGCTGTACCCCCCTGCATTTAGCGAGGATTATGAATTTCGGGAAATGGGACGCAATATGTTTTGTTCGTGATTAGGGAAGCAAATGCAAAATGAATATATTTACCATATGAAATGCATCCCAATCAGTAACACAATACAGTGACAACATTACTGCCTGGTGCCGTCGTTCTATATTTGATGTGGTTATGAAGCGGAGACAAAGAGATGGAGGGAGGGATCAACCATTTATTGCAGCATAAGGCCCAAGTCATTTCCTGGAAATGAACACACACTGGGGTGTGATATATGGGATCCCCTCTGCCATGTAACGGCAATCTAAGTGTCCTTTATGATTTCAGTCAAAATCCCTCGTCCTTGTGCGGTGCAACTAAACACATTAAGGAGAAATGACGGATGGTCCCTGTGTGTGTGTGAGGAAAGAGGGTGGAGGATACATATTGTATCCTCCACCCGGCGGGTAGGGGATTGGAGAGTTCCTATTAATTACACTGAAAGGAATTTGCCCCGCTGCATTATGAGCGCTGCCATGCTCGCATGCATGTGCATGTGTGTGTGTGTGAGCGTGTGATGGCTCAAGTGTCCCGTAGTGGCATGTCAGTGTTGTAATAAACGAAGCTGACTTTAATGGGTGCCTTAATGAAATGCTCGGCCCTAATTAAGCCCTCTCCACATTGCTGGGGACAAGCAAGCTTCGATCTCTCTCTCTGACTGTTCCATCTCCTCCTCTTGAACATGTTGCCTTGACATCTAAGAGTTTCCTCTCATGGTTAAATTGTTCCTGGAATGTACACTACCGTTCAAAAGTTTGGGGTCATCCAGACAAATTTGTGTCTTCCATGAAAACTCACTTTTATTTAGCAAATAAATTGAAAATTGAATAGAAAATATAGTCGAGACATTGACAAGGCTAGAAATAATGATTAATATTTGAAGTATTAATTTTGTTCTTCAAACTTCAAGCTCAAAGGAAGGCCAGTTGTATAGCTTATATCACCAGCATAACTGTTTTCAGCTGTGCTAACATAATTGCACAAGGGTTTTCTAATCAGATATTAGTCTTCTAAGGCGATTAGCAGACACAATGTACCATTAGAACACTGGAGTGATAGTTGATGGAAATGGGCCTCTATACACCTATGGAGATATTTCATTAGAAACCAGACGTTTCCACCTAGAATAGTCATTTACCACATTAACAATGTAGAGTGTGTATTTTTGATTAATGTTATCTTTATTGAAAAAACAGTGCTTTTCTTTGAAAAATAAAGACATTTCTAAGTGACCCCAAACTTTTGAACGGTAGTGTATCTGTATCAATGCCAACAGATCAGCGTCAGCTTCTTTCTTCGTGCACTGAACCGCGCTTCAGATTGGTTTTCTTCATCAGGGAGCTCTCTTTCAGGTGCAATGTGCGACATTCGGGGCATTAAAATAGCAGCGTAACGATGATGTGCGACGGAACGATATGATGGAGGAACGTCCACGTTAGCGCATGTGTCGAGTGCCCCGACTGGTTAGCTCACCGCCGCTGCCTCTTACAGCGCTTTCAGCATCTTTAATTCAATTCAGTTTATTTGATAGAGCTCGATATCACAAATTTGCCTCGGAGGGCTTTGCAATCTGTACACATATGACATCCCTGTCCCAGGACCGCACATCGGATCAGGAAAAACTCCGAAGAAATAGAGAAAAAAAACTTTCACGGGGAAAAAAAGTGAAGAACCCTTCAGGAGAGCAACAGAGGAGGATCCCTCTCCAGGATGGACGGAAGAATAGATGTCATGTGACCAGAAGGAAACATTACAGAGTTACAACACAGTCAATGAGTATGACAGAGTGTATGAATAGTTGGTAGTTGGCATGGACCACGATCCAGACCTCCATGATCCATAAAAAATAAGGAGGTAAAGAGGAGGAGTGGGCGGGGCATCAGACCCAGCCAGGTCCAATGGACCCTACGAGACATAAAGTCACAAGGACTCCGGAGAGGAAGCAGAGTTAATAATGTGCGATGGAGAGATGAAAATTCATCTGTAAGTAGAGAGAGAAGAGGAGAGAGGTGCTCAGTGTCTCCTTTAATAAAGAATATTATATCGTATGGAGTAATGCACATGTTAAAATAAAACTCTGTTCTAAAACAGCAGGTTGAGGTATTTGTTTTGTTTGTTTTATGATTCGCAACATGTCCGTCTGTGACTCATGTCTTCGACCTTTTGCCGAGGTAATGACTTTCCCAGACATAACACCATGAACATGAGAAGCATGGAGGGTGAGCCGACCTCCTCCGTGTTCTTCAGCGATGTGGACACAGTGTGGTGGCATCCAGACAAAGTCACTCTTCGGTATAGTCAAGGTTTTTGGACATGCGCACACACACCAAGCAGTGATTGATGGTCCCACAGACAGTTATGTCATCTTTTCATCTTCCTCATGGACCCACAGGAAAGCAGTCAATATCCTCCATTCACACACACACACACACACAAACGACTATAATATGATGGTGTTACTAACTGCGAGAATGTTTCGTTGTTATTAATTTCTCCTCCTATTTAATTGCCAGCCATGACCTGCAGCTGTGTTTAGGTGCAAAACAAAGATTTTATATGAATAAAAAAACAAAAAATCTGCATATCTCGACGGCACCGTTTCCACTCCTCTATGCTCGCTTTTCTGGTTTTGCTCGCTTTAATCATGTCCCCTCTGCTAGCTGTCACAAGTATATATAATGAGTAGACTCAATACGCCTTCCCCGGGTCCCAGCTAGAGCTTGGCCCCGTCAAGTAAAAAAATAAATATTCCTATTTGCCAAGGGCTCATTAGGAGGCCCTGCAGCATGAAGAAAGGGTCACTTGGATAATATGGAGTCGTATTTGTATTGAAAACATCTTGATCCTGGAGATCACGAAAAATGTGCTCAACCATCATGGCAAGAAAGAGAGAGAGGGGAATGATTTCTCCCGATGACACATTATATGCTTCTGGGCTTGGAGAAAAAGAGAGGCAGAGGGTGAATACAGCGCTGCAGAGGAGACAAAGGGGGGAAGAGGACATCATCTATACCTATGTGTGTCTGCACAGCCCGCAGATGAAAAGTCACATGGCGTCACACCCGGTTTTGATGCATGCGGCCCGCAGATGAGGCAGCTGGCAGATATACTGAGGGGTAAGAAGGCTATTCCATCAACATTTCCGAAAGGGATATCAACATCAATGTTTGATAGTGTCCCGTATGGATAACAAATGCATATAAATCATTTCCATCGCCCAGAGCCAACCGTGAGCGTGAAGACAAGCAGCCATTAGGCGAGCAGAAACACAGTAGCTGTGCTTGTCCTGCAGGATAAGGTTTTGTAAACCTCGCACCTGCCCTTTTCTTTTCATATATGTTGGTACCGTTCATATATATTTGATGTTGCAGATGGATTCATATCCATTATTAAGTTTTTATTACTCTGAGCAACAGCGGGCTGTGCAGTGGTTTCCCGTCTGGCCTCCCCATGCTAATCTGATTCTCACGAGCACTCGACTCATATTACTTCTCAAACTTGGTTTCAGTCTGCCCTGGTGCAAAACAAACAACTTAAAATACAATTATGTGCGTATGTGTGTGCACATATAGCGCACGGTTCATAGGATTAATACTGATCAATGAGTACGTTCACAACGGGATTCATACTGGAAACATTTGGCGCATCATTAGGCACATCATTCCAATCGTTGTCGAGGACGCCATGCTGTGTTTTGCCCAAAACAGACACATTGAAATACAATGGGTCGCTTTTTTCTCTTCTTTCTTTTTTTCGGGCCCATTGCTGCTCATACTGTGTTTGAATTGAAGTGAAACTCAAGTGTGGTAGACTTCTTTACTATTTTCGATAATCATCTTCTCTCAGGTTAGGGTTACCTTCAGCCTCCATCCTTTTGGCACCACCCCATCCCTCTCATCTCTCCCCCTGCCCGTTCTCTGAATGCCAATTGTATTACCTCGGAGATACAGGGATACAAGCAATAAGGATCCAAAAGAATATTCACTTGCAAATTAATGGCAGGCATTATGCATACTGCTCCATCCTGGTAATGTATTTGGAGGTATTTTTAACTCATACAGGTTAGAACCCGCAACCTATTATTCATATTCAGCACCATTTCAGCCAAGGTTTACATTCAGGTATCAAAGAACAAAGTGGTCATAATGGTGCCACTACAAGGGATGTACGTTAATGGCCACTGTTCGTTTCTGTCAGAAACACCACTTATATACAGCACTCGTGAATGTTCCCGTCAAGCTCAGCCTTTGATACATTCTTTTTGTTTTTTACCGCGGCTTTGGCGGCAGCAATTCGCAGTTCATAAGTGTTTTTTTTCAACTTTAATCATATATCTGTGAACAACTATTACCGTTGCAAAAAGGGGATTGAAGTCTGTGACTAAAGGCTCAAGTCAATCACACACACAGTAACTTAAGAATTGGCTTCATCCTGAAAAAGTTTAGAGACCCGAGATTTGTGGACTAATCATCATTACATCATTTTCTGCATTATTGACGCACCTGCACCAGTGTATGGTAAAAGAATATGGTCGTGATTTTGTTCGTATAGATTATTTCTTTGTGATTGTATGATTTGTTTGAGAAACATGTCGATTTTCTCAACGGCCTCATCTTTTTCCTCTCACATTATGGCTTCGCATTTCCCTGCATTACGTTACCCGGTCGCTTGTCATGTAGTTAGCCTCTTGTTGTCCACGTCGCCGTTGCTCGGCAGCTGTGTTCTCAACACTGAAGCGCTTGAACGCCCGAGTACAGCACTTCCCGTATCGTAAACCGAGAGCTCACGAGTTCCACTCGAAGGCAGCAATCGTCCAGATTTGTTCTTTTAATTGGTACCAGCCATGACACCTGCTGTCAAATGCCACATAATTAACTGTTGCAAGCCAGTCCTCTGTGGGCCGCATATGACAGCACTGGGGGAAAAGCTGTGAAAAGGCTGGGTTACAAATAGAGAGACAGGGGAGAAAGAAATAGAAACACAGGAAGTTAAAGAGAGTCGAAGGAAGCTCGGGACTGAAGTTTCAGGTTGTGACATGTTAATTGCTCCGCTGCAGCCAGGTGCTGGAGAGAGTTGTCATCCTGTAGGGTCTAAAACCGCCTGGAAGTCATGGCTCCACTCTTCTTCATTCACAACTGAAGGGTGCTGACTCAAACAAACACACGTGTACATACACACACACACTCAAGCACTGTCTGCGGCGGCATAACAGAATCTGATGGTTATCATCCCAAAAGGCCTCGCATCACATCGCCGGTCCAACTCGCTAACTGAGATGTACTCGCCGCCTCGCCTTTCAATGCCGCTGTTTATTTATAGCCATCTTTCCAACAGCTTGTGAGGTAGTTTGTCGGGTCTCTGTGCAGGTCAGAATGTACAGCCTACATTCCTAACCTACAAAATATCACTCCTCCCATGGTTGGTACAATCTGATTCTCCCCAAAAATATCAGGAGGACTCTAGCACTGACTTTTTTTTCCTAAGCCTTGAGGCTACTAGGTACTATTTTGAATGATAGTGATTGCATCCGTTGAGTAGAAGCCTCAGGGAGGGGGGATGGGATGGGGGGGAGGTAAGCAAGACTTTTCCCTCCTGTCGCCTTGCATGGTTTTTGTGGAAGTCACACTGTGAAGACTAGCTTTCTAAAGGGCAGACAGTCAGTACGGGGCGACCACTCTAATCTCCACTGACCTGACCTTCACTAGCGCAACATTATCTCCATTAGTGTCGACAAAAGCAGAGCTCTCCGTTTATGTATGGGAGCACATCCATATTCATACGCCCGTACGTTTGTGTGTGTGCACCTTATTGTGTTTATATGCCTGTGTGTGTCTTGAGGCTGGCAGAATGTTCTGGCGTCTGGCTTTCTGCCCAGCGATGGGACAAAGGCTCCGACAGCCGAGGCAATGGCAGCCAAAGGTAATGGCCAAGGGTAACTCCATGAGTGCTGGAGTCACGAGGCATTTCAGTGACCAAAAAGCAAGCGCCGAAGACCCCGTAAGTGCCCAGTAAAAAAAAAAAAACGGCAGAGGACCACGACTGCTTCTTGTTGAGAGGGCCCTTAATTGGTTTAGAACCCGTGTCATCACCACTTAGAGTCATTTAAGATTGTGCCTCCACAACTCAGTAGCCACGCACGCTAAGTGGTGAGGGGGTGAAGAGCCACCCTGGATCAGGAGCAGGTTTAAATGGAAGATTTTTTGAAATAATGAGGTTTAGCTGGTCTCTGGAGAAAACTCTACACTGGATGGGACAGTGTTTCCGGCCGTGTTTCATGATTTGCCGTCTATCTGTAGCGGTCACTACTTCCAACGAGCTCTCCGTGAGGCAAAGGCAGTCCAGGATAAATCCCCACTGAAAAAACTCAGTCTTCAAGCTTCTTTCTTTCTCTTTCTCTAACTCTCTTGTGTATGCTGTGCCTTTATACTGCTAAAATGTGATGAGAGGAATTGGCAGTGACCTGGCTTTTCCTCTAATGTTAATGAGATACAAAGTGCGAGGGGAACTATTCAGTCACACACTTGCTCGCTGAACACTTCATAGTGCGAGCAACCTTTTGTAAAACCTTGTCGGAGTCATTAGTCAAAACCCAACTGAGTTAGAAGTGTGGAGGAGGCCAAGTTCGAGGGAAATGAGGGAGTCGTTATGTTTTTTTCCCACAAAATGTTTAAACTGCAGAATTCGCTCGAAGAAAATGTAGAAAAAATTAGAAAGACTAAAAAAAAGGTAGGAGATAGCAGTTTGGAGTTTAGAGGTAGCGTTAGGAGGAGTTTGTGTGTGCGTGTGTGTGTGTGGGGGGGGGGTTCAAAGCTCTTTCACTACCGGGAGATGAATTATGGCCCCAGGCATTGCCGGCGGCAAAAGAAAGTTCAAGAGGTGGGGAGAAAAAGAGGAGGGGAGTAGTCCTGGGGAAAAGAAGGCTTTCTTGGGGCTTCACAGTCTAGTAACCAGGATGCTGAGTTGGAAGTGGCAACGTGCCCCGGGGGTAACCGACGATGAGATGTACCCGAGCTTCAGCATCAAGCCACTCTTGTGATCCACTGAAGACTTGCTGTGTGGCTTTTGTGTTCGCTTACCGATTCCCCAACAATGGCCAACAGAAGAGATCCTCACAGTCCGGTCTGGCCGTTCTCACCGGTCGTTACTGGCACCAACGTGTGAATTTAGGTCTTTTAAGCGCTTGCTGCCTTTGAACATGTATTATATTTTGGTCTAAATGAGGTAAAATGAGGACAATTCATACCATCTGTTGAAGGCAGAACATTTCATGAAAATGTGTTTGACTAATTAAGGTGAAGGGTCCCACACTTCTCTTGAGTTTGGTGTATTCATTTCCATGCTTGATAAACAACTTTTTCATGTTCCGCTCGTGACGCCCGCCTTGACAGGGACTTTCCGGAACGATAAAGCTGGCTCCACTGAGACACACCCTGATCTGGATCCTCATCGCTGTGCCCATCCGGATCGATACCCAACCGCGGAAAGAGAGAGAGCGCGCCGACGAGATGTTATTGATGTTATTCCCAGCTTCCAGAATTCGGTCGCGAGGGTCGCGCGGAGGATTTCCAGCATGTGTTACCCGGACATCAGGACCATACTCCGAATGACATGCAACTTGGAAGAACCTTGGAAGAACCAGGCTTTCAGGAGGAGAGGGAGGGTTTCTGCCACGGAGGGGGGGTTTCAACTCAACCGTGCCAGTCAATCATCATCGTCGCGTGTCAAAAAAAAAGGTCGTCAGAGCAAGTTCAAAAGGAGGAACCTCCCAAGTTTCCCCACCTCAACACTCCTATACTCAACAGTCAGGTTAATAATGTATTTGTTAATCAGACCAGTGACCAGGACTTGTGACTAGGGCCTCCTAGGGTTAACTGAAAATATACTGGACTAAGCCCTAAAACAACCTGTGCTTGCAACTGTGCAGTTCTCATCCTGTTAGTGCCAGTGCCTTACTGGGTAATTACTATACCGAGAGCATGCATTTCATATTTTTTGAGTCGAATCAGTACCGATTATTTTGGGGTTTTTGGCTGAAGATCCACACCTCACATAGACTGGCCTTCAGGAAAGGAAGAGAATGGAGAGGATTGTAAGGGCAGGTGTAAACTGTGGCAACCAACCTGTTGCAACAGACTTATCTAGTAGATCATTCATTATCCTGACTATGATGCTCTGACTACAGAAGGTACCTTCCTGTTACCATGATTCTAAAGCCTTTTCGCCAGTCAAAGCCTTGGCTACCTCCTCCACCCGATTTTTTGACCCCAGATTTTGCGTCCGGGCCCCCCCCCCCAAGGAGGGAGATTGAGAACAGCAATGGATGAATACATCTCCTCTTCACTCAAATCAGGATTATCCGCCCTTCATCGCCAGCAGCCGGCGGATTTTTTTTGAAAAAAGAAAAGAGGGTCTCTGAGACCTTACATAACAGACAGTCCACTAAATGACGGTGACTATCCTCTGCCACCTGCCACTATCTTTTGAACTGCTTTTGACGGCCAAGAAATTTCAAGATATTCACCGTTGGATTTAAGAAACTTGTGGTTAGAATAAAGTTGAAATAAGGATGAGGATGAGACTGGATTCATGAATCAGAATGGTCAGTATGAGTACTTTTTGTACTGTGCAATGATGCACCTGTTTTTCAAGCTTTTTTGGCTTTTTTTTGGAATTTCTTGAATAATGTGCTTACCGTCGCGGAAGTTGACAACGGCAGAGCGGAATTATGACGTGGGAAACAAGGAATTGTTAGCTGTAAAAGCTGCCTCGAGGAATGGAGACACTGGCTAGAAGGTGCAGGAGCAAACCTTTTCTGACAGACAGATCACAAGATAGAATAGCTAAAGAAGGCTGTTGCCTCAACAGGCGCTGGGCCTTTTTTTAGTAGATTCAACTTCACACTCTTTTCTCGGTTCACTCTTCAAAAACGGAATCACCACCCGCTGCTGATTCTTTGTCTATCACCTCCACCAGAGGCCACCACCAGCCCAAGACCATCCTTCCGCCTTCTTTCCTGGGAGTGGAGTCAGGCGTTAAAGGGCAAACTGTCATCTGTTAAAGAGTGAATGTCTGTCATCAGCGTTGAAGCTGTGTGTCCTGCAAATCTTGTTTGTTCTCGAGGCTCTTCACCTGTTGTGCCGTACTGCAGCTGCTTCTCGAACAATGTTCAATGTTCAGGAGTAGCAAAGGATTCATGGCAATTCAAAAACGCCATCCAGGAAGAAATGTGGGCTAAAATGGTGTGAGTTGTTAGGTGTGTGTCCGTGTTAAGATGGGCTATCTCCAGCGGCCGCAGCCCACGAGCTTGCCGTCATGCCATCGCCCTGAGTTTGTGGACACATTGATCTATGAGAGGTTGATCCTTTTTCAAATGCAAGACTACGGTGGCTATGATCCCATTCGATTTTCAAAGATGGTCACCAACATCAGACCAAACCAAGCTTCCTCTGCCAAAGTCACCGCAGGAGTCATGATGAATCCACGTTCAGGATCCATGGATTCCTAATGACATTGTTTTTTCAGGGGTCCAATTCATTTTTCCTTTCTGGAAAGAGTTTGTCAACTCATCAGTGCCACTGCCAGCCTGTCAATGAACCTCAGTCAACGCTATGGACTCTGCCCGAGAACCAAGACCTAGAGACTAGAATTGCTGGAGATGAACCCGAACCAGACCACACCACCTCACCACTCACGAGGGTCTCTGTTGCTCATTCCACCCCCTTCACGGCTACAGGTCTCTTCATTCCATTTCTCCAATGCACAGGTTTCCAGCTTTTCCCCCACAACGAGGGAAGAGGTGAGGTTTGTGGAGGTGTGCATCTGATCATGCTTGTCGCAGAGGTTGGGCTGGGCTGGGCCCGCCTCTTCGTTCCAGTCTTCTCGGGCAGGGGTGAAAACCAAGGCTCTCACGGCCAAATCGCCTCCTCATCCCGGGCAAAAGTTTGCTTCTCTTCTTGTGGGTACCAACCACCCACTTCGCCCAAAGAAACCCGCCGGGATTTGTCGTTCAGTCAGTGTCCAGAGTCATCAAACCATCAACCCAAGGCCGGTGACCAGGACCTGAGCAAGCCAACGCCCACCGCCAAGACCACGCTTCAGACTGGCGTGTGAGAGAGGGGTAGCCTCTCCAGGGCCCATCACCCCCAGTTCTTGAAGGTGTGCCAAGGAGCGTCCTTACTGGAGGTCCGCTGTAGGGAGGGGAGAGGGGAAGTAGGAAGAAGAACCGAATCAGAAGCTGCTACTGATTGTTTAGTTTAGAGATTTATCGAGACATCCATTCAGAACAATCAGCGAGGGCTATCAGGCAATCGCCTCCATCAGGGGGGTACTTGATATGCACCACTGTTTCATTGTGCAATCTCCAGACATTTATGTAGGCTTTGTTCATTCATCTCTCGATTTCCCAGATTCTTCATCAATTTCATCCCTCAGCGTTCCTGTCTCCCTCCGCCTCTGATTGGTCCCCTCTGTGCCCTGATTGGTCCCACTTGTGTTGTTTTATCCAGTGTTCCTGTCAGTCTGCAGGCAATTTGTCTTCTGTCTATGGTTATGTCATGCCATGATATGCTTTGGTTATGTTATTGAAATGAATCCGTCTAGAATACTGTGCGATTCCAAAGAGAAAATTATAAAAAGTAAAAAGGAGCATTTTCAATTACTTTTTAGGCTTTTTGCCCACAGAGTTTCTGGCAAAGCTTTTTCTATCATCCCCCCCACCCCCCATTTATATGACTGCCTAAGTCCCCTGAATCTAGACTACTGCATCTCACACAGCTGTGCACTTTTATGGCATTTGCTAATGTACTGTAAATGACATAAAATATGATTGGCTTAGTTTTCTGCCAGCTCTTGCTTTATATCATTTTTACACCATTATGAATTCCCATTTATTTATTTGATGGCAGGTGTGATTTTATGTCCTCTCCGTGGCTGTAAAGTGCTACTTTGAAATGCAAATGAAGCTTTGATTGAGAGAATTTCAAGGTAAGGGTGTTGTGTGTGGGGTGCTCGTGTGAAAGCAAGTCCAAGGGGAGATGTTTTGTGGTCCCATTTGGGGCTTGGTGATGTATTACTGAAGAACCACGTCGGGCGAGCAGAGGACGCTCTAGGACACGCTGTTGAGCTCCTAACTCAAGTGCCATCCATGACGTACCGGCTTTGCAGGCTATCATCTCTTTTGTGTTCTCGTCGTAAACAACACCTCTTATAAAAGCCCAGATCCAACCGCACCACGGCTTTCCACCATTTTTCAAAACCTTAAAGACATTGCCTCCAGCTTTTTCGTAAAACAGTATCCTTTTAGGGGTGGATTTAAAATGAAATTACAGGATGGAGTGTCTGCTTATTGCCTTATATGCACTTTAAAGGTAGAGTGTAAACTTGAAAGGTAATGGCTTTCTGCAATCAAGTGTTATGGTGGCTCGCACACTGAAATGGATCTGTACTCCCGTCTTGACAGAGTCCTCTTAGTGGAGGTGTGGCATAATGTAGTTCCGACTCAGGCCTCTTATCTCGTGTCAGTGGATTCTTGCACACCTTGATAAAGCCTCCTTTCACGCCCTTGTCTTGAAACAACATTCCAATCTGTCTGACAGCGATGTAGCCAGCAGGAGTCTGCTTCTCATCTCTACACACACACACGCTTCACTTTTCCCAAAAGCTTTTTTTTCCTCCCCACTAATGTAGCAGCGATCGCTCCCAGCGATGGACATGCATTTGGTTAAATAAAAAATGTATGATACTCGTCCTCATCACCTGCCGACTCCTTACAACCCGCTAACCGGACAGCTTAATTTCCATTCATCTCTCATGGAGCAATGGGGGGGTTCCGTTTTCTGCCCAGTTATGAGGATTTTTAAAATCAGAAAATCAAACCTGGGGTGAGTTCTAACTCACACGAGCTCCACGCTCTACCTATGAGTCAACACTCTACTCCAATCATCAGCATGCATTCGGCGACTGAAGTTTTGCACGAGTTGTTGTGTGTCGGTATTTCTGACGCATCCTTTTAGATAGTTCATTTAGGCAGCGTGTGACGAACGCATGAGAGCAAAAACGAGTTGTAAAGGGTCTGAAGTGTCGGAGCACAACTTCGGCTTCACACCGACGAAGAAATGGTGTTACGCTCTCTGCTTACACTCGTCTGCAGAAAATGGCAGACAGCCTGGGAAGTTCCATTATTTAAATGGCACATTTACAAGATCAAATAAATCCACTTACACAACACTCATAAACACAAATGTGAATACGAGAAAATGTTCTCTTTCGTTTTATTTTTTACACAACATAATATTGTAATTACAGCGCACTTGACGAGAGAAAAAGGCAGGGATTCTTTTTGCAGCATGTATGAGCATTTATGCTAAAGGCAGAATGTCTGAGTTGCTTGTAAAGGCCGTGGCTGAGCCGCTGACGTCGTGATTTAACCTGGCACTTTGGCAGTGGCGATCCGCTCCTCCAAATCAAGGCTAAGTGGCGGATTCATCAGTGCCCTGTCGAGATAAAACACCCGCCCGGCGGTGACACGGAGATGAGGCCCTGATTGGGACAAATACAGAAAGAAAGACAAATGTTTTGATTAGGGGTCTCTTTCAATGTCACGGCAGCCGGTGAAGAAGAATGAGATGAGGTCGTCTCCAAGGGAAGCACGAGACGACGAGAGGGAAATGGTCGTCTCCACCGTATGGAGGGTGGCGAATGGGGATCGTGTGAGTCAGAGAAAAGCTCTGCGATAACTTCGCTTTTAATGAGACCGCGTTTCTTTCCCCCCCCCCGGAAGACCATTTCCAGTCCAATTTGACGATTGTTAAAATTACTGGATGTTATGTATGCAATCTTTTCCGAAGAGGACACTGGTGATGTCAGTTATTCTTAAAGTGGCAGAGGGTTATGGCTACAATGCTGTTCGAGGAGTGTTTCCAAGCCAACGTTTGTGAACATATCTTGTTTGGTTACCAATTAGCACTGTGATTTGCAATGATTAACACATTGCTTATCCTAACAGTGTTGTTGTCATCGCGGAATTTGTTTGCGAGTGAAGCCACACAAGTCGGTGTTGATATATTTCATCACGGATAATTATGAGACCATTAATCACTGGAAGTGGATAATTATAAATCCATCTCAACTGAAGAAATGTGAGCATTAACTGCTCCGTCTCTTGAGAAATGGTGGGAGCGGGGCTCTTATCCCTCTTTCTGTATCAGTTGTTCAACTCTAATCCGCTGAAGCCAACAGGACTTGGGAAAAATATGTTGAATTATGCCATCTCAAGAGGATTTTACCTTGAAAAATAGTGACAATATGTTCCACTTCTGTCCCTCTATATTGTCTACTTGTCTGTCACTTCACTTCCTGGGTTTACTCTTGAATTATTTGTATAAACAAATGTAGCCTAGATATAAGGTAGGTATCACCAATTTTACAAGCAATGCATTTATTAACTAGAACGGGCACTCGGTAGAGTGCATACCTTCGCATATCACAAGATTGGGCATTGAACTATGAACATTTTGGCATGCCAATTGGATAAAAATTGACCGCGCTATGGTAAAAATAAGATGTTGACCTTTTCATGACTTTGACCTTTGTCCCGATCGATCCCAAAATCTAATCAAATGGTCCCCGGATAATAACCAATCATCCCACCAAATGTCATGCGATTCGGTTTAATACTTTTTTAGTTATGCGAGTAACACGCATACAAATAAATAAATACACGGCGATCAAAACATAACCTTCCGCATTTTCAATGCGAAGGTAACTATTAGGAGAAAGAAAAGACATAAGGGGAAGTTGTTGATTATAATAATTAAGGGATATTAATTAAATATATGAAACATTGACTGAAGTTGGGGTATTACCTCAAATCTGAACAAATAAATAGCTCCTTCGATTTTCTTTTAAAGCACGTGTTAGCAACTTCTCGGACTTATTAAAACCTTTACAGGAGGTGGACACTCTTCCTAAACCCTCCCCAGCATACATCCGTTTGCCTTTATTTTCCAAGGGCTTTGATCCATCTCTTGATTTAATCTCACTCAGAGAAAGACCGCTCCGAGTCATGAAAGTCAAGGTACACTTTTATCTTATCAGCCCGACAAAATATGAGTTATAGCTGGACAAAAGGCAGCTTACTGTGACTTTCTGTGCCCGTGACATATCATAGAATGGAAAAATGGGACTCTCTTTTCCAAAATATATAAAGAAATGCCCTATGGACAAAAGGCCTTCTCCACACCGCATCCATCAAATCAGCCACCTGAGTCCGTTTCAAATGCTCATCACTCCGAAATGAACATGATCAATCCCAATGTAGGCTCAGTTTGAACACCTTTGAAGGTCCTCTCCCTGCACCGACATATTCCCTTTGCAAATCATCCGGTGTCTTCAAATCATACACTCAGTAAACACTCAAATGTTGGCGCGTCAACAGAGACACACGAGCGACGCTAGACCCTGAGCTCCGAAAGACAAACACGTTCAAACAAACACAATCTCCAGTGACAGACGGCGCAGGAGGCGATGAAGTGGTCAGAGTTGGAAAAAGAAAAGGATGTAATGATGGAGGAGAGAAACGGAAGGCAATCCTTCCTTTTCAATCAGGCCTCATTCTGAATCCCCAAACTTCTTCCCTTTTCCTTCACTCATTTGCATCTTTTCCCCGCTTCTTATTATTTAAATGTGTACGCAAAATAAATAAATAGAAAAAGTGGTCCGCTGTGCAGAGCGAGCCCGCTCAATTTCGCCACACTTTTTTTAATCAATACCAGCCGGTGGAGGAGGGTTATGTGGCGTTCAGTCACATTTATGCCAACTAGAATATTAGAACCGTTCTCTTTGAACTGTCGTTACCTTGGAAACCAGCACACAGGACGCAGTCGCTGCTTTATAACCGTAATTACAATCAGCGGTCAGACTCGGTCTTGTGTTTCCAGAAAAAAAGCTCACATACATCATGTACGTTAACAACTTTGTGTGTTTTGATTTCACACTACATGGACTTCTTAGAGGCTGACGACCTTGAAGACCTGTATATATCATAAGAGAACAGTCTATTTACCCCCTAAGTGAAAACATATTATTTTATATGAGGATAAGAATCAATTCCATGGCTCATGACGTCTTGATGACTTTTGGAGCCGACGGTATTTGAACTGCCAGAAAATATGCAGCATAGAGAGATTTAATAAACTGTTTCTGGCCCCTGATATTCCACTTTCTTATGTCCATGGAATGGCACTTCTTCTGGCCGTGTAGCTGATGAAAAAGCGAGTGCCTGCAAGGCCTTCCCGCTGTTACCATTTGTAATTTTTAAGAAGTCATTATTGAAGACCATCCGTCTTGATTATGCCTTGGCAACTGTCATGCTCCACTAATGCACAGTGTGAGAGAGGGCATAAATATAACGTATTCCAGCAGCACGGATGTTTATCTTCCCCGCTTCGTGAATTTGCATTCGCACAGACAAATATTACTAATAATGGCAGCCATCTCCCCGAACACAGATTGGCTGGCCTTATTATCAGTCCACATAGTGTTTGTTTTACAAGTGGACAGGCAGGAAAAAAGGATTTGGACAATCTGAAGAGGAAGACAGATTGATAGTGATACATGCTTCTTGTAATGAGCTTGATAGAGCTTCATGAAATATTCATTATTGGTAACTATTGTTGTTGCATTGCCAGCTGCATCTGAGGGATTACATGTTTTACAATTATGAAGTAGCATATGTAACAAAAGCATCGCTGCTCTGAGAAATAGGGAATCAAAACCTCGAGGAAAGCAAGATGGAAAAATTCAGAAGGCAAGATCTGACCAAAAAAAAGCAAAGAAAAAAGCCATTATTACACTCAATACATGTGTCAGCCAGAGGATAAAGTAAATACCGTATTCATGCAGTTCCTTCTCCATCTCTGAAGTTACACTTTTCTTTCTTGGTCACATGTAATTTCTTCTTTTGAAAACCCACTGAAAGCAATGTCCGTCAGAATGAGCCATTGCTTCTGAATTGATAACATTTTATTAAATAAGTTTGATTCCAAAACGTGGTTGATGAAAGTGTATAGGATTTAGTTAGCTCTCTTCCTGCTACGTTTCTTGTCACACGTTTGCATTAATGGCGCTTTAACATATCCGAAAATTGGGCTTGCTTGGGCCTCCTTGACGGCAACAGCTGTTTTCAGGCTGTCTGTCCAGCTGTCTGTACTTATCTCAGGAACCCCCCAGGCGGGAATTCTTTTTAATATGGCACCAAAACCCATGGATGAGGTGACAAAAAAAATCAGAGTTCAAAGGTCAAGATCACTGTGATTTCACCTCTGTACCATTCTCGTGAACCTCCAATTTCCATCTCAGGAACCTCTTGAGCAAACTCCACCTGGACTCAAGGTTAAACAGATTCCAGTGGTCAAGGTCACTGTGGCCTCACAGTACAGGCATTTGGCCATAACTCAATAATATATGCTAATGATCACACAAATGTCTAATCGGATAAAAGGATGAAGCGATGACACTTTGGATGGACATGAACTTAAACTACAACACAGCTGGTTGTATGGTAGGAACATTTCATATTTTTAGGGGCAATTTTTGCCCCCACTTACTGAAATCATGGGGCATTTAAAAAGAAATTGGGGGCACTTTTTTAACCTGTTGAAAAATAATGAATATACTTATTTAGACTTACAGTATATGAGCAATTGTCATAAAAATTGCATTAATAAGACTATTAGGCAGTAGTCTACAGACTCAAACCCCCCCCCCCCAAAAAAAATCAGACAAACATATTCATTTTTGTATTAACAATTATAACTTATTTAACTTTTTTATAATTCAAAATTATACGTATTGATTTTTGGGTGTGTGCAGTACAGGCAATATAGGACGAACAAAACCAAGAACCAAAAAAAAACGCTATTAAATTATCATAAATATATTCAAAATTATAGGGTCAGTTTTACCTTTATGTATTTCTGACGCTGGCTGGTTGGCGGAGGCATAAGTTGCAGTTTAAAATGGATCAAAATCCTGTTTCAGGAGTTTCCCAGAATGCATTTCTCACCAATCTAAAACTGACTTTCACCAACTTGGATGGGAGTCATATAACCACAGGCAAGACAGATGCTATTGTTTGGAGTTTGGAGTTTTCTTTTATGGATTGATGAATCTCACAGCTGCATGCTTCCCTGACGGTATCAAATTAATGATCATGCTGCAGATAATTGAATTGCACAAATCATGGCCAGTGGTGAGAATGAGAGAATGCATGCTGGAGTTGTGGGCTTCTGGGTAATCAGCGGCTGGTGACGGAGGACAAGAACGTTCTGGACATGGAGAGGCTGTGCATTGGACGGGCACGTTTCAGTTAAAATAGGGTGATCCATATGGCAGAAAATGTGTCTTATTGACCTACAGGATCTTTTGACAAGAGTTAAGTAATTTATAAAGCTTTGGAGAGGCAAAAGAAAAAAGAGTCGGTACATGTGCTTGAAAAAAACCTGTTCTTTCTGGTTCATTCCAAAGGAGCAGCAGGGGCCCCTGCAGGGCGAGTAGGTGGTGTTTTTCATTTGATGCATAGGTCCTGGTGTTCATAGCAATTGGATCTATAAGAATAACTTGAGGTAGTCTCTAAAAATCACACCATTCTCCAAAGCAAAGCACCAGTAGATTCAAAGAAGACAAAAATACTTCAACCCCAAATGTTTCTCACTTCAATACCTCCACTTGTAGAAAAAAGAAAAACAAATCTACCAACAGTAATAGCATGAAAAAAGAAACCGTGGTCGTTGACAACCAAACCGCAATACATAATAACCAAATCACCCACTTCTTCATATTCTGAAGCCATCCGGTGCTTCTAAATTGCTGGTATAAAATGCCCAGGCCAGAGAGGTAATAGTTTTTGGTAATGATCCTGGGCTAAGCTTTGGTGCTGTGTGGCCACACGGCGTACATACAGCATGCTGATTACTCCTCTGAAGTGGCCTGGATGTGTGTCCGCAACGGTAATTTTCAGGCCTGATTGCCATAGAGCGATGAAATTGAGGGCAGTTAGCTCTGAGGGGAAAATAGTGCTGGATTGTGTGGAAATACAGCAGCCGTCCAATGGTAAACAAATTATCTGAAGTGAAATGACAACATTAGGCAGTGCAAAATGCCGGTCCACATTATGAATATGGCTCTGTGCCTTTAACTACCAGCTCTCCCCCCCCCCCCCCCAATTGAAACAACTATGCAGTCCTCATGAAATATATCTGGCCTCACATACAAATAGTCAATATGGGTATTACATCCACAGGGGGTTCACACTTTAATGGATAAAATATAAAGATTTTTTTGAAAAAAAGACAAGAAAACACACTTATATTTTGCATCTGCGTTTGAAAGAAGTGTAGTTTATAATCACGCTTTAAGCTCTTTGTTCCGTGATGGACATGATGCTGACCTCGATTGCAAAGTGTGTTATTACATTGTCAAAATCTTCAGTGTGTCTTTAAGTAAAAGCTGTCTTTTAGATAACGGGTGGATTAGCTCCTGAAAGATTTCTGTAAAAACACAACGCTTAAATTTAGCAAATCCAAAGTGCTTAAGTGAAACATGTCTCTGTTATTGTCGCTAATCCTCCCAGACAATACATGAAAAACAAACTAGTTTGTTGTTTTATCATTTCAAGTTCTATTCAAAATACAGATTTATCTGTCGCCGAGTGAAAAAAACAAACACTGCTGTGTAGCGGCTGTCGTCTCTAGTGACACACAAAAGGTGTCTTTATCCACATTATGTGCCCACATCTTAACAGAGAGTTACCCCTGACGTTTTAGCCTATTTAATTCACAGCAAATTGACATGTCTCGAATGTTTGTCATTTAATTATTGAATTATTTGTATATTTTTTTTGACAAGCTCTTTGGTAAACCCCATTAGGTTTTCTTAATAAAGCATTATTAACATGGATCTCCAGCTCTGCGGGTACCCGAGCACAATTACCCTCCTGTGCTGGAGTTACTGTCAGTGAGGGAGTTTAAAGTGAGGTGGTTAATTCTTAAATGGGCATTTTTGTTAAGGAGGAACATTTTCCTGAATAAGTGAGCGGACATGGGGGCCGTCGTCACTCTGTTGCATGTCATGCCTGCCAGAGGATAAAGAAGAGATAGATTAGGGATGGGCACAGTTTACATTTTTTTGCCAACGCTGTGATGCCCAGTGAAGGATAAATGTGGCAGATGTGACAGATGTATGTGGTGCACACGGGACGGATGAATGAATGGCACCTTGATGTAAGCGCCAAGCTTTCTCAAACGCGTCACCTCATTTCTTTACCGCTTTGTCCCTATGGAGACTCAGCCAGGCTTTAAATTAAATGAAGGTGGTCACTTTTTAACTGCTCAAGTGGCACGCAAAAGCATGTGTCAGTTAAGGCTTTGATTCCTTTCCATCACCGGTGTATTGGAATAGCCCTTCTAGGACGTCACGCGGGAAATGGCGACAGATTTTTTTTTAGCAACAATTTGCTAAGATAAAACAGAATTCAGAGGTGGGACCCCGTCCCAATTCAAGGTGAGCCCACTTGTGTCATGCGTCTTATGGTATCATCAGGGTTCATTGTTTTTTTAGACTTTGGAAAGACTTTACCGCTTCTCGGGCCGAGTGGTACTTCCCGTCTAGAACCTCCAGGTGCAAAATCAACCAGAGCGCCTCTTTACGTCAACCAGCTCGAGTTTAAATAAAGCCACACGTAAAGGCCCACATGTACGCATTTGTGTTAAGATACGTGCGATCGGGTCGAGTTCAGTACATCCATATTTTTAAGTGTGCTGGCTGTTTGAGAAATCAAATATTTATATTTACGACACTTTCCGGGCAAAGTGTGACACAGAATTAGCACCAACTCCCACAGCAATTGACACCTCTGTGCAAAAAAAGTCGTTGAATGTATAAAAATAAAAAAAATGTTCAAGCCCACACTGATAAGGACGCGTATAGCAGCGTGACAGGATGCCCTGAAAAATAATCCGCAATCTATTTTCTTCTCAACACATTGAGGCGAGGAGTCCAGGGAAGCAGTGGGCAGCAGCAGCGAGGCTATAGGCGGCGTGCAGGCCGCTGCCAACGGAGACATCCCTCCGATGCGAAATCGATTTCAACACAGGCCCGACTGTTTGATAATATCAGCCACGACTGAGCAGATACAAGATTCCCCGGCGTTTACATTGTTTTACCGGAACACGCCAAGAGATCTGTGGAGGAGCTGTCCATACAGCCTGGTAGCGTGCCGACTCCGTGGCAGAGGGCAGCCGAGATGAGCTCCTCGCGTGGGAGCGCACAGCCGGGTCCGAACAAAGCTGTCGAGGTTTTAAAGGGCAAGACAAGTGGCGAGATGAAGTCTCACCTCATAGCGAGCATCGCGCACAACACGCACGCACGCACACTCTCCACCTCCATCTGCCTGATGGATCGTGGAGGTCTCCTTCGTGGAATATGCCTACTATGAACTATTCATACATTCTGTCATGTTCATTGAATGTATTTTAACTCTAAATCTGTCCTTCTGTACACATTACATCTATTGCACCTGTCCATCCTGGAGAGGGATCCTCCTCTGTTGCTCTCCTGAAGGTTTCTTCCCTTTTTCCCCCCTGAAGGGTTATTTGGGAGTTTTTCCTGATCCGATGTGAGGTTTTGGGGCAGGGATGTCTATGTGTACAGATTGTAAAGCACTCAGAGACAAATTTGTAATTTGTGAAATTGGGCTATACAAATAAACTGAATTGAATTAAGAGGGCCTGGTTAGCCAGAAAGAAGCTGTAGAGTCTCATGATGATGAAACGCTCCGGATATGCTTTGACGGTATGGCATTTTTTTCTTTTCTTTTTCTGATGTTGGTGAAGTCATGGATATGTATATTAAAATGAGGTATGATTGTCCGCTTCTGTCCGTGTGGAGGTATACGTGTGCGAATGAATATTAAATCTTCTGCTTGCATCTCTAACGAGCGATCCATCACAGGGAATTCAGTTGAAGGCTGAAAGCGAAATAAAGACTTGCGGGGATTCTAATGGCATTTTCCCAACTAAATTAAAATCAGTTTTCTCGTCGTGACAACAGTCTTTTTCTCTGCTGTGGTTTGAAATCGTACAACAAAGCTAATCAATTTCCTTGTCTCCAAAAGGATAGGTAATTTCCTTTTGAATATGAAACCAAGCATACAAAGAACTGCAGAAGATCACTTCGATGTGATACGGAGATGTTGCGAGATGAAAACGCGCTTTCACTCTCTCCGCACTATTGTAATCCACAACATGTTATTCTTCTATCGGCTTTTTATTTGCATATGATTAACAAAAAAAATTGTGTATGATGTACACTACCGTTCAAAAGTTTGGGGTCACCCAGACAATTTTGTGTCTTCCATGAAAAATCACTTTTATTTATCAAATGAATATAAAATGTAGTCAAGACATTGACAAGGTTAGAAATAATGATTAATATTTGAAGTATTAATTTTGTTCTACAAAATTCAAGCTCAAAGGAAGACCAGTTGTATAGCTTATATCACCAGCATAACTGTTTTCAGCTGTGCTAACATAATTGCACAAGGGTTTTCTAATCAGATATTAGTCTTCTAAGGCGATTAGCAAACACAATGTACCATTAGAACACTGGAGTGATAGTTGATGGAAATGGGCCTCTATACACCTATGGAGATATTTCATTAGAAACCAGACGTTTCCACCTAGAATAGTCATTTACCTCATTAACAATGTATAGAGTGTATTTTTGATTAATGTTATCTTTATTGAAAAAAGTGCTTTTCTTTGAAAAATAAAGACATTTCTAAGTGACCCCAAACTTTTGAACGGTAGTGTATATGTTTGCCCGCTTCAGCATAACGAGAACACGTGGTCCAGTCTGTCTGCGTGCTTGTGTTTGTGCTGCCGGTCATCAGCAAAGGAGAAAGAAAAAGTTGTTGACGGAAGAAGAAATTCTGATAAAACTTAGAAGTATGAAAAAGAAATAGCTGCACACAAAACTCTCAATAAGAGTAAAAGTGACACTTTTAAGCCCGTGCTGCAGTTTGTGCTCCCGAATAAATCGCTGAATAAATGCATGTCGCAGTGTGTGTGTGTGTGTGTGTGCGTGCACTCTTTAGTCGATAGGCAACCCGCCAGTGTTTCTAACGACACATCAGTACCACTCTGTACCCTCCAGTCTGATCCACAACGCTACGCCCTCTCCGCCACCGCAGCACCCCTCCCCATCAACACACCCCGTGCCTCTAATATAGTTCACCGCTCGCCACTTTCCGCCTGAACACGCAGTGGAGGAGTGCGACTAATAGCAGTTGCGCGCTCGGAATACGTGGGGCGGGAGCTGCAGTTAATGTACGCCACTAGAGCGGCGTTGGCAGACGCGATTGCGTCAGTCATGTGCTGGAGTGTGCAAGAGCCCGGCCCATCTGTACAGTGACATCCTTCATAAATGAACCACGCTGAGCTGCGACGGCTGTCTCTTCGGTCGCGGCGCCGCGCTGACACCTCTGATATATGTACGGCGTCTCGTCTCCGCATCGTGAATCGTGAAATAATGTGCCGCGGCTGCGAATCACCCTTTAGGGCGCTTGGAGCAGGAGTCTGACAAGAGGGTTTGAGTAATATCGGTGGAAATAGGCAGATGGCGCACGTCCCTTAATTCCCCCCTCTGTTCAACACTTGACGTGATGAAAGCAGGTGTTCTTCTTTGATCTTGAATTGCCGATGCCCCCCCCCCCCTTTCACCCGATCGTGCTGAAATGATGTCATATCGTTCCGGACCTAACCTTCTTCCCCTTTCTTCTTTTGTCACAAAGGGGCGGCGGCCATGTTTTCCCAGCAGCCACAGGACCTGGTGGTGGTGGCAGGCCAGCCCGTGACGTTGCCATGCTCCATCCCTGGTTACCATGGGGTGGTCCTATGGATCAAAGATGGCCTGGCGCTGGGAGTTGGCAGAGACCTCGCTGGTAAGTAACAGCATTCATCTCCTTGAGCGCGTCAACCCTGCATTTCCCCATCACCCTCAGTTTCCTCTATTAATTACACTCTGGGCTATAACTGTCATATTCCAATGGCCACTCTCTGTTATCTAAAGCCCCCACATGTCAGCACCCCACCCTCTGCCAAATATATCACTGCACGGACAGGAGGGCTCATAATCGGGTGTTACGACACAAGTATTACACTATACACGTGTGATGAGAAACATCAGTAATTAAATCAGTCAACATGACCAAAACAGAATTACAAAAATGGATTCCTTTCTCTGTGTTAGATGCAGACCTAAAACGATTGTTTTTTCTTTTGTTTGGCAGAGAAGGACAAAAATCGTAATGAAATGTAAAATCAATAGTGCCACTGGTCTTTTCTCTGGTGCTTCAGGCTGTTAAATGGCTTTTTGAAGAGTAGCCGGCATCCTCTAATTGCACTGCACCTCATGTATAATTGCCCTAATTGTTTAATTCGGAGTAAAAGTGACTACTGCACTGTCATTTAGTAGCCTGTTGTTCCACCAATCGAGACTTTATGTATATTCATGACCTTAATTCATTGCGACGAAGCACATCACTCTTCTAAATAAACATTTAAAACCTTTGAAGCACTGAGCTATTGAATCCAAAAATCCATACAAGCGTAATAGGAATGCATCATTTACTGAAATGATCATTAAGTTCTCCTAAGAAAGAGATCCATTTGAATGTGTACACAACACTCTATACACAGTGGGGTGCATTATTATATAAAGGCATGGTCTTCAGTTTAGACTTTTTCTAATTCACCTCACATAAAACTCCTGCGTGACCCCAACTGCTGCAGTTATTAAAACACAAAAGCCTCATGAACAGGAACGATTAAATCATTATTTCACGTGAGATTGGGATTTATTCGACCCTCCGACCTTTAATAATCGGAGGCCCTCCCAGTTGGCGAGGTGGTCTGTAATTAAACCTCAGTGGCTGACAGAGCCCCAGTAAAGCCATCCTATTCCCTCCTCAGGTTCTTATCAGGCCCAGAGGAGATTGAGAGGTTGCAGTAAACAATGGCCCTGTAGTCTCCCAGTCTCTTTTGAAGGAACTTATGATTGCTAGAGATAGAATGAGAGAAAGAGGACGGAAGAACGAGCACAGTTTTACTCGGAGTCACAGTGGAGCAGAGAGATGTAGAGGTTTTTTTTCGGTAATCTACTTAGATTTGTATTGATTGTAGGTCGCAGCAGACAAGATTTCTCTCTTTCCACTTTAACAAAATGAGACAATCGAGATGAAATCTCATTTCAGCGAGGGAAGAAAAAAAAAGACACCGGGAGGAAGAAGAACAGCGAAAACGTAAGAAAAACACAATGGGTCACGATAGCCAAGTGGACTATAATAGAGCTTAACACATCAGTGAGGAGTTTGGCAGTCGTCTTTCTCCACAACCATTTCCTTCTTCTTATTCGGGCTAAATAATCAGGGCCAAGATGTAGAGATGGAGTGATCTTTCGCTCGTTTAAAAAGATGCACTGGGTTTTGTATGAGGATGAATGGCTGCCTGCCTGGAGAAGATAGGTCGCTAAAATCAACAGTATGATACGGACACGGGGCTGAGTGCCTTCTATTAAGACCAGAGACACTTGTTCCCAATAAAGAGATCCGCAGCTGTTCTTTTTATCACTCCTGCCTACATAAACAAGAAAAGCAGGGAATAGTAAAAGAGTGATGGTACATCCACCGCAAACATATACACAATGAAAGGCAAGTGGCAGCTGTACACATAAAAAGGAAAAGTGCGACGAATCAAATGCTGCATGGCGCATTTCAATAATATAGTTCTGCTGGGCTATTCATGGGAAGAAGCTGCGTCGGCGACGGTGTACTCCGCCCGGGACCTGTTTCCATTCACAGGAAGCGGTGATAAAAACTGGAGAGAACTCTTTCACCATTCAGCGTGCGACAAAAAAGAAGAAGAAAAAAAAAATCACGGAACACAAAAAAGCCAAAGATTTCCTATCCGGCCCTGAATCTGCATTTCGTTCCGTCTGCCAGTGTCACGCGTTTGCGCTCAAAATTAAATAAGAGCAAAAGTAGCCCCCGGAAACGGTAAAGACGAAGAGGGAGGCGTTTTGTATACATTGTGACGTCGACGATGAGTTATCGACGGCGAGCACGTGCCACTCGTTGCTTCTCGTGCCGGTCGAAATTGAACACCGGTCACCTGCTCACAGCTGCAGCTAAAACCATTTCCATCCCCTGGTTGGCTCCACTGTGTGAAACATGTTCTAGGTGAATGCAATAAATCAGTAGGCCACGCCTCAAGTGTCTGTATACCCACACACACACACACACACACACACACACACACACACACACACACACACGTGCCCCATTGATCGCGCCTCAAGACAAATCCATTCCCTTCTGATGGATTCATTACTCCTTAATGGGTCTATTTTACACTGTTTGCTTTGGGTAACACATTGTGTCTTTGATATTCGCCGGGACCCAAGATCAATGGCCATTTATAGATACGCATCGCATGTGCTGAGGTGATCAGTCTTCATACGCGTGCGACGATAATCCAAGTCATGTTGACGAAAAGTGTGATCGAGGCGCTCGAAGGAGACACAAACGCACGACGATACATTTCTGTTGTTTTCCGAAGCGAGATTCTAGATGATGCTATCCGACACAAATGCAAATTGCTTTTCCTTTTGGATGCAGCTAATGCACAGAGATGAGAATGGAAGAGAGCCATATCCTCACACTGCAACATTATTCTTAGTTTGCCAGAGGCACGGATGAGGTAATTGGCCGGACAGAAATTTACATGTCGCGACAATTATAACAAGTGAATTCTGTGCGTGACGCGCAGACTTGTTCGTCGGACCGGAGTCAACTCAAGGTCACGTCATCCAGAACAATCGATAATCATCACCCCTGTGATCCACAATGCCACTATTGCTCTGAATCTCCTCAATGAACATGAAAAAGAAGCAACCTGGTTCTCTGGGTGACATTGTAAACATTCGGCTGCGTCCTCTATTTCATCTATTATCCTGTTTTTCAGCCAATGGTTATTAATGTCAATAATAGAAGTGTTTAGTTTGTAGTCTCTTTGAACCCTGCTACATGTGTTGTGGCAAAAATGAAGAGTAGAGAGACAATGATTTTATGTAGCAACCCAGCGGGACTGTATTAATGAGTATACTATGAGTATCATAGCAAGGTACATCATTATTTATGTTGGCCAACTCTAAGAAGTTCAACCAAGGTTATATGATTTTCCCCAACATATGTACCAGCAGTGTTGATGAAGCCCTGCCACGTCTCAATGGAGGACACACTGGGGCAAGTATTGGAAAAGATATTTTATTGCGTCGGTTAATAGTTTTCCAACAAAACATCCACCGGTGAAACTTTCTGTGCTCATTATTGAGTTAAATTGCATCCACTGATCATCTTCTCTCCAGCTTTAATTTGTATGTTCTTCAGTCCTTCGTCCTCCCGCTGTACAGTCCCTTAAGATTAAAGGCTACACGTGGGAGGCTGAAATGGAGAGGGGCATAATCGACTGTAACTCACCCGACCAGCATAAAATGAGGCCCACTTCACGCTCTATTACAGGCAACGAGATTCAATGAAGCCATCGTCAGTAATTGGACTTTGAGCATATGATGGGTTTTTACAGTAGACAAATTCGAGGATTTAAAAGCTGCCCAGTCCGTTCCTTTTGGGCACTAAAACGTATTACCAGCCTTTGAAACCTTTACAGTGAAAGACTGGAGTGTTTGGGGATCTCTGAAGTGAACATGAGTCATAGCCGTTACAGGGAAATCAATATCCCCCCCCCCCACCCCACACACACCCACACACATTTGTTGGCAATGACCTGACAGTTGGATGGAAAGTGACAGACTTTCTGGAAAAGAAATGACAAGTGTGTTGGGTCTAAAATGTGGAATTTATTTTACAAAGCACACAGGCTAAGTGTTGCTGTAAAAATGATCCAATATACACCAGTTTCATCATTAAATCAGTTACCGGAGGACCACAAGAGGAATAAGCAATTCTCGCCTGGAAATTGGTGATATATTACAGAGTGCATCTTCTTTTTTCCTTTTTTCCCCCCCTCTTCTTTTACTTTATGAACAGGCATTCTCCTTTTATTCCTCATGCTGTATGGCCAATAATTAGAAAGATGGATTGAGAGGAAAATAGAATCGGGATCTTCAGAGACGAGCAATTCTGAAAACATGAGAAATCACCCATAAAGCTTTCCAGTCAAACATATTCTTCTTCCTGCTTATTTGCCCCGGACTCCACAACATACCCTCAATGCGTATTTCGACGATAGTTAAGGGGATATCCTTAAAAAAAAAAAAATCTCACTTGACTCGTGTAAAATGCCCAGGTCTCTTGGATATTGTTCTGCTTTCTACCATTATTAAACTATAAATCATTTCACAGAGCAGTGCTGAAACAACTCAAACTGTAGCTGTTCCTGTTTACGGCTGCAGTAAAACATAATTTTGCAGAATGCAGCAACCTCCACAGCAGGTCATTACCATTGCCAGGAGTGCTATAAAAACATGTTTTATAGTATTCATGTATTAATCTCGGGGAAGAATGCATCGTGAGTAAATTAGAAAATGAAAAATCAAATACTATATCCACCTGTAAAGTAATCTGTAATACTCATCGTCTGTTACAATTACAGCTCGCTGAAGCCAATGTGGTGTGTTTATCTTGCCTTAGCGACTTTGCCTTGTGTCTTTCATTCGGGTTTTCTCGTCGCAATGAGTGTGCGAAGATGAACACGTGTGCGAATGAGCCCTGTTTAGATGTTGAAGGTGATTAAAATGAACAAATGCGTTTGCCCTGCAGGCTATCCTCGTTACACGGTGATCGGCGACCACAGTTCAGGGGAGCATCATTTGCGAATCCAGCGCGTCGAGCTGATGGACGACTCTGTGTTTGAGTGCCAGGCCGTCCAGGCTGCCATGAGGTCCCGTCCCGCCCGCCTCACCGTGCTGGGTGAGTCAGTTGAAAAAACACACACACACACACACACACACACAGAGAGAGTCCAAACAACACCACTGTTTTAACGCCGGCCGCCCCCGACCGCCGAGTTCCAAAGCAACGGCTTCGCTGGTGTCACTGGCTTCTCACTCTCTCATTAGTTTGTAAGTGTTTCATGTTAGTTCTAGAGTGCTTCGGAGGATTTAAGGGGCTTTAGCTCGCATGCGTCATCACATAAATACTGGGCAGCAGCACTACCAGAGCTCTAGGGGCCCGAACAAAAGTGGTGCTTCACAACAATAGAAGTATACACGACGTGTCCTTGTTCACTTCCCAATTACACACAAAGTGGGAATATAGGCACACACTCAAACGAGGGGGGGTTCACCGGCGGTCTTACTCGGAACATGATCAAATATCTGCAGTGAAGCCAAAGAACAAAAGATATATTTTGTATTAAAACCATCAGAAAGGAATTAAATCAGTGCTAATGTTTCCCATTTGGCAGACTGTGTCAATGTGACTAATCTTTACAGACCTTTACATTTCCACTTTAATTTCCTTCCTCTGCATGCAGCTTCCATTTTCTATTATTACTACACGCTTGAGAGGTCACTGGTTCTTAATTAAACTTTATTGGGTTATCATTCAGCGAGGCCATTTCTGCCCCATTGGGTGACACCGGTGGGCCCTTTTTTTCCTCGGGCCCTTCAAGCCTCTCGCCGCTTCCCGTGTCCGCCTCTCACAACATCCCTCACTGCGCCGACGACGGAGCAAAAGAGAACAAGGGGGAAGGAATGAGGAGAAGAAAAGTGTGGAGGGAGAGAGGGGCGCCTGCCATGGAGTGTCCTCGCCACAAGCGACTGATCCGCCTTATTGATCCGGCCTAATGAAAAGTGAAGCTAACGATTTGTAGGGGAGCACGCAGTGGGAGTAAAAAGAGAGAGGGGAAGACAAATTGCAGCGTAAGGTTGCGCTGGCTGCCAGGCCCCCTGCAAATGGATACGAGTGAATAATTATGGATACTTCTAGAGCTGGAAATGCAACTGCAACTACTTCCACTCCCGTCCTCGGTTCACTACTTGGTAAAAAATATTTCAAAGTTGAGCTTTTTTTCCTCACAGATACTTTGACATGTCATCATCACGACAGCAGGATTGTTTCTGTTGTTTATTTCTAGGTTTTATCGAGGTCATTGTCAATGTTTTTGATCAATTTGTTGAATTAAAGTCCAATTTAGTCCTTTTTATTTTTCCAACAACATCCTATTTAATGCCAATTTCTATGGGCTTCAAAGTAACCTTTGAGTCTTCTTACACGTATGGAACAAAATCCTTTCCACTACTTTCATGTGAAAAACAGTTGTCATCCACAGCAGATGCAAATAATGATGTTTCTTAGCTTCATGCCCCTTGCCCCTGTGCTTTGGTGATTTGGCAAAGCCCCATGCGTACAACTCACAGTAATTAAAACAAAGTAACAAATTGTTTAGAAATGCTTGACTTTGGAATGCGAGCAGCACAAACGGCAGCAGTAAGTGGCGCAGTTGGCCCTACTCTATTTAAATAACCAATCAGCATGAGAACGGGGTAAGCCTTTATTACCTATTTGTCTGATTGAGAGCGAGAGAGTTTATCGTTCCCCCGACGAGCCCAAATAGAAGGTGTTTGTTGAATCCCCCGCTGAGCTAGCTGACTCCTGGATGCACTGCAGGGTGACACACACACACACACACACACACACACACACACTCACAAGGTAATGGTGGACATATATGCAAGGCCTGTGTCACTGCAAACTCCGAGCTGTCAATTACTTGCCAGTGGTGACGGAGTGTGTCTATCGACTTGGAAGACAGCTACGGGCCCACACACCTACAAACACACACACAAACGCAAATACAGTACATAGGGATATACACAATATGCTTATACACACACATAGGCAGACTCACACACACAAATGGAAATATAGGCATATACATATTATGCTTATACACACACACACACACACACACCACCATGAACTCAAACAAAGACACAAATACATAGGCATATATACAATATGCTCATACAGACATACAAGTACACACACACACACACACTGAGCTGACAGCAGAATAAATCTAGAACTCTCCCCTCCATCTTTCATAACTCAATATCAGCCCAAACTCCTCCATGTGCCACATACCAGAGAAACCGCTCTCCTCTTGACTTTGATAGGCTCGGAAATAACATAACATAAATATTTACTAGCACATAGAGCAGCCCCTTCATCACTGCCAAAGAACACACACACACACACACACATTCCGCTTTTCCTTTCACTGATTTGCGGATTTTTTGTCCTTGAGAGCGAAGCCGTTGGGTCGAGCCAGAGATGAAGCAGCAGTGACCTCACCTGACCAGCCCCATGAACAAGATGGTGTGTAATTAAAAAGAAGGCAAAAGCCTTTGTCTTTGCTTCCATTCACTTCGACCAATACCTCATGTGCAGAAGCGATGCGCTTGAAGGGGAAAACACTCACAGCGTTGACATCTTTGAACAATAATGAAGAGAATTCATTAAAATGGGCAAAATGGATGGTGAACTTCATTCTTCCTGGCGCTTGCACTTCCCCTCAGACGCCGAGGGGGGAACCAAGGTCTTGTGAATTAGTCATGAAGGAAGGGAATGGAGGGTTTCGGGTCCAAAAAGACCCCTGAGGCTAATTATATCCCTTGTAGCTAGTTGGCACTGCTCCAGCCCCTTGCTCTAATCTTTCTACCATAGGTTGGGGACCAGTAGAACAAAAGGAAAAGACATGACCGTTGTTTGATTTAGGTCTCTGGCTTAAAACTTGAAGCGTGTTTATCTTTTTTTCCACTGAAGGAAAATGAAATGCGGTGCCATTTGTTGACGCATCAGTTTCCGTCTTAGATGTTGACGTTTAGATTCGCCGAGCCATCCGGAGTTACTTCAGAGACATACGGTTTTCTTTGAAAACTAAATTCTCCTCATTTAAAAAGATCACAGACGCTTTGTATACCCTTTAAAATTGCCCATAAGGTATTTACTTCACCAGCGGTAAACTCAAAGTGAGATAGATAAGAGAATGGACTAAGAGGACATCTCGCCATCGCACTCATTCTCAAGATATTCATTTGAGCTTAACTTTTGTCACTTCATCGTGATACCTTTAATAATGACACGCTTGCACAGGATGTGATTAAGTGTTACTTGTCAAACTGTGGTAAGGACAGGCAGGGGTGATCGGCGTTGTTTACGATGGAACGCTTTTCCATAATTACGGATCTCTCTGTTCTGCCCAGAGCAGTGACACGAAGGTCATATTGTAGACCACGCTATTGAGATAAGGTAGCGACAGGCTGGACTCCGGGTTGAGTGAAACAAAAAACACTCTACTTTGGAAAAAGGTCAAACATTAAAACTCTGGCTTGAAAGCAACAACAAAAAACGCTAGGAGTCACCATGTTGTTGAGCTGATAAGAGATTGTTCTCCTTCCAAACACAGATTCCAGTTGAAGAGAGGAGCCTGGGAATATGTAAAGCGTATCTTCCAATCCTTGGCTTTATTATCATCTGAAAGAGCCAGAGCTGATGTTGTCCAATGCGTCACACAACACTCACAGTGTTACTTCATATTGGAACAGAGTCAATATAACAAAATCAGTTTGTTTTCGTTGTACCTAAGAAAATTACATATTGTTAAGGGAAAATTGCCCAATTCATTGTGTTTGGAACAAACACAGATTGCATAACATCAAACTTGATATTTGATGTTAAGATACAAACTATCACAGATTTATTCATGCTACATTTACAGCTCACAACAATTACATTTAATAAAATATTTATTTTTTTAATTGTTTTAGATGAAGGATCATTTAGGAAATATTGTAACACCTTTATATTGTGTCTTAAGACATAACACATGTTTCTGTGTTTAATTCAAACCTAATTATCACAATAATCATAAAGTCCAGAGTACATATAGGCAGAGGAAAATATATATTTACTATAATACTGTTTTTTGATGCATGCAGTGTCATGTGATTAGGAAGTAATATATGTTCATTATTAATTGCTGTGAGATGACAGTCTTCCCAGCATCCTCTTTAGTTAGCTTTGAATTTTAATCCATATCTGGCTCATTATATTATTACAATAATCTGAGCCTAGTCCTTGCAAGGGTGGACATATGAAAGACCTTCGACAAGATCTTTCAGAATGGGAGGCATTCATGAACACATGATGCTGCTCTTAGGACAAACATCATTGATAGCATTCATGAACCATTGTGTGCAAGATATTTGTTTTCACTTTCCTGCATTGTTGACGATTTGGACCTATGCTTCAGCAACAAATTCCACGTACACAAAAGCCCAAGGGTATCTTTTGTTACCGCTGTTTCCATTTGCCAAAGCTGAATCAGCCATTTATATGGCGAAGTCTGAATTCATTAGTTCTCAAGGATCACACTGGCGTCCTTGTTAGGAATGTGTGTGGACTTCGAGGACACGGTGAACAAAACAAACAAAAAAGCTCCATTACTGAGGAATTAGAAGTGGTCGTGCTGGAAACAAGACACAGATTATGGTCCACGCGTGTGCATTTTGTGTTTCTCCGAAGCGCTGTCCGTGGTGCTAGCCTCGTTCTCCACGGAGACTGTGAGAGCTGTTGCGCTGCTAAGCCACAGTGGTACTCTTCACAGCGAGTGGGAAATGATGGATCCGTAATAAGATGCATTATTCGCAACTGCTGGCCTAACTCCATAACAATAACTGCAATTTGGCTGCCGTTGTTGTTTCTTGGGGGAGGGAGAAAAAAAAGTTTATGCAAAGAAGTGATCTCCTTCTGTCGTCTATTCACCTGCGCTATCATTATTTTTGGGGCATGCAGCATTTTATCTCAGTTGAGTCTCAGGGTAGCCTCGGTGGTGTTTGCGTTGTGACAGCTCAGCAGGGCTAGAAGTGAGTTTGAAGAGTACTGTTGTTCTCCACCTCGGTATGACTTCCAATGGCTAGTGGTGACATGTGCATGTCTTTGTCTTTTCTTTATCTCATCATTTAGGGTCATAGAAAAGTCCTATCCCAAGCTCAGTGAGTGGTGCCGTTGGCATTGTGTGTGCACTATAAGACGATCCCCCACAAAAGATCATTTCAAATAAAAGCAGCAGCCGCCGTCTAAGTAACCAATTTGACTCTTACGAAAGTTAATTTGGGTCTCGCCAAGCATCTCCGGATGAGTATAAGAGAGAGATAAGGTGTCGTAAAGGGCAGAAACCATGAGTCTTTGTACTTACTGTACATTTCGCAGATTTTCTTTTTACCATTGAGTCAGAAACACGAGATGGAATGATAACCGCCTCTATGACATCGGAGAAGCTGCGAACAGGTGCGCTATTATGGCAGACAGACTGTACGTATGATGTTTTATCCTCTCGGAATTTTCGACAGGAGGAGAAATGACACGCATCCATCTGTGCTCTGCAAAAACAACAACTGTGTACAGGTGCCGAGCTGATGTGAATTCACACTGCACAGTGATTGGGCTCGTTGCAGCCAACTGTAATTGTTGTTAGCGAACTAATGATTGGCGTTAAGAAAAATCTGGAGCCACGGGGGCTCATAATAGGCAGAACCTTGAAATAAGTGCTTTTTTTTCTTTTTTAACAGTTTTTTTTTGTAATCTCTTTTTTTTAAACCACCCACCCTCACACACACTGCCACACACAGCCGTGTAGCGCAACACAGCCGGTTGGTGAGCAGCGATGTCGGCACCCTCCCAATCTGTGGATGTGCAGCTTCCTGTGCTGCACATGGCTGCGCTGTGAACAAGGAGCAGGCTCTGCACGTTTCTCCCCTACTCCTCGGCTCGTCTTTACCCTCCCATCCCTCCATTTCATTTCATTTGGCGCGGCTTATTTGGTAGATCATGACACCAACACAAACAAAGGAGCCGAGATGATAGATACTGTATCCGTGCCGTGCTTCAATGTATTTGTGCTGTCGGCCCAGTGTGTGCTCTGCTGGAGCATACATTGTACATACTGTACATCATATGTAGCTTACACACTGCACTGATTACTTTCTTCCACTTCCTTTCCCATATTTACCCTCCCAGTTTATGATTGTAGCACACACATTCTTACCTTTTATTTCGATATACATTTGGTACAGTCTGCCGTTCTGTTTGTGACTGCCATCTGTGATCCTATTTGTTACAGTAAAGTGTTCTGTGTGTGTGTGTGTGCTCACACATGACTTAGGATCATCTGGATTTCAAAACAGATGTACAGTGACAGGATTTGAAGAGAGCCCAGTGATTTGGGCCAGTGAGCCACGTATATTTCCCTCATCCACCGCGCTGGGTATCCCTCTTCTCTCCCTTTTTGCCTTCTTTTGTCTATCAATCACAAACTCTGCAAGCTGTCGCGGCGGGGTGACAGGCGGCCCGTGCAAAGCATCCCTCTGAAATAGACAGGCAAGTCTGGGAGCTCCTTGTTGTTCCGGACACGTCTGCTGAAGCACAGCGCTGCAGCAGCTCCACATTGCCTGCCTCGCCTCACCGACACCATCCAGCCTCCTTGTGAGAAGCCCTCAGTCATTCATTCGGCCCCCAAATTGCTTTTTCTCCCGCGCTCGCGCTCCTGGAAAGCCGGGGCGCTCTCAGGATTTTATCGGCTGCCTTTGAGAAGTTCCGAAAATATTGATTTGGCTCGGAAAGCCCAGCAGGTTGACCTGAAGCCACACCTGGTGTTACCAGGCTGAAGACGACCTCGCCCTCTGGCTTTCCCGCACATAAAGTCTCATTTTATGTTTTATCCTTGAGGAATTTGGTGTCTTGGGAATTCATATGTATTAAGGGACAAAAGGCAGCTTTACGACCCCGAGGGCTTATTCAGGCCCTTTTTTGAGGTGACGTACTTAGAGCAGCACACTGTTGAGTTCATTACACAGCAATATGCCTTGTTCTTATTTATGGATATCTTTGATTATGCAGTAAAAGGAAATGATCTCACTGAAGTCCAGGCTTTCTGACGGGTGGGGTTCATAGTCAGATGTGTCTAGCATTGGTAGATTTGCAGAAAAAACACATAGTATCTCAGATTGGGTAACGGACCTCGATAAAAAGTGAATCGCCTTAAAACAAAACAATCTGAGAGACATTTTAAATGGGATCATTTAAATTGTGATGGACTATTTCGATTTATTCCTCAAACAAAGAAACAATTATATCCTGGAGCTTAAAACCAACCATTCCATTTATGATCGAACAAGGTCACCGGGTCAAAGTAACTATCAAATGATAAAAGTAATGAGCTGTCTGTTTCTTACGGCTATCGTTAAGTCTTTAGTTGAACCCGCACCCCTTAAGTTTTTGATTAATACAGACGTAGAAAGAAAAAGCACATTCACATGGATGATTGATCTGCTTTCACTCGTCTTTGATTTGTATGACACCCGTAATCACTGAAATGTCTGTGGATGTCGGTGTCTGTGCGTCTGAGTAGAGAGTCCATCTGAGCACGGAGAATGCAAATTTGGGAGAAAGTGTTATAAGAGATTACATTATTATCCCTAAGAAGAAAGTAGTGAGTGGAGCAGGGTTTGCAGTGAGTCAGCCCTGTAATTAAAGAGGAGCGATCAATCTGTACCACTGACCACACTACTTATGCCAAGTCCATCGAATGGCTGCAGTAAAGAGCTAATTTGGAACCATTAGGGACTGCCGAGTTTGCAAACAGCCCAGTAATGATGATGGCTAATTCAAGTTCAAGGCTTGGCCTTTGTATAACTGTCAGACCTGACAGTCATAAGGCCGAATCAGTTGAAGATCTCAGACCAAGAGAAAAAGCTAAATATCTATTTAAAATATTTTCTGAAAATTGAATTAAATGGATGTCTGGGTTATTGGTCAAACCCTCCCGCTTCTCCAGCAGACAGAAAGGCTTTAACCTGCAGAGAACAAGACCATAAGAGCTTCTTGTTTTACGACACTATTGTGTTATTATGTCTAACTGCCTTTTTTTGCTTTGGTGAGGCTTTTTTTTCCCCATGTTCTTTAATGATGGTGATTTCAAAAGGATGCTAATGGAGCACGAGCTGAGAGCCGTGCGCTGTCTTCCCATTGGTGCCCTCTGCATACAGTAAGACCTCAAACAGAATGGAGGACAGCGATAAAAAAGACATAAATGCTGGATGGAGGCAGCCGGGCATGTCCGTCTTCTACCTTGTATGCTCACCGTCAGTGTCTTGCTGGCGGGTAGCTCTCCAAGGGGACATGACCTGAAAGCTTAACAGTGCTCGGTTTGGTCCGCCGGTGACCTCCCTGTAATGTAGCTCCACCGCGGACGTCCTCGTAAACTCCCTTTTGCATCTTACGCTCTGACATCCCTCAATAGCAAAAGAAAGTACAGGTGAATAAAACAGTACAGACAACTGAGACTATAAAGGTCTTACAGTGACTGACTGAAACAATCTACAAGGGTATAACCTTTCATCTCCATGAGTGGGGTCACCTTCTGAGGTAGCAACTATTTATAGAAACCGGTATGTGTTATGTGTTTATGGGAGGAATGCTTACTTTGAGAGAGAGACACAAAGCCTCTGTTATCTCTGAGAGTTTTAAGCATGTGTAGTCACATTGCTGTGAGACATTGGTTTGTGGATCGCCGGTTTTAAGCCTCGAATTTGTCGTTTTGGCCATCGCCTTCTTGTCATTTCACAAGATGGTGAAAACTAAGTAGGCTGCAACCGAACACAGAATAAGACATCTTCTTCGGTGACCAAATGGTTACAATGAACTTCCATAAACGGACAACACAGTGGGATTAAAGGGTTAGAGTTGTAAGACCAAAATGTGGACAATACCCATACTGGAAGACCACCGTGGTAGCAACCTGTCAATCACAAGGTTCCCACGTTCTCTCGCTTATTTCACGCTAAATGGAACCATAATTCAAAAAATGAAAATCACACCGTATTAAAGAAGACTTGAAACTAGGCCATAAGCTGAAGTAACAAATCAAGTTCGAAGTAGCATCCTTTTTTTTTCATGGACATCCAAACAACCAGACTTCTTTCAGCATCCTGGCCTTCTGGCCATTGGAGAGAATGCACGTCTGCGTAGGTTTCGCTCTTCAGACTTGAAGGCTGCCACCTGCTTGTAAGCAATAAGAGGAAAATCACCTCAAGTCAAGCCTGAGACCTATCAGTCACAGACTGTCAGACCATGTTTTCTAATCTCCCCGACTCCATAAAAACATCCTTGTGTGGCCGCTTTATACCCATGACATTTAATTAATGCTTGTCATGTGTGCAACAGAGCACTGACGGCATGCCAGTAACACTGGATCTTTGCAATCAACTGTCACAGTGCTATCATGGAGGCTCCAATTTTCCTAATTCTCTTCCAGTCGGGCAAATGGGAGCGCTATTTGAGATTCCCGGCACATAATGCTTTCACATGCTCCCCGTCTCATTAGCATACCGTGCAGTAGCTTTAACATGAGAATAAACGAGTGTGATCTCCTCGACCTTGTTTCCGATTGCTGATACAGGACCAGAAGGTGACCACGTTCTCACAAAGCTTCCCTCTCAGTTGTCTGGATCAGCACACCATGTTGTCTGACCTACGATTCTTCAGCCTCTCCCAGCCCTCCGCATATTAATGAAGACCAGATGAAAGGGAGCCCGCCAGAATAAACACTGTTTCAAACTCAAATGCACAAGAGGAACGAGTGAAAGGGAAATGTATTGTATTGCAGATTCACTGAGTTTTATGAGTTGAGTTATTTGCAGTACAACCTTCACTTCCCCTACACTGAGTCCTGGCTCATTGTCAATGTGTTGTACTGATGGGTATGCTGTCTGATTAATTGGACAAACTAATTTCCCCCATTTTTTTATTATTATTGCAGATTCACTAGCTATTCACTTGGCTATATATTTATTCATTTTTGTCAAAAACAACAAAATGCCACCCCCATACACCAACGCACTTGAAGACTAATTTGACCTTATTACATTACATTACATGTCATTTAGCAGACGCTTTTATCCAAAGCGACTTACAATAAGTGCATTTCAACCTAGAGTATAAACTAAGAACAACAAGAATACAGGAAGTAACATTTCCTCAACATAGTCGAACTACAAAAGTACCATAATAAGAGCTATTTAAGTGCCACTGAAGTGCAAATCTGTGTTTTAATCCAGATATAGCCGGAAAAGGTGTGTTTTCAGTCTCCGGCGGAAGATGTAGAGACTTTTTGCTGTCCTGATGTCAGTGGGGAGATCATCATCACCTTATCTTTGACAAGGATCGGCAGTGTGTTGTTAGAGTGGATGACTCAATGTGCTGCTCAACTTGCGCTATATGACACTATTCATGAGACATGACGATTTGTGCAATAGACTAAAACTTAAAACTAATAGTCACACCCTTAGGATGTTAGTCCCTTGTTGATTTGGGGGCAGCAGCAGTAACTGGTACAGAAAAAGTGGTTTAATACCACAGCTAACACTCCTTGTGGACTTTAGGAGGGTACAACAACAGAGGACGTACTCACCACTGGGGATTAACGGGACTACTGTGGAGAGGGTGAGCGGGTATAAATACCTGGGAGTCCACATCACCGAGGATCTGACATGGTCAACGAACACAGACACTCTGGTGAGAAAGGCAAGGCAGCGCCTCTACCACCTCAGGCAGCTGAGGAAATTTAAAGTTTCCCAGAGGATCCTTCAGTCCTTCTACTCTGGAGCTGTAGAGAGCGTCCTGACAGGAAGCATCACAGCCTGGTTTGGCAACTGCTCCGCTCAGGACAGGAAGGCTCTGCAGAGAGTAGTGCGTTCGGCTGAACGCACTATTGGAACTACACTCCCCACCCTGCAGGACTTGTACACCAGGAGGTGCAGAACCAGAGCCGGCAGGATCATGAAGGATCCTCACCACCCCAACAACAGACTGTTTCAGCTGCTGCGGTCAGGCAGGCGCCTCCGTAGTCACGCTGCAAGAACAGAGAGACTGAGACGGAGTTTCTTTCCTCAGGCCATCAGGACTGTGAACTCCGACCTCACCAGGACCCCCACATAGACCCACACAACTGCCCCTCTTAGGCACACACACACACACACACTTACTGTAAATATTGTGTTGTTTTTTATTGTAAATAGTGTGTACTTGTTGCCCTTGCACATTCCTGCTGAGCATTGCCACTTTCATTTCACTGCACACCCTGTGTGTGTATGTGACAAATAAAACATCTTGAATCTTGAATCTTGAATCAGCTAACACTCCTTGAGCAGCCACTTGACATGGTGTCTGTTTACAGTGCGACCAGACAAACTCACATAGTTTTAATAACACATTGGTATCAATTTATTTTTAGCTGTGCTACGGAGTATAACGGAGGGGGCAGAGGAGAATATTAAAAAAAAGAGAAAATGATGGGCTTGTATATTAATAAAAGCCATGTAGATGGCTGTTTCTGAAAAATGGCAACCTTAAATAGCATCAATAACACGGTTTGATTTGATGAAAGTCTTAAGGGTTCTAACTTTAATGTAAGTGCAGTTTTCTAACTCTGAGATCAGACGTCAAGGTTTTCTTTGGCAATTTAAAAACCCATTTGGAGCTAATTAAAACTAAAACTGACGAATGCAAAGTGTTATCAAGATTTCCTGTCAGTAATTTATATGAATAGTGAGCAACATCGAAGATGTGACACTATGCTCTCATTTATATCTACCATAACAAAACCCCTTTATACTTAGTCATAAACAGTATCCCAATTACATCTTCTCCCCTTCTATCCCAGTGTGTGTTTGACAGCGTAAAAATCGAATCCATTATAACCTTCCTTCCAATCATGATGCTTTTGCAGGGGAATATGGCAGCTGCCTGCAGCCTTTGATTTCATCTCGTCCCAGATCTGCATTGTAATGAGCACTCAGGTCAATCAATAATTCACTGCAGTTTGAGTTATGAAAAATGAAGGAGAAAAAAAACAGATCAGCTCATGGGAAAAACAGGAAATTGACTTTGATCAGTAGCATTGAGCGGCACATATAGCTGTTGTAATGCCTTCTTCTCCAAGGGAAGAAATATTGGAGCAAATCCATCGAAGAGTGGTTATACATAGACTGCATTACGTCTATGCTGACATTTCTGTGTGTATTGTATGTATAGTGATGGAATCTCATCTGCGTTGAGCGATGGTGGAGTTGATTGTTATTTAGAGAGTCATGCTGTGGCTTGTGCAAAGCTTTTTCCCGCCTCAAACCGCACCATCCACTTTAGTTTCCGAGTAAATACAGAGAAATCTGCTTCTCACTGTGAAGTCATTACCTTCCCTGAATGAGGAACCCCAGATGTGGTTTTTATTTTCTGAAGAGAAAATATTTGTATAAAAACCCACATTGTTGTACATTGTTGAGCACTCCTATTAAATGGGAATTGGCTGTGTGATAAGGTTAGGTGACATGCAAGAAAATCCTTGCAGGTGCCATTTGTTCTTGTCTTCTAAGTTTCGGACATCCTGCATCACAATGTTGTGGAAAAGCAAAATGTCAGACTGATAACTGCAAGTTAAAACAAAAATAGTGACTGCGTCCTGCACTCAGCTAAATGTATGCACATTACATCTTCAATGATAACTTAAGGACATATCCACATACTATGTGAATTTGACAATCCATAGTGGGTTATTAATAACGTGCAAAGCATTCGTCATATTGTTATCATTCGGCTAATGCTCTCTCTTTCCCTGTGTCTGTGTCTTTAGTTCCCCCAGAGGACCCAGTCATCGGTGGAGGGCCGGTGGTGGGCCTAAGGGCGGGTGATCCACTCAATCTGACCTGCCATGCTGACAATGCCAAGCCGGCAGCCTCAATTATCTGGATACGCAACGGAGAGGTCCTGAATGGGGCCACATACTCCAAGGTAGGCATAGCGGTGTGTGTGTGTCATACCATTTTTGAGGTCATTGGTGAGAGTGTTATAAAAGGAGAGGGTTACATGGTGACTGTTCTTTCCTTCTCTAGACCAGTGTGTTTTTATAAAATGCATCCGAGATATACGAAATGAAAACACCTGTAACTTTAAATTGTTTGCATGTCCTCCTTTCCTGTAAATAACTGCTGCAAAAGTTCTTAAAGCCCACGAGATGCTTCCGAGTGATGCCTGAGTCATTGGTGGGCGTTTGTCTCAGCATCCAGACTGCGTTTTTGAAATGAAATCCCTTGAAAATCCAGGTTGTGTTTTGATCGCGGAATTAAAAAAAAAAAAGATGTCTGGCCTTTTTTCCCAGTAAACAAATCAACTCCGACAAGCAGATGGCGAGATCGGGGGAACTATCGGTGACTTCACGTTTCTCTCTGGTGTTTTGATCTCCTTCTTCAGTGGCGTTCGTCTCCCTTCATGTTCCCAAAACCTGTTCTGCAATCTATGATGTCACTTTGCGCGCCGGAATCCGTCCGAACGTTTTCACGCAGAAGTCTGATCGCCGCTGACGGATCGCGTTCCACACTTGCGATGCACACAGTCGCCGCCCTTCACACCAAACCTGGTGGGGTGATCTCCTGACCCCGTAGACTCTTGACTGGCATTCACCCTTAAGGCTAATCATGCAATCAACGCTGTCATGTCCCATTTCTATTGAAACAGAGGACCTAAAGAGATCAGGCACTTTAGAGCACTAACACCTCCCCCGCCTTCCCTCACTCGCTGCGCTGCCTCGTTCTATTATCGGCTTCTTTCAAAGAGCAGATAAATGTCATTGATTGGACCGGGGAACGGCACCGGGCCGATTTGAATAAAGCGTTTGCTCGTGGTGCCGCTTGCTAATGGCGGGCGGAGGACGCGTTGCCTGTCTTCACCTCCTTCCAGAGCGAAGGCAGATATGAAGACATTCTGTGCTGGTAGCCGATGGATGCTCACATGTCGGCTCAGAACTCAAGCATGTCCCTCTTTCCTCTTATCTCTATTGCCTACTATTAAAAAGGAATGGGTTTCAAACTAAAGAAGATGAGTCTTTTTTTTTCCGAGGCTCCATACAGCAGCAGGGGGACATTTTGTAAGCATAATCATCTGCTCTGATGGTCTTCTCACATCTCGCAGATCAAGAGGACTAATGACAGCAGATGTGGTGGAGAATTCACAAAAATGGCTTTTTCTGATGGTGTCATATCTAATGATAGTTCTGACCCAAAGATAATGTCCCACTGAGGCCTGCGCAAGCTCATCTCTATGACCTCTTAGGAAACTATTTACTGGACCAGTGGTTAAAGAGAGGGTATGTTAAAGCTATCGCTTAGCAAAAACGTGTGTTGGTTTTACCATTCGAGAGAATCATTTGCATTTCATAGCTTAGCATTAGCGAGGGCAGCTTTAAAAGGACGGAACTTTAGGATATTATGTAGGGTGCTCTCTGAATAAATATGTGGCAGAAGCTTTTCACTGTAGGGTGAATGGTTCAAATACGAAGACTCGCTGTGAAAATGTGGGCAGAGGAAATTAATGAATAATGTTCTCTCTGCCCTCAAACACTCATCTCCCATCTGCTCCAGTGGAGCTGCTCAGCGGCAAATAGCAAAGGACTGTTTGCGATATGCAGCCTCCGAGTCTGAGCTGTGGTTCGGAGGTGTGCACACTTGCTCTATGATACTTTTGCACTGGAATTGTGCAACAAATCATTTGAAAAAAATGATTGCTGATGCATTCCCCTACATTTAGATTTTCTTGAATGCTCTGGTGGTAGGCTGAGAGGTGAGCAGGAGAGTTATTTCAGTGTTGGGAGGTTTAAAATAAATAAATAACGACATTTTTATGAGCTGTTCTTGCCGGCAAGAGCAGAATAGTGCTTTTTTTATTGTATACCTTCTCAGCTGTGCAGTGGAATTGTGTTGCTGTTTAACATCAGATATAATTCCAAAAGTTTACATGAAGCTGCTACTGTTGATGGATTTCATTCTAGCTCTCTATTTTTCAACCCTATTGTCTTACAAGTGCTCAAAGCAGATGATTATTATATCTCTCAGATTTGTTGTTTTTCCCTCTCCCTCATCCGAGTTATTTGTGTTATTGGAGCTCTTTATTATATTTTATTTATCGCACCCATTTGAGTAATAGGATGGGGAAATTCTGACAAATAAAGTTACTCAATACAATCTGAGTTTGCATTAAACATGTTAGCTTGTATTTATTATGAGATCTGTATGTTTTAGAGGAGAATGTTTTACTTCAATCATTAATACATTCATTGTGCCAGTTTTAATAGACTAACCTTATTCAGTGAGAATTCAAAATAAAATCTCTGAGCTAAAATATAGATCACTTCAATTAATTGCTTTTTAACAACTTTTGAAATGGTCTTTTGAGGTGGGTTGAATTAAAGCAAAGAAAATCAATCAAAACACTTCACTCCTTCCAGTAAGTTATTGGCCTGGAGACATTACAGCCACCTCCAGCAAACATGCATCGAGTAGTAGAATATTCTCTCCACTCTATTATTCACAAGAGCTAATCGGATATGGTGCAAGGTTTCTAACCTGTTATTTGCTAGTGGTGACTCATAACTCACCCCATTAGTAGATGAGTGTTTTGTATTATGTATGTGAATATATTACATTGATTTGTGCACGTGGTCTTTGGATGGCTAGCAAATAAAGTGGTTTTCACATCAACATGTTAGCCTATATACAGGACTGTCTCAGAAAATTAGAATATTGTGATAAAGTTCTTTATTTTCTGTAATGCAATTAAAAAAACAAAAATGTCATGCATTCTGGATTCATTACAAATCAACTGAAATATTGCAAGCCTTTTATTCTTTTAATATTGCTGATTATGGCTTACAGCTTAAGAAAACTCTAAAATCCTATCTCATAAAATTTTAATATTTCCTCAGACCAAGTAAAAAAAAGATTTATAACAGCTGAGTGTTTGTCAAGGCTCAGGAAACCCTTGCAGGTGTTTCGAGTTAATTAGACAATTCAAGTGATTTGTTTAATACCCTACTAGTATACTTTTTCATGATATTCTAATATTTAGAGATAGGATATTTGAGTTTTCTTAAGCTGTAAGCCATAATCAGCAATATTAAAAGAATAAAAGGCTTGCAATATTTCAGTTGATTTGTAATGAATCCAGAATGCATGACATTTTTGTTTTTTTAATTGCATTACAGAAAATAAAGAACTTCATCACAATATTCTAATTTTCTGAGACAGTCCTGTAGTTGAAAGATTTTACATAGATTGACCTCTCAACTACAACCATAATACTCACAGGCAATCCACCGACATCCCTGTTCAATGCAGCCACACATAATTTGATAATCAGGAACACATTAAAAAAAGAAGAGTGGAGTTAAAATATCCTTATTGTTGAAGTCCATCTTAAAAGGTCGGCCATTTTTTATTTGGCTTTTAATCACACATTTCAGACTATATAACTTCTAAATTCCTGTTCAATCAAGCACATCTATACAATTTAGTGTTGTGGTCATTTTGGTATGTACCGTACGTAATAAGCAAAATGGTTTGTTTTACATTTAACTCATGGATTCGCAGCGCTCTACTTATAGAGTGGATTAAAGGTTAAACATGGTGCCTGTTTTAGGCTAACGGTGAATTAGCTTGGCTGGCAACACATCAAGTGTTGTTCAGTAGATAATCCATTTGGTTCAGCCGTACGTTTTAATTGGATTGGCTTTGTGAAGCCACTGTAGGGTCGTCTACCGATAGGTCACAGTCTTGAACGTTGAGCTTGCCAGTTGTAGCTTTAGGTAAAGCTAGCTTAGCGATCGTCATGTTGTGACAGTCTGTCTCAGAATAAAAGCCACAGTGACAATTAAGTATAACACCACAACATGATTCAAAAAGGTGATAGTGGCAGAGAAGTGGTGTGAATCAGCACAGCCCAGACCAAGACTAAAAGCCTGCATTAAACCAAAATACACAGTTTCTGCATATGTTCGCATTAATCAACGTGATAAACAATAGGTTGGCTTATTGATGTGGATTGGTTTTGTCTCTTTGCCCTCTTGATCAGATTTCACCTGATGCGGCTTTACACATTGAAAAAAAACCATCCATTTCAGGTCTCAGTCTTGTTAATTTTTCCATTCCTCTCACATGCGGTGATATCAAAATGTATCAATTTGTAATGCAGCATGGCGTTGAATTATATCCAGAAGCCAGCCAACCCCCTTTATAAGATTAATGACTTCAGGTAGGTCCAGAGCAACAAAGAAAACCATCCAGAATGTGTCAGAAAGGATATTACATTGACGTATCACACGTTTGACAGCTAATGCATTCTGCTTTAGAAGTGACTCACACACAACTCACTTTCAAATGCATTTCACAGGAACATGGATGGCATTTATAATATCCTTATACTTACAAATAGCGTATTAATACGTAGACAATATGTTGTTTATCCTCAATCCAATATGGTAGACTTTTTACTCTGTTAACCCTCCCGTTACCTTTACATTTACTAACATATTTTACCCTCGGGGTCAATTTGACCCCAGAAAATTATTAGAATTAATATTATTTCCCAAGTTTAAGTGTGAGGTACTCTATGTTTGTTTGTTGACTACCTAAATAGCCCTTTAAATATCTTTAATAAGTTGATATTTCTTATATGTTTGACACAGTGAAAAACAGCCTGGGGTCAAATTGACCCCAAAGAACACAGACATTAAACATTGAATGGGGTCAAATTGACCTGAAAGGTAACAGGAGGGTTGGTAGCTTTAGGTACTGAAACTATAAAGTGGTTCGATAAAAGGATTTATTTTGAAGGGTCTTGATGCCATATTAAAAAAATTCAATGACATTTTAATTGAGTGTGGTAAGAGAGGGGCACGTAGTTAGATTACAGTTTCAGCCTTGTATTAAAGTAGAGAACTGAAGGGATAATTACCACTTTTTGTACATTGGCAATGAACCTCATTTGACTCTAACGATGAATCGGAATTGATTGTGGTGCTTGAAATACATTATGCTGCTTTTCTTTTTTTAATTTTGCGAGGAGGCTTGAATATATAGTAATGTACCTTGCTGCTTTTCTGAACTTAGTTTATCTCAAACTTTTATGTTGTATTTAAACCTTGGAATAATAAAATGTTATATATATATATATATGTATGTGTGTGTTGAGGCGTGATGTGAATATTTTTCCTATATCCATGAAGCAATCCATACATTTGTGAGGCAAAGCCAAAGGTAGCAGTGCAGTAAGGCAAGTCCCATGAGCTCGCCCTGGTCAACAAAGCACTTCCGTTTCTATTTTGAGACAACGTTTCGCTATAGCAAGCGGCCTTGTTCTTCAAATGAACAAAGCAACAGTGAGGCTCCTTTAAAGAGATGGCAAGGAAAAGCATCTTGACTTTGTGGTTGACCACACTGAGCCCCGTTGCCCACGCAATTTGTTCCAGTCAGGGACTTTGTTCTGCCCCGCACTGGTTAACTTAGACTCCCGGCGCCTTCCCCAGAGCGTTGTGGGGAGAGCGAGAGCTCCTGAGAGCTAGCAACCGATTCCAGATGGCTTCTACAATGTAGGGCTCAGAGGATGAGCGCCGAAAAGAAGATTGATTTCCTTTGTGGAGTATGACAAACCATGCGCTAAGGCGCAGCTCTCCAGACTCACAAAAAGGCAAAAAAACATCTTTTTTCCACATCTATCAGCTTTGCATTAAAACTACAGGCTAGAGTGTTCTGAGGGACAACATGTGTGTATTTGTGAATCTGCTGCTGTTTTGTTGTTGTTTTTCCCACTTGTACACCCTCTCCGTCAAAGTGTATCTCGTGAACTGTCGTTTGTCTCCGTTTGGAAATTCTGTAAACACTTTCAAACTGTAATTTGCCAATTAGGATACAATCCAACACGTATTCAACTTTGCAGTAGTTGGTGTTTACCGCCCAAAATAGAAATAGTCGGAGATTCTGCCTATTGATTATGAAAAAAAACTCCAAGGTCCAAGCACAGCAATCGATAAGACCAATCAACCAACCTTATGGTAAAGATTTGGAGGTCAAAAACATGTCACCTTTTACTTACTGTTGCTTTACTCTCTGCAGACCTTGCTCCGAGATGGCAGGAGAGAAAGTACCATGAGTACTCTCTACCTATCGTCTTCCAACATCGAGACAGGTCAGCAGATCATCTGCAAGGCCTCCAACAAGGCAGTGCCCAACGGCAAGGAGACCAGTGTCACGATTGACATCCAGCGTAAGTATTCCACTTCTCCCTCTCTCCCTCTCTTTATTGCTGTCAGTGTATCTCTCTTCTCTCGTCACTCTCGCTCTTCAACTTCTTGTTACGTGATTATCTTTTGAAGTCCCTTAGCTGGCAATCAGTGCAGATCGGGAGGAGAAAAGAAAGTCTGCGTATGGCATGCATAACTCAGTATTTGAGGTATTTCTCACACGTAGAGGCGTGAAACTGTCTGCCAGGCATGAGTGACTAACACTCCGTAAACATCGAGGATTCATTTTAGGCTCTGATGGATATGTCTAATTGGTTTCCATTCTGGTTTCATACCATGTTGGTGGGTGGATGGATTGATGATGCATCCCTTTTTTATTCTTAATTTTTTTTGGTTCGCCATGATAAAATGGCAAAGGTTTTGTCCATGTAATTTGAATGGGTTTGTCTTTTTTGGTTCAACTTGCCCGCATGTGCACCATGCACGCCGTCTTCACCTCTTTTATTTCCGTGCTCTTGCCATCAATCTTTTTGACATGAGCATGCACACTTCCCCTCTGAAACAGGCAAAGTAAGCCCAGCGTGTAAAACATATTCAGCCTCAATTGTCATGAAATCTTTTTTCGATCAAGAACCTTTCACAGTAAGAGAGGGGCCTTTGAACAAGGGGATTTTGCATCACTCACAGCCAACACCATTAAGTATGACTAATAAAGCAGAAAATGCTATTTAGAGAGGCAATATGACTGACGGCTCCATTCTTTTCATTATGTGCAACACAAGAGGCAAGCGTGGCAAGAGCGGGCGCGGCACGATCAGGCCAACTCAGACGAGGGAGTAAAAATGAATAACAGTTGCTTGTGTTTGCAACCCTTGCAGTTTGTCCTCGTCATTTTCTGGTGGGTTTTGTCATGCAGTCAGAGAGGGAAGTCTGCCCACACGTAACCTGATTTGTCACCATGTGTAATGATGTGTCTGTGATAAATGCTCGCCATCATAGCATCATTCTCGCCTCGGAATTTCTGATTTAACCCTGAAAAATGAGTGCAGCAGATTCCTAATTAGCATTCCAAAATGTGCTCTTCACACAATTACGGCTCACGACAACATTTTTTTTCCCAGCGTGAGATCCAACTGAGCGACAGCAGAGACTAATTGTCGAGATTCAAGTAGTCTCCCACAAGGCTTAGCCTCGCGTTTTCCCTCTCTCCCGCCTTCTCACCCCCCCGACCCCCCTCCTTCGCCTTGTCAGGTAAAGTGTTCAGCAGAGTCTCCGGAGTTTGTACCACTTTCAAATTAAGCTCCTCCTGAAATGAAACGTGTTATAATTGAACTTTGATTCATTCGTGATGGGCATCAATTTGCTTAATTTCGACGGCGCCTTATTCCATTAAAAGGTTCTGGGCTCCACGACAGCATCCAAAAAGCTGCATGTTAATCAAACAAATACAAAGTAATATGAACTATGAATCAGATAAAGTTATCTGCACTTTGAGCACAACACTGGACTGTAGAGCGCTCTGCAAACACACACAGCGAACACGAAATACATGTCCACTTGTAGAGACATTCAATTCAATTCAGTTTATTTTGTATAGCCCGTTCTCACAAATTACAAATGTGCCTCAGAGGGCTTTATAATCTGTACACATAGATATCCCTGTCCCAGGACCTCACATCAGATCAAGAAAAACTCCCAAAAAACCTTTTCTGTTATGATTTGAATAACTAGCAGGAACAGGGACAAGAACCGGACAGGAAGAAAAACGAACATACCCCAAACAAGCAGCAAGACACAGGTTAAATACGCTGGGGAAACGAGACACAGGTGGAGACACAGGTGGAAACAATCAGGGCGTGGCTGGGAACAATCAGGACCGAAACAGACAAGCACAGGGAAGGAAGCGCAGGGAAACAGGAAACGAGACAGGGACTTCAAAACAAAACAGGAAACACTCCAAATCATAAAACTTTCACAGGGAAAAGAGGGAAGAAAGATTCAGGAGAGCAACAGAGGAGGATCCCTCTCCAGGATGGACAGAACAATAGATGTCATGTGACCAGAAGGAGTCATTACAGAGTTACAACACATTCAACTAGAATGGGCACTCGGTAGAGCACATACCTTCGCATATCACAAGATTGGGCATTGAATTATGAACATGTTGGCATTAGTTGCATGCCAATTGGATAAAAATTGACCGTGCTATGGTAAAAAGAAGATTTTGACCTTTTCATGACCTTGACCTTTGACCCGATCGATCCCAAAATCTAATCAAATGGTCCCCGGATAATAACCAATCATCCCACCAAATTGCATGCGATTCAAGAAGCTGTTGACCTTTTTCATGACCTTGACCTTTGACCCGATCAATCCCAAAATCTAATCAAATGGTCCCCGGATAATAACCAATCATCCCACCAAATTTCATGCGATTCGGGTTTACAACTTTTTTTGTTACGCGAATAACACGCATACAAATAAATAAATAAATACACGGCGATCAAAACATTACCTTCCGCATTTTCAATGCGAAGGTAATGAGTATGACAGAGTGTATGAATAGTTGGTAGTAGGCATGGACCATGATCCAGACCCGTCTTTGTTTGTGTTCAGATTTCCGCTGCAGTTTACGAGTCTTGTCAAGGTTTACAGAAATGAGTCTCCTGTGATTACTCAAATCAATATTAAGTAAGTTTACATGATAACATTGCTAGAATGGAGAGTTTTGAGGTTGGCAATCTGGAAACCACTTGTGAATGCATGGCGCATTGCAAAGACAGAGTGTAGTGCGAGGCAGTCTTTCTGTGACAATACAAACAGGTGCAGGATGAATAAATGATGCAATACCAGCAGGCAGAACAGTAGCAGATTAAACCTGACCTCCTTCTCTGGAAGGACTCGACCACCATGTTCCGGATTGGTCCAGCCAATGCAACTGCTGCTCCGCAGAGGGCACTGTTGAATGGTGCGGAACAGGGGTGGGGGGGGGGGGGGTTGGCTTGCGGAGCACCCGCATCGACTGTTTTCTTCAAAGCCCAGAATATTTTAGCTTTTTAAAATAGCTTCAATTTCCGCTCCTTCCTCCTCAGTCTCCCTGAAACATAAACATGCATGTGCACTGTACTCCAGCGTCGGATAACAACAGAAATCCACCAGTTAATGCATCTTTCTGATTTCTGTTTGATGAAAACAGTTTGAGAATAATTACATTCAAAATAGGATGCAGGCTCCACAGGATGATGTCTTCCTGTGGCAAATAACTTTATCTTTCCAATATGTTTTATAAATATTTAGGCATGTTATGATCTCAAAGGGCTGCACAATAGTGCATGCAGCTGCTGTAGAATAGGAAATAAAAACTCCTCTGGTGAGCATGGCCCAGACCCCCCGATGCTTGGGCTGAGCCCTGAATGCTCACGTCTGGCTCCGCCCCTTTGTGGTAGGATAACCAAGTGGTAAATATTACATTACATTACATTACATGTCATTTAGCCGACGCTTTTATCCAAAGCGACTTACAATAAGTGCATTTCAACCTAGAGTACAAACTAAGAACAACAAGAATACAGGAAGTAACATTTCCTCAACATAGTCGAACTACAAAAGTACCATAAGTAAGTGCTATTTAAGTGCCACTGAAGTGCAAATCTGTGTTTTAATCCAGATATAGTCAGAAAAGGTGTGTTTTCAGTCTCCGACGGAAGATGTAGAGACTTTCTGCTCTCCTGATGTCAGTGGGGAGCTCGTTCCACCACTGAGGAGCCAGGACAGCAAACAGTCTGGATTTCGAGTGATTAGCTCGAGGTGCAGGAGTCACAAGTCGATTGGATGGAAAGCTGCTGTCCTAACTCAGGGGCAGGGTCCTTCAAAGGGTGCAACCACCATAGGCGCGGCCATTAAGGATGTGGACGGTCTAGATTTTTTAATGGTTTCCAAGTGTATCCTCCAGGAAATTGTTCTTAAATGTCCTCTAAATGTGGGTTTCTTGGATCTGAAATCATTGAATCATCCCCATAGTGAGCAAGGATTATTCTGGACTCACACATACAGACTGGCAGACTCTAAAATGAGCCTGAACAAGACAACACAGCATGCAGTTGTAAGTTTATCTCAACTACTGTATGTGTATGTATCTTTCTTATATTTTATGGTTTTAATGTTTTATGCTTACTGCAGAACAAATTACCCACCAGCTTAACACATTATATATATATATCAAATAAAAAATTATATTGCCCTGATAACGCCACAGCCGAAACAATTTAAATAAAGACCACAGTGCTATTGGAAGACTTGATTTTGATATGTTCATATTCCAGTAAAAAAAAAAAACATCCAAAATACAACAATAAAACCATGACTCTGTACTATCATAGCTGATAAAAGAATATATTTCAACAAAAGCTAAATCGACAGAATCTGTGGCAACATCACCTTTGCTCACTACCTAAAAACATGATGGGTACGTCTATTGTCATGGAATATAAGAAAAGGCCAGACAGGAGAGCAGCAGCAACAGAACAACGAACCGCGATTTCTTCCTCCCGCTGTCCTTCTCTCTTACAGAGACTTTCTCAGTGAAGGTGAAACCTTCAGCCCTCAGGGCAAAAGTTTCTTCAGGTGCTTCTAACACCAGCTTGTAAAATAAATGTAACATTTGACCATGTCTTCTTTACAAATGTGCACAGTGTTCCCTCTATTTGAGAATTTCACACTGTTTGATAATGGTTGGCATGCTTCGAGAAAAATATTTAGTCAAGCCAGCCCAGATATTAAATATGTTCAGAAGTAATTGCTCCTTGTAATGTCGTATATCATCAAATAGTATTCAACGTCTCTGTGGCTCCTGTCACACTGAGGTCTGTTTGGGTGCTACTTCCTTCGCTCCTTAATTCCGTTCATGTTTGCCTGTTCATCACTCAAAGTTTATACGTTCTCGTATAACGTAATAGGTAATATTTCAAGCTTTCATCTGAGACTAATTATTTAGTTTGGCCATAATTCATGCATATTAGGAAAAGCCAGAGCGAGATGCAATGTTGCATAGCAGTTATGTTTTGTTGATGTGATTTATTGATTGTCCAAGTCTGCTCCTGTGCCTCTAAATTCTTAAAATATGCTTACATTAAAGATGAATAATTTCCATCAACATGTAAAGAGCTATGAAACTGCAGTCTACATTTAGTTTAATGTAAAGTCATTAATTTACATAGATTTGTTGGGGGGGTTGCAATTTTTAGAAGAGGACAGTTTGTCAAATTTATCCAAAAATGGATAAAACTGAAAAAGCAATAAAACAATCTCATTATATTGGACGGAGATTGTTGTCATGACCTCTATGATTAAGTTTTGCACAGATATAAAAATTGTAATTTAAAGCAAATAAAAACATCCATTTCACGTTCCTTTGCATGCTGTTCATTCAGATGTTTTAGTGGCGCTGCGATATGCACCAGTCCGGTAAGAAAGATGGAGAGATTAATGGCTCTCTGGTGAACGGCTACTCTTACAGGACCCTGTTGAGGGCCAGATACAGTAAGTTGCTGAACTCTACAACCACTCCTGTGCTTCTAACATCTCATTGAGTGGCATGAAAGACTCTTTGATCCTTGGGAAGAGCTTTTACACCATTTTTGGTCAGGAGTACGAAGTAAAAATTCTAAAGTGTGACTTAAGTACACTTCGGTCCACCTGTCTGAATTAGATTTGCCTTGCTGAATTATCTGAGCCTTCAAATGTCGTTTAATTGAACGTTTCTTAATCATAAGGAGGAAATTATGAGTAGGCAGCAAACGAAATCCAAGAATACCATGCAAATATGACATTGTGTGCGCTCGCTCCGTCTTGAAGATTTAGATTTAATGGATGCTGATGCTCTTTTCGTACTCTCTGTAAGACAGAAAATGACTTACTGTCTCCATATGATTGTATATTCCCCGAAACCGTGGATCCTGAGAATTTACACACTCTGAATAAATGCTCGTATTTCAGAATGCATGTCTCTTTTTGGTCCCAATATTCCAAATTTATAGTGTCATTTTCTTCCTGCCGAGTGTGTTTGAATTGACCGTATTAGTGAGATAATATTAATGGCATCAAAAGTAATTAAAATATTCCAGTCTCTCAACATTTCGTATTTCACCTCTAAGCCTAGGTGGCCTTTTTTTTCTTTCTCTCTGCTCTTCTCTTACCGCAATTAAAATTAAAGTATTCTCAACACAACCCAGCACATAGCGCTAAAGCTTAAACCAGCCTAAAATCCTATGCATTCCACAGCGGTATTTTCTTTTATTATCAATGTAATGCTCATGATTTACATCCACCTCAGCATTTTCCTTCCTGCAGAAGTTCATGCAGAGTTATCCGACCAAGGCGTGGACAAATTAACATGTAAATGCAGTACGTACAGGTGATGTTGAAAAATGAGAAGGATTTAGAGCAGACGGAGGGGATTCAGACTCCTGAATTCAGTTGTCCATACCAGTCCATTAGCAGACTGTAATTATTGGTTAGCTGACGGGTGGCTATACCCCCTGATGCTAATTTCTCCAGCAGCAAGACTTAACTTGCATTATGCCTTTTTTCGACTTGAAGCACTAAACTCTGCTCGCCCCTGGCACAAAACCATTGCAGTGAAATATGATTCTGATGCCACAGTTTCATTCAACCCCTCCTTAAATGTTTTCTAGTCCAGCTGCATATCTGCAGAGCCATTGCCCCACATAGAAAACGCGCTTTCAAGCGCGTACTGGGAAATGAATGCACTAGGGACGAGCATCGTCAAAAGTTCTCCATGTGTTTGCATTGCAAACTAGCTGAGCCATGTGTGGGGAAATTAATGCCATTTGTTGAGACTAATTAATAAAGAACATGCAGATGTGCAAGCGGGGAGGATTTGTTTTTTCGGTTGCAGCTACATGCTCTCCCTGCTTAATCAAGCAGATAATGGCAAATCCAATCCAAGGCAGGTAACTATAGAACTGGAAAGTGAAAGGAACAGAGTGAAGGATACAGGTGAAAGAAAAGGCTCGTACATTTCTGAATGAGAGATAGCAGAACATCTGCCTTCATTAAACTGAGTCAATGTGTCAGGCTCTCAGTCAGTCTGTTCTCCCCTGAAGTACTCCACTCAGCCAGCGACATGACCGTGAGCCCATATTGCTACCGCGACAGAAGCCACGAGTGGACGGCCCACAAACGGCTTCCCCATCCTTCACAGTCAGCCGATATTCCTGAAGTTAGGTCCTACCGGAGAACAGCCGTCTACAATCACCCAGAGAGATTGGAAACAGAGCTTTAAGAAAGGGGGAAACAACAATCTATGTTGGCACTATCTCCTGGAAACGCAGAGAAGTTGGAAGATTATTCCAAAAGACACCATCTGGTCTCCACTTTGAACTAACTGATCAAAAGCTGTCGGCCAAACTATATTGCCACCCCTCCTATTCATCGTGTTGTTTTCATTGGAGCTCCAGTCAGCCCGCTGTACCCGTGCCCCTCTCTTCATCCACCCCTCCCCGCCTCGTTGCTACATCTCTTGACGAAGTGGAGGAATTAGCAACCTTGCATTTTGGTGTACGGTTGCGTCGAATGCGCTCGCTGAGCAGCTCATGCATTTAAACATGAGGCTTGCGAATGGACTTCTTTCTGAAGTCTGTCATATCTGAAAGGTCAAAGGTTAAAGAAGAGACAGCCTTTGATTCCCTCCCAATGCCTGTGGCAGACGTTTGACAGTTGCTCCCATGGCTTTTATTGCTGTTTTTAAAAGGAGATACAACTATCCAAGACACTGTTGGTCTGAAATAGAACTGGATGTACGGTCAACATGACATTAGACCTTGTAGAGCGGGACTGATGTGTTTTTTCTGTCATTTGAAAGGAACAGTAATGAGAAGACGGATTGAAAGCGATGCTCTTGATTGTTCTTCGAAGTATCTTGGCGGGAAGACCAGAGAAAATGGTTGGCAGGATTGAAAAGTACAGTATAGGAAGACTTTTAGGGAGAAAGGCTTGTGAATTAGCCCCTTCAATTAGCTTCAACTAGCACACACACACACACACACCTTTAGGCCGACACTGTGTCTGTTAGCACAGACAGCATATCCAGATTTCCCTCGCTCTCTTCTTATATTTGCTTCTCTCTGGACTCACTCTGTACTTTCCTAGATTTTATTACCAACTCTACCACCATCACATCTGTCATTTTACCCCTGAGCTTTCCTCTGCAAACGTTCTTGTCCACGCAATTAGCCAGTCGCGGTGCTGGAAACACCTACTGTGCTCAAGGCATGGCTAGGTTTTCTGTTTTATTTTGACACCCACATGCTCTTTCATATCCACACAAACAAAAAATATATGCAAATACACAGACACAGAGAGATGGCTGCTCACAGTACCTGGAGAGACCTGCTGGTTTCACTGTTGCCTGCAGTCTTCCAGGATTCACTCTGTTGTTGTTATCTTTACTGGCCTGGGGAGAGATGGCACAGGTGGAGCTCATGGATTTGAAAGTGGTGAGGTGGTTGGTAGGGGTGGGGGGTGGGGAATAACTGTCTAGGAGGGAAATCTGTCTCCTGATGGGGAATATGGTGTATGTGTGTGTGTGAGTAGAGAGAAATATGGCACCTGGACCACCCCCCTCTCTGGGGCTTTGTGGCAGCTGAGCCGGCGCAGAGCATCTGCACAGCCACAGGGTAAAAAGCACTTTTCCGACACTTCATGCCCCCATACACACACACACACACACACACACACACAGACAATCACTCTCCATAACTACTATTTTTGGCTTCATTACAGCAGTTTTTCTTTAATTCTGTGTGGATCTCCGTGCCCATCGCTGCTATTCATCCAAATCCAAACACATTCCCCAGTCAGTACATTTGTATTATTGAAGCAGAGCAGACTCCGAACACCGTTGAAACAGATGGCTCCACCGGCATCAAACCCAGAACCAGCCATTTCCCTGTGTGATTAATCTATTACCCATGATGCCTTATTCACCCGGATAACATTGCACAAACTATTTTTTGATTGTGCTAAAAATGACATGAGACACACATATTATGTTTGTTGACAGCTATGCTATGAAGACAATTGTTTCTTATGGACAATACTCCATCCACCTGAATGATTCACATTAAAAATACACTTAAAGAACTGCTGGTCCACTACATGCCTGTCTGATCAATTATCCATCGCTCCATTGGAAGGTCTCAACACATCATCCATCCCAGCCTCCTTTTAGAACAGACTATGTGAGTCTGCGTGGTAAATAACAGTTTTGTTTCACATGGGATTTATCTGGAAATGAACAAATATCTTCAAAAACAAGCCCACCTTTGTCAATTAGGATGAATTAAGTTGTTTATTATAGTTGCATCATCTGAATGCTTGTTATTCTAAGAACTGTTTTACGTTTTAACGTACTGTATCAACAAGGTTGTTTGTCGTTTTAATTGCAGTGGCTTGCACCGTGGACTATACACCGTTTTCAAATTGCCATTTACTGAAACTCATCAAGTCAAGTTTGCCTTTGATTTTTTCCTTACAATGCTGCTAATGAATATATGAGAATAAAAATAGCATGTTCTCTCCCACACCTGTGAAATACATTAGTATTATTCCGCAGCTGGGGCCTAGACCTCCTAGGTGGGTGGAAAGCAGATAACAATAGGGCATCAAATTATTCAGGAATAATTGCCTATTATTTAGGAGAAAATGCTGCTACAAACTGATAAGTTGCCACAACTGTTCTAAATGATGGCACAGTGTGTTGTATAATGATCTGAATAAAAATAGTGTTACCTCGTGAAACATATTTACTTTATATTTTTGTGGTTAAGCTACATAAAAGACTTTCATGTCACTTTTGGGTCACATGTAGTTCCCTGACTAAAACTAATGTATTTTTGCATGTTGGTGTTCGGCTGTTTTTGTTTGAGGTTGCATTTTTATGTCTATTTTGTCTTCTCTGCTAAATGTCTTCTATATTGTTTTCTTAAATATATTTGTTCTCTCTCAGTGAGCCTTAATAAGCCACAGAAAATGTCAAAAACATGTTGTTTGTTTCTGGCGTACAGTTCACTATATGTTTGAGGAGGCTGCCAGATCTGTAATTGGTTGTCTTTGTGTCTCCATGTATTTATTTTTAGATCTCCCACTTGTCAATCTCTCAGTGGAGCCTCAGCCTGTTCTGGAGGGCAACCTTATAAAATTCCACTGCTCTGCAAAGGCCAACCCTCCCGTCACACTCTACAGGTGAGATCATAAAAATGAAGTGTTTCGACAGCGCACATATATGTTGTGAAGGCACAACACTTGATCGATCCTGTAATGTCAAAAAGGAATAAACGGTTTAAATGAGGTGTTGCTGGTGCATAATGCTTTTTCACTGCAGAGTTGGGGGGCATTAATCATGACCAAGCATCTTCTCATGATGTCATGACACCATTATAGCGGTCCACAGTTTGGGATGAAGAGCACAAAAAACAATGAAATGCTATCATGCTGAGAAAAAATGATGAAAATGCAGTACACCTCAGAAAGTCATTTGGGAAACTGTGTACACAGCTTTTTCTTTCACAGTTGCTTGCTTTGTGGTCATATCATCTCCCTTAAACATTAAATGTCCATCAAACGGAATATATACTGGAATGTTGTCGACATCTTATGAAGCTGTCAAGAGTACAGCTTTTCTGAGAGTGGGTTGTGCTCCGCAGTACACAGTCAAGAGGCAGGTTCTCCCTAGGGTCTGCTCTTGTTTGTGTGTGTGTGTGTGTGTGTGTGTGTGTGTGTGTGTGTGTGTGTGTGTGTGTGTGTGTGTGTGTGTGTTAGAGAGGTGCTTGGATATGGCTTTAAGTTTTAGTTCAAGCACATACTTTATTTTACTCAAATGCCCCAAAAAATGAGATTTCACAAGAGAAAATATTGTACATGGTGAGAAAGGATGAAAACACACATCTTTATCTTTATAAGACGGACTAATTTGATTAAAATGACCAAGATGCAGAGCTTACTCTGAGAAAAATGGAAATGTGCTAAAATTTGCTTTAATCTCATGGGGGGGAAAAACAGCGAGATTACAATAATCTTTGCCTTTTCTAAAGTTCAAAATTTAGAATCTAAAGACAACCGATTACAGTGACCACCGAGGTTTGGCCTATTTATGGGATATGCTCCACACAGAAGGCCCGTTTTTTCCCGGGAATCGAACACAGGCCCCTCTTGCTATAAGTAAATGATGTCGCTCCTGCTTCCGCGTATTCAATGGATTTGAGGGCACAAATAAGAGATTTCCCTTCATATCCTATGCGAGCCCGGTCCATTCTTTATTCCATTTTCATTACTTGTGTTTACAGCTATGAGAACATGTTTTCTCTTTGGCCATTTTGTAAAAGTTGTTGACAAAAGAAACAGATTTAATTTTTAACTCCGAATTGCAAAGGCGGAAAACCTCAAATGTCAAAGGATTCCATTATTCTTTGAAGCTATTGTAAAATTAAAACACCTTTCATTGTACAACAACATATGGCTGCCAATTTCATGCTCCAGCTAACCATATTTTTACCGTATATAAAAGTATAAAGATATCACCAGACAGAATGTTGATGACTACTATACCCAAGAAGGTCTTGCTTTCCAGCTGCTCGGCAAAAGTGAAAGTGAATTATACACAGAGCGGTTCAGACACCTGCATTGATTACCATGACAACACAATGTGTTAAGTGAAATGTGGAAGTGAAAAAAACACTTGCAGACTAATTGGTTGTATTCATTCAATCTCACATACTGCAGTTGTCGTTACAGACTCACCAGGCCGACGTCTGCACTCTACTGAGTGCACCTTTCTAGTTGTGTATATATTGTGTATGACAAAAAACATCCAACATGTCCACAAGTACTTTGAAATTGGACTAGTGTTAGAATGAATGGAAACAAATGTATTGAGGATTGGTGAATTCAAATACACAAAGCAGTCACATTTCCTGGTTCCATTATAACCCAAACCACATGTTAATGACCGAAACAACGCCCCTGAAAATACAGTTGTTGAAACTCAACCTGCCACACATCAAAACAAGTTAGTTAAAAAAAAGAGAATGGCAAGAAAATAAACACAAAAACGTCTTTTTGAAACGCTACCATCATTTCCGATTTCTCATCAAGATCAAGTATGTAAACTGTATTCCCCATTCCCTCTCTTTCCTACGCACATTCTTGGTTGTTATAGAATCAATTTAAATTCAATCTGTCATTTTCTTTTCATAAAGTCTAGTTTGTGTCTGAGTTTTTTCCCCAAAAACTGGCAAAAAAACACATAAAAGGAACAAAATCGATAGCAAAAAGAATCGGCCCGATCTGAATCTCGTAATGGTACCGGGAAATGAAATGGATGTACAACACACTCACAGGTGGCAAAACAGATATGTTGCCTTTTTTTGATGGATCTGCCCTTTTGAAAAAGAAAAGGAGGAGGGAGGGCAGAGATATTGTGGGGAAAACAAGGTCTGTATTTGATTGTGTGGGTGCACGGCATAGACAGGACGCCTATTGCACTAGGAAAAGGATTTCACCTCTATTGTTAGGAGAATGGATCAATGCTGGAAACAGACCCCCCCCCCCTCCCCCTCAGGGGTATCAAGAGCTAAGATGCAGTAGCAATTGAAATGACTTTTTCTCTTGACAAACTACAGAGTGAAAAATGGTTGTAGGTTGAAGCTGAAGGAGAGTAAAACTGCTACTTTCCCACTCTCTAATTAGTTTCTTTCTCTATCCCGTCTGGTTCTCTGTGGCATCGACACACAATCCACCGTATAGGATTATTAAATATTATCACACGCACTGATAACTTTTGATACTTCAAGGTTATACTCTCCACCAGAGTCTCCCATTTAGATTTATCTGCAATTTCCACGAGTGCATTAAGACTCCCGCGCACCACTGGAGTTCAGGGCATGGCAGCCAGGGGACTTTTGGACCTTGTAATGCCCCTACAAATTCCACCTCTATGGAGCAATATCACAGAGGAGAGTAGGAAGCTGGTCAAGCAGTGTGGGGCCATTTTTCAGTGCTAATACTCTCTGTCTACCCCAGATCAGATACGGCACAAGGACAGAGCAGTTCTTAGACGGATGGCCTCTTTTCCATCCCCGAGAGAGTCATCCATTCCCAATGTGCACTGCGCCACTTTGCCATCCTCCAATTCAATGGACACTTGAGACACAGACCCAGGATAGCGGGCGCACTATAGTCAAAGGCACGGTGCCTTCTGCTACCTGCAACCCCTTGGGATAGCTACCCTGGTTCAATAAATCTGACTTTAAAAAACGTGAATCTGGAAATAAAAGATATTTCGACAGATACCTGAACCGTTGCCAGAACGGCGCTCAAGGGAGGGAGTAAAGAGGGAGGAAGTCAGGGGATCAAGAGAGGGCTTGGCGAGGAAGAGAAGATGAAAGTGGTGCCGGAAGTGTGAAGGAAGTAAGAGGAATGGGCATGCGTTTAAGCCGGCACTCGGGGTACCAACACTCTCTGAGAGGGAAAGACGAGTGGGTCGGAACATCTTCATTACTGCTCGTAATGGAAGGAGGGCTAACTGGCATACATCACAATCACTCAACCGCCCGCGGATGAAGACACAGAGGGTTTCCTCCGATCCAAACAAGAAGCCACCAGAGAGAAGAGAGAAAGAATAACAAACAAAGCAAATCAGGTCCCTCGTCGGCTCACACCACCAGGCACAGAGCGACAAACAGAACCCCATCCTTTGCATGGCGCTGCACCAAACTGCATTCCAATGCTCCCCACACAAATATATTCTCTGTGTTGTTGTTGTTGTTGTTGTTGTTATTGCTGGATTGTTAGTTTGCTTCTGACTGACGCGACAATCACTATACCTCCCATCTTTGGCATCCACGGAGGTGCCTAATTGATACATGCTCCCGTCTTGTTTTTGGACAGGACTATCATCCGCGCCGTTATTATTGACGCCGCTGTCACAAAGACAACCAAATGGCCGCATGTTGTTGTGGCTGGTAAACATGTCATATTGTTATTCATCGCCAATGCCGCTCACTCGTCACAGTTCATGTCTCTTCTTCAGGCAGTCGGTTCATTGGTGCAACAGACGGGATTAATGTGGAATGATGTCACCAATATGAAAATGAGTGCATGATGTAATTTGGCGGCTTTTAGCAACTAATGGAGCTTGCGTTAGCTACTGTCAGCGGACAGGTTGCATTTATAGCTTCCACAGATCGTAGATCCTCTTTGGTACCTGGGGATAGCTGCCGGGGGAAATAAAAGGGCTATCCTCTTCTTGTTCTGGGTGGGCTATGGTTGACCCACATCCTTTGTCCTTTGTGTTACATCATAATGATAAGCACTTTTTTATGGTTATTCCTACTTTCCTTCCCAGGTGTTATTCATATAGGCCACATGGCACAGTCTTACATATAGTATATACATATAAGTTCATACTTATTAATTAATTAAGCGTCATTGGGTACTTAGAAAAGCGCTATAGAAATCTGAATTATTATTATACTTGCACTTACTTCAGATCCTTTTGCAAAAGATAACATAGCTCTGAAATTGATGCCCGTGTCAAACTGGCAACACGTTATAACTAAACCTGAGAAATTAAGAGTCATCACTTTCAATATGCACGTGTGGGGGGGGGGGATGGCAGGGGCACTGCGCTGTGCCGTTAACCATGCTGGGAGTAGCTGTGGGGCCTGATTTACGGTGGCTCTCGCTGCTCATGGCCCAGATACCTGCCTAATTTAATTGTTGCCGTTTTATTGCCGTAATCACGTTTGGCAAATGCAAAAACCTCCCCCTCTTCCAAGTCTCCCACGCCCTCTGCTTTCATTAACAACAGACCTGTGTTGGCTTACCGACCCATGCGCATTGGGAAACACACACCTTGTGCACACCTGTGTTTGCACACACACACAGAGAAAAAGACACTCGCAGGGTTCACACCGTTTGTCTGAATCAAATCCCTGAATAGGATCAAGCAGTGTAAAGTGACTCGGCTATTGAGTAAGCTGGCGCCGGCCCTTCTCACCTCCCAGAGGGATTGCAGGTGTTTGTGTTACCGTGGGCCGGCTATGTTTAGACACGAGTCTTGGACAAGGCCCAGCACACCAGCAGAGCTCCCGTGCTCCCTGCGGACCACAGTATTCTGTCTCCGCTCCTTCTAACAACCGTTTCGAGGGCTCCCGAAACCTGGCAGCCACAAGCTCATCTCGGGAGCAGCCGGCTGCCCGAACATCTGTCCTCACCCCGTTTGCAACTCCGAACAGTATGAGCCGGTGAAGTGTCGATGGAAACATGGGCATACTGATACATATGCATCACTATTGTCATGATTGTATTTGTCATAACATCACAACCCGTTGCAGGTTTATGACGAGGCGTGTTCCCCTCAAGGTCCCTCTCGGGGCTTTTGATCATATCACACTATCTTCAGAAATGCAGATGTTCAATTTTGTTAGTTTCTTCCCGAACACTTTTTATGAACATACTATTAGCCACACAAGTGACCCTGAGGTGAAATAGTTTTGTCAGCTGCGGTTTTCAAGAGCAAGAATTCACTTTTGAAACGTCACTTTTGAAGTCAACGTGAACCGAAAGTCCTCAAAATGCTCAGATTATTATTATTTTTTTATTGAAACATCTACAATTCTTTGAGAAGTGGGATAACTCTAGCCGATGATGACGACTTATGACTTAACTCTGTGAAACTCATTACCAGTGTAATTTGCATCGTGATCATCATCGTCACCTTCGTCGTTGTCGTCATCGGCGTCATCAACATCATCCTTCTCATCTCTCTCCCTCATCATCATTATCGTCGTTGTCATCATAATAATCACCCTTATTGTCTTCAGCAGAATGATTACCAAGACCGTCACGAGTATAATTAATGCAGTCGTCATCGTCTTCATCACCATCGTCGCAGAACATTCACAATGATATTCATATTCAGAGACGCACAACTACGAACATCAACAGTCATCATCATTAACACAACCCTTTCCTCATTATTTTAACCTTTTTGTTATGTTTCTCCCCAAAACACTTTTGGGGATATGATTGTAAGACTTTGTACATTTACATTATTATTTGTGCATATGTCAATGTTTTCCAAGAGAGATTTGAAAAGCCAAAAGTAGACTCCATCTCCCCCATTACCAGAGTGTTTAATGACAGTGGATGATGCAAAGAGGTTAACAGTCACTACTTGGTTGTGGAGGGTTGAAGGTCCTGAATGTGGACCGAGACCAGGTCTGGGATCTGATGGTCCTTTTTATATTTTTAGTCGGGTATGCATCTGTTCATGCTCGTTCACACACAGATACTTTACAACTACGACTATTAGTTATGTAAAAGGCTACCTGCCCTAATTAAAACAATACACAAAATGTAAACACAGGTGTTGCAGAGCTCTCCACTGTAGTTACACGAGAACCAAACCCTGGAAAGATCTACAGCTGGGGGAGGGGGAGGGGTGGGCAAAACAATCCCACGAAGGCCAATTAGAATTCTGCTTCACTTCGCTTACTGATTGGATGAGGTAAGCTGTTCTCATTTAAATGATAGCATTTCAGTCAAGCATGGGGACCGGCTTAGTCATGGGAAACAAATGAGCTCCCTATCCCGTGGAAACTGCTCCCAGTACTGGCAGGAATATTTTAAAAAATGGAGGGAGAGGCACCCGGTTTCCAATTGTCATTGTTTTCATTTGCCACATCAGCATGCAGCCACATCTCTATTATGGAGGTTGGCAGCCTTTGGACGCGTGATGCATCGTATCTCCCACAGCAGTGTCTAAATTTCCCAAAGAGATCGGCGCATGCCTTCGCTTCACTTTTATAAATGAGCCTTGTCTGCTGCGGCGGCGGCGGAGAGCTACCCTCGCCACGCGGAGGGCGCCGCCGCCGCCCCGTGACTTCATAAAAGTCTCACCTAAACACGCACTCGGTGTCTGCGTCGCCGAAGCTATCACTCACACAACACAGGCAGATGTTCTTTATGTGATCCCGCGTCAATTTATTAACATCAGCTGTTGTGTGTAATACAGTGCGTGTCAACCGACGTCTTCATAGGTGGGGGCGCAGCCCATTTGTCATTCTGTGATTTGTTTTTCTTCGCTGGCACTCTGTGCCGCTCTCTCTCTCTGCCTGGCGTAATGAGCAACGTGCTGTCTGCTCCGAGTCACCGGGGAGCTCGTCACAGCATGGAGGGCCGCCACAAAAAAATATGCTGAAGCCAGCATCGAAAACCTTCCCTAGAATCATGATTTATTCACACAAAAAGAGTGCTATTGACATACATAAGGAGGTGTGGAGGTGTCATATACTGCCTCCCCCCTCCCTTTCCTTAATTTATTTCCCCCCCCCCCCCAGTTTCTTACCGTCTCTCCTCTCTCCGCCTTCGTATCCTCCCACCAGGTGGGCCAAAGGAGGAAGCATCATCAGGGAGGTCTTCGGAGACACATACGAGGTCATCGTGGACCACTCCTTCTTTACGGAACCCGTTTCCTGCGAGGTTACCAACCCGCTGGGCAGCACCAACATCAGCCGCAACGTTGACGTCTACTGTGAGTGGCTCCTTCCACTAACGCCTGCGATGCGATCATGCATGGCTTTTGACCGTCTTGTGTGTTTTGAGAGTGACCTCCATGAGCCGATGCTTGATTACGGACGTATTGTAGAAAGTCAATCGTGTTTATTTCAACAGTTGGTCCTCGCATGGCTGCGGAGCCTCAGTCCTTGCAGGTGGATCTTGGATCTGATGCCGTTTTCAACTGTGCCTGGACTGGAAATCCCTCTCTTACCATCGTGTGGATGAAGAGGGGATCTGGAGTGGTGAGTATATTTACTTGCAGTCTGCTACCAAGTTTGTTTTTTTACATCCAGTCACAAACAATAGTTTTTAAAGCTGCTTTTCTATGATAAATCAACACTTTATGTTTCTAACACCTCCATGGCTTTTATGAAGTACTGTGGGTGTTTGGCATGTATTCTGAAATGCCCTTCAAACATCAAAATCTGTAGGCCATTACAGTCCCAGCTCCTTGGTGACCCGTTCTCACATGAGCTCTGTTGATTTGATCCATAAAAAGTTAGACTCATTCCACCTTTCCTTTCGTCAACATCAAAGACCAAAGCTAACCCCTTTTACTCCACCGAGCTCAGACCCTAAATTGGATTTTAATAATTGAGGAGAGGTGCCCTTTAAGGTATTAAACGGTGCCTTTCTTTCTCCCCATAACACTGCCTTGTCGCGATTCTCAAATGCAAAGGTGCCTTTGCTCGAACTGCATTCGATCATCTCGGACTTTTTCTGCCGCAGGTTCTCAGCAACGAAAACCTCCTGACACTGAAGTCCGTGAGACAGGAGGATGCTGGGAAATACGTTTGCCGCGCCGTGGTCCCGCGTGTCGGAGCAGGGGAGAAGGAGGTTTCTCTCACTGTCAATGGTAAGCTGTGTTATTGATACGTCTTTCACACAGACGGGCTCAGATGAACACCTACAAAGTTAGATGCATACACACGCCAGCGTGAATCTCGAGGTCTCGAGGTCAACTGCGACAAAAAGAAAGCGATTTGTCACAAGAGTCAGTCTCCAACCTCCTCTGTGGTTTACAAAAGCCTCCCATCTTTAAACTTCCAACAGAATATGCGGCCTTCTTTCTCTCTTTCTTTCGATTTTTTTTTTAGTTTCGAAGTTTCTTGGAGACACGGTTCTTTTTACCTGACAGACATGCTAACAAAACAAAAGTCATCACACACACACACACACACACAAACAGTGATGTGGCACAAAGCGTGCACATGCAAATACATTTACCTGACAAACAAAGCCGTTTCATCACCCGTCATCACAGTGAAGCCTCGGAGTAGAAAAAAAACAATAAATATAGACTTCGTCTTTTCAAGATCCGCTCGCGCATTTCATAAACAGGTGAGATGTACTTAAATGCTAATTATATTCTGCATGAGGCACAGGGAAGCTGCCTTTTCTGAGGCACTGACTGACTAATGAATTCCAGCCTTGGTGGGGGACCTGGCAACACTCAAACAAATGACTTCATTATAAGCGCTTGATATTCAGGGAGCATGCTTCGGTGTGGCAGAGGTTCTTAGTCGTGGGATTTACATGCATCTTATTTTCCCGGTGTCCATCCGAAAGAAACCTGGGCAAAGAAGAAAAAACGAGAGGGTTTTATGAAGCTGGAGAAATGATGTTGAGTTGATGCTGACAGCGTTATCATCGCACATTTAGAAAGCATACAAAAGAGTTTGCCTCCGAGCATCTGCGGTGCTGATTCAGAGATGAAGATACATCAAGTAGCAAACAGTGTGGGTAAAGATTTTCTTTTTTTTTCAAACAGACGTTGGCTTTGCATATCAGAGGGAATGGGATACCAGTATTCCCTCCAGCAGAAGATCAGAACCGGGACTTTCTATGAACTGCATGAGCTTCATCCTTCTTAGCCAGAAATTCGGTTGAAATCAAGGCAGAAGAGGCATGAACAATTTTTCTAAAATCATCGCTAATTCTATTGTCGCCCCATTCTGTTGAAGCTATACTGGCATCCTCTCTGCAGCCTTTATGTGTTAACAGAATACATAACATCCAATGGACTCGTTTATTTTGATGCATCTCAGTTCTGCTCATGCGACGACAGAGAATGTGTTGCTTTACAAAGCGACGCCATGGGAGAAAGAAGACGTATCGCTTTAATAAAGATTATACCGGAACACAACTCCGAGCACACTGGGAAACGTACAACAAAAGCTGAAATGGCATGTTTAGTGTGTGCCGATTTCATACAAGCGAGCTCTGGATGTCTTCCATACTTTTCTTCTTTCTTTTATTTTGCATTTGCTTATATCCCTCCTCATCTCTTTTGCGTCTTGTACCTCCCTGCCTGAATTGGTATTTGACATTCAAGAGCCTCCTTCCTTTTTTACCCTTTTGAATAATTGAAATTCATCTCTTTTTTTCCCCCTTCCTCTCCAAACCACATGAGGAATCTTGAGTCGTTCCTTACCCGATCCTTGAGGCGAATCAGATTGTTGAATTTGTGAAAGTACAAACACTGCGGTTGAAGCGGTGGCGGGTTGCAATGGGGGGGGGGGGGGGTGGAGGGGTGGAGAGGCTCTCTCCTGAGGTTCATTGATTGTCCTACGCCACTGTCTCAACGGCAGATGAATGCGAGCACTCCCTCTGCCTCTCATCAGCCTCTCAGCCCCGGCCCTCTGGCAGAACTCAATCGTCTCTCCCGGCGGTGGATGACCAACACGGCGCGGACGGGCGAGCGTTCGGGGGGCGGAACGACCAACGATACGGCGAATATCGGGCAACGCTGTGCATATTCAGAGCATTCGTGACTTTGACAGCGTCTGCTGCACATTTAAATGCGTCTCTGCTGTTTGTCCTCCCTGCAGTTATCCCCCCCCCGACTCCGTTAACGCCATCATTTAAATTACATGTGTTTGTAATTTGTCATCGCCTCTGTCTCTCTTTTTTGTGTGTCACTGGGCTCCCACTGTGGCATCCCACATAGACACGAGGATTCCTGCTTTCCCTGGGGAAGAATGTCATTTAATTGTAATCAAACAGCCAGCAGCGGAGGCAGTTTGTTTTTTAAGTTACTAATGGATACATATTGCTTACTCCAGTCAGACATTTTCAGAAGGGTAAAGATCCTCTGCATTTTGCACGTGGCCGTCCGATGGCCACCGCAAGTATGAAAGAGGGCTCTGCACATCCATGCGTGTGATTATTTATATAGCGTGCATGGATTTCACCACAGTCCTGCAGAAGTTGTAAATGAGAAAGTTATCTGACATGGTCGAATAGGCTTTAGCTTGTGTACTCTTGAGGACCGTATATATTCATGCTAAACACATTCATTAATATATCAACAAGCGAGTGTAGATGTGCAATTTGTGTTGGGCAGAGCGGCGAATATAATGACACACATACAGTACTTGGGCAGCCTAGAGAGAGATAGGCCATTACCACAGTAAAGGAGAGGGAGGGCCGGAGAATCCTTCAATATCCCACAGAGCGCCGAGTGGTTATAGATCTTTCTTTTCTTCTTTCCGGTATTCTTTCTAGACAGCCTTTATGTGCCTCGTTAATTAGCATTCCAGTCGTCTTGAAACGGACAAAATGCATATTACTGGGGGAGAAAACTGTATTTAAAATGCAGCACACTATATATGACTCAATAAAGAGTAAGTTCAAACTCCCAGATGCTCCACCCTCTACGGGACTCTTGAGTTTTCACCCAATTCCTACTAAAGGAGACAGCGGGCCAAGTAGATCACACTAGTAGCCAGCTTTGAATGAAATATGTGTGCGTGTTCTGCAAGAACTTTGCATCTATTTCCATCTTCCCCTAGTGCTTGTGCAACCAACGAAGAAAGTTGCACCCTTCAATAGTTTGAATTCCGGATAAAGCATTAATTGTGGCTGGAGAATAACATGGTTTCAGTTCCTGTGTCATCCATCCTGTGTTATTACTGTGTTATTCCTGTAAATGTATTTCTCATCGTGAAGCGATGACAGTAAGGCTCACACTGCGTGCTGAAAAGGTGATGTGGCTGTGAGCCACGGCAAGGAAATGTGAGGTTGAATGTACCCTGATTCAAGCAGTAATGATTATGTCAGTCTTATAGCTATGGTCTTATTCTGTATATATAAAACAATGTCATTTAAATATTGAGCCTTTAAAAACACACTCTCTCCCTAACCATTTGTGTGAGGGAAGAATACATAAAAGGCTCTTATTCAACAATCACCACTGGTGCAATATTCTTATTGATAGTGTGTGGCTATGAGTACTGAGTAAGATATTAACGTCTCTAGAATGAATATACTCTAAAAGCTGAAGTTGGTATATTCAATTTTATATTGTTCAAATATTTAAAATAAGAGCTCAGCCTTCAACATGAAGTCAGAATCTCCTCACTATGGATTTTCTCCCAGAGGAAAATGCAGCCACCGGGGACCAAAGCAGACATGTTGTTTGTGTTCATCTGCCCTGTAGCTGTTGTATGCTCTCTATAATCACGGGGGGAAAAGACTAGAAAAATAAAACAAGCGGCATGAGGTAGCGAGGAAATGTCACGCTTCTTTTTTTTTCTTCCAAAGCGGATGCCTCATTTTTGGGAGTAAATGTAAGCCCTGGCCTTCTGACACCCACACTGGTGTTGTGTAACCACATAGCAACGTCCACTCCACAGTTAACACATCCTCAAATCAGTGAGTGAGACATTGTGCCCAACATTTTAAATGACCTCCCCTGCTGCGAACATTGATGCTGTAGTGCCACCCACCTCCCCGCTTCCAATGTGTTTCCGCTCTGATCACATAGTGTGCGTCGCAAACAACACACTCACACACACCCACACACATGCGTACTTTTAACCCAGCCTGAGTCAGTGAGATGAAGCTATCTAATTAGATTCCTCATTTGCAGCTCTGATCCATAGAATAGATCCTTTCTCAGGCTACTGCCACAGTTGTTGCAGCCTGTAACCAATGTATCTGTGTTGATAACTGAAGCGAGCCCATACAGGCCACATCTCCCAGTCACAAGAGGATAGTTTGGGTGTTTAGAAGAGTGGTTGTAGGGGTACTCATCCATAGTCAGTGTATGTACTACAGGAGACAGAGGCTGGCTTTCCAGTTTGGAAAACGAGCAGAAATACAGACACTAGAGAAACTAGAACGGGCACTCGGTAGAGCGCATACCTTCGCATTTCACAAGATTGGGCATTGAATTATGAACATTTTGGCATTAGTTTCATGCCAATTGGATAAAAATTGACCGTGCTATGGTAAAAATAAGATTTTGACCTTTCCATGACCTTGACCTTTGACCCGATTGATCCCAAAATCTAATCAAATGGTCCCCGGATAATGACCAATCATCCCACCAAATTTCATGCGATTCGGTTTAAAACTTTTCTTGTTATGCGAATAACACGCATACAAATAAATAAATAAATAATAAATAAATACACGGCGATCAAAACATAACCTTCCGCATTTTCAATGCGAAGGTAAATATACGACTGTGCACAGGGGCAGCAGCAAAACCTATTTTAGCCACCGAAAAAGTTTAGTTTAGAATTTGTTGTCCAAACTGAATAAGTGAAACCTAGATGCTGTTGTTGTCAGCGGAGACATGTGGCTTTGAAGAGAGCTAGATAACATGTTTCACTTTCAGATCAGGTCCCTGTTGCAAAGAGCTGACAGCAATATATAATAGCTGTGAAAATATTCTAAATATAGTAATAATTTAAATGGATAAAATGCATGTAGTATGTAGTATATTGCTTTGCTCTAGTTTCTGTACACCTGCACGCAGACCCCCCATCAAATGGGTCGCACCCTATGGACAGGTACCTCCTACAACCCCATTTAAAACACCCACACTATCCCTTTAACACAGGCATGCATGTCCCTCCATGAACTACAGCACATATATAGGAACACTGTCACTCAATGTTGACAAACCAATGAAAAAAGGTCAACAGCTTTTAATATTTTTTATATCCAGCATTGTTTTTGCAGCAGTAAAATCCTTCCAGCACCCTCCAGAAGCATACCAAGACACCATCTGGCAAAGTCTCATTAAAATGCTAATTCATTTTAACAAGCGACAGGTAATAAACTGCAATTATGTATAGTCAGAGAGATGGCAGGGAGCGGGAATTTGAGGGAAGTTAGCGCACTAATCAAGAAGCCGCCTCACTTGCCACCACATTTTTTAACCTTAACCATTGCGAGAGACGTGCTTAAATGGATAGTTTGAGTGTTTTGAAGTGAGGTTGCATGAGGTACTTAACCATAGTCAAAGTATAATCGACTGTTGATAGCAATCAGCACGCCCGCGGTTTGGAGAAACGCACAAGTACGGGCAATCTGGGCGCCTCAAAGATCTGTTCACATTAAAGAGTCGATATTGGTTAAGCAAAAGGTATTTTTATAATATTTCCCCTGCTTTATCTTGCCGTAAAACAGCAGTGAAAATTAAACTAATCTATGCTTTCGTCAGAGCTACCAGACTCTATTTCAACAGTATAGATACATTTCAATTGAGAAGAAAATTCAAAATTGAAAGCATTTCGTTTGCCGCTCAACAATGACAGCTGAGCCGGTGGTTCGCAGCTAACGGTGATAACAGTGCAAACTACAGCGAATAATAACATGTACGGTAACATGCACACATCATAAGGTGAATGAACACAACAGATTGCACATATATCAAGATCAAAACAATAGATGGAACAAAAGAGGACAATTACTACTGTTTAGTTTGAATCCGCTGTCTTAATACCGATTAAGTAAGCTACTTGGTAAAGTGATGGTATATAAAATATAAAATGCTTGGATCACATCCACAATTCAATGACAGTATTCTTTGAGTCAATTACATGTTTTTATTCGTTTAGACATATTAACATAAAACAAATTTAAAAATGTAAGACATAAACATACAAATATATACACCTATATATACATGTATACATACATGTACATACACATATACATGCATATATATATATATATACACATATACATACACATGCACACACAAAACAGGACACAATGATATATATACATATATATATATATATATACACATATACATACATATATACATACATACACATGCATACATAAAAACACACAAATATACCCCAAAAACAACAAAAAGAAAACAGTAAAAGAAAAGCAACCCCGGCACCCCTTCATGATCTTTTACTTGTACATTTGTATACACCACTTTGCATCTATATATGACAGTATTCTTGAACTCTAATTGCATCTAATTTAAGATACAGTAAGTCGAACATAAATGTAATACATTGCCTCCTCCGGCCACTGCGTTTCTGGACTTTCACTTCCAGCCAGCTCTTTTTTGGGACCGAAGGGAAAAGACACTAGAAAGACAGAATTGGGTCATGTGTGAAATCATGTCTTCATATTCGAGCTGTCACCTGGTGTGAACAGCCTCCAGACCAGATGGCAAGCAGTACAGTCGTTTAAGCTGAGCTGCCCTTGTCAGGCGAGATCGTGTCGCCTGATCAAGGTTTAACAGATGCTGGCTTAAAGTCCATTGCTGCAGCTCACGCTGACTGAACTAGCCCTGTTTATGTCATTGTTCATTCCAATAACATCACTCCATTTAATCAAACTTTTTATGGGAGAAACCTGAATTTTGCCCAACTCTGTTTCGAGTGTGTAAGAGTAGTGTTTACAGGTACAGTGTGAACAGTGAATACCAAAGAACTCCCGATGTGAGAGTTCAATATGAAATAAAACATACCGCATTTCTTTCTCACAGTGTCTTTTATGGATGTTATCTTTTAAATGGATTGCGTCGAATGCTATCTCAGTTTATTTTGATGTCAACCTATTGGTTCAAGGGTTAAATCAAGTGATACAATGCGAGTGCGTTATCGCCCTCGCGATGGCATTTTCTCTCTTTCCATCTGTGTCGTGCTGATTACGCTCCAAAAGAAGTGCTGCAGCAATCTCCTGTGACGTTGTTCTCCACGGGAGAAATCAAAGCCAGTCATAAATCAACAATTTCTTGATCCAAAATGAGGTTTGGGCCCCCCCCCCCCTCACTCATGCCCTTCATTCAGGCCTGGTGTGTCCCTGGGTACATTGTACTGCGGGATGAGGCATGTTTATACTGCAATTTTTCTTCAAGTGTTTCTGCTTGGACCAGGAGAGCAATCAGGATATAATGTACCGCAAAAAACCCGATTGAGCAGAATTGTCATATGACCTGGAACTGAAAATGAAATTGAATGATGTCTGTTTCAATTTCTGTGACTTGTAACTCCTATTAAAAACTTTTTTTGTATAATTGTTTCTTATTCCCAGGCCCCCCTACTATCTCCAGTACACAGACTCAGCAGGCTTTACATGGAGAAAAGGGACAAATCAAATGTTTCATTCGAAGTACACCTCCTCCAGACCGCATCGTAAGTACACCAGACTATTTATTTAATTTTGTACTTGTTTCGACTTTGCCAGGTTTAACTGCAAGGACATGAGTGCAAATATAGTCATGGTATTATATAGATCTATGCTACACGGACAATGCAAACTAGATGCGAGAGTAATGCCCGCTGAAATGCAATGCCTGACTGAGTTATTGATATAATGCCTGACTGCACTATTGATCCGTTAACTACACATGGCCCGCACGCATGAGTCGAGATAAGTTGACGAATTTGACAGCATTAGCTCCATAATTTGTGTTCATATTAAAAGGTGGGCATTATAATACAGTTTGAACGATGTTATGCTCTGTTAGCACCGATCCCATAAAGATTTATGGGCCTTATATAAACAGCCTAGTCTCTGAGCTCACGTTGTGCTTATTATAATGGTGGGCGTGCGTGTTTGCATATGCATGTGGTTAATTGGTATACTTTATCATCCAATGTGTGCTTTTATTATATTGATGTCCAACATTAACTAGCCACATAATTAATATTAGGTTTATTAGGGAAGGGTGCCTGCAGAGGCTGGTTGGTGGGTCCTCAATGTTATTGCCAAACTATTTATTTACAGTCTTCTTTCTTTTGCCTTTTACATTACATTACATGTCATTTAGCAGACGCTTTTATCCAAAGACTTAATAATGTATCTAAGCCACCAAAGAAGTAATATGTGTTTTTTTCCAGATATAGTCGGAAAAGGTGTGTTTCAGTCTCCCGGCGAAGAGAGACTTTCTTTCTGCCTGATGTCAGTGGGGAGCTCCACCACCCACCAGAGAGGCAGGGGACAGCAAACAGCTGGATTTTATGATTAGCTCGGGCAGGTGGAGGAGTTGGCTGTCGCCGGCTGTTGCGCGAAGCGAACGGGGTGTGCGTGTGCATGTGACCATATCCGGGGGCCCGATCCGGCCCGATCCGCCCGGAGCGCACGCTGCCAGCGCCAGCGTTTGCCAGCCGCAGCGCAGCCAGGAGAGAGAGGAGAGGAGAGGAGGGTGGGTGGGTGTGTGTGAATTTCGGGGACAAGAGCTGCGCAGGGGTCGGATGGCCTTAGCAGGGTAGACAGCAGGGGGGAGTTGCAGTAGTCGGTGAAAATGAACTGACCCTGATCAGGAAACTCGCCGCCTTGAGAGTAAGGGTATTGCATGTACCTACAGGAACGCCGCGTCGTCCATGATGTTGTTAGGAGAGTTGGAGAGTTATGTGTCGAGAGTGAGTTTCCTGGCAGTCGGTACAGGGGAGAGCTGCTGTTGTTTGTAGATGTGTGGTCAGTCAGGGGGTGGGTCCTGGAAGTTTCCTGTCAGTCTTGTAGTCAGCTCTTTCAGGTGTGATCTTCACATGGGTGAGCAGAGACAGACAGGTATGTCAGTCAGAGTCAGCGAGACACGTGCACGCCACCCGTTTTCGGGACGGTTTATAAGCGTGATCAGTTGGGTGTCATCATATGACATAGCATGAGAGAAGCCATGAAGAGAGCAGAGAGAAGAGAGGAGAATAGAAACAGAGGAGAGGAGACCCAGGAGGAGCCTTGAGAACCCCCAGGTGAGAGGACAAGGATGATCTGTAGAGGACTCCAAGTTACCCGGTAGCGGTCTTTGGGTTAAGTGAGGAAGAGAGAAAAGGAGCAAAGAGAAGAGAGATCCCCAGGTCCTGAGAAGAGATGGTCAAGATCTGGAGGTTCACAGTGTCGGTTGCTGGCAGAAAGGTCGAGAAGGATAAGGACAGAGGAGAGAGGCTGCTCAGCAGACTCTGCTCTTTCAAGTGAGGGTCAGCAGGGAGTATTACTGGCCGGCCGGCCTCCTGAGACCAGGTGGTCTTAAAGTGGAGATAGGAGGTGTAGAAGGGAGATACTGGCTCAAGAGATAGCTCTCCAGGAGAAGAGAAGAAAGAAGAGAGACCGGGAGAGTTGCTGGAGAAGAGGAGACAGGGCTGGGTTTCAGGGAGTGAGGGGCTGACTCCTTGAGCCTTTTCCAGTAGAGAATTGCACGGGGAGAGGGAAAGGCGAGGTGTGGAAAGGTCAGGAGAGGGAGGTCAACGGTCGGGAGGGGTGAGGTCAGGAGAAGGGAGAGGCGTAAAGTGGAGAAGGGGTGGGTCATCGAGAAGAACTTGTGATTAAGAGACAAGGGGTGTGAGGAAGAGAGGAAGAGGGAGAGTAGTTGGTGGGTGGATGGAGGATGAGAGGGGATGAAGGGAAGCGTGTCAGGGGATCGAAAAGATAGAGAGAGTTTTTGGGTTAGAGAAGAAAGACTGAATTTTGGTAGAGTAGAGCGAGCTTTTGGGCTGAGAAGAGGAAGAGAAGGAGGGAGGGAGAGGATTGATAGAAGAGAGCCTCTTTTTTTTGATTTCGATTTCTTTTATTTTTTCCGCGCTCGGGGGTGGCTCTCATCGAGTCAGACAGTCCCGAGACCACGGGAGGAGGGAGAGAGGATCGTCTCGTGTCAAAAAGGACAAAGAGAAGAAGAAGAGGAAGAGAGAAGAGAGAGAGAGAGAGAGAGAGGAGAGAGTAGGAAGAAGCAGTCAGTTGAGAGAGAGAGAGGGAGAGGAGAGAGGAGAGAGAGGAGGGACAGAGGGTGCGAGAGTTGCGGTACAGGTGCAGAGTCTGTAGACATGGAGAGTGGGAGTGGTGTAGAGGAGAGAGGTAGAAGAGAGAAAGAGAGAAGAGAGAGGGAGTGAGAGTCAGAGAGGAGAGAGAGTGAGCAGTTAGGTTGTAGAAAATGAGGTGGTTGCCGGCTTTTGAGTAGGGAGGAGGGACTGAGAGGAGTTAAAGAAACAAGAAAAGTAGAGATCACATGACTTCTCTGTCTCTGTTAAAGTCACCAAAGGATGAGCGGGGGGCCGTGTTCGCGAAGTTCGAGGAGAGGTCGTCTACGTCTAAGCAAGAAAGAACCAAGAAAAGAAGAAGAGAACAACACAACAACAACAATGAACAATGACCGATGAGGAACGTCTCAAAAGTCAGTGAAACTCAAAGTGGGAAAGGTGGAAGGGGGTAGAAACAGAGGGGTTCGCACATGAATGAGCGTCCGTCCTATAGTAACTACGAGAGAGACGCACAGGTGAAAGAAAAAACATACATCAAAAAAAAATGGGGAAATACTCACCACCCCTCAAGACTCCAGACTGGAAGACTTGTTCTCCGAGTCTTGACTCAAACGGAAGACCTCCCTCTGTCTTTCTCGAGTCTCTTGACTCAACGGAAGACCTCTCTTGTGTCTTTGTCCTCCTCTCATCAAGACTCATGTTGTTGTCTTTGTCCTCCGAGATCCTCTCCTCACAGTCACACTGACGCTTACAGCAGGTGACAATCATCATCAACTCAGTGAAACAACAGTGTGAACACAGGACACCACAACAAAACAAACAAACAACTCCTTAAAACAACTCCTTAAAACAACTCCTTAAAACTTTTGCAATAACACATGCGAAAGCTGATATTTAACACCTGAACTAAGGCAACATTTGTGACGTTGTATTTCATACTTTTATTAAGCTACCTGTCCTTTACTCCCAGCTTGAAGTTAAATGTGTTCTATATCCTCCTCGTTCTTCATCCAGTATTATAAATGTCCTCATTTGACGGATAAAAATCCGCTAAATCGAATCGTGTAATTCTCAGCATAGTCACCCAAAACAAATGAAATCTGAATTAAAGCAGAGGCATTTGTTGAATTATCATAGCACTGCATAGATGCATTTAGTCTATGCACATATATCTGTTGTTTTACTACATTTCCCTCGCCAGTTCACATTAGTGCATCATGTCATGACCTCCTTATACCTATTATGCCCGGCTAGAGTCCCCTCAGATATGTTGTTTGGTCTATCAGAGAGATGCCATTATCAACTGCTATGAAATCATTTTGAATTCATGAATTACATGGCAGTCGTTTGAAAAAAAAAGTTTACCAGTTAGACTCAGTAAGTTATGTTCCTCGAACGAATACGATCGGGACTCGTGATAGAATATCAGTGCTTTCCAAAGAAACCAGAAAAATCCCAAATACATCCACTTTTCTTTTGTATATGACTCTAACAATACAAAATGTAATTCAATGTGCCATCGCTGTTTATTGTAAGAGTCATGTTCTGGAAGTGATTCTGCTTCTGATGGAATATAGAAGTAATGTAATCTTTACTTACTTTACGTGTTATATTTCAGCTTTTCCTTTTTGCCATCGAGATAATGCACTCTGTTAAATATAATGCACAGCGTCTCTTACCCTCTAGTTAGCAGAAAGCACTGCTCTACAAATGGTTGCTTCGTGTCTCCAAATCCAAAAAGGCCCTGGACTGCAAATCCAACACTGCGTTGAGAAGAGATCTGCCTACACTGCAAACTATTTTCAATTATCTATTAGCTCAGTCTACAGACGTTAGAGACGACTCAGTGAGTTGACATCTTGTCAAACACAAATGAACAGCAGCAAGTGGCCAGTTAATAAAAAAAACATTCCAACCATAAAACAGTTTAACCATTCACAGATTATAAAATCCCGAGCGTATTCCCACTGATTAATACTTCCTTCTTAATCACTGAACTCTTCACCAAACAAAACAATCTAATGCCCGTGCAATAACCAGTACCAACGTATGCATAATAAAACATAATCATCCCTTTATTATTGTAGGGCACCAAGTGCATCAACTCATTGCCTTGTGTGTTTCCATAGTGATCTGTACAGTTAGCAATGCAACGCTGCCTGACAGTTCAGGAATCATGCGAGAACATATTGGTCACATCGTATAATGAATGAAGACTAACGCCGTCCAATTAACACCTTTCCGATAAACCCACACACTCACTGAAAGTAGGCTTCACTGATTAACTCTGGGTGGTTGCAAAAACCACATGTGTGTGTTGGCTCGGTTGACTTCATCACCACTACAGGTCTCTCGTTCTGTCGCCGCCATAACATGTGGTTTTTTTCGGGCGATAGCTTTTAAAAAATCATGTGGAGAAATGTACAAAAAAGGACGTTTCATTGCAAAGATGTTGTTCGTATCTAATAATCATCACCAAAAGTCTTCAAGTGTACCATAGATGCCTATGAATGCCTTTCCTCACCTCACAACAAGAGAGTCTGCAGCTATTACTAACAGCTCTGTGAAGCTACAGCAGTGCTGTGAGCTAAATGCTACTATCAGAATGCTAACGGATACAATAAAGTTGTAATATTCTGGGATTCAGCCATGTGTTCTTAGTTTAGCACGCTGAAATGTGCCAACAGTCGTGAACTGAATTGGACCAATTAAAAAGTTTCACCTGCAGGTGGCGCTGGATGAAAGAAGTTACAGGGTGATTAAAATGCATACATGTCTGCACCAAATGTCATTGCATTCTATCCAATATAGTTGTGGAGATATTTCCCCTTAAAACCAGAGAAGTCAACCGTCATGGTGGCACTAGAGGAATGACAGCCGTGCTCACGGAGATACAAACAATACGGCGCCACTAATGCTCAAAAACCTCACACAATACGGACCATGTCTATACCTCTTCTCGCCTTTTTTTCCGTAGGCCTGGTCATGGAAGGAAACGGTGTTGGAGTCGGGAACGTCCGGCCGCTACACCGTGGAGACGGTCACCACGGAGGAAGGTGTGATCTCCACGCTGACCATGAGTAACATTGTGCCGGCTGACTTCCAGACCATCTACAACTGCACAGCGTGGAACAGCTTTGGCTCGGACACCGAGATCATACGCCTTAAGGAACAAGGTGGGAGCCAAGGTTCGGCAGGTTCCACCTTCCTCTTCTTCAAGTCACGTGACTGTGGTTTCGTAGATAGCGAGAGATGGTGGCCGAGCTGTCACGTTGTGTGTGTGCGTCAGTCTGTGATGATGTTGGTGCGTTTGTGTGTCAGTGTGCTTTTGCCTTCAAGTATTTATGAGGCGGGTTTACAAGATGAACAATTATCAATGTTTTCATTTTTCGGGATAATCTATGGACACTGATTTTGATATAATGACGTGGTATTTTGTTGGTACTTTCATACAACAGGTACAATAACCTTTTATCAAATTCTATCAGAATAAACTTTATTTGAAATTGAAATTCTCCCAACTTGGACCTACAAGATGACAATGTGCACTCAATGTGATGATGACATAGATAAAGTTCTGACAAATTAGTTTCCTGGGTTCACACAAAGTCCAACTCCCAGGTTATTTGAACTGCTGACCTGAAGCATACACTCTGAATATAACATCCACTGTGCCTCCTTCTTTCTTCATGTTGAAGAGAGACAGTCTCTATTGCTATTGCTTGAAAAATGAATACTTCATATCTCTAAACCTTTTCCCCTCTACCGTAGAGGCCGTGTTCTCTATCCACTTATCGCAAATGATAAATTATAAGCTGTTTATGTGAAAGTGACGTTGATCAATGAAGACATTAAACAGCCTTTAATGGTGTAGGAAGAGCACTTGGTTGTTTTGCATTTGTTTAAAAGGCTACAAGGTCATAAACGTGGGCTGGTAACTCAGCCCATTAAAGTGTGCTTTAAATGAGAACCTTTAATGTTGGAGCAGCATATAGATGCAGGTTTAATCTCTTCCCAGTCGCAGATGCACTTCAACATCCTCCTAGAAACACACAAACATGATTATCCTTCAACTAATGCACACAGTCTTGGACTCTAATCAATGAAAATAAAAGCCCTTGGTGAAAGGCTTCTATTAGCCTAAATGAGTGTAAATTAAAAGTTATTAGACAATGCAATAATGAGACAATGGGAGGAAATTGTTTACCCGCACTGATAACAGAAGGTTTGGTAATAGCTTTTTTGTTTTGTGCGGAGCAGAATTTGTTTTGTGTGTCGCTCTGTTTCTGTGTATTTTTTTCATTTCATATAGCCTTGTGCCTCAGGGATAATGTCAGAGTCACATAGAGATTGGCAATATCGCACATCTTCTTTTAGTTCCTTTTTGCAGAGACGGAAAAGCAGAACGGGTGCACGAGTGTGCCTCCACTGTGCATCATGACTCACTCTCTATCACGTACCCCCATATTGAATCCAATGTACATTTGAGATGTCCGTCGTATCTTACCATGAAAGGACATTTCCCTCTGCAGAATCTCTCCCGGTGGCGGTGATCATCGGCATTGCGGTGGGAGCGTTCGTGGCCCTCGTCGTCCTCATGGGCACCATTGGAGCGTTCTGTTGCACCCGCTCCCAGAGAAGTACGTATACCCTGTTACATCCACGGAAAAAGCATGAATACCAAAAGTACTGAAGCGCACCTGAAAAGAAATGTCCATCTAGTCAAATGTAGATGTTGTTTTCATTTATTATCTGCTTCGAGAATTCGGTTGTCAGTTGCTTCAAGAAAATTCAGAGAAAACATAAATAGCTGGAAGATGTTGTTAAGCTTGTTGAGATGGACATCTTTTTGTGGTGTAGAGATAGCCATATTGTTTTTAAGGGCTCATTTCATGCAATCTCAGCTTGGCTGCATTTGCTTTTGAGGCTATTTACATCCTTGCGCTGTGTTCACTGCCACCCACCCATGTACCAAGTGACTCAGGTTAGAGACAGTCAGCCAATGTCTCTATCCGAGAACCAATTTGTGCTACTGGTTCCCTTGAGCATGTCTATTGTCTGTATACTACAGAGGAAGCGCACCTGGTTATGCCCTCACTGCCCGTCTCCATCTGTGCTCACCAGAGAGAACTTGCAAGCAAAATTAAGACAGAAAGTAAGACCTTGTTATATGACAGTATCATCCGCATTGTCCCAAACAGAATTAGCCCCTGTGAAAAGGCTGTGTGTAGATTGCATTTGTACGCAGGAAAAGATAATCTTGTGTTGGCGGGAAACGAATGATTAATAATGCCGTGTATTGTTTTCGGGCGGGGGAGGGAGCTCTCACAAACCAAACCAGGGGATCTTTTGCTAAATTCTGCAATACTGCAAACTGCACAAAGGGAAAATTAGAACGTCAACAAATACGGATTGGTGTTTGTCCAGCTTTTTGATATATGCGCGTCATCTGTTTCTGCCAGATCTGAAAGGAGTCGTGTTGGCGAAAAATGACATCCGGGTGGAGATTGTGCACAAAGACCACAATGCAGCGCGGGAAAACGAAGAACACGCATCCATGAAACAACTGATGGTGAGTGTGAGTGTCGCAACATTCTGCTTTCCACTTCTCACTCATGTGTATATATATATATATTTATATATACACAACCGTTCAAAAGTTTGGGGTCATCCAGACAATTTCGTGTCTTCCATGAAAACTCACTTTTATTTATCAAATGAATTGAAAATTGAATAGAAAATATAGTCAAGACATTGACAAGGTTAGAAATAATGATTAATATTTGAAGTATTCATTTTGTTCTTCAAACTTCAAGCTCAAAGGAAGGCCAGTTGTATAGCTTATCACCAGCATAACTGTTTTCAGCTGTGCTAACATAATTGCACAAGGGTTTTCTAATCAGATATTAGTCTTCTAAGGCGATTAGCAAACACAATGTACCATTAGAACACTGGAGTGATAGTTGATGGAAATGGGCCTCTATTCACCTATGGAGATATTTCATTAGAAACCAGATGTTTCCACTTAGAATAGTCATTTACCACATTAACAATGTATAGTGTGTATTTTTGATTAATGTTATATTTATTGAAAAATCAGTGCTTTTCTTTGAAAAATAAAGACATTTCTAAGTGACCCCAAACTTTTGAACGGTAGTGTATATATATAAATATATGTATATTTTTTGTGATCAAATCTTTTATTGGTTTTCGAGATATGCACATGCAAAGGAAAATATGTACACATTGTACATATACAAAGATACTCAGACAAAAACATAAAAATAACAAATTGAAATAAAATTAAACAAATTATATATATATATATATATATATATAAACACGGGTAGACATGCAAAAACCTGCACACATATTGACATATATATGCACGTACCTGCATACCCTAATACATAAATACTATAAATGTAAATGTATGTATATGTGTATACATATTTTCCCTTCTTAAGATAACATTAACATAATGATTGAACATTACCATTGTCATTGCTATTTCCTGTGGAATAAATAATGATGTCAATTATATTCATTTATTTGACAAATAGAAGAAGAGAAATGCATTTGGTTGTATGCGTGATGTCAAGGCCTGTGGGCTATATTTATCAACGTGATGCCACATGTCCTATATGAGCAGAACAGACCCCAATACATTGAAACCTTGCAGATGCTGATGCATTGTGGGTAATCCTACAGTGGGTGTACTTCTGTATCTACATGCCTTCAAGACACACAAAGAACTGTCTCCTCTTTGGAACTGTACCAGTGTTTTGGGTTTATTGTGCAGCTTGCTCCAGGGCTGGGCTATTTGCGGTGTAAGGTTTTACATTTTCTTTCAAAAATACTTAATACAGTCTTTATGTTAGTGCTGGGCAAAATGAGCTTATATAGCTACCTAACACATCTGCATTCTGTTCAGATAAATAATTAATATTCACGTATGCATTAGTAATGGTCTCTGCCAGCCCTCAGTGAAGTGAAACCTGCCGACTGATATTAAAAAGAAGAATTAGTGATGAAAGTGAAATCCTTCCATCTTCACATGTCTTTTTTCTCGCTCTGAGATGGGAGGAGTTTGGTAGACGACGCAGACTCTTTGTTTAAACCTTTCTGGATTTCTCTGCAGGTTGAACGAGGAGAGTTCCAGCAGGAGTCGGTGCTGAAGCAACTGGAGGTACTACAAGAGGAAGATAAGGAGTATCAGCACATTAAGGTACGACGACAGAGAGAGAGAGAGAGAAAGCATTCATCCCTCTCTTGCTTCACAGTAAATTCCCCAGTGTAAAAAACACTGAGAAGTGTTATAAACATTTGACACTCTGACTAGTGTTAATCAAAATGAACACTTCTCAGGGTAGAATAATAACTCTTACCAGAGTTGCGTTATCTCTGAAATGTTAACACTATGTTCATTGTTACTTTAACACTCGAAAGATAAGGGACTGGCTGAGTGTTAAAATGTACTCTTTCAGTGTTTAATTGACACTCCCAATTTTACTGTGGAGGTGTGATTTTCCAATGATAAATCCACAGGCAAAATAACTTATTTATCTCTAATCAAAGATGGTTCAAGAAATCAGAGGGAGGTCTTTTAAGATATTAAGGGCCGACCTTATACCATATAGATGAGATTGGAACGTTTTAAAGGACTGGGTATTGTTGGGTATTTTTTTGGGTACTCATACATCACCCTTTTTTAGTGATGTGCTATTATTACATACTCAATTTGGAATATGCTTATCTTCTTCGACACCTTCTGTTCCCATTAGTGTGTTATCTGTCAAATCAAAACCCTTGGACCAACAGATAAACTTCTTAACTTCTCAAGTCTGTTAAGCACAGTCTCTAAATCTTGACGAAGATTGCTTCGACTTTATTAATGATTCACACAACTATTTTTGGTCTGTAACTTCAGTGGAGAATTACCGTAGGTGTTACAGGAGACGAGGCAAATACTAGATAGTTGAGGGTAAACTGATTATTTTCTAACCTGAAGGCTCATCGTGCTCGTCTAAATTACACGGTGCCGACATCAACCCGATGGGTCCTGGAGTTCATCTTAATGGTGCAGTCTTAACAACCAGCTACAGTATGCAGCTGGCACCAGCATCATGGCTGTGTGAGAATAAGAGAGTAAACAAAGTGTTGAGCCAGAGCAGGTGGCAAAAGACAACACTGCTATATTCAGAAACTTGATAGAAACAAAAGGACATCGCTTTATGTGGGCCCTGGTGGCTGTAAAGACACGTGATCACCTTTTCTTAAAGAAATTGAAGAAACGTATCCCGTGCTTTTATTTTGAAGGTTTAAGATGAAATGGATTTATGTTATAATATTAGAGACATTTTCTTATGTACAATATATCTATACTCAAATACACAATAATCAAATGCACAGAGAGTTATTTAACAATATGTTTGAGGAGTTTATAAAGTGTTTCTGGCCCTTTAAGAGGGCGGCCATGATGCTGATTTGGCCAACGAGTGTACACCCTTCGATATCTATCGCCCTTCTCCATAAGCCTTTTGGTGTCCACATGCTGACTGGTTCTTTCCATTTGTAAAAAAAAAAAAAAAAAAGATTAAAAAGGTGCAACTAAATGGGTGTTTAGTGACACCAGGATTCAATAAATAGGACACAATAGAAATGACTGTACTGCAATTTATAACCGTCTTCCCATTTGCAAGGCAATGAATGCATCAGTCTGTACCGACTGATCTCCCATTGCACATGAAAACTATACTTAATA